>NC_054484.1:78888735-79607147 GCF_017639515.1 Carcharodon carcharias
CTCTCTAACACCCCTGCTGTACATGGCATTACTGGAATGGTAGAAACAACTTGTAACCCAATTTTACTGAAATTATACCAAAATTCTGAAAGTAGAATATCCAGAAAGTAGATTGTCTAAACTCTGGCTCACAAAGCCTAATGTTAGCTGTTTTGTTTCTAAACCATACTAAAGTAATGGGGACAGCACAACTCACTGCTTTTTGTCCAGTTGCTAGCATAAAAAAACATGTTTTCTGACTCGCCTTCTAGACCTTGCAATTCTGTTATGCAGTAATGCCTGTGATGCCATCATATTGCTGAACAAAGTACTCTTGAATAATTCACACATGCAAAGCAAACTTTTACAAATTGTCAACCAATTCAGTATATCTGGCTGAATCTAAAACTCCCACATCTAAGGTAGTAGAACTAAGTCAGAACTGTTTCAATTTCTGGGCATCAGAACAGTAAGGTAAAGAACTCTTTATTTTGAATTCTATCAGGAAGCAAAAACTGTGGTGATCATTCGAAAAATTTATCTTTCTCCAAACAAGAAGATCATACCAAACAAGTCCTGCAATCCCAGGTGATAATGGATCCATAAAATGAAACTCCAGTACTCAACACTATTCCTGAAAATACCACATGAAATGAAAGAAGGAACAAATTTATAAGGGTCACTAATGTTCTCATACAATCCCAATTAATTACTTTTAAAAATGCAGTTACTGTTTATAGATAAACTTAGGAGCCAATCTGCATACTGTAAATCTGGCAAATAGTCAAGGGATAACTCATTAGCTAATTTCTTTCTGGTGGTGTTGAGGAACAAATATTAACCGAACTCTGTCTTCCTTTAAATAATATCAGATGATCTTTTACATCCACTTCTTATCCAAGAGACAGCACCTCTTCAGTATTGTATTAAAGCATTGGCTTGGATTATGTGCTCAATTTCTAATGCGGGGCTTGAACTCCAACTTCCGTATTAGAGGCATGGAGCCAAGTTGACATTTAAAAGTTGAATGTACAATGTTCTATGTTTTCACAGTCCAAAATAAAATCTTTAAAAAAAACAACAAAAAAGGCAACATTTCCTCATATCTTTCAAATCTATAATTTGCTTAGATAACTTAGCTTGGTGGAATTGATTTTGCTCACCATTCCAATGCTCAATATACAACAGCACAAAATGGGCAAGTTCTGAATGAACCAGATTTGTTATTTTCTTCTTCATTAATTGGTTCTGTGAAGAGGCTAAGCACAATAACCTTTAGTACTTTTTGAAAAAAAATCAGGGAAAAATGTAAGTATAGCCCAAAACACATTAATTTCTTCTCTAATTTCCTAGCCAAACAGTTGACAGTAACCAAATGGCACCAATAACAGGAAATCTGTCTTCACCAATTTGTGAACCTTGAGAGAGATATGGAGCAGGAAGTTGTGGTATGTGGGTTGTATTGTACTACAACATTTACAACATGCAGTGTTTCTTTGTGACAAGCTGGAAAAGAAATCTGTCTCACCTTCTCATCACATGATGCTCTTCCATTGGAAGTGCTAAGATCATAAATGCTATTTCCTTGTCATACCTGTCACTGACAGTGTCATTTTCCCAAGTCCTCACAATAAATAGGTTTGTTTCCTGTTTCAAAATTGGGTTTGAAATTTATGCACTGAAAATACTGCTAGATTGCTGCTTCCTATATGACACATCCATTTTTCTCAACTTTGGAGTAGTTTAATTGCTATATTTCTAACATCCCTAGTTCCATAGCAGTACAGTAGGCCCTCCCCTTATGTTGAGAATTACAATAGAATAAATCTGAATTCAGATTTTTTCCTCTAAAAGATTAGAACCTTTATACTTAAATTAGAATTCCTAGTGACAAAGTTTCCATTGGACCACCTAGGGTTCCGCAAGTAGTCATTAACCTGTATGTCAACAATGAGTTCTCAAGGGAGTCAGGCACATATTGACTACTGAACTAAACCGGTACCCAGATACACATTCAAACCAAGTAGAAATTCAGGTACACAGCCACTGAATAACAGAAAAACAGCCATGAAGCCTACAAACCATCACAAAACTGTTATGAGCAATAAATGATGGTCTTGCCTGTGATGTTCACATCCCAAGAATGAATAAAAATTGTACTTACTAAACCACTGGAAAACTGATGCCTATCTTAATAGTGACGTTAGCTTGCTCACAAGGTAACAAGGTAAAAACTCTTCAAGACATTTGATCTCATCCTTTCAGAATACTATTAGTTGGTTTATTCTTAAATGAATCCCATTTTACTTAGCCTTAGCCTGGCAACCTCTTCTCACTGTTCATCGGCCTCTAAAGTATAAGTATAACAAAATACTTCTCGATGTCTGTATTAAATTTTCCCTTCCCAATCCAGGATCTGTATCAAAAGCAAAATACTGCAATGGTTGGAACTCTGAGATATAAGCAGAAAGTACTCAAAATATTCAACAGATCTGACAGCATCTGTGGAGAGAGTAGAGATAATATTTCAGGTTGATGACCTTTCGGTATGTTGTTGACTTGAAATGTTAACTCTATTTCTCTCTCCATGGGTGCTACCAATTTGATAAATATTCCCAACATTTCCTATCTTTATTTCATCTCCGGTGTACCTTGAGGTATTGTTTTGGGTTTACCTTCTCCACTCAACCAGTCATATATGTTTAGGAGATGCTTCATTTTGAAGCTGAAGAGCCCTTGCTTATTATTTCATTCCTTCTCCCCCTGACTTTGGGGATTAGTCTTGTTGCTTTGTTCATTAGCCTTGTTGCTTTGTTCAGTAGAGTTAACACACGTTAATTAAGCTAAGGGATAATGAAAGTGGAACATTTTTGAGTATGACTATTTATTGAATTCATCCTGCTTACAATACACGTCTGTTGGCAATTGTATTTGTGGTGGATGGAAATCACTATTCAAAGTTCAGTGAATGCCTGAATACAATTGTGAGAAATGCAGTTTTAATGCCGGTTGATCCAGATCTGTGTTGTAGGTGGTATTGCATGAAGAGGAGTCCATAGCCATAGATAATTTGTGAGAAGTAAGAGATCACATATGAAGCGTCACCTGAGATGCAATTTTACAAAGTGGAGCAAAATCTATAGAATAGTGCACATATTGCAAGGTGTAGTAGGGTATGATGTAACCTGGCCTGTCATCTGAAAAGGAATAGTACAATGAGTACTTCCTTGCAAGAACAATGTGATGTAGATGCTGGAAGATTGAAATAAAAATGGAAAATGTTGGCAGTACTTAGCAGATCTGGCAGCAGCTGTAGAGTGAGAAAAAGAGAGTTAATATTTCAGGTTGGTGACCCTTTGTCAGAATGTGCTTTCTTACGTTAGTTGTATCTGTGCATTAGAATAGTTAGAGAGCAATGTTCCCTGGAAAGCTAATAAACAGAAATTGTTTTCTAACCTGAAACATCTTTATTACTTCATATTCGTGCTCCATTATGACAAAGTAGTAGTTGTATTCCAGTTAAAACAATACTCAGTAACCAGGATTATTTTAGTAATATCCAATTCTAAAGAAATGGGAGTACACACTTAGTATTTTGAACTTTTATGATTTTTAAATGTGAAAAAAATTGTTAAACTGGTTGAGGATAATTAGTTTTGAGTGGCACATTTTTTGGCTGAAAAACCTATAAAGCCCCTAAGGAAATGTACATATTTTCATAGCTTTTATACATTCATATTGTCTGGTAGCATGTACAAGATGAAGGGCAGAATTTTAAGCTCCCCCACCGGTGGGTTTGCAGGCGATGGGGGGAGGGGGGTGCGTAAAATTCCACGGATGGCCTTCTCACCAGGCTCCTGCATGTCCTGACCTCTTCGCAATTTTATGGTGGGATGGGTAAGGCATCGGCCAGCCCTCCTGCCTGTGCCCAAATTGAGGTGCTTAAGGGGCCAATTAATGACCGCTTAAGGGCCATTTCCTGCCCAGCTTCAATTTTGAGGATGGCAGGAAGAGTCCAAGGACAGGGGAGAAGCCAGAAAGAGACCCTGCTCAGGCTTTGGGGGGAAGTGGCGGTGGGGGGTGGCGGGGTCGGGGGGGGGGGGGGGGGGGGGGGGGGGGGGGGGTGTTGGGGGTTGGTGGGGGGGGTAGGGGTGCGCACTCAACAGCTTCCTTTCAACATTGGGTGCACCCCACAGAAGGCCTGACCCTTGTTTATGCTCTCTCTCCCCCTGGCCTCTTCACCAATACCACCACCACACCTCTGCTCAACCCCCTGGGTCGCACCTTCCCTCCCCATCCTGATATCCCTACACTTACCTGGTCCTGGACACCCAGGACTTTGACTCTGGAGACTGCTTACAGTCCCAGTCCTGCCTGCTGCAGCTTCTGGTGTGCATGTACTAGAGAGCTGCTGGCCATTTCAGCTGTAGAACTAAGGGGTGGAAGTCTCATCTCCAGTTAATAGCACTTTTTGGAATGTTAAATAGCTGCTGGCAAGCTAGCATCAGCAGCAATACATTCGCCACTGACTCCTTGAATGGTGGGAAGGCCAACCCTGCCATCCTAAAAAACTTGGCCGCAATGTCCCTGGGAGTGCTGCACTGTCGGGAGTACCATTTCTTTGAGTCTGTGGTCCCATCTGGTCTCTCAGGTGGGCATAAAAGATCCAATGGCACAATTTGCAGAAAAACAGTGGGGTTCTCTCAGGGCTCTGACCAACCACATCACAACGATAGATTGTCAGACCATGTATCTCATTGCAGCTTTGGAACCCTTGCTTCATGCAGTTCGCTGCCTTTGTTTCCCTATAACAGTGTCTACACATCAAAAGTTCGTCATTGGGTCCGAAATATTTTGGAATATCCTGAAGTTATGCAAGTTATTTTATAAAAACAGGCTCTTTCCTTTGTATATAACTACAGATATGTTAACAAAAATTTCTCACACTGCTGGATAGGATATTTCTGCATAGGATTCCTAGTGGTCTGTTTACATGTTTATTGATTTTGGAGATTGGATTGGAGTAGGGTTTTTGCTAACATGGACAGTTTAGATCATTGCTACAGGAAATACCATAGACTGTAAGTACAACAGGAAAGTGCAGCCATTTCCTGAATTGCTTTCCTTTCTTCTCTTCAAAATTCATATTCTCCAGAACAGTGGTTTGGCAGAAAATGTACAAATGTACGTGTTAGAGGATGACAGGGTTTAAAATAGATTAAAGTGTAGACTTGGCAAAGTCTGCAAGCTTGTGAGATTTGCCACTCTGGTATTTAAATTACATTTTAATACTATTTCACTCTAGTTGTTAATGTTAGAGCATAAGCTTTTGTTGTTCTTGCCCTTTTTCACCTTTATTGTAATCTGGGAAATATAGGTCCAATGAATGCTGTGAAATGCATGGTTTGAGTCCCAAAGAAAAAGCAGCAATTTATGACAGCATCCCTTTTCTGATCACTTCGTGATTAAGATACTTTATCCTTCCCCTGATAACCATACACTTTAGTTCTTGAGACAAGTTTCAAGTCAATGTGAATATTCATTAAACACCTTCTGATATTTCCATAGTTCCAGAACAGGAATTGGGCTCAACATTGTTGTTCCCCAAAGGAAAGTCAAATTAAATAAATTACAATTCTGTTGTATATCAGTTTAAATAAAACCCACTGCACATTGCTTTTTCGGCCAACTAAACAAAAATTAAGACTGCTAATACATTTTTTAAAAATGTATACATGTAAATTTTATTTTAAACACTTCCCTATTCCTTCCCCATCAAAAAGGACATCAAAAAATGTCAGATTGTGAATAATAATTTACACTTATGAATACCAAATGCATAATGGTATAACACATACCAGATGTATTGGGCTGGTAATACAGGGTCACATATAGTGCTACAGATCTGACCCAGAGGTACTAGCTCTCATACTTATTCTCGTTTTACAATAATTTTTAATTGCACTTGTATACATTTGTTTAATGGAAGGGCTGAGTAAAACTAGAGTGCCAATACAATAATAAAACAGAACAACTTGGATTCATATTTTAGAGGCTGGCACCTTTAATTAGTTTTGTTGAATTTGATCTTTGCCCCAAATGCCTCAGTTACAGCTCTTAGAAGTCAAAGGATGAAGTTCTGAGTGTGGTGTGCTCATGATTCAGTGGCAATCTGTTTAATAAAGGCAACTGCTATTTTGAAGCTTGCCTTGTAATTATCTGGAGGTTTCTAGGAGTGTGAATATTACACATATTGGCACTGGACTAACAAATACAGGCCCATCGCTATAAAGCTCATTACTGCCAACAACAATCCAGCAAACAAAATTCACGGTTTCATAAAATGCAAACACTGACTGCAAAAATAAAGAGAAAAATTAAATACTGGATATAACATTATTGAATATGTTTACTTAATTTATCTGCCTCGCGGTAAATTGTAATTGAAGGAAAAGCATTAAACCATTTTGTCGAGTGATGGGATGCAATTCTTTACAACCGGTTCCTCATCTTGGCCACAGTGCATTAGGTTGAGTGTTGAGCGGTGACAGAAAGACTCTTTCTCAGTGGGAAAGAGGAAAAACAATTGATGGATATTTTCTTGCAGGTTGCTGCCTCATAAAGGCTGGTTGTATACAGTCCTGACAATGGTTTTGTTATTTGTTATTTCTCTTGGGCACCAATTAGTGCATTGACTGTAGACATGAATGAGGAGAAAAACAACTTAAAGTAGAAGAGGGGAATATTTTTTCTAAACACAGTTAGAATTTAATATGTTAGACTGGAAGTTCCAGATTTCAATATTAACATGGAAACTTAAAAGGGGTTGAACAGGATATCCCCCAAAATCGGGCAAAATGGAGATTGAGATATACAATTACCCCACACCAATTAAAAATAATGCAGGCAGCAAACAAGCATCATGCTGCCTGCTCACTTGTGTGTATGTGGTGTACAGCCCACTGCTGAACGTGCTGCTCAGTCACAGCACGCATCAGCAGAGTGCCCGAGTTCAAGTGAGTCTCGCATCACTGAAAGTTCACCTGCACTGCTTAAAGTCAGACGACACCTCTTAAAATCAAGGTGTATTCTGGATTCAGGAGGGCTTTAATTGCCTGAACAGGATTTCAACACCTGAGGAAGGAACAGGAATGTCACAACAGACCAGAAATTGTGCCCCCAGGTTTTTAGATGCTGAGCTGGAGAGTTGATGGGAGGAGACAGGTTCTTGTTCTTGTCCCTCATGTGGCCAGGAAGCACTCCAGACAAGTGCTGATAGGGCAGTTGGGACAGGCGGCCATGGTGGTCAATGCCATCAGCATAGCTATGAAGACCCAGATGCAGTGCTACAAGGAATTTCATTACATCACCCTAGTGGTCAAGGTGAATGGAAGCATTTTCAGTTGCCAAATTCTACAAACTGCACCATTAGCTTCACACACTGTTCTATTCACTACACATCCTTCATTCGTCAACCAATAATATATATCAACCGTGACTCAGAAACTCACCAAGGCTCCTTAGACAGCACTTTCCCATGACTACCATCATCTAGAAGGACAAGGGCAGCAGATACATGGGAACACCACCACCTGAAATTTCCCCTCCAAGCCACTCACCATCCTGACTTGGAGCTGTATCACCGTTCCTTCGCTGTCACTGAGTCAAACTCCTGGAACTCCCTGCCTAACAGCACTGTGGGTGTACCTACATCACATAGACTGCAGTGGTTCAAGAAGGCAGCTCACCATCACTCTCGCAAGAGCAATTAGGGCTGGGAAATAAATGCTGGCTCACATCCCGTTAACGAATAAATAATAAAAAACCTCATGCTTCACATTCATATCTTCAATTCACTCGCACACTTAGCACTACTGGAAGCTGTGCATTCATATCTCACAGCTACATCCTGCCAGCTATTTAGCAGTGGCAAGTACATCACATTACACTCAGTGACAAACTTCCCTTTCTTGATGGCCAATAATAAAGGGTAGCAACAACATCCTGAAGGGAATAGGCATAGCTGCATGGAGGAGAATGTGCAGAAAATAACTGAATTGGTTGTCACTGAGCTGGGTCACTGAAGCTATTGAGGATGATGATATGTTCCAGACTAACATCCTTTCTCAAATCCCACTTCACCCTTATCTCACAACCTATTGTGATGCACAAGCTACAGATGTTATAACCATTGAACTGTTGTACTCCCCCTTTCCTTATCCAACCCTCCACTTGTGCATTTATGCTTTTGATACTCAAGACATGTTACTTGACCAGATAGTGGTGCCTGAGGCTGAAGGATGAAAGGAAGTCGGAGGGACCGGATGTTTAAGGTGGTGGATGGTGTGCCAACCATTCAGGCTGCTTTGTCCTGGATGGTGTCAAGCTTCTTGATTATTGGTGGAGCTGCACTCAACTGGGCAAATGGAGAATATTCCATCGCACTCCTGACTTGTGCCTTATAGATGTTGGACAGGTTTTGGGGAATCAGGAGGTATGTTACCTGCAGCAGAATTTCCAGCTTTTCACTTGCTTTTATAGGCACAGTATTTATATGGCTAGTCCAGTTAGGTTTTTGGTCACTGGTAACCAGTGGGGGATTCAGCGATGGTAATGCCATTGAATATCAAGGGGAGATGGTTGGATTCTCTCTTGTTGGAGATGGTCATTGCCTGACCCTTGTGTGGTGCAAATGTTACTTGGCATTTTTCAACACAAGCCTGGATAGGGTCCAGGTCTTGCTGCATATAGACATGGGCTGCTTCAGTATTTGAGGATTTACAAATGGTGCTGAAAATTGTGCAATCATCAGTGAACATCCCAACTTCTGATCTTATGAGGGAAGGAAGGTCATCGATGAAACAGCTGAAGGTGGTTGGATCTAGGACACTACCTGGAGGAACTCCTGCAGCGAGGTCCTGGGACTGAGATGATTGATCTCCAATAACCAAAACGCTCTTCCTTTTTGCTGGGTATGGCCCCAACTAGTGAAGAGTTTTCCCCATGATACCTATTGACTCCCATTTTGCTAGGGCTCCTTGATGCCACACTCAATCAAGTACTGCCTTGATGTCAAGGCCAGTCACTCTCACTCTCACCTCAAAAGAGTTCAGCTCTTTTGTCTATGTTTGATCCAAGGCTGTTATGAGCCCAGGAACTGAGTGGCCTTGGCAGAACCCAAACCGAGTGTCAGTGAGCATGTTATTGCTGAGTAAGTGCTGCTTAACAGCACTGTTGACGACACCTTCTATCACTTTGCTGATGATCAAGTGTGAACTGCTGGGGCGGTAATTGGCCAGGTTGGATTTGTCCTGCTTTTTGTGGACAGGACAAACCTGGGCAATTTGCCACATTGCTGGGTAGATGCCAGTGTTGTAGCTGTACTGGAACAGCTGGGCTAGGGGCATGATTAATTCTGGAGCACAGGTCTTCAGTACTATTGCCGGAATATTGTCAGGGTCCATAGGCTTTGCAGTAACCAGTGCCTTCAGCCATTTCTTGATATCATGTGGAATCAATCAAATTGGTTGAAGACTGGCATCTGTGATGCTGGGGACCTCAGCAAGAGGCTGAGATGGATCATCCATTCAGCACTTTTGGCTGAAGGTGGTTCCAAATGCTTCAGCCTTTTGTGCTGAGGTGCTGGGCTCCCTTATCAATGAAGATGGAGATATTTATAGTGCCTCCTCCTCTGGTTATTTGTTTATTTGTTCACTCAAGACTTAATGTGGCAGGACTGCAAAACTTAGGTTTGATCTGTTGGATGTGAAATCATTTATCTCTGTCTATTGCATGCTGCTTCCAATGTTGGACATGTCTTCTGTTGTAGCTTCACCAGGTTGACACTTTTTTAGATATGCCTGGTGCTGCTCCTGGCATGCCCTCCTGCACTCTTCATTGAACCAAGGTTGATCCCCTGGCTTGGTGGTAATGGTAGAGTGGAGGATATGCTAGGCCATGTGGTTGAATATATAATTCTTCTGCTGCTGCACCTCATGGATGCCGAGTTTTGAGTTGTTAGGTATGTTTGAAATCAATCCCATTTGTCATGGTGGTTGTGCCGCACAACACTTTGGAGGGGATCCACAATGTGAAGTCGACTCTCTCCATAAAGACAATGTGGTGGTCACTCCTACCAATACCACCATGGACAGATGCATCTGCGACAGGTAGATTGGTGAGGATAAGATTAAGGAGGTTTTATCTTCTTGTTGGTTCCCTCACTACCCTTTGCAGACCCAATCTAGCAGCTATGTCCTACAGAACTGGCCAGCTTGGTCAGTAGTGGTGTCACTGAGCCATTCTTGGTGATGGACTTTGAATTCCCCCACCCAGAGTAGATGCTGTGCCCATGCCAACCTCAGTGCTTCGTTCAAGTGATGTTCGACATGGAGGAGCACTGATTCATCACCTGAAAGGGGGGCGGTATGTGGTAATCAGCGGGAGTTTTCCTTGCCCTGTTTGACCTGATGCCATGAAACTTCATGGAGTCTGGAGTCAATGTCGAGAACTCCCAGGGCAATTCCCTCCCGACTGTATGCCACTGCGCGGCTACCTCTCTTGGGTCTGTCCTGTCAGTGGGCCAGGGCATACCCAGGAATGGTGCTGGTGGTGTCAGGGACATTGTCTGTAAGGTATGATTCCATGAGTATGACTATTTCAGGCTGTTGTTTGGCTAGTCTGTGGGACAGCTCTCCCAACTTTAGCACAAGCCTCCAAATGGTAATAAGGATGACTTTGCATTGTCAACAGGGCTGGTTGTGCCATTGTTATGTCTGGTGCCTAGGTTGATGGCAGGTGACTTTCTAATGGTGTGATACAACTGAGTAGCTTCCTAGGCCATTTCAGAGGGTATTTAAGAGTCACTGCTGACTTTCAACTAGCAGCCCAGACTGTGGCCACCCACACTGAGGTCTTGCACTCCAAAGCCGGTTCTACCAGAGCTGCTAAAGGTCATCCTCCCAGGCTATCTTCAGTCTTCCCTGGTGAAAGCCAGCAGGCTTCCACAAGCCATGCTGCATTGCACTGGCATTGCACTGTTTAGAAGCACTAGCATAGGCAATGGCAGGCATTAAGAGATTGCACAAGAGTAAATGGTTGTGTTTTCTATGGAATATTGAGTGTGGTATTGGATGAAGTTGGTATGGAATGGCTATTTTGTTGGGATAGTTTACTTGAGGGTTAAGAGACTTCTGAGCAGATCTGTCATAGTGTGATGTAAAGTGGGGAATTGTACATCTGGGATCTGGGGGTTCATTCAGTGTGACCAGAGACAATGCACTCATGAGTAGCTCATCTGAAACTTTTATATATTGGCTGCCTCCTCCTTTCCCCCTCCTCCTTCTTCTTCCTCCACCTGTGGGTCTCACTAAACCCTTCATGGCAGGGCTGCACCCTCATGTTGGCCACGTTTTAAATGGTGCACAGACCACCATGGCAAGCACCATAGGACTCCTCCCAAGCAGTCCAAGCAGTGAAACTATTCCTTCAGCACTCTGGCATATGATAGTGTTCCTTGTGGCAACAAGGCTGTCATTACTTGAGTACTGGCCGCACATGGATGGGTTGTGGAGGGGGGTCATCAGTTAAACACATGGCAGATGGGTCCTGTAACTCAGCACCCACCTGCTGGTTTGACATGGTGCTGGAAGATTGCTGCCCTGTGGCCTGGCAGAGGATGAGCGAATCTTGACTGTTGCCAGGATTGTAGGCATTCACCAACATGCTGTGCTGGTGCTTTCGCACACCAACTGCACATCCAGGGATTGGGACCCTTCGTGGTTTGAGTACATCTCAGCATTGAGATGCAGCAAATTCAAAGCCATGCATGTGCAGTCAATGGCACCCTGCACTGTGTGAAAACCTAATGTTCTGGGAAAGCCATGTGTAAGCTCCTCCTGCTTCTCTCTGTTTAGAAAGAACACAATACCGCCCCTTCTGCTGGCATACAGCACCTCTGTCATCCCCCAGATTTAGAGATGAATGGTGAACTGTGAGATATTTGTTATGCTCCCTATTCCATTTGGGAAGGATCTGCTGGTGAAAGAAATATTCAGTGCCACACTCATCTTGATGGCTACTGGCAGATTGTCCTCATCCTGCTCTGAGACTTCAGGTCTGATTCCAAAAGATGGCATTCATCTTGGTGAAGATCAGCTGCTGAAAACACTGTTCACAGCTTAGTGCAGGTAGGAGAAGTGCCTAAAGTCTTCAGTGAACCAAGCTGTTTGAGAACTGAACAAACAAATTTCAGAGATGACACAAAGGTATCAGGAGGAAATAATGACCTGCAATTCCACAGTTGGCAAACCAAAGCAGGAGTTGGCAAAACTCAATCAGATGTACAGCCAGGCAAAACAGCAGGCAGACAGGGCACACAAAGAAGTTATGACCTTGAAAGACTCCTTGAAGAATCAATATAGCCATGGAAAGACATGAGGAGCTATAGAGGATTTTGAATATTGCTTCCAAAAAAGCTGCATTGAATTATCAGTGGCAACACAACAATGCACTGAAGCCCAGAGTAAGAGGTTAAACAGAAAATGAACAGTTGAAAGAACAACTGATTGTTCTTCAAGATCAAATGCAAAAGGAATGCATAACTATTCAGCAACATGAGGACTATCTTAAACAGCAGAATGGAAGAATGGCAGAAGAAACACAAGGAGACTATGCTGAATTATAGGAAAACTCAAGATGAAGCAAGCAAGCTTTGCAAATAACATACCTTCTCATGTTGTAAGAATCCCTCAGGACAAAGTTTATTCCTCTGAAAAATTATGAAGAGAAGGAAAATGAATTTAATATCACTCTGAACAAACTGAAGAACCAGTTGGCGGAGAAGACTCAGCAATGTTCAATATTCCAGAAGGAAGCCACAACCTACAAGAAACAGGGAAAGTTTTCTTTGGAGAATATGCCTGCATGCTCTTATAATGTAAAGGTGCTTGGCAGAGCAAGGGTTAAAGTGGGACTGGAGAATAGCACCACCCACGGTATGATGTATAGAGTTAAACAGTAATAGACTGAGAGAAAGTCTAGAAAGAACACTCTAACCAGCCTGCATGAAGGTAACAGCAACGTACATGACAGTAATCTGGATTCTGTAAATAGCTAAAGAATAATAATAAATGGTTTATGTTTAAATATACAAGTCTCAAGATCTCACCACTGAGACATCTAAAGAACCCATGTTACAATAGTTGGTTTTAATTTTCCAAAATTCCCTAGATTCACTGAAGGTTCCATTAGATTAGAAAATAGCGAATATGACTACTTCAAAAAGGGAGAGAGACAGAATGCAGGAAAATACAGGCCATTTAGCTTAATATCTGTCACAGGAAAAATATTAGAAGCTATTATTAAAGATGTTATAGCAGGGCACCTAGATAAATTCAAGGTAACCAGGCAGAGTCAACATGGTTTTGTGAGAGGGAAATCATGTTTAACCAATTTATTGGAGTTCTTTGAAGAAGCAACATGTGCTATGGATAAAGGGGAACCAATAGATGTACTGTACTTGGATTTCCAGAAGGCATTTGATAAGGTGCTACCCCAAAGGTTATTGCAGAAAATAAAAGCTCATGGTGTAGGGGGTAATGTATTGGCATGGATAGAATATTGGTTAGCTAACAGGCAACAGAAAGTAGGCATGAATGGGTCATTTTCTAGTTGGCAAGATATGACCAGTGGTGTGCCACAGGGATCAGTGTGGGGCCTCAACCTTTACAATTTATATAAATGACTTGGGTGAAGGGACCGAAGGTATAGTTGCTAAATTTGCAGATTATACAAAGATATGTAGGAAAATAAGTTGTGAAGAGGACATAAGGAGGCTACAAAGGGATATAGATAGATTAAGTGAGTAGGAAAATATTTGGCAAATGGAATATAATGTGGGAAAATGTGAAATTGTCCATTTTGACAGGAAGAATATAAAGAAGCATATTATTGAAATGGTGAGCGATTACAGAGCTCTGATATGCAGAGGGAGCTGGATGTCCTAGTGCATGAATCACAAGAGGTTAGTATGCAGGTACAGCAAGTAATTAGGAAAGCTAATAGAATGTTATTGTTTATTGCAAGGGCAATTGAATACAAAAGTAGAGAGTTTATGCTTCAGTTATATGGGGCATTGTTGAGATCACATCTGGAGCACTGTATTGTTCTCTTTATTTAAGGAAGGATGTAAATGCACTGGAAGCAGTTCAAAAAAGGTTTACTAGATTAATACCAGGATTGGGCAGGTTGTCTTATGAGGAAAGGCTGAACAGGCTAGGCTGGCATCCACTGGAATTTAGAAGAATTTAGACTTGATCGAAACATTTAAGACCCTGAGGGGTCATGGCAAGGTGGATGTGAAGAGGATGTTTCCTCTTGTAAGAAGATCTAGAACTAGGGGGTCACTGTTTAAAAATAAGGGGTCACCCATTTAAAACCGAGATGAGGAGAAATATTTTCTCTTGGATGGCCCTGTGTCTTTGGAACTCTTTTTCTCAAAAGGCAGCAGAAGCAGAGTCTTTGAATATTTTTAAGGCAGACCTAGATAGATCCTTGATAAGCAAGGAGGTAAGAGATTATTGGGGTAGGTAGGAACTTAGACTGAATTTTACCATTGGCGGGCACATGCGATTGGCTGGGCTGCGACCGGTAGGGAAATGCTCAGCACTGCCGGGGTGGGGCCGGGAAGAAGACAGCCAATGACTTTTCAGTGGGCGCGGTGAGTGCTGTGAGAAAGCTCCCTGAAGGCAGACAGCTGCCTCAGGGAGCTGGAGACCTGAAAATGCTAAAATAAAGTTTTTAAAATCTGAGAAAAAGTGTACATGCATCATAATTAATCACCTGAAATTGTAGCTGCTAAAAATGCTGTTTGAAAAATTAATTTTTATTTTATTTCATCACAGAAATTTCAGCCCGCCCTTGGATCAGGTTTGATGAAAAATACAAAGGCTGCCTGGCTGATTCGCCAGTCTGCCAACCATAAGTCTGAACTGGCAACGAAAAATCGGAATCAATTGCATTGCTAATGTGCTTAATTACCCTCTTAATTGTCGGTGGGCGTGCTTCTGACTTTTGTGCATGCCCACCAAGTGAAATATCGATGATGAGTGTGTGCGCGATGACATCAGGATGCTCGCCAGGTGTCTTCCCACACAATTTTTTGCCTGATTGGGTCGGGCGCGCGCCCACCTGCGAGGTGTGAAATTCTGCCCATGGAGTTGATGTTACAATCAGATCAGCTATGATCTTATTGAATGGCGGAGCAGGTTTGAGGGGCTGAGTGGCCTAATCCTGCTCCTAATTTGTATGCTTGTATATATGATATTTTGATGGGTAGCTCCTCACTTGACAGCCTCCTCCAACAGCAAGCTGCTGAACAGAGGTAAACAAGCAATAGTTTTGGATCTCCAGTGCTATATAAAGCCATGCTCAGCTTTCAATGTTATATTGTTGATAGAGATCGAATGACCCCACTGAGTTTGAAGAGGACCTTTGAGACAATCAGGAGAACATGTCAAGATTTCACCGATATTCCACCAACATTTTTCCTGGAAGTTCTCTCAGGACTGCAACTAGAAAGAGTTTGCTGGATTTTTATCTGCAGTGCATTCAAATAATGTAAACATCACACACCTAACAAATTTTAAACTATTCACTGTGGTACTTACCCTTTTGGCTGCCTGTAAGTGTTCTTGTGTAATCCTTTGCTTCCTTGAATTATAACTCCAATAACGGCAACAGACAAGGTGGATAGCTGCTGAGAACCTGAAGAGGACAGTTCAGATGTCCTTCTGCAATGCCCTCAAGAGGCTATAGGCCAGGACAGTCCTGTCTCAGGCTGCACCATCAAGATGTGTTTCAGTGGCCTGGATAGCCTGGCTGACAGGCAATTGCAAGGACAATGGCGGAGTGTGGGGGAGGGAATAGCAATACTGGCATCCTGGGAGGTACCTGAATATTCCTGCTCCATGATTTCCACACCACTACCATGGGCCTCTGTTCAGAAATCTGGGCAATGGAAACAATCTGCCAGCCCAATCTGAGGAGTCCAGAGCCAGTATTGCAGCTGCCATTGCAGCACTTGGAAGATGCAAGTAATGTAGTGGAAGTTGTAAGCCTTCCATTGCAGCACTGTGGTGTTCCATGGGAGCTGCAATGACTGCATTGGAAACTATGATTTCAGTCATCAGAAGCTGCATGATGTTGGGGGCTGTGTTACATTATTCTCATTGGTGTAAATGTACCAATACCACAAAGATTGGTAGAGCAATAATGTGGGTTCTTTATTTGAAGATAAGGCTATATATAAATAGGGTTAACTGGGAGACTATGGATAGTGCATCTCACTCCTATTCCTGCTGCTTGTAGACTGAATACAAATCATGGGACTAATACATCACTTCCAGTCAAAGTGGTAGTGATTGACAGCAGGTTAAGATATGCCACCTTAAAGGTATATGTACCTGATATCACAAGAGGCTCAACATGTTGCTGGATGGAATTGGCCAGCCTCTCCATACTGGATAAGTTAGGTTCCAGGTTCTGTCAAGAAAAGTTGGAGGCTAACTCTTCCATCCTCCTTAGCCAGGACCCTGTAAGCTTCCAGGCAGGCTGCCCATTGTATCAAACATTTGACTTGTCAAACCCATTAGCCTTCTTCTAAAGTGTCCTGCAAGGTTCTTATCTGACTCCTCAACTGCAGAACCAATGTGTGAGAGATGGCACCTATGGCGTCCCTTTCACCTGATGTGGCTGCGGTCCACTAGATCCCACTGTGACAATCCCCCTTCTAACCAAACCTCTAAGATATGCATGATGCCAGTCTCTTGGCTGATGCCTGCCACGGTGGCAGCTTTTGATGCAATTTATTCTGCCTTGCTCTTCTCCCCTCCTCCTTTTCCTCAGGGGGGATGCATTAGGGGCTGGGCAAGGTTACTTTTGCTCATCTTTCACTATTTCCAGGGGCAAGGTGGATTTTGTTCCTTTGATACTGCAATGATAATGCTCGAAGGGTTAGAGTGCAGCGGGAGTGGCAGAGGATGTTGGTGCTGATATCATAATGGAGCTGGTGAATGAGGTTTAGGGGATTAGTGGTCAAAAATAGTTGAGCAACTCTAGCAAAGCTGGAATGGCCAGATAGCTCTAGCCTCCAATTCACAAAATCACAGAAATGTTACGGTGCAGAAGGAGGCCATTCAGCCCATTTTGTCTGCACCGTCTCTCTGAGCATTTTACCTTTGTGCCAATCTCCTGCCTTTTCCCTGTAACACTGCACTTTGTTGCTATTTAAATAATCATCCAATGCCCTCCTGAATGCTTCAATTGAACCTGCCTCCACTGCACTTCCAGGTAGTGCATTCCAAACCCTAACTAATCACGGTGTGCAAAAGTTTTTTCTCACCTCGCATTTGGTTCTCTTGCAAAACACTTTAAAACTGCGCCCTCTGGTTCTCGATCCATTTACAAGTGGGAACAGTTTCGTCCTATCTGCTCTGTTCAGGCCCCTCATGATTTTGAAAACTTCTATCAAATCTCCTCTCAGCCTTCTCCTTTCCAAGGAAAACAGTCCTAAATTCTCTAATCTTTCCTCATAACTGAAGTGTCTGATCCCTGGAACCATTCTCATAAACCTCTTCTGCACTCTCTCCAATGTGTTCACATCCTTCCTATTGTGTGGTGCCCAGAACTGTGCACAATACTCCAGCTAGGTCTAACCAGTGTCTTATAAAAGTTCATCATTTCACTTCTCCTGAGTCTCCTACTCGCCTCCCAATCACAGCCAGCATTGCCTCTAATAGAGAGTGAGGTTCTGCAGGCATGCTTCCCTTCTCCTAGTCAGCTCTTGCTGTTCCCTGTTAGGTTTTATCTTTTCCTGGAGGAGAGTGGTGTCTGTGATTGAGTGTATTGACAGATATGCTGCTGTGTGTATGATGCCTCACGTGGTTGAAGAACTGTGTGAGGTAACTGAGTGTGATTAAAGTCTATGAGGATGCAATAGTGTAGAGTGAATGATTGTTAATGTATAATTAGATGATGGATGCTCTGTGTTGAGATCATGATGCTGGTGGTGATAATGGTACAGTTATTGAGCAGTGTATTTGTGACATGGAATCTTACCTTGACCACTCGTGTCAAGTCATTATATTTCTTACAGTGTAGGAACCATATCCTGAGGATCTGGCTCTTGGCTGTTACCTCCAGGTGATCTCCTCACACATGAAGTGTACTAGATGTCTCTGTGGCTTCCTTCCCCCTGCGAGGTATAAGACACACCTCCTCCTGTGGACCTCCTCCATTAGCACCTATAGGACATTGCCCCAAGAAGCTGTGCACCCTCTCTCTCAATCCCTAAGTCATTCTTCAATACCTGCTTCTCTCCCAGCCAACACACTCCACACCTTCAGAAGAAGTGGGCCTACATGAAAATTGCTCAAGTGTTAAATGTGCAGGTGTCCATTGTAGAGCCTTAAGGCATGTTTAAACTAGCATCATTAATTAGCCCCAAAATTGTGTGCTAAAACCCCACTTTCAAACATGCTTGTCTTAGAAGCACAACCCCATTTAGTGCCTTTTTCATCCTTTCACCAAAATTACCCCCTGTGGATTTTATGGTTCAGTTCCTCTAGCCACCATTTACCTTTTGTTGAGTGAACAGTTATTTTAATTAAGTCAAGTAGATTTTTTAATTCATTTATGGGATGTGGGTGTCACTGGCTAGGCCAGCGTTTATTGCCCATCCCTAATTGCCCTTGAGAAGATGGTGGTGAGCTGCCTTCTTGAACCACTGCAGTCCATGTAGTGTAGGTATACCCACAGTGCTGTTAGGGAGGGAGTTCCAGGATGTTGATCCAGCCACACTGAAAGAATAGCGATATATTTCCAAGTCAGGATGGTGAGTGGCTTGGAGGAGAACTTGCAGGTGGTGGTGTTCCCACTTATCTGCTGCCCTTGTCCTTTTAGATGGTAATGCTTGTGGGTTTGGAAGGTGCTGCCTAAGGAGCCTTGGTGAGTTTCTGCATTACACACTACAGCTGCTGTTCATCAGTGGTGGAGGGAGTGAATGTTTGTGGATGGGGTGCCGATCAAGAGGGCTGCTTTTGCCTGGATGGTGTCAAGCTTCTTGAGTATTGTTGGAGCTGCACTCATCCAGGCAACAAGAGAGCATTCCATCACAATCTTGACTTGTGCCTTGTAGATGGTGGACAGGCTTTGGGGTATTAGCAAGTGAGTTACTCACCACTGGATTCCTAGTCTCTGACCTGCTCTTGTAGCCACAGTATTTAAATGGCTAATCCAATTCAGTTTCTGATCAATGGTAACCCCCAGAATGTTCATAATGGGGGATTCAGAGAAGGTAATGCTATTGAATGTCAAGGGGCAATGGTTAGATTCTCTTTTGTTGGAGATGGTCATTGGCACTTGTGTGATGTAAATGTTACTTACCACTTGTCAGCTCAAGCCCGGATATTGTCCAGGTCTTGCTGCATTCGGATATGGACTGCTTCAGTATCTGAGGAGTCGCGAATGGTGCCGAACATTGTGCAATCATCAGCAAACATCCCCACTTCTGACCTTATGACGGAGGGAAGGTCATTGATAAAGTAGCTGAAGATGGTTGGGCCTAGGACACTAAGCCATAGTTAAATACACATGAAATATTTTTCTAGCCATGATATGGAGATTCAGAGACATGGGCAGGATTTCTCGGTTCCACCCGCCACCAGGATTGTCCTGTCCATGGACTTTTGGCTGGGCTACCACATCCCCTGCAGTTGGTCCATCATGGTAGGGCCAGAAGATCCCGGCCATTATATAGATTGACATTTCTGCACAGTACTGAGGGAGAGCTGCACTATTGGAGTTGCTGTCATTCAGGTGAGACAGTATGAGGTCTTGTCTGCTCTCTCAGGTGAAAGTAAAGATCCCATGGCACTATGGCACATTTTGAAATAAAAGCAGGGGAATTCTCTTGGAGTCTTGGTCAATATTTATCCATCAAGCCACATCACTAAAAAACAGATTATCATTGTGCCCCATCACGCATCCCATAGGAGTTGGTACAGGAAGAGGATGAAGATTCCTTAGAGGGGGTCATTCACTCTAGGGCTGCACCATCATAGGACTCATATAGACCATGCACCAGTTCAGGTACACACACCTTGGAGGAACTGGTAAGGCAGGCAGTTGGGTTCTCACGTGATGTCTCACACATCACAGAGCAAGAGCAGACAGTGGAGACAGGCACAGAGTCCCGGTTGGAGGGCAGAGGATAGCCTAAGATCTGTTGAGCTGGACATAGATGGTGAGCCTGGAGGCTGTTGACAAAGAGGATAACTCTGGAGCATTTGCAGAAAATGTGTGAGGCTCTCAATCTTTCCAGCTGCATTGGATTGGAGGAGTCTGTCTCAAATAGGAGTGCTATGATGTCTCAGGACTTTCCATTAATGTCTACAATCATGAAGAGAGTGGCCACTACATGGAGCATCAGACATGGTGGTCAAACGAGTACATGCTGACTCCCATCAATGGCCCGCACACTCAGAATGGCACATTACTGAGGATTGATGAAAATCTAACATTGGCCCTCAGCGCCTCACTGATGCAAGGCAAAGTGCTCACCAACTTATTGCTAGTGGGGAGGTGTGTGTGTGCCATAAGAGGGAAGATGGAGAGAGGGCAGATGGAATTGCTGAATCTGCTCAAAGTACTTTCATTTCCCACCCATTGCCTCCTCACACATGCCTCACCTTCAGTCAGTGCTCACATGTTGCCTCCTGTCCCAATGGTCAAGTTTGCCCCCACAGAGGTGCAGGTAGGGAAGTATTTGGGGGACCCTCATGAGCTCCAAAACCCAAAAGACATCAGCCAAGAGTGCTTCAGCAGTCAGAGCAGAGATATGAGCAACCTGCATCTACTCCTTCTATATCCATAGGTGAAGCATCACATAGAAAAGGCAGATAAAGTCAGAGTAAAGAATTGTAGTTGCACAATGATATGCACGTCGGTGTTTAACACAATGTCATATTGTAACATTTCTGCTTAATTCTCCTGTAAGATTAAAATTATTTGGTCACATCATTTCCCATTTTATCCATTTTTCTCTGCTGCCTGGCATGTGGACTTCTCCCTTAGTAGAACAAGAGTTAAAGGTGAGCAATAAGTGTCTGTAACAGGGATGCTTTGTTATTTGTAGATCTGCTTTATATTGGGGTTGGGCGGCAAAATGGGTTCAGGAATTGGCTGCCAACTGGGTCACTGCTTCAGTCTAACTGAACCGTGCCAGAATTCGACCATCCTGGGCAGCTATGTGTGCTGCTGTTGGTGTTCTTGCCACATCAAGTCCCTTTTCCTTCCACTGCTAATCTTGTTCCTCCTCCTCCTCCTCCTGTGAACAGCCAGTAGGCTCAGCATCTTCTTCCTCCTGGAGCTCTAGTCCTTGCTGCTGCCCTATGTTGTGCAAGACTTGCAGACCACAATCATTCTGGATACGCAGGCTGATTCTTACTGAAAGATGTTCCCAGATCTGTCCAGGCATCAGGAGTGCATTTTAACGTTCCGATTGCCTGCTCGATAGCAACTCTGGTGATCAGGTGGTTTTGCTTGTATCGCTCTTGAGCATCATTGACTGGGATCCTTACTGGTGTTATCAGCCAGATCTGCAAAGGGTGCCTTGTCTCTAAGGAAATTGTCGGTAACTCTCCTTGAGGTGTGAAGAGCTCAGGGAAGTTTGCCTGGTGCAGCTTGAACATATCACAGCAGCCACCTTTGAATATTGGACAAAGATGCAGGAAGATCTTTTGGTGTTTTTACACAAAATCTTCATATTGATGGAATGGAAGCTCTTGCAAATGACAAAGATTCCAGCCTGATCTGGAAAATGCCTTGGCTGCCACACGTGTGCAGTCAGTGACTCCCTGACCCATGGGAAACCAGCCAGAGCCGCAAAGCTGAGCGTCTGCTCATTCCGAATGGCCTCATCGGTTGCAAGGTCCACATAATTCCCAATCCTGGCAAACATGGCATTGGCCACATATGAAATGCATTTGTGGACAGCGGTTTGTGAGATTCTGTAACTCTCTCCTGCAGATCCCTGGTAGGCGTAAAATATGAGGAAATTAAGGTGGTGGCTTTTACAGCCACTGGCAGTGCATGTCCAGCAGGTCCACTTGGTAGGATCTTCTGCAAATGTCAGTGACCATCTGATGTGAGATACTGAGCCTCCTGAGGAACTGGTGTTCTGACATGACCAGGAAGCTGACCCTCTGCCTGTAAACCCTGTGTTGGGGGCATCGCCTCCTGCCAGCTACACTAATCCCCTCCCTCCTGTGGAATGGAAGGTGGGCGAGGTGAAAGTTGCTGCTGCTCCTGCTGCTGGTCCTGACGCTCCTGCACATCTAGGTCCTTAACTGAGGTCCTAGGTGAAGCTGCATGACAACCTTCAAATTGTTGGTTTGAACAATTGAAGTTTGACAGATGGAAGTGTTGGACAAAACTCCAAGACAGCAGCAATTACCCCTTAAGTATTGGAATTACCTCCAAGGTAGTAAAAGCACACTCTCAGAGCAAGCCCCAGGAGTGAAAAAGCAGGTATGAGGTTTGGGTACATATTTTTTGCCTGCCATTTGTTCAGTTTCCACAATTCCCACTGTCCTCTCACCTCACATTAATTGATGAGTTCCAGGAAACCCATGCACTCAGAGTTAAATTCCAAAATGCAGTTAAAACACCTGCCAATTGTCTTTGAACATATTATAATTGGCAACCTAGCTCTCCTGAGGGGGCTTCTCATGTGCAGTCTGATATGCTGAAGTCAAAGGATGAAGGTGGGTGTCAAGTGCTTTAGGATGTCCTGAAGCTATGCAAGGCATGAGATAAATGCAATTAATTCTTTCTTTCTTTCTTCTTTCTTTTTCTCCTTTCTTTCTTTCTTTCTTTTTTTTCTTTTCTCATGTTTTTGGGGTAGATTGTTCAGTTAAAGAAAAAAGTTGCATTTATTTAAGACTAAACATGAGAATTTGTTTGCAAAATGCAGGGTCCCACAATCAGCAATGAGATAAGTAACCAGATAATCTGCTTTAAGGTTAAAGCAAAAAACTGCAGATGCTGGAAATCCAAAACAAAAACAAAAATACTTGGAAAAACTCAGCAGGTCTGACAGTTTCTGCGGAGAGGAACAAAGTTAACGTTTCAAGTCCGTATGACTCTTCAACAGAACTAAAGAAAAATAGAAAAGAGGTGAAATATAAGCTGGTTTAAGAGGGGGGGGGACAAATAGAGCTGGATAGAGGTCCAGTGATAGGTGGAGATAACCAAAAGATGTCACAGACAAAAGGACAGAGGTGTTGAAGGTGGTGATATTATTTAAGGAATGTGATAATAAAGGTACAGGTAGCCCTGGTGGGGGTGGGGTGGGGGTGGAAGGGATCGAAATAGGCTAAAAGGCAAAGATAAAACAATGGATGGAAATACATTTAAAAATAATGGAAATAGGTGGGAAAAGAAAAATCTATATAAATTGTTGGAAAAAAGGGGGATCGGTAAGGGGGTGGCGATGGAGTTCAAGATCTAAAATTGTTGAACTCAGTATTCAGTCCGGAAGACTGTAAAGTGCCTAATCAGAAGATGAGGTGCTGTTCCTCCAGTTTGCGTTGAGCTTCACTGGAACATTGCAGTAGGCCAAGGACCGACATGTGGGCATGAAAGCAGGGTGGTGTGTTGAAATGGCAAGTGACAGCAAGGTCTGTGTTTAATCTGCTTTAAGGGGTTTGCTTGAGGGCTAAATGCTGGCCAGGAGAACTTCCCAGTTTTCCTTTGAAAAGAGCTATTGTATCTTCTACATTTGCTCAGAGGGCAAATGAGCCCAAAGTTTAACATACGATAGTGTTGAACTCCCTCAGTATTGCACTGAAGTGTCAGCTCAAGACTCTGGAGCCTGGTCTCACAAGCTTCTGACTCAATGGCATGAATACTATCACTGCCAAGGCTGACATTTAATTCGTTAATGTCAAATATCATGGAATTTGATGTTATGATATAGATTTATCTAGATGTAAGTTGACAGTAATTTGTTTCATATAGGACATTGACATTGATACAACAAATTAATTTATGTACTTATTTAATATTGTTTACACAAAAATGTCAGTTTAATTTGATTACTTTCATATGTGAACATCAGTCATTTATTTTCGTAAGTTGCTTTAAGCCTGGGGAAACATAGAAAGGGATAGTGTCTCTTTTAATGGTGTTTTTAAAAAAAATAGAATTACTGATTGTTATCCATCGAGGGAAAGTTTCCAGAATAATAATAGCAATTTAAAATGAGATTGCAAAGAAGTCATTCGTATTTTAATTGTGTAAAATTATGCTTTGTGTTTCTGAACACTCCCTTTTAAAAGCAATTGGCCATTGGAGGGTATTTTACTGACAGAATTATTATTCAAAACAGTGTCTTAATCAGAAGTGTCATAGTTCTTCTCACTTTGGCTTGACAGGCTACTCCCTGCTGACTGCACAGCTGCTTAAGCTGAACAAGACTCCACTTGTTCACTCTGTTGGAATCACACCTAGAGGAGGCCCAATGCATTCCACCACCATCTAGTCCTCTTATTAATCACACCAAAACTAGCTGATGCTGTTCCTGGAATGAATGCCATATAATAAATGTAAAACATAAAATTATTCAAACATCACAGAAGAGACTGAAGTATTGGTGTAGTTTTCTTAAATTAAGTATAAACAATATATTAATGTTAATAGGTTAGTGTGTGAAGGGGAAATCTTCTCTGTGTTGCAATACCTTAAGCATGTTCTTTATAAAAACAATTACAGTTTTGCTACACAAGGCACACAGAGAAATCCTTCCACCATAATGTCTTACTGAGCTAAAATTAAAATGAATAACTGGAGGAAAAGATTGAAGATTAATCCCATGTGTCCTCTAACTTTGTTGCAATTTGCCAGGAAAGTAGACAGAACTTAATTGGATGAAATCCACCAAAAAGATTGTTCACATTTCAGAGCTAAGCTTTGTGGTTTTCATTTCAACCCTTGGGGGCTAAATTCAATTGCCCCTGAAAACTGGCATGAAGATTGCCATGCGTGATAAAGCTGTGCCCATTGACTGAGATGCAGGCAGCATGCCAACTTTGTGCTGCCATTTCATGTCAATAATCTCAGCATCCAGCCAGCACCAACAACACTGTTGATTAGCTGGACACATCAGAAGGGCCCAATGTTGTGAGTGACTTGCACCACTTAAAGCTAGCCTGCACTCTTAAAGGGGTGATGCAGTGTGGCTGGAGTAGGCGCTAGAAGTTGTTCAGGAATTGATTCGGACCTGGGAAACGGTGAAGAATGTCACAATTTGGGAGAGACCAGGCTTCAAGCTTTTCGGATGCTGTACTGGAGGCCTTGATGGAGGAGGTGGAAAGGAGGAGAGATGTTCTGCATCCATAGGGAACTAGAAGGCCCTCCAGACAAGCTCTCAGATAGCAATGGGAGCAGATTGCCTTGGTGGTCAATAGCCCTGAGGGCTTGGAATCAGTATTGCAAGAAGTTCAATAGCCTCACCTGAGTGGTCAAGGCTACTGAAAGCATCTTCAAATGTCATTTCTCACCAATTGAACATCTACCCTCAGGCATTGCTCAATCTGCCACATTCCCATCACACACCTACCAACCATCTAACACTCAGGACTCATACCTGACATTCATATGCTTCATCACATCCTTACGCCCACATCTCACAGTATGCACACACTGCCGGCTATTCAACTTTGGCAGCCACATCACCCAAACAGTTTGCACCACACTCATTGGCACACTTCCCTTTCCCTTCTAGGGCAAGGTGACACACAACCTAAGGCAGCAGAATGGGGACAGGTGCAGCTGCAACCCTCAATAGCCATGGAGGAGATGGTGCTGGTCATTGTGGTGACACCAATTCTTGAGGCAATGGCCAATGGCAGGGCTGAAACAGTTGAAGGTGAAGGTATCTTCATATCTAATCCTCCTTCTCAAATCCTAACTGCCCTTCATTGCACAGTCTCTTCAAATTTACAAGCTGTAGATGGTATCAGCATATACCTCTTATTTTTGCTTCTCTCCCCACAAAGAAATTGTACCTTTGTGTCTTTAACCTTTAGAAACCAATGAGGTACAATATGGCCAGGCAATGAAGAAACACCAAGAAGACAGTGCTGATAAAGATGCAGCAGCATTTAATTTCATAAGTCACCAGCAACTCAGATGCTTATTTTGTGCATAATTTAGCGGTTAGCATAGAGGTGGTATCTGCATATGATGGGACATTGGATATGAAAACTGGCCTGCAATGAGGGCAGGTGCAAGGAAAGGTTTGGTGCCACTGTGCCAGAGAGTGAAATTGCACATGAGTTCTGTTACCTAGGACTCAGATGGCCACTTTAATGGGGAAGACTACAGAAGAAGGCTGATGGGTGTACACAATGAAATGCTTGGTATGTTGGGGTGCCTGCCAGAAATCCCTGAGGTCAATGTGAAAGAGTATGGAGGGGTCACACACCAACTTGGCACAGGGCTTTGTGCAGAGCCTAAAGTCCATCCTTTCCAGCATGGACCTTGGTTAGGCCTGATGGCCAATGTTGCAGCTTCGATTGTAGCACAAGCAGCTTCCACCCATTGTCTGAGCGCTGCAGTGGGAACTCCCATTGCTGTCATGCATGGTCAGCTTGCTGTCATGGAAGTCTGTGCTGCTGTTATGCCTGTGGATAAGAGTGCGCAGGATATCACAGCAGTTCATCAACCTGTCATCCAACAGATTACTAGAATTGCTGAAGCACCACCCTGGGAGAATGGCAGTAGGTCATGGGGCACGAGTCAGCTATCCTCTCTCAGGATGACAATGTATGTACTACCACACTATCATTCCACCTGAGTCATTGTCAGCAAGCCAGGCCAAGCAGCTGCCTCCATATCAGGATGGTACGGTCCACAGCTGGATCTTGCTGTATTTGTAGGAGTGTTTGGAGGTTTGTGCGGCTATTCAAAGCTGCTGAGTCTACAGGGAGTGGTGTGGAACATGCTGATGGCCTTGGTACTGACATCAAAGATACTGCACAGACCATTTGTTCCGAAACAGGGATACAGTAATTTGCATTCCCCTTGCACGAGAATGAGAATGACTAGAGGCGACACAGAGGAGGACAAGCTCCTGGAAGAGGGATGCGGTCTGGGTGGTGGTGGGGAGGAGGTGGAGAAAAGCTCTCAACCACTTCAGTGAGCTATTCTCCTACACCAACCTTGGTGAACAACTGGTATCTTTGCTTCACTAAGGAGTTTCCCACTGGAATCTGTCACCTGTTGCAGGCAGACCTGCAACCTCAGTGCTGGGTGAGGATGACACTGCCAATGACTGTGAACATGACTGTGTCTATAAACCTTTATGCATCTGGCTCCTAACAGGCTGGAGCAGGTGATACTTGCACCATCGCCCAGTTTGTCGTCCACTGTTATGCCAGGTAGTTCACTGAAGCTATATATGCAAAGAGAGCTGAATATATTTCATCCTGTCTTTCGCGAAAGAGAAGCAGAAGGAGTGAACACACAGCTTTTCCAGGATTGCAGGCTTTCCCCTTGGTGCATGGTGTCACTTCAAAACCACACTTGGTGGTTCTGAGATGCACCTGAAAAAGAAGAGATTTCACTCCCTCAAACTCCAGTGAGTGTGTGTCTGTATCCAATGCACCAGGAAGGTAAATGTCTGGTATTCTGGTAGCAGTCATGATGCTTTCATTCCACTGTGCAATCAACAGATGAAGCACCAGGATAAACCAGAGATGGTGGCTACTGGGCAACAAGGGCTATCCACTAACCATCTGGCTCATGAGTGCAACGCAACACACATACAAATGTGGGCAGCACGCATATAACAAAGCCGTGCTGCAATGTGAAGTGTGATTGAGCAGACTATTGGGCTACTTAAACAACATTTACTGTGATGTGACAGCTCTTAAAGTCCTCGGCAGAGCATGTATCAAGATTCATTGTGGCCTGCTGCATGCTGCACAACCTCACCATCCTGAGGGCACAGCCTTTGCTACTGGGCATACAGTGGGGGTTTTGAGAAGAAGGAGGAGCAGGAGGAGGAGGAAGTAAAGGGAAACAACACAGCCCCTTACCAGCCAGGCTGCCTGTGATCGACTCAACCAGTTGCGGTAACAGTGAACACAAGCATAATTCTCCATTCACCAACAATCTCACACAAAGCCTTACATTATTACTGACCAACCCAGCATCCACTTGGCCACAATGCTAAGGGAAAAGCTACCATAACTTTATACCATATTACTAAATCAACCATCCAACATTCCATGCCAAGGACAGCTAATCATCCTTATGTATTCCCTTACTGTCTGTCTTGTCTGTGTCTTCGCCTAATCTATTGCTTCTATGTAGTGCGGCAGTGACTGCAGCATGGTTGGTGGGAGGCTGCTGGCTTTCACTGAGGGACACTGCAGGTGGCCTTGCAGGATGACTTTGAGCAGTGGTGGGCCTAGAAGGCCCAGTTTTAGACTGCAGCACCCTTGGTATGCAGCAGTCTGGGATGGCTGACTGACAGGCAACAGCAAGATCACGGGCAGAATGGCTGTGCCAGGAGGATGAATGCTGCCACTCTGAGAGAGGGCTGCAGGTTCGTGCAACACGGTACCACTGTTACTCTCATAAGGTGGCAGCTCAGCATTTCTGGCATCGCGTTGGCAGGCAGATTGATGGACTGCTATGATACACTGCAATCCCCTTTGCACACTGGCATCTGTAGGGCATGATGACAGCAGTCTGCACTTGTGTGGCAACAAGCTGAGGTTTCATGGCCTCAATCTGAGCTTCCACTGCAGCACTCAGACATGAGTGGCAGCTCTGCTTGTGCTGCAAAGGAAGCTGAGGCAGTGGCCATCAGGCGCTTCATCACCCTTGAACCCACAAGTGCTCTCAAGGAGTTGACAACCACTTCCTCACCAGAGAGGATGGGCTCCAAGCTCTAACAAAGCCCTGGGTCAACTTGATACAGGACCCCTCGAAATCTTTGACATTGACTGCAGAAGTGCAGCCAGGTCTGTCAATGCATCAAGCATTTCATTGTGCATACCCATTAGCCTTCTTGGTCTAGGCCACTCCATTCGAGTTCTCATCTGAGGCTTCTGCAGCAGGACTTGCATGCAACCGCCTGCTCCAGTGAGCTGAAAACTATCTTTATCCCTGCCCTGGCTACAAGTGAGCTATCATGTCTAGGGTATCACCGATGTGCAAATCTCACCTTTAAGCTACCCTCTAAATTACGAGCAGTTTCACTATTTGAGCTGGCGGCTACCAGTGTGAAAGCTAGTGGTGGTGTTTCTTCTGTATCACTGTCCTCCTGTTCTCTTTCTCATCCACCATTGCCTGGCCTGGCCAGGTGGGCAGTTCATGGGTATCTGTGAAAAGAAAGGTACAAGGCTAGTGTTGCTGTGAGAGGAAGAGTGGAAAGTGAGAGGTATATGTTTACACCATCTGAAGCTTGTAAATCAGAAATGTCGTGGGATGTGAGGTCAATTGGGATATGAAAAGAAAGGTTAGGCATGAGGATACCATCATCTTTGACGGTTTCAGTCCTGGCGTTGGCCATGGTCTCAGCCTTGGCTGCTCCAATGATGGTGAGCACTGTCCTCTCCATTGAGATGATGACATGCAGCCATGTTTGTTCTCCTCTTGGCTTGCAAGAGAGTGGGAAGTGTATAGGTGAATGTGGTACAGTGTGTGTGGGTGATGTGGCTGTCATTGTTGAATAAATGGCGATGTGCAAACTGTGAGGTGTGGGTGAGAGGGTTGCAGCAGTGCTAACAGTGTAAGGGTGTGGTGATGTTATGAATGTGAGATATGAGTCCTGATTGATAGAGGTTGTTGGTAGGTGAGTGATAGGAATGTGGTGAATTGAACAGAATGCGAGGCTATTGGTACGGTTAGTGGGATATAGTATTTGAATATAGAGAATACATTCACAACATTGACCACCCATATGAGGGTCATTAAAATTCTTACAGTATACTGTATCCAGTTTCTCAGGGTATTTCTGACATGGACAGCAACATCTATCTGTTCCCACTACCTTCATAATGTTTGTCTGGAAAGCCTCCTGGTCTCGTGTGGATAGAGTACCTCTCTTTTCCTGTCCTCTTCCTGCACCGAAAGTGCCAATACAGCATTTGAGAACCTGGCGCTGAAATTTGCACTGACCCACTTGAATGTAAAATGACGTGCAATGATATCGGGTGAGCATCCCCACATCATCACGCACTCACACAATATTTCAGTCGACGGGCGTGCGCAGGAGTCAGCAGCGTGCCTGCCAACAATTTACAGGCCTATTAAGACCATTAAAGTAATAATTGAGTTGGTGGGCAGGCAAAAAGGTTAAGCGGCCTTTAGATTTTTTAGGAAATCTCATTCATGGGTGGGATGCAATTTCCAACAGCAATTAAAAATTAAATAGAATTTTTAAAAAATTCATTCATAACATGTTCCTGCTCATGAGGGGACATGTTTTTACCATTGCTAACTTTTTTATTTTTAATGTTATAAATCTACAGCTCTGTGCCTCATGGAGCTTTCATTGTGCACACTTGCATGCATGAGCAAACTTCCCCGCTCGCCCTTCTCCTGCCCCCACCCTGGCAGCACTGCAGCTGTTAATTGGCCAGCCAGAATGAAATCAATGTCAGGGCCCGATCATGGGTGGCGGTCGGCATCGCAACTGCTCCCGGGCCTGCCCGCTGCGCCTGCCCGACAAGGTAAAAACGCTGGCCCTGGAGCATGTTTTCTCTCTCTCCTGTTATGCCATTAGCTCTTGGAGGTCAGACGCTGTTTTCCAGCCTCTTCAGGCATCTGCTGCAGCCAACATGAAACTATGCCCCCTAGTTCTAGATTCCGACACTGGAGGAAACATCTACCCTGCCAATCCACCCACCCCTCAGAATCTTATATGTTATAATAAGATTACCACCCATTCTTCTAAATTCCAAAGAGTATAGGCCCAACCTGCTTAAACATATCTCGTAAGACAAACCAAGAAATCAGCCTACTGAACCTTCTTGAACTACATATACATTTAGATGAAGTAGACTGCATTTTGCAAAATGCTACACCTACTAGAAAACCTTAGTAAAATATCTCTCAAGATTTTTTATTTCTTTATGTAACTGATGAATTTGCAGGTAACAAACTTCCACCGGGTGGTGCTATTTCAGTAAAATCAATGCTTCCAAGGATCATGAAAAACTGAGTAAAAATTACTCACAGCATGTTCTTTTTAATGGGCAACATTATGTCCATACTTTCTTATTATCGCTGAGCGATGCCTCTTGTGGTAGCAAACTGAATTCTTAATCTGCCATTCATTCTCTTCGTCTCTCAAAACTATGTGAAAGAAAAGTATACAGCATGTATGGAAGACTCTCTTGTGTTGCAGATATTTTGTATTACGGATGCAACTCTGCAACCTTGTGAAACGTAACTTATTTGTGACCATGAGCAGCTGCTGCAAATCTAATTAGTGCAAAACAGGTAGGATTGTGTTAGGTTGTACCTACAGAGATATCTGCAAAAGCCAGATGCACAACAGCAGCTGTGGACTGGCCATTTGGTGTTTTAATGAGATCTAAAGCCCCTGCGAGCTGATGAATGAAAGGCAGGATGACAGAGCAGCTGCAAAACTAATGATGAGCTTTCAACTGTGAAAAAAAAATCATAAAACCCTAAAGACACCTCTCACTTACATCTGTTTTCCATTTCCTTTCTCCAGTCTTTCAGTACTGGAGCCCATCCACACAGTGCTGTAGTTTAATTAAAGCCTGATCACTGGAGGAAGTGAGAATGCCAGGACTTTTTCCCACAATTCATGGGTCTGCCATCCACACCTCAGGCCAGCTTCTTGGTGTGTTTGTGGTCTGGGAGTTTGGTTTGGGTCCTTTCTTTCAGCTTGATGTTTAACCTATGCCCAGCTATTCTACCGTACTGAAGAGTAGTTTAACATGTAGTCAGTACAATGATGGTATGGGCTAACAGCCCATTTCTCCTAAATGTAAATTCTCATTCCCTTGAAAAGATTGACAACTCAATGAAGCTGAATTCTAATGGGAAAGGCACTTTCATAGAATTAATTTATTTTTGTTAATTTCCAAGTTTATATTTCTAGATGGCCAGGCCAATGCATAATTATCTATTTAGAGCTTAAAGTTATTATTATGTTTCTATTTTGGTATGCATTCTGAATAAAATCATTTGAATGAAGAAAGATGTTTCCTGTGCAAAGTTTCTCTTTCATTTTATAACTCTTAATAGCTAAAGTTGAAGAATGTTTGCTGATATAAAATTTTTCCAAGATAAATTGCAATTTACAGTTTTTATTTTAGATAATATTTGAATAAATTGGAATATTTTTAATTCTGGAATTATTGTTCAATAAAGTATATCATATATATTACGAAAATATATCTTGTAGATTATCAGACAGTCATAAACAGATTCAGGTATAAAAGTCTCATTGGGCGATTCACTCTAAATTTTACCTTTCATATAAAGTATCCTTCTGTGGTGAAAAAAACCTCCATAAGTAACCATGGGAAAAATATGAGCAAAATGAACTTGAATTTGATATAACCTCATTCAGATGCTCAAAGAATGGAATATTGAAAAGTAGTCATACAACTAAGGAATAGAGAGCCGTATATCGAAGTTCTCTCGACAATAAGTAATATAGCATGTAAGTAGTGTAGATGACAACAGGAAGTTGCATAAGGACATCGACAGGTTAGAGAAGTGGGCAAAACTATCACAGATGAAGTTCAAGGTGGTGAAGTATGAAGTCATTCATTTTGGACCTAAGAAAGATATTTCAGAGTATTTTTTTAAATGGAAAGAAGCTAGGAACTGTGGAAGAACAGGGAAATTTAGGAAGTCTTGTACAGCAATCACTAGAAATTAGTGAACAGGTACAAAAGAAAATTAAAAGGATCATTGGAATTTTAGCCTTTATCTCAAGGGGACTGAAATGCAAAGTGGTGGAATTTATGCCAATGAAGCTCTGTTTGGATTGCATTTGGAATAATGCAATCAATTCTGGACACCAGCTTCAGGAAGGATATATTGGGCTTGGAGGGAGTGAAGCACAAATTTACTAGACTGATAATGGGCCTAAGAAAGTTAACTGATGAAAACAAGTTGCATAGACTAGGCTGAGGAAAAACTTAAGATTAAAATAGATTTTTGATCGCTAAGAGTGCTAAGAGATTTAGAGCAAAGACGAGTGTATGGAGTTAGGATATAGATCAGCCATGATCTAACCGAGTGGTCGGACAGGCTCAAGTGCTCGAATGGCCTACATATGTTCCTATCTTCCATTTCATAGTGATGGTTCTCTGAAGTGTTGGGAGAGTTGCATTGTCAGTTTAAAATATTGATACTTTATATGGCACATAACCGTGGATTACTTGGCGTGAGAGTGACAAAGTTTATAGGATGCAAAATCGAGTAATCTGAAGAGTACAGTTTTGTTAAAAATATTTTTGAGGGTGGGGGTAAGAAAGAGAAAATAATTTATTCAGTACTGGAGAATGAATCATTTTTACTTTTTATCATAAGCATCAAGTGTCTTCCATAAGGCATTAGGTGGATTAGATACAGAATAAAATTGCTTTATTTACATAACAGCAGCGACTACACTTCAAAAGGCTTTAATTGGCATTGAAGTACTTAGGGACATTTTGAAGTTGTGAAAGGTTCTACATTGCCTTTATGTATTATACCACAATTGATGACATCATATCAGCAAAATATAAACTTTGTTTTTAAATTTATTCTTTTAGTTTATATCATTTTGTCACAATTTTGTTTATCGAATGTAAAAGTATCAGTGTGGGGAATTAGCCTTTTCTTGCATTTGGACATTACTGATTTTTGGCAGTTCTAGGTCAGATCTCAATCAGTCATAAAGTAAAGGTCAGTTTTCTCAATCTCAACAATCTACCTTAACCAAAAAATTACCTCCTACTGTTCCAGTGCGAATGTTTCACTCCCTAAAGCTATACATCCTCTGGCCTTCTGAGCGAAAGTGGCAACTTAATGTAATTATTGCCAAATTGCATTGGGTAGTGGAATGAAATTGCCCAAACAACTTATACTGCAGAAGTCAGAGAGAGAAGATTTACCCCAGACTGGAATCAAGCCAAAATTGCAGGGAAAAGTACCTTTTACAAATCAGCCACTTGCAAATGTATGATTTTGATTGAGATGGGGTAATGAAGATTCTTCACCATTATTAATTTCAGTTGTAGTTTTTATCATTATTTATGATAGACTCAATCAATTGAACTCAATCTCCAGTATTTGAACTGCCATATGGGTTTAATCCATGTATATAAATCCTAGAATATCATAGCAGATATTCTTTGCAAAAAAATTACTACTTGCTAAGAATCCAGAAATTACCAGCTCATTAGATCTTGCTCATACAATTTGGTTCCAAGAGAAGTTAATAGTTTCTTTCTAATATGGAGATACCCTTTCTCTATTAGCTACTCAAATCTAGAATTATTATTTCTGAACTACTCCAATGTATGTCAACACTTATTGACTTCTAGTTGTCTGATAATTGGATGTTGCAAATGTCTTGTAGTTGGGGAACAGAGGCCTGGGCAGCAGAGACCTGGCATCTTCTCCTCTGGACGTCACTAAGGGGAGTTTATTAATTTACCTTGGTAGCTTCCTGACAACTTTATTTGGCAAGATAGCTGTGGTGGGCTCCACACTCAGAGCTCTTTAAAATAATGTTGATGTACTTGTACATCATGGAAATCTGATTTGCATTTAATAATACAGCAGACACTGAAGTCCTTGTGAGAACCTCATCCATTGCCAAAAACAGTGGAGTTAAAATGAAGCATGCTGCATTTTAACTGCCCATCCCCCCAACCCCCGCTGCCCCGCCCCCCCAATACCTCCACCCCCACCACGTTTTCTCACTAATCAAAGGTAAAGTTTCCCTTATGTGACATGTGTGAAAGGGTAGAGTGGGGAAAGTTTTACAATACTTTTTATTTTCCTATTGAGGCTGGCATAAACTTCTTTCTTATGATTTTGTAGAGCACATGTTTTGGACAAACCTTTTTTTTATTAATCTGAATCCTCTAGAGTAGGAAGCAATAGATTGTTCAAGTGTCACTATGGATTTTGAAATGTGAGAAAAAAACAGAGCTCTGAATTTCTTTGCCATTAATTTGAAAGCTTCGTGCTTCTGCAACTAACTTTGAATCATTTTCAATCCAAATAGTTTTTCCACTTTTATTGAGAGCAGGACGTATGTAGTCTTTAGAGAAATTTAGGTCACTGCAGGTCTTTTCTCTTTGTCTTTGGTTTGTGATCCTTGCATTGTGATTCTTGCCTTCAGCTCCAGAATATTCCCATTTCAAGATTTTCTAAGTGGTGGGGCAGGATCTTCCGATCAGCGAGAGGGGGCGGGGCCCACATGCCAACACGTAAAATGACGCAGGAGGACGTCGGATGGAACTCCCGATGTCACCCCACGTCATTTCCATTTACAGGTTGGCAGAGGCGCAGCCGAATCAGCTGCGCACCCGCTGACCTGTCAGTGGCCTATTGAGGCCATTGAAAAACTAGTTAAGGTAATTAATGGAAATGACCGATCAACCTGGTGGGCTTCAGAGAAAGCATCATCCATGGGCAGGATGAGGTTTCATGAGGGTACTTAAATTTTTATCAAATCTTTCAATAAAAGTGATGGGCATGTCCCAATTCATGTGACAGTGTCACATGAGGGGACATGTCAGGGAAATTTTTTCATCATTTCGATTAAAAGTTTTAATTCAGAGCCAATCTCCCTGAGGCAGCACTGAGCCTCAGGAAGATCTGTCCGCTCTTCCATGCACATGTACAAAAGAGTGCACTCCCGGCTGAGGGAATCCTCCCCACCTGCACAGGACCTCCTAGTGCCTCCTGGCCGATGTCACACTGGGCGGGCCTTAATTGGCCTGCCCACATAAAATGGCGGCACACCCCCGATTGGGGGCGCCGATTGGAGGCACCTGCCTGTGCCCACTCCTGCACTTCCACCCTCAACGGCAGGAAAATTTTTCCCGTGGAGTATTCTTAGAAACAGCTTGTTGAGCTCCTATAGGCACCATTACCAACAGTTTGCTGTATTCCTATAGGCACTATCGCAACAGCTTGATGTATTCCTATAGGCACCATTGTCAATAGCTTGATGTATTCCTATAGACACCTTTGCCAACAGCTTGGTGTATTCTTATATGCAACACTGCCAACAGGATGGTGTATTCCTATAGACACCTTTACCAACAGCTTGGTGTATTCCGATAGACACCACTGCCAACAGCTTGGTGTATTCCTATAGACACCTTTGCCAACAGCTTTGTATATTCCTATAGACACCACTGCCAAAAGCTTGGTGTATTCCTATATGCAACACTGCCAACAGCTTTGTGTATTCCGATAGACACCACTGCCAACAGCTTTATGTATTCCCATAGACACGTTTGCCAACAGCTTTGTGTATTCCTATAGACACCACTGCCAACAGCTTTGTGTGTTCCTATAGACACCACTACCAACAGCTTTGTGTATTCCGATAGACACCACTGCCAACAGCTTTGTGTATTCCTATAGACACCACTGCCAACAGCTTTGTGTATTCCTATAGACACCACTGCCAACAGCTTTGTGTATTCCTATAGACACCACTGCCAACAGCTTTGTGTATTCCGAGAGACACCATTGCCATTGTTTTCAGCTGGGCGTTTTTAAGGCTTGGAACATGACCTACACCTGGAACTTTGGATGGAATTCTTGAGGAAGTCCAAGAATAAGGCCCCAGATATGCCCCTAAAATGGTTTCTGAACTTAACAGGGACAGTGAAAAGAAGCATCCACTCCTCCTGGAATTTCTTAGGGAGCTATCGAAGATTGGAAACTTTTTGGACTCAAGTACTCCCCAAACTAGAATTGCACCACTTTTTAATTAATGCACTTCACTTTGTCCCACCTCTGGGATTTCTAGCTTTTGTTTGGTGGTCCATTTAAAGCTTTTGTTTGTTTGCTTTCAATTGAAATAACACCTTAAAGTTCAGATTTCCTCTCCAAAAGTCCAATTCTTATGATTTCTATTCAACATGAACTAATTTCTAAGATGTTTTTGGAAAGCTTCTCTCGATATAGTAAAATTGTGAATTCATCTTTTATAAACATGTTTCAAATGTTACCACGTAGAAAGAAAAATTTACATGAATCATTTTCAACTAATCTTCAGGTCCAAAGAGAATGTCCCTTCAGCTTCCAGATGAGGAACACACAATGCATTAAGCCATTTTTGCAGTGATTCATCCCCTTATTATTAAACAAAGTGAGTAATGGCAGGCTGAAATGAGAATAAACTACATGACTGAGGAAACATACCTTTTTACTTAAATGAATTCTAACTTAACAGTAAACACTCAAATAAGTAACAAAAATACCAATTTATTCAGTATATTTCTGTTTGTGGGAAAAATTTAATAAAAGATGTATAGAAACAGGTGAGCAAGCCTGGTTAAAAAGTAATAATAGAGTCCCCTTTTGTCTCCAGTCTGGCTCCAAATCAAATTAATTATCTTACCCGAACAGGTCAGCCACTCATAAAATAGTTTGGACATATTATTAATATTTCTAATAAATCTTGCCATTGCAACCGTCCATTTCTCAAGTGTTTTGGTAAAGAAAATATTGGATGTAGCTTTGTAAGGGCGATGAGCGATTTATAATGTTCAAGGTTAGTACTTCATACTTAGCAAAAGAAATAGGCTAGTCTCTATAGAGATTGATGGTTTGTTTAATCTAAGGAGGAGTAATAACTTCTAGGTGTTTGGCATTCCAGGTTATCTAGACAGCTAAATCCCCATTACTTTGATTCAGAAAAAATGAAAAACAGTATCTAATCATTTTTCTTACCGCAGCAAGTGTTTGTAGAATGTATTACAAATTTTGGGTCTGCCGTGGATATTATTTGGGCATGTCAACACCAGCTACTCATAAAATTGCACAAGAGTTTTACATTCAGGAGTGTGCTTGTATGGCCCACTATCTAGTTAAGTGATAGTGTAGCACAAAAATGTATAAATAGGTCCTTCCTGTTTTGGATATGCTGCCCTTGTATGCATTCCTCAAATATTTTAATGGTGGACTTGTGTGATGAGGCCAGACGCAGATCATTAAGTGGAGTTTATTTTAGTAACAGACAAAGCAAATTCCACAACTTCCCTCAATTTTATTTCTATCCTCAAAAAATGGAAGAAAAATAATAAACTACTTCTCCAGTTTCTTTCATGGGCTCACTTAATAGTGTATTGCATAATCTACGTGCAAAAACTGACCTGTTGCATTGTAGCTTCAGGCATGAATCTCACAAAATCTTGTTTCAAAATCCTGATTCACTGTGTTCCTCTGTATTTCCAAACAGGGGAAGGGCTGTGACATTAACTTATTCCTGGTTCAGTGGTTCACTAGTAGATATGTCAATAAAACTTGCTAGCTATCACCCCCCCATCCCACCCCTACCCTTGGGATGTGGGCCCTAGTAATTCAACTGTGTAGTACCTATTTTTCACGCACTAAAGAGCATTCTAAGCCTAGGATATGGCAGGCAAGAAGTGCATGCTCACTATGAATTGGAAGTGAGCTGCCCGCCATATTGGTAAAGGCCAAAAAAATCAGTCTGCAGTGCCCATGCCTGAAAGTGGCTTTAGGCCTCATATTTGCATATTGTTTGAGGCCCCACTGCAAGGTTATTTTGCTTTGAGGCAGCTGGCACTCAGGAAAACCAGGTAATCCATAGAGGAATGCTCCCCTTGACCCCACATTTAAAGCACACAGGAACATTCTCCTCTGCATCATGAGAGAATGGAGCAAATCAGCTAACTCAATGTGGAGGGACTGGGTGAAGGACTGCAAGTCATAGAGGCCTATGTGGAGAGGTCGATGGCTACCAGATTCGTAAGTGTGCAGGACGTTGCAGATATTTAAGGTTCTCAATGCATCTATAAGATCAGTTCTCCTGTTAATACTTGGTGACCATTGCCTGTGCCCTGCATCAGTAGGATAGCCAGACTGCATCCCAATGAGACTACATTCCCTTAAAGTTACAGTGGAGTGTCCTGCATTGACTTTCACAGGAACTTTCACATGAGAATTCATGCTCTTGATCTCATCTGAAGATTTTGCAGTAGCAGTGAACAGAGCTCTTCCAAAGTTCTGTCACTGAATTGCTGCCACTCAAGATAAAACTCATGAGGGAGAACTTGGAATGACCACTTGGGCTGGTATATATTTCTGGATGAATATCAATGGGTTGATCAGGCTTTTTTTTTGTTGCCTGGTAAGTCTCAGTTTCCTGCTGCTGCTCTCCCTCCAAAATGTAAATTCTGCTCATTGGGGGGGTTATCGTTGGGAAGACCATTTTGCAACTTTCAAATAGATATTGCCTCATTCCCCCCCAACAAAAGGACAACTGTAGATGAAAGTATCAGAACTAGATTATATTTTTAAAAAATCAAATCAATCCAAAGAAATGTTTGTTAGTCTATCAGGTCACTCCAAACATAAGCAATTTAATTTTAACAAGCCAGCTTCTCCTTACCCAGTTCATCTGGTCAATTGCACCTGCCAGATATGTATTGGTATGTACTTAGAGGAGTGCCTGAGAAGCCAGAAGTGATGGTGTTTTGCATGGGCGATGTCATCACATCCTAAGCTCATTGCTTGCACAGCTGTGAGGTTGAAAGGGTGTGTGGTCTCAATATAGTAGAAATGATAATGAATTTTAAATAGGATAGAAACCAGGGGGATTGAGAGCCAGCTCTGAATTCCAGCCACCTGCAAAGCCATAGCTGTTGTTTTCCAACTTTAACCCAGAAACTTTGTGCCCACAAGTTTAAAAATAATCCACATTTTGAAATTCAAGAAGTAATAAGATGTCTCTTTAATCATGTGAATCAATAAGAGTTACAAATTACTCAGGACTATAAATATAATGAATCAGTTGAATGTACAAGATCTGTTTCTTTACAAAGACTAATCACAAAGCTCATGATAGATTGTGCAGTAGAATTATTTTATGGAGAAGCCTGGTACAGCACCTAAACTCGTTTATTACTTCCCAAGCTGAAGGTCATCAAAAGTTCAAGTCAGTCAGTTCTCATCAAAATCATTGGGTTGAATACTGTTGTGGGTGAGGGATGCATTCCATTCACAAGGGAAGAAATCATTGGTGTGATCCTGCCTTGTGTCAGTCACATCTCTTGGAGTAACAATAGCCTGTACAGTCTCTCCCTCCTAATTACAGTAAGATATATTGAAGCAAGAGAAAAAGTAGGAGGGGATATGAATCTTAAAAAGCACAAAGCCATTTTGTATATTGAATATTTAAAAGCCTCCTTGTGGTAATGATTTTAAATAACAGCCGTTTGTAATGTGCTCTGAATTTCTTTCTCTGTCTTTTGCACACGTTTGTAGTGTCCAAATTTACTCTAGGCAATGGTAGGTACTTCATCCAATTTCTGATAGAAGACCAATTGACATCAAGGCAGCATTTGAGTAAGTATGACATCAAGGAGGCTCTAGTCAAATCGAAGTTAATTGGAATCATACTTGGCACAAAGGAAGATGGTTGTAGTTGTTGGAAGCCAATCATTTCAGTCTCAGGACATTTCTTCAGGGGTTCCTCATGGTCGTGACCTAGCTCCAAGCACCTTCAGCTGTTTCATCAATGACCTTCCTTCCATCATAAGGTCTGAAGTGGGGATGTTCGCTGATGATCGCACAATGTTCAGCATCATTTGTGATTTGATTAAACAATCTGTGCCTGCATGCAGCAAGGCCTGAACAACATTCAGGCTTGGGCTGTTAAGTGGCAAGTAACACTGGCATCACACATGTGTCACGCAATGGCTACCTCCAATAAGAATGAATCTAACCATCTCCCCTTGACATTCAATGGCATTACCATATCTGAATCTCTTGCCATCAATATCCTGGGGGTCATCATTGACCAGAAACTTAACTGCATCAGCCATATAAATAACATGGCTACAAGAGCAAGCCAGAGGCCGGGAATTCTGTGACAAATGACTCACCTCCTGACTTCCCAAGTTTTTCCACCATCTAGGCACAGATAAGGACTATGGTGGAATACTCACCACTTGCCTGCATGAGTGCAGCTCCAGCAACAGTATAGAAGCTCGACACCAACCAGGACCAAGCAGCCGCTTGATCCACGCCCCATCCACCACCTTCAGCATTCACTCCTTCCACCACCAATGCAATGGTAGCTTGTAGCTTGTACCATCTACAAGATGCGGTGCAGCAACTTACCAAGGCTTTTTTGACAGAATCTTCCAAACCCACAACCTCTACCACCTAGAAGGACAAGGTAAATGGGAACAGCACCACCTGCACGTCCCCTCTAAGTCACACACCTTTTTGGCTTGGGAATACATCATTGTTTCTTCATTATTATTAGGCCAAAATCCTGGAATTCCTTACCTAACAGTAATGTGGGAGTAGTATCAGCATACAGACCCCAGCAGTTCAAGAAACCAGCTCATTACCACCTTGTCAAGAGCAATTAGGGATGGGCAATTAATGCTGACCTTGCTGGTGATGTTTGCATCCTGTGAATTAAAAAAATAGAAGAAAATCTTTATAATCACATTCTGTTTCCAATGAATTATTTTCCCCTCTGGTCAATATGAGTTAATAATCTGATAATGTTCCCATTTATAAAATTCCCATATTACACAATTATAAGTGAAGCAGTGATTTGAAGATCTGGTAATGCAGGTAACATAAATTATAAAGTTTCAAGTTACAATATAATAAATCCCATTTCAAATCAGTTAAGTTCTTATCGGTTTCAAAAATAATCAAGATTGAATGCTCATCAAGTAGGCTTCCTGTGATAGTTCACAGAATTTACAACACTGTTTTCAACTCAAGTTGCAGCATAGACGTATTTTTCTTTATGCTTAATAAAATATAATTGAAAAGGCAATGTTATACTTCAAAATTCTTTGATACAGAAATGAGTGACTTGTTCCTCAATAGTAAACAAAAATAGTGCAACAGCTAGAAATGACTTATTCCAGAGATGGCCTAGTTGTACATTGTATCAGTGTATCAACAGCCTAGATTGCAGACCAACAGAATATAGGCTTATGCTGTGATTTCCCACACACTGGGTGGAATTTAGTGTTGGTGATGGGGGTCCCGTCCACTGGTTGGAGACCAGTGGGAACCCTGCATCGCTTTTCTCCAGGAAGCCCTTTGCAATTACAAGGCAAACAGACATGTACCTAGACAGCATCGGGCCTGCTGTTGGATTAAGTCCCCAGGAGGGCACAAAATCCTGCCCTCGAGAGCTGTCAACCAATCAGAAGCTGGCTGCTGTCCATTACCAATAGCACTACCGGGAGCAGTGATCACTGCAGACTACACAATGGTGCATTCACCAGGAATCATCACTAGACCTCTGGAGAGAGGTTAATGAGGCAGGATGGGGGTCTCAGAGAGGTAGTCACTGGCAAGGGGGGGGAGGGAGATGCAAGTTCGGTGGGAGGTGGCTCCCAGAGTATCAGCCCTCTTCTCAATGCCAGTTCTCTCGATCAGGCACTGGATGCATATGAACGAGTGACCCCCTCCACCCCCCTTCCCCCACACCCCTGCCTCCTGTACCCCTCCCCACCTCCGCAGCCCCCCTCACCCGGGCCCCCTCAGATCCCCCCTCCTCCCCCAGCTCCCCACCATTCCCACACCCCCAGCCACCCCCACAGACCCTCACCTGCGCCCCTGGCCACCCGCCCATCCAACAAGCCTAATTGCCTTCCCAAGTCCCTTCCCACTACTCACTAAATGTGAGACAGTTTTCCTGCTGGGAGTTGGATGCATGACCTCCTGTGCGACTCTCCCATGCTGGCTGCCATCCTGCCCACTCCAGCTGTTTCCACTAAATTCTGTACCCCTCCCAAGTTCCCAAACTCAACTTGCCCATCTAGAAATACTATTAACTAGCGATAAGGTAGTTGTCCCCAAGAAGGGATGAAAGCAGAAATGCTGCTTCCATATTTACAGTGGCCCCTCTAGGACCCATTTTACATTTCTGGACAGGATATAAAAACAACTTGACACATGGTACATGATCTCTTAAGTCACCTTTAGACTCTAACCTGTCTTTTCTTCATTATCTTTCTCTATTTCATCCATATTACCATGGTCTATGTCAGATAGACACTTCTTTCTTGCTATCTCTCTCCAAGTGTACCACATGGCAGTATGAAAAGGGAGAAAGGGTGGCCCTAGAGAAACAGGCTGATTTCTCCACTGCCCTGGTAAGGAGCAGGGTGCTGTGTTATATTCCTTGAAGACATGCAGAGATGATACACTCCAGGTTATATGTCTGAGCAGGAGTTTTAGTCTCATGCTTCCAGCTGCTTGCCTACAGTCTAGTTTATCTTTCTCAGTAACCACACCCAGACTTAACTAATCATACACAGAGAACAGATACCAGATACACATAATCAAACACTGAACAACTGGACAGTTGAATACTTCAGAGATGTAGCATGATGAAGGTGGGACAGAGAAAACTAGAAACTAAAGGCCAGCTAGCCTGACATCAGTTGTTGGGAAAATGCTGAAATTCATTATTAAGGAAGTCTTAACAATGCACTTAGAAAATCATAATATGATCAGATAGTCAACATGGTTTGATGAAAGCTGTGAGGATGACACAAAGAAGCTCCAAAAAGATATAGACAGTTAAGTGAATGAGCAACAAAGTTAGATGGAGTATAATGTGGGAAAGTTATTCACTTTGGTAGTAAGATTTGGAAACAGATTATTACTTAACAGCATGAAACTTCTAAATGTTGATGTTGGAAAGACTTGGGAGTACACCTACAATGTACACAGAGAGTTGGCATGCAGGCATATGAAGGCAATGTCATGTTGACCTTTCTGGCTGGGGGGGTCTGGAACAAGGGGGCATAGTCTCAGGATAAGTGGTTGATCATTTAGGACTGAGACGAGGGGGAATTTCTTCACTAAAATGGCTGTGAATCTTTAGAACTCTCTACCCCAGAGGGTTGTGGGTGCTCCAAAATTCGGTATATTTAAGGCTGAGATAGGCGTTCGTTCTGTCAAGGAATTGAGGAAAATGGGTAGCGGACAGCAAAATTACATTGGGGTAGAAGATTAGCCATGATTGTATTGAATGGGGAAGCAGGATCAGGAGGCCTATTTCTTATGCTCTTATGGTCCAGCAGGTGAATAGACAGTTAGCTCTGGTGGAGGGAGACAGCTTGGTTGTGATCACTTCCCATTTTCTTCAGTGAATTATAGATTTCCACTACCCTTTGTGTGAAAAATTGTTTATGAAATCTAACCACATTATTTAACCCTTTAAGCTCTGGCATAATTTTGGTGAATCTGCGTTGTATCCTTTTCAAGGCCAGTATGTCCTTCCTGAGTTTTGGTGCTCAAAGCTGAATGTAGTAATCCAGATGGAGTCTGACTAAGGCTTTTTATAACTGAAATATCCCTTTCCACAATTATCAATTCTAAGCCCTTCTGACAAAGGCCGACATTCCATTAACTTTCCTGATCACTCCTTATTCTCATCTACACAGCTTACTGTGCCATCTAACTTAGTCTCACCTGAAAATTGGATATACAGTATAACTCTCTAATTCTTCATCCAGATTGTTACTATTGTCAAAAGCTTGAGGCCCCAGTATAAACCCCAGGGAAATACACTTGTCACAACTTGCCAAGCAGAGAACAATCCCTTTATCCCTATTCTTTCTTTCCTATGTCCCATGTCGCAGGTTATCTCTAATTCCATTTTTTTTATTTTTGGTGTTTAACACCTGCTGCTACCCTCAGTACTGACACGAACTATATTCTGCTGCTATTCAGATACAACTGGAAAGCATTTTATTGTTCTGCAAAATGCTTTCAGTCTTCACACTGGAGGCCCTTTATTGTACACAGCCACCTTTCTCTCTTGATCACAGTTTATAGCTTTCGCCTTCTCAACATGCATACTATAGGAATCTGGATTCCAAATCTATCCAATCCTCTTTGGGGTACACATCCTCACTCTTCTTGCAAAAGCAGACCTGAATCAATGGAATGTCAGCAACCATTCCAAGCCCAGATTCCAATGAAGGTTGTTAGTGCAGAGAGGCTGCAGAACATCAGAGAAAGTGAGGCTGGAGGCTCAATGGTGTATGATGTCTCCATTATCTTTTCTCTTTCCTCCAACAATCACATATACAGATCGTATGGCCACCTGGTGCTACATTGTGCAGCCATTCTGCTGCTAATGCCTACCTTTCCCATGACCTTTCTCCCTCCCTTCATGAACACTGAGTGAAGATCCAATTGTGGTCTTCAACATGATAAAGGTATTTAATAAATGTACAAACCATTCTCCATTGAGAAAATTGAGAACATTTAGGTAGAATCTTAAAATTATTTCAAGAAGTGAAATCAGTAAGCCTTTTTACACACAAGGGGGAATGGAAATTTGAAACTCTTTCCTCAACAAACTGGATGCTGGGTCAATTGAAAAATTTCAGCCTGACATTGATGAATTTATAATAATAAAAACAGAAAATGCTGGAAAAACTCAGCAGTTCTGACAGCATCTGTGGAGAGAAATAGAGTTAACACTTCGATTCCGTATGACTCTTCTTGAAGATGCTGTCAGACCTGCTGAGTTTTTCTAGCATTTTCTGTTTTTGATTCAGATTTCCAGCATCCACAGTATTTTGCTTTTATCATTGATGGATTAATGTTGGATAAGGTTATCGAGGGATATGGCAGGTAAATGGTGTTGTGGTATGGATCAATGGTGAACCAGGTTTGATGACCTCAGTAGCATACTCCTGTTCCTATGGTTGAATTATATGGCCCGCACCACACCCCCACCCCCACCCAACCTCTGGAGCAGGCTATCAGGCAGGGTTTTCTTAAAACCAGGTGATATGCTGGAGGCACTATGCCCATCATCTACCTGTCACTGCTGGTATTTTACTGGGGAGGGCTCTTGGGCCAACTGAGACCCTCAGGTGACCAATTAGTGGCCACTAAAGGGCCTCCTTTACCGCCGCTGGTATTTCACCAGCTGTGGGGATGCCCATGCAATGTGATTAGACATCAGGTGAGCCTTGTTGTAGGCTGTGGGAGGTGTCCCTCCCATTTGAACACCCTGTGCCCCACAGAGGCCCCTCCCTGTGTGTTCCCTCACCTTACACTACCACTTGCTCCCACCTCCAATGCCCTTCCAATAATGGCTTCCAAGTCCCCTTGCCAGGGCAAGCTATCCTGGCACCGGCAGAACCCCCCACTCACCTTATTATCCTGCTCCGGTGACACTCTTACACTCTTCTCTGGGGATTGGCTCCAGGTGTCTCTGCTCATCCACACCATGTAGTATCTTGGTATAAAGTGGATACTTTTATTCCTTGTTTTTCTCTCTCAAAATGTTTCACCTCACACTTATGTACATAGTATTGGATCTTCTATCTGCCTGCTAATTCTGCTATCCTGTCTATACGTTTATCACTTATATATATCTTTCATAGTCCCCATGACTGTTTGCAAACCTATTCTTGCACTATCAGAAAATGTCAAGATTGTGCTGCCTATACCCAAGTCCAAATTATCTTTATGCCAAAACAAAAATAGACCCAACACTGTTCCCAGAGGTCTACCATTTACAACCCTTCTCCAAGCGTAAGCAGCCCTTATTTACTCTAACTTGCTTTGCTTCCCATCTGTTAACTTCTTATCTGTGTTTCTACACTTGTTGTTTTTGAACAAGGATATTGTGAGCAACCTTATGAGACCTTGTGCAAAACAGAGCACCTTGTGACATTCCATATATATTCTGTGTACCATGTCCACTTTCATTATTTCTTCAAAAAATTCTATTGAATTATTTAAACAATCCAATAAATCTATGCAGCTCTCCTTGATTATTTCTGAACAATTATTAATGTTACCTCAAAAAATAGATTTCACGGGCAGAATTTTCCATTCTGGGAATTAGTCCTATGGCGGGGACGGGAAGGGGGAGTTTTCCACCGCAGAGGCCACTGGGAATTTCAGAATCATAGAATCACAGAATCTGAATGGCACAGGAGGAGGCCATTAGGCCCAACATTTCTGCACTGGTTCTCCAAATGAGCATTATGAACTAGTGCCATTGTCCTGCCTTTTCCCCATACCCCTGCACATCTACTCAGTCTACTGTAATGATTTTCAACACCTCTGTCAAATCTCCTCTCAGTCTTCTTCTCTCCAGGAGAACAGTTCCTGTTCTGTGCCATGTTGCACAATGCAGGCCTAATTAATTATGCAGTCGGGGCTTCCCAACATTTTGCGTGATTGACTCACGCCCCTCCATCATGTCTAGGCACCATATTTAAAAGCTGACCAAAAATTAACTGACCCACCATTGAAGATAGAAGATCCACTTCCTGGAAGATACTGAAAATAGAGGATGGACCTCCTGGAGGATTGTGAAGATGGAAGATCCATGTCGTAGATGTTTCATTCACCTACTGCTTCACGTGGTATCCCAAGGTCCTGTTGCTGAAAGCCTCCATTTTCCTTTCTGATTTCCATGAGCTGCACCAAACCTGCTTGCAGGTAAGTCTGACATTTGCATATTATGTTGGTCCAGACAATTTCTGAAATGATGTGAAAACCAGCTGGCGACACGCAAAATCAGACGGAGGGGGGTACAATTCCAGTTGGGCCTTCATCTACATCCCATTAACAGGATGTAAAATTATTTCATGCTGGGCTCTGATGGGAACGGGGACCTGCCATTTCGGTTGGGAGCGCACTTTCCCACCATCATTTTACACCGGCTGGAAACAGAATTTTAGGCTCGCACTGGGTTGGGGAATGGAGGGTGGGGGGCGGGGGGGGGGGCGCGGAGAGGCGGGGGGGGGTGCGGGGGGTGTCATGAAAATTCCACCCCATGAGTTTGATCACAACTGACTGGTCTATAGTTACTCAGGTTTGTAATGAGTAAACATTTCCCTAATATATGTCGTAAGAGCTTTATGAATCTTTATTAAACCTTCCAATGGCATCATCTGGAACTGGTGCATCCTGAGGATGCATGACCACCACCTTAGATGCTTGGGCTAGCATCAATATAGAGAAATATAGACACAATGTGACATGATCAGTGAATGAAGCAAATGCATCTTTCAGCATTGGAAGGTGAGGAAAGCCAAATACAAAGGAATATGGGATATTACAGTAGAAGACCTTGATGGTGTGTTTCCTGTGGCTGCATAATTAATGAGGTGGGAATGGGATGATACAGCGTGAAAACCCGTCATTGCGACCAGCAGGTAAAACAACATTTTTCCCTCCTGCTACCCCACTTTATGCAAATCTGGGACAATACCGCCCTATCTATTTAATACAATTTGTCCAACATGTATTTAACATAACTGCTACTAGTTGTCAGTCTCAACAGTCTACAGAAGGGAGTCTGGAGGTAATTTGGACAAGTTACATGGATGCATTAATATTGAATATTTGTGCTGGCTTGAATGATGAAAATGATAACAAGGCTTAGTTTCACTTAAGGAATGGTTCCTATTAAGGACAATAACTACTGCTATGATGTTCCTATTGGTTTTCTTCAAAATAACGCTTGGATAATGGATTTCCCTTATATCACAGGTCATTGCAAGAGCAGCAGCAGCACAAGTTAGCTACTGAAGCTTCATTTCCTCCATTCAAACTTGTCATGTGGAACCATCCAAACTACTGTCACTATGGATAGTTAAGTTACCCAGGAGGCAGAATATAATGAATATCTTATTGAAACTCTTGAAACCATACTGCAGATACTTCCCAATCTGTCCAACAAATGGAATCAAATGGTATTTTTTCTGTTATTTGAACTTTAGCATTGGGTCTGCAAAATGCAGCAGTAGGTGCAGATCCTCCCAAATCTTCATCCTTTTAGCCAAACAATTGCCAGATACAATTGTTACATTTAGGCCCTGCTGTCTGTTATTTCTGCCTGTTGCCTCATGTCCTTTGTGTTGTGAGTAATTTTTATTTTCCTGCATGCAAGAGAAAAAAATCTGTTTACTCTCATTAACAGAATGTTTCATTGTCCTACTACTGAAGAATTCTCATCATTGTTCCTGTAGCTCTTGTACTGAAGTTAAACTTCAAAGGTGATGTATTCAGCGCAGAATGCTATTGCCATATATTTGAAGATTTTCATGTAAATGAAGTTAAAGTTTAATTTGTGCTTAGGATGAGGCCCTTTGGATATTGCCTGAGCTTTATGGGAAAACTTTGTCTCCGATAGCATTCTTAAAGTAGACAAAAATCACATAATTTGGCAACAACATGTTTTATCTTTCTGTGTAATTCATTAAATGTCATATAAATTAAAAATTGTGATTCCAGATAGTAAATCTGCCTGTCTTGTTAATTCACAGTGTTGCATTTAAAGCCAAAATTGTTTGGTAGAGCTGAGTACAGAGGTGGAATATACAACAATTAAAACTGCAAATGCAGCCTGTAAATGAAGAGCTGCTGGGAAACACCAACCTTCAGGGGATTGAAGATGCCTCTAGAATACCTAATATATACCATGTATAACATAACACCAATCTTTGGTCTTATACAGCTCCTTAATTTGAATTTCTTAGGCCCCACACACTGCCACAAATTCCTCTCCTTCTGAACATGAGACTCCTACAAGACAACATGGGAAGTCAATCCCACCACCTATTATGGATCAATGATGGACCCAATGGGATACATGATTTTCAGCCGTTTTGGATTTAAAATAGCCTGGATTTCATTTCTGGAACAGATGAGTTTCCAATTGATTTCACTACCCAACTGCTCAAAATCTGCCTTAAGTTAAAATTGGGCCCAGAGAGATTGTGCAGGAAAGGAGATAACAGTATATTGTGAGCATGCACCTGGTATACCCTTTGTTTGATATTCTTTAAACTTTAGAAAGTGAAAGAGGGTGAGGCAAGAAAGAATGATAAGCTGATTCCATCTGCCTTCACAGCTATGTCACAGGCTGGATCAAATTGTTAAAAATTTTGGTGTCCTATTCAATGCTGAGCTGAGTTTTCAAACCCTTTTCTTTCTCCATAACAACATCTTCCTTTTTTGATTATGTTATTGTTTGATTCAACCTTTGTGAAGTACATTGGAATGTTTTTCTACAGTAATGGTATTATTAGAAATTAAGTACTTGTTGTTGAGGGATCTCTTTACAAAGTAATGTTGTGTAGTGTGCAGCATATTCCTACAATCCCTGAGATTTGACTTGAACTGTATTAAAGCCCCACCCCGATAAATCCAGCCACTGTAATTGTGTCTTCAGCATTCTAATTATATATATATATATTTTTTTTATTCATTCACAGGATGTGGGCTTCGCTGGCTGGGCCAGCATTTATTGCCCATCCCTAATTGCCTTTGAGAAGTTGGTGGTGAGCTGCCTTCTTGAATCACTGCAGTCCCTGTGGTGTAGGTATACCCACGGTGCTGTTAGGGAGGCAGTTCCAGGATTTTGACCCAGCGACAGTGAAGGAACGGCGATATATTTCCAAGTCAGGATGGTGAATGGCTAGGGTGATATTTTCCAAAAAGACCTTGAGAACCTTGGGAGTTTCTTGGTAAATGAGGCTGGAGATGCATTTAATGCCTCCACGTTGAGCAAGGTGGCGAATAGTGGGTTTAGTGATTCCCTGGATATTATCTCAGAGGACTTTCTGGTGCTGTTTAACACCACTTTTACTGAGACCTTTGCCTCTACCAGATATCACACTCAGAGACAGTCTTGTAATGATCAAGCATTGACCTAGGCCTCAGGATTACTAATCCAATGACATCGCCACTACTCCATCATCACTCTGGCGAGTGACTTGGAGGGGAGCTTCCAGGTGCTGGTGTTCCCCATCTAGATGATCATGGTTGTGGATTTGGAAGGTGCTGTCTAAGGAGCCTTGGCAAATTCCTTCCTGCAGATCGCCCCAGCTCCATTGCCCATCAGTCTCCCTGGCAGGCAAGTAGCCTCGGCCGGTGCCAAGCAGCTGACTTAGAACTGATGTGGACCAGGGGAATCCGACTGTTTACTTAAAATAAAGCATCCCAAAAGCCGCAGGTGGGTGTTGACGCAATGTGATTTCTGCCCAGTGCTCTGAATATCAAAGTGAAGAAATTTAATGGAGCAGTGGGAGTAACTATGACTCTCTTTGGAGAGTCAGTTCTGGCTAGTTACCTCTGTGGCGGTTTCATGTGTTTTTGGCTGGCCATAGTGACAAGTCGTGCCTCCCCGCTGGTCCCGCTAGTAACTTCAATCATGCGCACAATCGGCTATTGTTGGCCAAACGACTTCAGAAAAGCACAAGACGACTGTTGATCTGTGTAGATTGGATACTTAGTCTCGCGCCGGTATCAACCTTAAAAGATGGAGCACCCATGCAGTTCAGAGAAGCCCAGATAAACAACTTCCCTGCAGTTGCTTCCATAGCAGCGTGCTATGCAAAATGCCAATACCACACAAGTTCTAACCCTGTATCTGCCAGGCTAACTAAAGAGTCCTCCTTCACTCAGACTGGAGAGGAGGATCCGAGACAAAGAGACAATACTGCCTATCCGATTGAGAACTGAGTCCGGGAGCCAGACCAGAAAGACCAGTAACCCCAACAGACGTTGACAATATCGATGTAATAGAGGAGCCTGGGCTCTCCACTCCACTCACCGGGAAAAGTGATCTATGTGGCAACACAGACTTTCTATAACAGAAAATATCAAATTTCGATCATGGGAACGAAGGCTACTGCCAATGAGGTCAATGATATATCAAGCTGCGAAATATCTGATATGATTACCAACATTGAAGGGGTTATAATCAAGTCAACACAAGACTGAACATCAGCACAGGAAGTGCTACGCACCGACAGGCTGCTATGCAAACTCTGCAACACCCTCCTTCTGACAGTTGACCTATTTAACATACACATGGCTCAAAGGCATCAGGTCAAGAAGATCTGAACCAGGTGCACATGCTTCAATAGAAGCAGAGAATACCAAGCTATTGCATGCCACTATGTGAAATGTAACGGCAATGGGCTACCCATGCAGATGGAGGCTCACCAATACAGTGAGTTCGAACTGAGGTTCACGACCAAGGCTGGACTCAGCCAACACGAGAGGCATAAGCATGCCAATTTGCAAAGTGGGAAATGCCTGGAAACCCAAAAAGCCAAATCCAACCAGGAAGGAGGACCTACAAGTGGTCCGAAGAAGAAACTAATCTTTTTTGAGAACCAGAACTGAGATTTAACAGATGCCGGAACATCAACCAAGAAATAGCAAGCATCCTTAAGACAAAGACCAATAAACAAATCTCAGACAAATGTAGAGTCTTGCAGAGCACCCGGGTGGAGGCCCAAGGGACAACAGCGGACAATCTTGTGGAAGATTTCCCAGAAGCCAAGTCAGAAGGGGAGTCCAGCAGCCCTGATGGGAGAGCCCTACATCCAAAGAGGGTACTTAAATCTCCAGCCAGTATCCCGAGGCATCAGGATGTAGACAACCAACTCACTCAGGCCGACGAACTTATGAACTTTCAGGACAACCCTGGGAGCAGGGCTCTGAGCATTGGGCTAGTGGAAAACTTCACTGAAATGCTGATGGGCAGGGGCAAACCTCCCCCCCCCCCCCCCCACCAGAATGCTAAAGGGCCTCTAAGAGGCCAGGACAGAAATTTAAGGAAAGAAAAGTGCAATGGTAACACCGGTGCAAAGAAAAGACATGCAGCCCAGAAATCACTATTTAGAGTGACTCACCTGCTCTATAAAACCAATAGGCATCAACTTGCCAGACAAATCATGGGGGCGCCATCCACGATTTCATGCCCTCTCACCGGAGAGGAGTTGGAGCAGATTTTTCGTACCAAACTGTCAACACCAAACAATAAATTGAATCTCAGTAAATTCACTAAATACTCCAGCTGAAAGGATGACGGGTCGCTGATGAGGCCAATAGAGGAGGAGGAAGTGAGTGCAGCAATCAAGGGGATCAATAAGAAAAGTGCAACGAGCCCAGACAGGATGAACCTGGGAGCCATCCAGGACATCCACGAGGAAGATGCCACGAGGCTTCCCTGACTTTTCTCTCTATGGCTGAAATCAAGTGTCATCCCAGAGCCCCTCAAAAGGAGTTGAATGGTCCTAATTCCTAAGATCAAGGACCCAGAATGCTTGAAAGAGATTGCTAACTGGTGCGCCATCACTATAAGTCCTATGCTGCTTAGCCTGTTTACAAAGATCATGGCGAAACAACTGAGTGAAGCAGTCTAAATTAACCCAAGGCAGAAGGGTTTCTTAGCAGCAACTTTTGGATGCAATGAAAATATTGCAGTCCTTCAAAATATTATTAAGGGAGCCAAAACTAATCAAAAGGACCTTACAGTTGTTTTTGTCAATCTTGCAAAAGCATTGGACTCTGTTGGACATAAGCTACTCATTAAATCATTACACAGAATGAGTCTACCCATAGACTTCATTTCTCTGGTCAAAGACCTGTACTCCAAAAATACCATGGTAATTGAAGGGACAGAACAAAGACCACCTCAATAAAAATTGAAAGGGGAGTCAAGCAGGGCGAATCCCTATCACCAATTCTATTTACCACTGCATTGGACCCACTGGTGTGCAGCTCCCTGGAGAATGCCAATTCAGGAGGCTCCATGCCCCTGGGAGGCAGAAGAGTCAACTGCTCTGCATTAGCCTTCACGGACGACATTGCCCTTTCGAAGTGACTCCCACACCGGGATGGAATGGAACCAGTCATTTTGCGGTAATACAGGACTGAGAATCAATGTCTCAAAAACTAAAGGTTTCTACTTCACGTGCAAGGGGAATCATGGTAAAAAGCAGAAGCTAATGAGTGAATCCGAATCCTATATTCCCCCCAGGAGACACTAAGAAATACCTGGGTGCCCGGGTAGATCCCTGGACAGATGTTGCAGAAGGGGACTGGGAGGAGAAGCTCAAGATCTGGGTGAAAAGCTTACAAGTAGCAGCCCTCCGACCAGTACAAAGAGTTGAGATCCTAAAGACACATGTCATCTCCAGGTTGTACTTCCACTTGATCCTTTCTGAAGTGTCACAGAACATGCTCATAAAATTAGATCAAATCATCAAGAATGCAATTAAGCAGTTCCCACCCCACGCAACTGATGGTCTCCTGTACTTCAGCAACAGGAACAGTGGGCTCAGCATGCCCAAGCTCGATGTGCAAATTCCAGCTGTGATTCTCTGTAAACGCAAAGCACTTGCAGGGTCCAAGGATGTAGTGATACAGGCGTCATTTCAATGCCGGGACAAGAGCAACACAGATACGTTCAAAGGACTTCGAGAGCTCAAAGTCCTCAAGGAAATCGAAGATCTCCCACAAGAGAAATATGGTTGCACCCCGGAGAAGGAAGACCCCACTGAACCCACCTTGGCAGCTGCGCCCATCTTTGGTAGCCAGGCCCCGACAGGACAAAAGCCGGCAAACAGATATGCAGCGAGGAGGGAGTGGGAATTTGCAAACTGGTTGAGACTCAGAAATCAAGGTGCTGGCATCTCATATTACAAAGATGATAAGATCTCAAATAATTGGGAACAAATCGGCATACTGTATCAAATTGTCTCGGCTTATCAACAAACTGATACTACAACGTAACCTGTATCCAACACAGTCGACCCAAACTCGGGGTCAGCCAAATATAATTAAAAGCTGCCAGAGATGCGAGGCTCCAAACGAATCCCTCGCCCACATCTCTGGATTGTTCCTGTTTGTTAAGAACATGAGACCATAACAAGACCCTAGACCAACTATACCAATATGTCGCCAAGTACGGCTGGGCATCGTACCTAGAACCAAGGCTTATAGCTAAAGATGGCTCCTTAAGGAAACCTGATATCATGTTCAGGAAAGGAATAGAGATCACAGTGATCAACGTCACAGTCCATGACGAGAATGACAACAAGGCATATGAAAAAGCTTGGGAAGAAAAAAGGTAGAAATCAAACACCTTGAAAGGGAGATCATGGAACTGACAGGAGGCTCTCAGCCTATATATTTTGGCTTTGTGCTAGGTGCAAGAGGCAAATGGCTTGAAATGAACAGCAACCTAATGCAATTCCTGAATATACAAAGATACAAATCCTTTGCCCAGCAAATGCCTAGACTAGCAATATCCCTGATGCTCAAAATGCTGCAAATCCTGAGCGACAGGTAATGAGACCAAAGACATCTGTATCACCCAGCTTTGAGCTGATGATGACATACACCAACTCTTGGTGCCTTGATGTTCGAGGACAGCATGTGGTGGGCACCAACTTGGAATGCAAAAATGGCGAAAATGAGTGAAAAAAATCACTTGAGGCAAGGGTAATTAAATAGTGGAATAAATAAAACACAAGCACAGCATATTTTAATTTGGCAGTGGTGGGCAAATCACATAAGTCAGGATAAATCAATGATGTGAGTGAATTAAACACAAGAGGGCATGGTTGTTTTAATCTTACAGTGGCGGGTTTCTGTAACAACACGTTCAAATGATGAATTCTTGCTAATATCCTTTGACAACTAAACAGAACAGCACTCAGTTATATGCTTCTCCTAGAACAGAACAACACGCTTGGTAACTCAGAAGGGTCGGCCCTTAAATCAGTGTGGCACCAAAGCCCCAGTCCTCAATACAACACCTGTGCAGCCTGCGGCCTCCCAGCTGTGGAAACACTAGAGATTTACAAACCATGAACGAGCCATGTAAAGATTCGGGTTAGGCGCTCGCTTGAGTGTTTTCAAAAGGCCAAATGCCTCGTCACCTAATTCTAATTATATGCCAGACAATAATCCCTATGGCAGATTAGATTTTAGTGAAGTGGTGCTCTGCATCTCTCCTGGGAAAGCACATAGGTGTCACCAGCTAAGGCAACAGAGGGTAGGCATTACCTTCCAGGATACATCCAGTAATTTGTTTCCTGCTTTAAAAAAAATGATAGCACAGTACTACAGGCAACCAAGCCACTGTTATCATTTTACTGCCTGGTAGTGGAAGTTATAAACTTGCACAAAGAATAACTGTCATATCAGGTGCATCTTTAGACAGCTGGCTGAGAAATGTTGCAAACATCCCCCAAAGCATCTGGAATGAATCTGAGGCATTAAACATCAGCCAAGTAGTTACTTTTGCAGCCACTGGCAGTGTGCTAAGTTGACCTGCCAATATGGGTTCAGCAGGCTGATCATTCACTGATAGCTTACCTTCTGAATTCACTGCATGTGGGTAGAGTCTGGTCAGAGTGACAGGGTCTGTAAATTCTATCAGCTGAGCATCAACAGATGGCTGCAAGATGCAACATGGATACACTGACAAGCCTCCATCTACTCTTCACCCTCCAAAAGAAGCAAACAAAAGCAATGCCATAATGGTGAAACATGGGGCTGAATTTTCCATTCAGTGGGCAGGCGGAGCTGAAGCTATCGCAGGCCGCACCGCCGTTTTGTGCGGGAGGGCCAATTAAGGCCCGCCCAGTGCATTTCACACTCCTGTGGAGAGTGGGACTTTAAAATTGCAGGGGGCATATACAGACCACCAGGTCCAATGGGGACCCGGCAGTCTGTATAAAAAAAGGCCAGGAAGCCTCCTTTAGGCTATTCACTATGGCCAGCTGCAGGTCGTACCACACAGTAGGCTGTCGTAGAGGAAAGACCAGAGGAGGAGGGCAGGCTGCAGGGTGTGGGCCAGGAGCAGGGCAGGCTGCAGGGTAGGCCAGCGGGGGGCCAATGTGCTCCTCGCTTCTCCGATGACTGCCTTGCTGCCTTTGTCAAGGAGGTGGCAGCATGGCAGGAAGTCCTGTTTCCCCAGGATAGGAGGAGGAGGGCCCCACATGTGACGAAGCGTGCCTGGGAGGAGGTGGCAGAGGTGGTCAGTTCCCGGGACGTGGTATGCCAAACGTGGATCCAGTGTCGCAAGTGCTTCGATGATTTGTTGGGCTCTGGAAGGGTGAGTACCATATTGGCCTTGGCCATTTAACCCAGCAGGTAGCTTTAGCCTTTGAGGGTCCCCCTCCACATCTTAGTGTCGTTACTTCATTGACTCATATTGAGCATTTGACGTACGCTGGGTGGTCAAGCAGATAGTCACCATGCTTACATCAGCCTTAGCGGTTAATGAGAAGATGGGTTCTCCCCCATATGTTGGTCTTCGTCGCACTTGACTAGTCTGGAGGCAACCTGCAGGGGAGGCAGCTAGGCACATACTCAGAATTCCAACACATGTCACATTGATGGTGATGTGATTGTGGAAGGGGAGCCTCAAGGTGTCGTGGCCAAGGTGTCCTCAGCGCCGCACCTAGTTGCACCTCCTTGCCATGGTCGCTAAGACCTGTGTGTTATTGAAAGTGATGGACGCAGAATGTGTCCAAGGTGGCTGTCGGGAGAGAGGGTGGGTGGTTGGGAGCAGCCGTACTATCTTTTGGTGACAGATCACCAGTAGTGTGGACAGGAGCCACTGGAGGCCTCAGATGGGCCACTGTGGTTGGGGTGCGGCGTGCGCGTACAGAGTACGTGAGCGATCAGCCCCAATAAATGGTGTTCTCTGTTCTGCAGGAGAAAAATGCGCACAACATATATGAACGTTCACGCACTGGTGGTGGCCAGGCCCAGCTTCTCATCTTAAGCCGTTTTGAAGAGCAGGCCCTGGAGTTGGAAACCCGCAATGCGCCCAGGTCGGCAGGTGTCAGTAAGGCTGGGGTGGAACGGCCAGGTATTTGAGGGCCACAGTCCCATCCGTTCTGTCTCCCCACCATCCAAACCACTGATGGTTGCTGCAATCGTTAATACAGCAACACAGCTCATTCACAGACTGATACAGCCAGACGTGTGGGTCATACACAAAGGTCCCTCGGCCCTTTCAGGATGCCCATCTCTAGCACCTTCCAAAGTCGCCTTATCCCATTTGTGACCACTATCTCCATGGCCTAACATGCCATGGCATCGCTGCTGCACATCCAAAGACTTATTGCATCTTAGGAGGGTTTTTACCTCCACCACCCTTTCAGCCAGTGCGTCCCACATTACTCTGTCCAAAAGGTCCTCATCATCTCACCAGTCAACCTCATGCCCCTTACCTTAAATAAATGCCACCAGGTTAGTCATCCCTGCGCCAAGGGGAAATGTTGCCTTCTGTCCACCCGGTCTATGCCCCTCATAACGGTATGAAAGTCAATAATGTGACCTGTCAATTTCCTGTGCTCTACGGCAAATATCGCAAGTGTATGCAATGTTTCCTCATAGCTCCAACTCTCCGGGCCAGCATGCATCCTGGTCAGGAACCTCTGCACTCTCTCCGCTTCAATCCCATCGCTCCCATGAAGCGCTGATCACAACTGAATGCAGAAGTGTAGATGTAGCCTTGACAGCGTTTTCTGCACTTGCAACATGACCTCCCTTTTCCTACATTCTATTCCTCGGCTAATAAAGGCAAGTATGGCTTTTACTATGTTAAACACTTTATGTTCCTGTTTCGCTACCTTAACGGACCTGTCCACATGCCCAGCAAGGTCCTTGTAATCTTCCTTACTCTCCACGGTCCTACCATTTCTCCTGTATTCCCGTACCTTGTTTGTCCTGACCAAGTGCATAACCTCACACTTATCCACATAGCATTCCATTTGGCATTCCTTAGGTCATCTGACCAGCCTGTCTGTATCTGCCTGTAATGTTGGGGCCTCCTCCTGACTATTTGCCACCCTACCAATGTTCGTCCTCTTAGGTTCTTGAAGATTGAGCGCATTATGAGCCTGGGGGGGAAAGGGGTGAATTGTGTTACTGACTGAACGCTAACTGATCTACTGTCCTTGTTTTTAATTTCAGCATCACCAGAGCATGGCCGCAATGAGGATATCCAGGTGGCCCCTTCCTCACCTGAGGGGCATCAGTTGTTACGAGCGTCACACATTTTCAGTGAGGCAGGCACCAGCACAGCAACTACCACATCGGTGGGAATTGGAACATCGGCTAGTGTCCTGGGGCACAGTGGAGAGGGCACTTCACAATCGCTGGAGGAGATGGCACGGACAGAGAGTGCTGATGGCGCCAGCAGCCGGAGGACTGCAGGGGACCAGGCACATGCTGAGTCTGGCAGTGATGATTTGCCTCTGGAGAGTCAGCCATGCAGCAGCTGCAGGGTGCGCGGGAGCATCTAGCAGGGTTGCATGAGGATGTGCTTCAGTTGGTCCCTGTGGTGGAGGGATCCAGGCGGAGTGTCAGTGATGGCATGAACCTCATGTCAGAGCATCAGGCTTCCTCCATGGTGACTGTCATGGAGAGGGGCTTCCAAAAGAATAATCAGCTTCTGCTGGGGTTACACTCTGACCTGCAAGCCCTCACAGCGCTACTGGCCACAGGTGGTCATTGGCAATGTGGGAGATGTTCTGGGCACCAACTGACCCAGCTCAGTGCCCATCCATCTGCGGTGAACAAGGAGGTCCAAAGCGACCTCACATCGGCGCAGCAGCTGCCTGTTGTCGCTGTGAGCTCCTCTCAGGGTGCTCTGGATGAGGGCAGCAGCTCGTCCACGCCTCTGCCAGAGACCATTGCATCTGTTGAGGCTGTGACAACTGGGGAGGTGCCAGTTCTGGAACTGGCCACTCCCTCACAGGCGGGGCCATTACAGGCTCCACGGGCCAGAGGACGTCCGCCAAGGTCATTGAGGCCAACAGGACAGCAGAGTCAGCAGGCTGTCTCAGATGCCACTCCCAGCAATGGGGCAGCATCAAGACGTAGCACCGCAAACATAAGCATAAGGCACGTTAGGCACACCACGGGTTTCTCACTGGTGCTTTTCTGTTGGGCCTAGATTAGGGAATTTAGATTTTTTAATGTTGGAACAATGTTTTGTTTTGATTTTTGTGGCACCATATGATGGATGGATGGAAATAAAATCGACATGTGTTATCAAGGCTGAGGGTGTTTCCTTTGTGCTGCATTTGTATGTTTCACAGACATACCATGAGTGTTTGAGTGGACATTGAGGTTTATGTACTATGCCCTTAGTTGCAGCTGATGAAGTGGAAGATGTAGCACTAAGTGCTGCGTATGGATGCGCCAGGCAATGCTGGTCCTGCAGATCCATTTATGTGGAGCTAGCTGAAGGTTCATTGGATTAAAGTATCCTGGATATCCCTGCCTCCTTGGTGTAGTAGTGGGTCGGCGTGCTGCCCCTCATCATTGCCCTGTGCTTCTTCATCCTCTGAACCACGGCTGGAGTCATCATGTGCAGCCGCATTCACTGCATCAAGGTCATCATTGTCCACTGCGTCCCCCCTTTCCAGCGCAAGATTGTGCAGAGTGTAGAATGCTACCACTATCACAGAGATGCGCATCACTGAGTGGTCCAGGCATCGGAAGCGCATCTTGAGAAGACCGATGGCTCCCTCCACCACAGCCCTTGTGTAGCCATGGCTCCTAATATATCGCTGCTTAGCTTCTGTTCTTGAATGGCGGAGAGGCGTCATGAGCCACCTTCTGAGGGGATAGCCCTTGTCACCCAGCAGCCATCCATCCATCCGATCCAGAGCACTGAAGAGCCCTGGCACCTGGGAGTGTCTAAGGATGTAGGTGTCGTGGGAGCTGCCTGGGTACCTTGCACAGACTTGGAGAATCTGCATCCTGTGATCACACACTATCTGCACGTTCATGGAGTGGAAGCCCTTTCTGTTGACGAAGGCACCGGGTTCACCCACTGGCACCTTGATGGCCACATGTGTGCAATCTATTGCAGCCTGGACATGGGGGAAGCCAGCAATGGTTGCAAAGCCTCTGGTTCGCTGTGCCTGACTTGCCTGGTCCCAGCGGAAGTGGATGAAGGTCAATGGCCGTCTGAACAGAGCGTCTGTAACCTGTTTGACACAAGTATGGACAGCTGATTGGGAGACACTGCAAAGATCACACCCGAGCCCTGGAAGGAGCCAGATGCACAGAAGTTGAGGGCAACTGTGACCTTCAGAGCCACTGACATGGCGTGTTCACCCACACAGTTAGGAGAGACCTCAGGCTCAATCAGTTGACAGATGTAGTATACTGTCTCCCTTGACAGTTGGATCCTCATTCGGCACTGCACCTCAGTCATATTGGGGTAGTTGTTTCACCACCTGTATACCCTGGCAGCAGGATAGTGGCATCTTCTCCGGCCCCTTCCACCTTGGACAACCTCTTGGCCCTGCGCCCCTTGTGACTACACCTGGCCTCCCAAAGGTGGCTCCCCTGGAGGCTGCTTGTCCAGTCCTGGCCTCCTCCTTTTCTATCCCTCCCTTCCTCCTCAGAGGAGCTGCCTCCAGTGGAGATGTCAGAACCCATACCCCCAGGCTAAAGGGAGGCCTCCGGAAAGCCGATAAAGATTCCTGACTGCAGACTGCTGAGCTGAAGCTTCCAAGTACAGAAAAAGCTATTGGAAATCGATCTGAACTGCTACAGATCACACAGGCAAGTTTAAAATTTTTTCTGCAATAAATACTTCACATAAAACACTGACAACCCCACTGAGCCCTCATATCCCGCCCGTGGATGAGTTTTATTAAGAAGTCACTTACCTGTCTGCCCGTTGCGCCCGTGCGCCGAGCCAAAGATCGCACGGGCGCCTCAAAATCAGTGTCGATTGCCGAGTTAAGGGCCTTAACAAGCCTTTGAATTAATGGCGGGCGCGTCGCACTTCATTGCGCGCCCGCCCAGTTAAATATCGCGATGGTGCGGGGTGACGTCGGGACACTTGCCTGACATCACTGTGCGCAACATGTGCCCCCCCCGCCCCGCACGTCACCCTGAAAATTCTGCCCATAGAATGGGTCAGGGTGCCAAAAATAGGAAACTTTGCAGAAAGTTCAAGGAAAATGACACATCTAGGGATTTGCCAGGACTTGTAATTTAAACACAGTGGTATTGTGTGGAAACCACATCTGAATTTACCAGTGGAACATGCCTATGTTGTAGGAGGAGGAAATTGAGGCACAATGAAGATCCCCATTAACTGTATCAGTTTGCTTGATTCAGCTGTTATATGTAACGTGAAAGAAAAATCATTGTAGCCAAGAAAAGAAAAATACAGGCCAAAAGTGATTAATAGATTTTTAAAGTTCAAACAACAGAGGAAACTTCAGCAGTAACTGGAACAATATTTAAATTAGAAATCCCTATTGACATTAAATGGGCTAGCAAATATGTACCGCTTAACCTTATATCAACCATATAACATGAAAATTGAAAACATAACTTAACAGCCATCAACTGTGGGAAAAATAAATAGCAATATGAAAATCAGGCTGAAAGAACATGGTAACATTTTAATGTTATTACAGATTTTGCACCTTTACATAAAATCTTGCTTTTAGTGCATATGGCCAGCTCTACTAATTATCTAAAACAGGCTGCTTGTAAGTCAGGGCTGATTTACCCACCGGAAACCACTGCCTTCCCATGCACATTCTAGTGGATACCTTAATCCTCTATTGTCCAATAAACTACTACACAATTGCAACAGTTTTTGTTGACCATTTTGTGTAATAAATTGGATTCTGTACACGTAGGATTGTAATTTCATGTCTGCCAAGAACAAGTTGTAGTTAAGTGCTTTCAGTTTCTTTTGTGAAGATGTAATAGCTTTACATGATATATTGATCTAGATATCTTAGCAAAGTTAAAATTATAAACTACACAAGGATGCTGGTTGTTTTTGGATACAGTCTAGAAACTGTCGTTGGTTGTCCATGGATTATATTATCTTAGATTTTTCACAGCTACTCAGTGCACTGATTCCCCTTTCCCTCTTTTTACTGTTTGTTTAGAGCTGTGCTAAAATGTTTGTTTTCACACTTTCATGGTTGACTGCGTGCAATGAAGCAGCAGAGTAACAATCCTGAGAACCTGTTGTGAACTGAAGCTATGAGTCACTTGAACATCTCATATAGTTCTGCAGAAGCTATTGAAGTTGTTACCTGAGAAATGGAGTGCAGCACAGTAAGGATAGTCAAGTTTACCAGATTCAGGAAGCTCAAATTGAAGGTGTCATGAAGAGGAGGAGTGCAGATTTCAAGAAGAATTTCACATCTTTTTACCAGCTATTTTCAGCAGCTCATATGGCACTAAAAACAATAAATGGCTAACTAATTGTGTGGCCTAACAATGCAATACTGTCCCTCTAAAAAGTTGGACCAAGGTTATTCTGCAGTACTGGCCTTTTCTGTCTTGTCTTGGGTCGCAGCTGAATTTCCCCCAATTACCACTCCAAACGATCTGGGAAAAGTAGCAGTACTTAAGTGCCAATATGAAGAGCACAATAGTACACCTGAGCTGTATGCTGCATAAAGAGGACTACCATGGTTAACTGAAGCTTTCTGACACTTTGGATATCAATTTTTGCTGTTTGCTGCTCTTGGGATTCTGGGTAATTTCCCTGAAATTTATAGCACATACTGGGGAAAGTTCAATCATGTACAATTATGCAGTGTATTTCTAACAAATCCCAAATTATACCAGATATAGAAATTATTAGGAAAATTGTAATCTATATATTACCTGAACAAATTAAGTATAGATTTCTAAGTTATTAAACTTACTTGTACATATAGTTTTATAAACTGTTTTCTATTTTGTATTATTCATCTTTACAACTGGGCCGCATATTAGGCCAATCCTTTAGTTAAATCAGCTATGCCAAGTGACAGGATGTACAAAAAAAGTTTAAATCATTCAAATTATGTTCTGATGATCACACAACTGTTCTGATGAGAAAGTTTCATACAGATTGTTTGTTGGTCTTCCAGCAGTCATGGACTCATCTTTGTGATAAATGACGTTTGGCTCTTTTTCCTGGCAATTGAAATGCTCCCATATCATTTCTCAAAACAAATGAAGAGGAAAAATGGCATCACCGCTGCTGGTGAAATGAAAACCATATTAAACCAACACAAGCTAGGCAAAATCTTTTCTAAAGAAGTTCTGATTTCCAATCCCTCCATTAGCAAACAGCTTGCAGCATTTTGTTTAAAACTGGAATGAACTTTGTCTCAAAGGTTTAGCTGAAATGTACATCGAAAGACATAAGTATACTACATTAAATCTTATCCTGAGCAGTCTTTTCTGAATAATTAACCACCCCACCTCTCCACCTCAATCTCCCCACCTCCCAAAACCCATCCCCCACAACCACTGTCATCACACTCTCCTCCATTTCTGAAAGCACTAACACATGCTTGGGTACAATCCTACAGGCACCAGTTACCTTCCATCACTCCACCTAAATCTTTATTCTTCATGAATGAGCTTAGCAATTGGATGTTAATGACTTATTTTACATTGCCACAGCTGATTTTATTCCTCACTTCCCACACACACATGCACATGTTTTCCAGCAGAGGTCACTGGTATCAATCAAGAGCAGAAACCCTACACCAATTATTTTATGCCAACTGATATATCAGTGAGCTCTAACATACACATCTCAACACAGCCACCTATGCTGCTCTGGTTTTTATGGATAGTTGGGCAGGTGAATCATAATCAGAGCTAAAACAAATCAACAGCAGGACTTTAAATGTAATAAATATTACTCAAGATTGTTGCAATTGTTCCTTAAAGTGTGTCACATAACATACACTTTAAAAGGACAATACTGCTAAAATTTAAGGGAGTAGCTCACAAAGTCCTACCCCATTCCAACTGGTCTTAAAACCAGCAAACTAATAAAAGTAAATAGAAAAACAAAGTCAACTCCAAAGGCTAAAAACAAAAATTAAAGGTAGTTATCACTGGTCACAGAAGGCATCGAATGACCTCACTTGAACAGTACCCAAGAGAACTGACACTAAAAGTATTTCTCAGCAGAACACTATTATTAATCTGCAATATTTTTAATGATTATGAAAGAACTGAAAAGTTGTTCAAAACAGTGAAAGGTTTAATATATCAAAATACACAAATCAGAATGTTAGGTGTAAGAAAGGAAGCCAGGTGGACCTTTTTCACCATTACAATAATAAGATTTTGGGTAGTTTTATGAAGGAAAACTGTATAAATGGGTTAAAAAGTCAACTTGATGTGCTTCTGGAGAGAGATTTGGTAGGAAGTTATATGGGCAATTAAGACCACACAAATGGTGCAAATGGAGAGATTGGAAATTGGAACTTCTTTAGACTTGATACGGCTAAAGGAGCTTTCCTGCTTCCAAACGTGCCTGTGAACTTAGATAGACTGTACTCACAATGCACTCCAAATCCCATTTGGAGACAATTTTGCCTTTTTCCCATTATTTAGGCCTAATTGATTCCACGAGTGGATTCATGATAATTACATCCTGCTAATAGTTGGTCCTGTACATATTCAACAATTTGTTTTTATATATTTTTATAACAAAGATTTTTTTCCCCTATCTCTCCCGCAATTATACCACTAATGCTGGAGTTGCAACAAGAAAACAGAATTGTGGCACTTTTCATTTCATTAGGAACTAATCTCCATCCGGTTGCGGGGGGACAACCTATGATGATGCCTGTCAGATGAAAGGTTGACTGCCTCCAAAAATCCACTGCTGGATGAAATTAGTTATTATAATGAGTATGTTAAACATCTGTTCAGACTGAATCACCAATGTGATCAATGCACCTGCAACAGGTTGAGATTTATTTAAGCAATAATGGACATGTGTCTAGCTAAATTGAAGACAGGTTCTTCTCAATACAGGACATGGAATACGCACATGTTGTATACCAAAAGGACACCTGAGTGCATCCTAAAGTTTTTGTTAACTTTCCAAACCATAGTTTTATTTGTTGTGTAGTTTAGGAAGTGCTGGAGGAAGCCATTGTGGGACGTCTGGGCTTCAGGGCAGTCCCTTCATGGAATCGATTCCTGAGTCGGCGATACGCCACTTCAGATGCCTCATGCAGCCTGTACTGGTTGTGTTTCTCCTTTTGGCATTAGCACTGCAGTTAAACTTCCTTTTTCTCTTGGTAGGGCAGGCACATTTACCACAGGTTGATTTCTGCAGGCAAATTGCTTTAGCCCCATATCACCAGTAAAGAGTATGGGTCTTGCTCCACCTCTTAGCAAATGATGATGTTCCCTTCGTCATTTTCAGTGCTGAGCACCAATCAAACTACCTTAATGATTAATAATTATGTGATATTGTAAAAAATTCACCCATATGGATAAACATATGACAGGGGTTAACCAGCATTCAATAGTAATGATTTTACTTTTGACAATCAATCTTCAAGTCTTCTTAAATCTGAGATTTTTAAGGTTGATAAAATTTGCCAACAGGTGGATTTTAAGTTTATTAAAATTTTCTAACAGGTTACTGTTTTGCTTTAACTGCAGTTTTTTTTTAGTTATTAATAGAGTGCAGACTGAGCACTTCTCAATCTGGTGCTTTCAAGGATGCTGAATGCCATTTCTGGAGATATCATGCAGTTTCTGGAGTTTTTCTCCTCTATATATTAAGTGACATAACAAGGTGCAGCTGCCGACAGCTCACAAATTTGGCCTTGATGGTTGGTGGGAGCACTACAAGCTCTGCTGAAATTGTACTGAGGTACCAACAGGCAAGTAAGACCAAAACACTTACATGTGCTAACCAGAAAGGAGCATGCAAAGGAATTTGAAATTTTCCTGCCTGTGCTGTTGCAAACATTTAATATGCTTTCTTCACTGTGCATTTGACGCCCCCTCCAGTTACCTTAATGTCATTGTATGCAATTAGATACGTAAAGCCCTTTCTTTGCGTCTGTCCTTTCCCCTCTTCCTAGATTAATTGAGTACAAAGGATTGTTACCATCTTTCCCATACATCAAGGTTACACATACAGTTCTTCAAATCTACTAAGATTTTTATTTAAGCTACCAAATATGTTTAAAGCATTAATGTCATTCATAAAATGTAAGGAAGTAATGCTCAGAAACAATATAGTTTAATTTGAATTCAGTAAAAAGCATATTAATATTTTATAATATTAAATATTTTGAGATATATGACTCCAAATAAATCTAATCTGGAATGAACCATAATTGCAGGAAGATTTAACAATGCACTTAATCTGGTAGTTAAACTTATTCTCAGGACTATCAAGAGATTCAACATTTAACAGGTGCTCTTCTTTTCCTGCTTTTCTCTGTCAACAGCATACAGGATCTTTGAGTTTTTTTATGTTGACTATTTCTTATAACACAGTTAAATAACTGAATTGATGTTACATCTTTCACATCTTTCTTCTCATACAGACGTTGCTACTCCACACTCAACCCTTCGGGCAGAGTCGTTCCAGATTTGCACTAGGTGCGGTAGAGGGTGGGATAAAGGACATTTTACCCGCTGGCCGCAATGGCGGCTTGTCATCCATACCATCCCAATCCCACCTCATTAATCATGCATTCCCGGGAAACATGCCGGGGCCTTCGGTTCGCTCGCTACACTGTCACCTCGCTGCTTCCTCACGCCAGGCGCCATATTTAAAGTGCAGCTGCGCGCACACCTCTCAGTGCTTCTAGCCCAGGCCTGCTGCAAAGAAGACATGGCCCTGAAAGCAAGAAGACTGCAGTCCCCCAATTCAGTGACGCTTCCCTAGAACAGATTTTGGAGGACTGCTACAATGTCCTCTACCCCCATTCTGGGCGAAGACCAGCAAGCAAGGTGACAAATCCAATATGGGAGGCGGTGGCAGCAGTGGTCAGTGCCAACGCCCTGCAAAAGAGGACAGCCACCCAGTGCCAAAAGAGGATGAATGATCCCCATTTCGCCAGGGGTAAGTCACTCTCCTCATTGCTCTCAACTCACACACTCGCAAACCCATCACACATTCACAAGGCCTTCACTCACTGCCAGCTCAAGGGACATCACCACTCACTCTCTCACACACGCAACTTCATTGTCCTCAGCCCGTTCATGGGACCACTCACCATCCACACAGACCAGGCATACTTATCATCTGGCCTGGTAGGAGTGCTGCTGACACTCTCTCCATCTGTATTCATGCAGGACGAGCTGGCACACAACAAAAGGGTGAGGTTGCCGACTGGTGGGGGAATGCCTTAAATCAAGGTCTTCATGGACTTTGAAAATAGAGTGATTCAGCTGGCCAGTGAAGATCTGGACTGTGATGACGGTGAGGTCCACAGTGCTCAACCAAGTGAGGATCCAGCAGTGCAACATCCATCAGACAACTATGCTATGAGTGATGTGTCCTGTTTCACAGGCCACTGCCATGCACTAATTATCTCCCCTTGATTTCGCAGGCACAACTGGGAAACAGCTGAGAGAGTCCATGGCCCAGGTCCTCGACTCAAGCTCTGAAGACACCTCAGAAGAGGAATCTGCTGAAACTCTCATTGAAGACCCATCACAGCGCTTACCCACACCCTCCACCAGTGCAGAGACAAATACCTTGTTGAGACATAGCTTTAGAGTAGCCTTGGGGTCACAATCTGGTGAACACATCACACTGTCTGATCCACAGCAGGGAGTAGCAGGCACTTCCCAGGTTTCCGGCACTCGGAGGACTGCTGAAGGCCAGAAACAGAACTCCGAGTCAGATGATGAGCCTTTGGACTCGGTCATACGTCAGTTGCTGGAACTGCAAAGGCAAGATCAGGAACATCAGGAAGAGGTGTCCGCTGCACTCCTCAGATTGTGAGGCACAATGGAAGCCTTCAGTCTGTGCTGATAGTGCCAACATGCCAATGCATCAAGGTCAACATTGGTAGGATGGCAGCTGCCTGGAAGCCTTGGTCCAGGACATCAGTCCTCCACTGCTGCATGAACTGAACTCCATTGCTGATGCCATATTTTGCCAGTGTAAACATGAGAGTGGTGTGTGGCAGCTCAATCTCACTCCAGCTTCCCCTTCTCTTCAAGGAGTCAGCCAGGGCCCTTGGGCACCCATAGGGATGAGGATCAGCAGGTGCACACCCCGGGGCCATCCAACCTCTTGGATACACTTGTGCACGGAGGCTTGTGATACCCCACAGAGGTCACCTGTGGAGCCCTGGAAGGAACCACTGGTGTAGAAATTGAGCTTTCATGGCCACTGGCAGTGGATGCACTCCATGACCCCATGGAGCAGGTGGCAGATGTGACTAACCAGTTCCCTGGACATATGCAGACTTCAGCATAGAAAATTCCACCTATGCTACCATCAGTCCTTTCACATGACCTTCATTTTTTTATATGGGATGTGGGCATTGCTGCACTGACAGCATGTTATTTTATTCCCAATTGTCCTTGAGAAGGTTGAGCTGCCTTTCTTGAATTGCTGCAGTCCATGTGCTGTTAGGTAGGGAGTTCCAGAATTTTGACCCAGCAGCAATGAAGGAATGGCGATCGAGTTCCAAGTCAAGATAGTGTGTGGCTTGGAAGGGAACTTGCAGGTGGTAGTGTTCCCAGAGACTTGCTGCCCTTGCTGTTCTAAGTTGTCCAGTTTGCAGGTTTGGAAGGTGCTGTCAAAGAAGCCTTGACAAGCTGCTGCAGTAGATGGTGTACACTGCAGCCACATTGTGCTGGTGGAGAGGAGACCAGTATTTAAACTGTTTGATACAGGGGGCCCTATCACACTGATTGCTTTGTCCTGGATGATGTCAAGTTTCTTGATTGTTGTTGCAGTCATTCAGGCAAGTGCAGAACATTCAATCACACTCCTGACTTATGTGTTGTAGGTGGTGGAAAGGATTTGGGGTGGCAGGAGGTGAGTCATTTGCCACCGAATACCCAGCCTCTGACCTGCTCTTGTAGCCTCAATATTTATGTTGCTGGCCTAGTTAAGTTTCTGATTAATGGTAAGCTCCTGGATGTTGAAGGTGGGGATGTAATGATGGCAATGCCATTGAAAGTCAAGGGGAGGTATTTATACTATCTCTTGTCAGAGGTGGTCATTGACTGACACTTGTGTGGTACAAAGCCTACTTGCCACATATCAGCCCAAGCTTAAATGCTGTCCAGGTTTTGCTGTATGTGTGCATTGACAGCTTCATATCTGAGAAATTGTGAATGGACTATAACATTGTGCAATCAGTGAACATCCCCACTTTTGATCTTATGATGAAGGGAAGCGTATTGATGAAGCAACTGAAGATGGTTGGGCCTTAGACACTGTCCTGATGAACTCCTGCAGCAATGTGCTAGGGCTGTGATTATTGGCTTCCAACATTCACAATCATCTTCATTTGGCAAAGTCATTGTTAGCTGTCGATTCAGGGGTGATGTCTACTCAGGGTCGCGAATTCCTACTGAACAGACCAATTTTCAACCCACAGATCTTTGGACATATGGACAGGATGTCCCACAGGGTAGTGGGATCCAGGGCGTATGATTTGCTTCCTTTTCTTTCTTTCTCCAACATGTTCTTCCTCATTGAGGCATTTGGACTTGAAGTATGATGCAGTTTGATGGACATGTTGATGCCATCCTGAATGATTGGTGACAAGTTCCTCCCAGTCATTAATGTCAATGCTGCCATGCATCAAGGAGAGCTTGAGAATATCTTTGAAGTATTGTCATTGTCCTCCCCTGGAACACTGGCTATTTGAGAGTTGAGGAAATAGGACCTGGCAGGGGAAACGCTTTTTGGCCAGTCCAGTCCATCAATGTTGATTTTGCAGGAGTTTTGCCTGAATGCTTGTGGAGCTGGCTTCAAGAAAGACAAGTTGCAAAATGTAATGCTTTCTTTCTTTAACCACAAAATTGGTGATCCCACAGAATATGGTTCTCCTGCCAGAAGAGAGTGGAACAGCCTATTTTTAGGGCACTTTCTCTAGGTGCTTCCCCATTTGGCTTGAGTAGGGGGTATCCTGAAAACGACAGTTCAGTCACAGATGCTGCTGCCCAAAGACACATTTGTCCCAACACAGATGTCCAACAACATTCATGCACCTGTCACCTATGTTCAGATTCTTGACCAAGGGCTCCCAGGTCCCTGTCATCAATTCTCTATCACCATAGGACTTGGCAAATGAACCCTGGGTAGAAGCCTGTCATGATTTTGGGTGGGATTTTCCATGCCTGCTGGCATTGGGCGTGCCCAGCAGCATGAGCAGACAATATGGCGAGAAGGCCAGAAATCGGTTTCACAACGTCGTGAAACCAGTTTGCGATTGTTTGCTCAGCCCATTGATAACCGGCCATGTTTCCTGCCTTCAGATGTCGGGAACTGCATTGCAATAAATCTGTGTATTATTATAAGGCCAGTCCGCCGAAATCATTTCCCCAGCCACACTGTATCATCCACCCATGTGACCGCAGGCCGACATATTTCACAAAAGCATATAAAAGCCGTGCACTTGGCAGGCTGCACTTCAAGGGGAACTCAGAGGCGAGTGCACAGTAATGTTGCGCAGCACTCACCCAGGACTTCAAGGTGGAAGTCCGTTAGAGGTGGTGGGAGCAAGGGCTGCCCTGTGGTTGAGGCGACTTGGGAGTGTGGGCAAGGGCTGCCCTGCGGTTGATGGTAGCGCACAAGCACATGAGGGGTAGATGAGGGAATCAGTCATGCATTAGTGAAACCTTGTATAAAGTGACCATTCCTTTGCAGCTGAGGCAGTTCAGGTGCAGCCACATTTTCATGCGTGGAGTCGGGTCTCTAGTTTATCTGCCCTCTCAAGCAATGCAGAGGCACGGAAGTGTCACCAAGTGCTCCAGAGCTTTTCACCCCTCGGGCACAGACTGCAAACTAATGAGCATTTTAGTGGGCTGCAGAATAATTGGACGACTGGGCACATTGTACAATCTCCTTGCTAAAACTGGCCATGGAGCAGTCACTGGTGGCTGCTCACAGCCCCTTGCAATGTCATCATTCATGTTTGGACAAGTGTCCCCCATGGTTCAAGCTAACAGCGCAGCCTTGCAGTGCGGGTTAGGTGGATGCCTGCACCTGAGCTGAGAGCACAGCATGCAGTCCCGTGGGCAAAGCTGCCGTCAATCAGTCAGGTGAAGTGGGGTGGAGGTGACTGGGGTTTCAGGCAGCCATGCAGCATACTAAACTCTGCCCATCCAATTGGTGGCCAGCACTCTCCAGGATGCATTAAGGGGCCTTCAGACTTAACCAAGAGAAGTTCTTAGTATACCTACCCTAACCCACACATCTGTTTCATCCTGCAGGATCATGAAACTTGGTGAACTAGCTGGATGCCTTGTGGTGTACAGAGGGTGAAGACGACAGAGAAGAGAGCAACTGAGGTGCCTGACTGTGCAGAGGGAGGAGCAGCACCCTCAGGAAGAAGGGGAAGCTGGAGCTACCACACGCACCGTTGAAGAGCCGCAGCAAGCTGTTGCTGGTTGGCGCTGAGCTACTTCCAGGGTCTAAAGACACCGTCTTTCATTACTGCAGTTGACCGACAATAAGTGTTGCCAAAGACTGCCCATGTCGATGGAACTGGCCAGTCACATCTGCCAGCTACTGCAGAATTTGGCACCATGTGGACGTGAAAGTGACTGCTGCACTCAATTTCTATGCCAGTGGCTCCTTTAGCTCCTCTGTGGGATCTCTCAAGCCTCCACCCACAAATGCATCCATAAGGTCATGCGAGGGCACACAACCTTGTGCATTTGGCCTGAGATCAAGAGAGCTAGGATGCAAGAGTGCTTCTGCAGTTCTGCACATACATTCCAGGGAGTGTTCATGACTCCTTCATTTCTCAGTCAGTTACAGATCCCTGACATCTTCCAGGGTCCACAGAGGCTGCAGGGTTAGCTCCTCAAGGACAAGGGCTACCCGCAGAGGCTGTGGCTGATGACACCCATGCAGTGGCCTCAGACTGCAGCAGAGCGAAGGTGTAACGAGGCTCATGCTGCAACTCGTACCAGCAAATCATCAGGATGCTGAAAATGAGGTTCTGGTGCGTGGACCAGTCTGATGGAGCCCTGCAATATAGTCCACAGAGGGTGTCACACATCGCAGTCACCTGCTGCTCCCTTTACAACCTGGCACTGCAACAGGGAGAGGAGTTAGCTGAGGAGGAGATAGAGGGGCTGGAGGTCTCCTCCAATGAGGAGGATGTCAATGGTGATGAGGGTGAAGAGGTCCTCGAAGATGACAATGATGATGATCAAGTCCTCACACTGGCTAGCTGAGGCGAGTGCACTCGGGAGGCCCTCATAGCCGCTAGATTTGTGGAAGACGATGATGACATGCAGTGAGGAGACACCGTAAAATCATCACATTACATCCATGAACGTTTGACTCCATTTGGTTAATGGCAGCACACATACCCTCTGTGAGAATGCTCCTGTCATGGAGATGCAGTGGAGGCCTTGGACTGAGACACCTGCCTTTATCTTGTACAGAAAGGTTTCACATCTGAGTGATATGAACACATCAGAACAAGGAGCTATAAGCAGGGAGACATTCTTGGGAGTTTATTGACAAAGAGAACAGTATGTATAAATGATTAACAACCATGCCCAGGCTATGCAACTAATTCTCCTTAACTTTCCTAACCCTGCAGCCATGCCTTGGTGCTCCCCGGATATCCATAGTGGAGGTGGAGACAGCCTGCTGACCGCTACGCCCTGTCTGTCATGACCTCTGGAGGGCTGAGACTTGGAGGACTCCAGCCTGCTCTTGGGATCCTGCTGTGGCAGCCTCCTCAGCCTGTGGAGGAGGTGGAGCTGCTGAGATCACAGGAAGAGGGGATTCAGATGGACCGGGCACTCCCGGAGTCACCTGGGTGGATGGCCCCGGGGGGGGGGGGGGGGGGTGGGGGTACACTTGCGGAATCTTCTCCCTATGGATGTCTAATGGACCCTGGCTGACTCCATGAGGAGAAGGTTTAGGTGGAGTGAGATCAGCCTGCCCTTTCCCCCTCTCCTGTACATGCTGTTGGTGGCCAACTATGGCATCGGCGATGGAGTTCAACCCATGTAGCAGTGCAGGAGCAACGTCCTGGCCCAAGGAAGGCAGCCGCCATCCTACCAGTGTTGACCTCGGTGCATTGGCATGCTGGCGCTATCACCTCAGACTGAAGGTGGACGGACTCCTCCATTACGCCTTGCAATCTGAGGAGTGCTTCGGACGTCCCTTCCTGATGTTCCCAAGCTTGGGTTGCAGCTTCAGCAACTGTGAAATGACCTAGTCCAGAGGTTCATCGTCTGACTTGGACTCAGCAAATTTCTGGCCTCCAGCAGTCCTCCATGTGCCAGGGACCTGGTACCTGCCGCCGCCTGCAGTGGATCAGACAGTGCGATGTGCTCACCAGATAGTTATCCCGAGGCTATTCTAAAGCTAGGTCCCACCGAGGTGTGTGTCTCTGCGCTGGTGGAGGGTGTGGGTGAGCGCTGTGACAGGACGTCAAGTGGGGTACCTTCAGATTCTTCTTCAGGGGTTTCTTCGGGGCTTGATTGGAGGCCCTGGGTCATGGACTCTGTTGGCTGTTTCCCAGATGTGCCTGCAAAATCAAGGGGAGATAATTAGTGCATGTCAGTGGCCTGTGAAACAGGACACATCAGTCACAGCATGGTTGGCTGATGGATGTTGCACTGCTGGATCCTCACTTGGTAGAGCACCAATAACCTGATCATCAGCACTGGAATGGTCCATATCTTCACCAGCCAGCTGAATCACTCTATTTTCAAAGTCCATGAGGACCTTGATTTCAGGCATTCCTCCACCAGTCTGCAACCTCACCCTTTTGTTGTGTGCCAGCTTGTCCTGCATGAATAGAGATGGAGAAAGTGTAAGCAGCACGCCTGCCAGGCCAGATGATAAGTATGCCTGGCCTGTGTTGGTGGTGAGTGGTCCCATGTACAGGATGAGGACAATGAAGGTGTGTATGAGAGAGTGAATGGTGATGTCCCTTGAACTAGCAGTGAGTGGGGGTCCTGTGGATGTGTGATGGGTTTGTGTTATGGTAAATGCCAAGCTGCCCAAAACCCAGAGGGAAACTTGAAACAGCTGTGAACAGTTTTTGCAATTTGTATAGTATGAGGAGAGGTTCTGAAGTCAGGAAATGATGTCCACAAGTATTTGTGATGATTTTATAGTAGAATAAATGTTTATTACAAGAAAATAGAGAAAAAGAACACAATTACACTTAAACACAAGAATGGCTTCACACAATAAACAGTACTTTAAAACAGTTCCACAAGATCTTAACTACCCTCAAAGCTAACTGTCCCCTTTTCTGTTCAGCAACTATCCTAATAAATTTCAAAATCTATATATTCCCAGCAATTTTTTTTTACAGTGCCTTTTTCCTTGGGGTGTCCTCTGAGGCTGACAGCAACTGAGTCTTCAGTTCTAGCCTGGTTCACATTGTCTTCTGGGAGTTCTGACCAGCTATCCTGATGTCTTTTGGGAGATATAAACAGTTACCCCACCCCGCCACCCTCCACCCACACCCCCACCACCCGCCCCCACCCCCACATAGGCTTCAGTATTTCCTTAAATGCATTCCTTTCCTTTGATCTTTCTATTGTCTCAACCAGTCTCTTTAAAATGCTTTCCTCCCAGACTTCATTAGACTCTTCTTTACTTCAGCTTTTAGATTTTTTTAAAAAAGTAACATACCCTATCTTTATCTTACTTACTTACACCTTTATAAAACCTTTATATATGCCCCTCAATTCAATTCAAAACTACTCCTGTTATTGCTTTATGCTAAACTCTGACTGAAATTCCACTTCGTTCATTAAGAAAAGCACTTCTTACTGTTGGCTTCAGACTCTTGCAGTCATTCTGGCTCTTATTCCAATTACCATATTTACAAGCCCCAACAGCCTGTCTTCCAGCATTTAAGAAAAATGACAGGTTTATTAACATAAGAAAAATATTACGATTTCTTGTTTTCTTGACATTTGTGAGTCTGTGTGTTGAGAGTGATGAGAAGAGTGACTTACTCTGGCGGAATGGAGGAGATCATTCACCCTCTTGCAGCACTGGGTGGCAGTTCTCTTTTGCAGGGCATTGGCGCTGACCACCGCAACCACCAACACCTAAGCTGGATTATTGATGTTACTGTCCATCATATGACCAGAGCCACATGTCTCCACTGCGTCCAAAAGACACTTGAGGGACCCATCATTGAACCTGGGGGACTGCAGTCTTTTTGCCTTTCGGGGCCATGTCTTCCATGCAGCAGTCCTGGGCTGGAAGCACAGAGGTATGCACGTGGCTGCACTTCAAATATGGCGCCTGGCGTGATGAAGCAATGAGGTGATGGTGTGGTGGGCAAATGGGAGCCCAGCCACCATGAAAGCAGCGTGTTTCCCGGGAATGCATAATTATTGCGGCGGGTTTGGGATGATACGGCGTGAGAAGCCGCCATTGCAGCTGGCGGGTAAAATGTCGTTTTATCCACCTGCTACTGCAATTAGTGCAAATCTTGTATGATTCCGCCATTTGTTTTACGTGGGGACCTTGGGGCACTGTCATTGATCTTGATTGGTTGGTGTTCAGGTTTCAGTGATGAGTCAAAACATGATGACCAGGCTCACCTTGCTTCTGCCTTCTTCTACTGTCACAACTGGTGAGATGCACAGTCTCCCTTCCTTCTGCTGTTGAGGATTTTCTGGACTGCACTTTGCCTGGCATTTGCTCCTGACTTTGCTGCCCAGTGTGGCCCTCCCAGGAGCCCCAATGTCATCACTCAAGAGATCATTGGAGCACACAAGCCTCTCCAACATGTCAAGGTGCCGATCTCCCCTGATTCCCATTGACTTCAATCTGACTTAAGCTCCTTGATGTCACATTTGGTTAAATGCTGTGTTGATGTCAAGCGCAACCACTCTCATCTTATGTCTGGAATTCAGCTTTTTGTCCATGTTGGGATTAAAACTGTAATGTTGTCTGGAACCATGTGATCCTGGTGGAACTCAAACTGAGCATCAATAAGTAGAGTATTGGTAAGGAAGTACCACTTGATGATGCTGTTGGTGACAGCTTCCATCACTTTGCTGATGGGTAAAAGTAGACTGATGGAGTGCTAATTGGCCAGATTGGATTTGTCCAGCTTTTTGTGGAGTTTCCCAACAGTTCCACTCTAGTTATTCGCAGTTCTTACTACTTCAAGGGAAGTAGCACAAACAACACCAATATAAATATTAGAAATTATCAATAATTATTAGTTGCTTTTTTTTTTACACTGTTTAGGCTAGAGGCAGCCAGAGAGCAGACATTTTGAAATCCCAATTAGGCTAGCTCACCCGCAATTTTCCAATTGAGCATACTGTTGGTTGGGGTTAGTGCCACCAGCACTCGCTCAGACAATTTACTTGCTTTATGTATAAATCCATTCAATGGCAAATCATGAAGCTCCAACGGTGAAGGTTAAGCAAACTTCTTCACTCATGATATTACTGATATTTGATTTCAACCTTAAAATTCATTTGCAGGAGTTACTTCTCTGTAGCATTTATGGGTTTGGAATTATCCTGAAGAACATATTTTCCCATTAATTAATCTTCCAGACTCCCTTCATACAATCTGAAACTCCACTTCCCTGCAAATTGCATTTGATCTCTGTTGTCTTTATATTAACATGGTTGTCTTCATTCTCCATCCTAATGATTCTTTCCCCTGGTCCACATCATTGCTGCCTTTAATCAATTCCCTGCCCTTTTCACTCCATGGTCAAATTCTTCCTGGTCTTTATACGTTCTATAACTTTCCTGTTTTATTCACTCCTGTCCCTGCTTTTCTTGCTCTCTATCTTCACTTTTCCCCTCTCTGTCTTTATTTTTCCTACTTGCATTATTTAACCTCCAGTTTGTCTATTCTCATCACTTTTCATCTAATTTCCTACCCTTTGCACTCTACTTCCTCAACTCTTTGATCTAGTTAAGTGTACAGGAAAATAACTGACAGCTGGTATTCCATTCAGACCGGAAAATAAAGATGCAATCATTGAAATGAGTAATAGCGATTCAAATTTTGGAGCAATATTGACGTCCTGCAATTAGATGTACTAGAATATTCAGTATATCTTATAACACATCATAATTACACGTATGGCAGATATATAACTCAAGCATCATTACTGCACTCATTTTTTTTTGACTATTTCACTCCTTATTCTTGCCCTTCTTCCTTATACTGACTTTATTCTTTCTCCCCAACCATTCATTCTCCCACACATCATTCTTGTTAATTTTTCATCTAATAATCTCACCATTTTTTTCTAATTTTAGAAGTGATTGTCATCCCATACACGCTATAGAAGTTTATTAACATTTTCTTACATCATTTATTCATTTGCTTTGCTAATTGTTAAGTGATGTGCCTACATGTATCAGTATGTGATGACACATATCTGGCTGTTTTTGCTATGTCTTAGCATGAAACATTTATGTCAATAGCACCCATGATGAATCACATTATTGCACTGTGCAAATAGCATCAATTCGCACAAAAGTTTAAAAATGTAGACAACCACTTTTTGTTGCACAGCTTAGGTTTTTTGGTGTTTGGATTCTGAAATGGTACCATCCAAAGGTGAAATGCTTTTGTTTTATTTTACATAATGTAAGGGTCTATGAAGGAAATGATTCAGGTTCACAAGAAAACATGTCCTATTACATTGAAGCAGGAAAGGATTTATCAATCATGTCAACAGAATTAATCCAAATGTCAAAATGCCCATTGTTTCTCGCAAACAAACATTGAATATGGAATTAAACAGTGACAGCAGTTAAAGTGACTGACATCACACCCAATTTAAAGAAAAAGCAAAGAGGAATAGAAAAAAGAGAATGCCTGAAATATTGACTTTGCATGATCTGGTTCATTATAAAAGGTGGAAATCAGAAGCCTGCACCAGGTTCCTGTAACGAAATAATAATTACCTTGATGTCGAATTGATTAAGTCCCAGTGTAATTTAACTATTTGCTCTAAGGGTGATCATAAACTTCCAATTTAGCTCTCAGCTTGTGAACATTTTCAAAACAGAAGGTAAGGCTACTTTGATCAAACCCTCTATTTGATGCCTCCCAACTGTGGCAAGGCAAAGATCCAAAATTCAGCTTGTGGGAATATAAGAACATAAGAACTAGGAGCAGGAGTAGGCAATTCAGCCCTTCGAGCCTGCCCCACCATTCATTACGATCATGGTTGATCTCATTTCAGCCTCAACTCCAATTTCCCGTCTCCCCATAACCTTTCATCCCATTACTAATTAAAAATCTGTCTATTTCCTCCTTAAATTTATTCGGTGTACCGGCATCCACTGCATTCTGAGGTAGTGAATTCCACAAATTACTTTGAGAAAAGTAATTCCTCCTCATCTCTGATTTAAATCTACCAGCCCTTAGCCTAAAACTATGGCCTCTCGTTCTAGAACGCCCCAGAAGGGGAAACATCCGCTCCAGATCTACTTTGTCAATCCCCTTTAGCATCTTATATTCCTCAATTAGATCTCCTCGCATCCTTCTAAACTCTAGCGAGTATAGGCCTAAACTGCTCCATCTCCCCTCATAAGACAAGCTCTTGAATCAATCTAGTGAACCTCCTCTGAACCACCTGCAGTGCAACTACATCCTTCCTCAAGTAAGGGGACCAAAACTGTGCACAGTACTCCAGGTGCGGTCTCACCAATGCCTTGTACAGTTGCAACAACACTTCTCTATTTTTATACTCTATTCCTTTAGCAATAAATGCCAAAATTCCATTTGCCTTCCTTATTACCTGCTGTACCTGCATACTAGCTTTCAGTGATTCATGCACGAGGACACCCAGATCCCTCTGCACTGAAGCATTCTGAAGTTTCTCTCCATTTAAATAATAAGTCGCCTTTTTATTCTTCTGACCAAAATGGATAACTACACACTTATCCACGTTAAACTCCATCAGCCAAATTTTGGCCCTTTCACCTAACCTGTATGTATCCATTTGTAAATTTCTTATTTCTACATTGCAACTTAGTTTCCCACCTATTTTGGTGTCATCTGCAAATTTAGCTATAGTACCTTCTACCCCTGAATCCAAGTCATTAATATAGATTGTAAATAGTTGGGGCCCAAGGGGCGAACTCTGTGCCACCCCAATGGTTACAGCTTGCCATCCAGAAAAAGACCCACTTATCCCAACTCTCTGCTTTGTTGGTTAGCCAATCCTCTATCCAAGCTAATATATTACCCCTAACTTCGTGTGATTTTATCTTGTGTATTAATCTTTTGTGCGGCACCTTATCAAAGGCCTTCTGGAAGTCCAGATATACTACATCTACAGGAACCCCATTATCCACTCTGCTTGTCGCATCTTCAGAGAACTCTAGCAAATTAGTCAAACATGATTTACTCTTCATAAAACCATGCTGACTCTGATGGATTGCATTTTGACTTTCCAAATGCCCCATTACTACTTCCTTAATAATGGATTCCAATAATTTCCCAACGACAGTCGTTAAACTAACTGGTCTCTAGTTTCCGACTTTCTGCCTCCCCCTTTTTGAATAAGAACATTATATTAGTATTTTTCCAATCCACTGGAACCTTTCTAGAATCCAGGGAATTTTGGAATATTATACCCAATGCATCCACTATCTCTGCTACCACTTCCTTTAAGACCCTGGGATGTAGGCCATCAGGTCTTGGGGACTTGTCACCATTTAATCCCAATAGTCTGCTCAGTACTTTTTCTCTAGTGATGGTGATTGTTCTAAGTTGCTCCTTCTCTATATCCTCTGCACTACCTGTTACTATTGGGGTGATACTAATGTCCTCCACTGTGAAAACTGAGACAAAATATTGATTAAGCGTCACTACCATTTCTGCATTCCCCACTATTAACTCCCCAGCCTCATCCTCCAAGGGACCAACATTCACTTTAGCGACTCTCTTTCCTTTTATATACTTGTAGAAGTTTTTGCTATCAGTTTTTACAATTTGCGCTGGTTTTCTTTCATAATTTACCTTTACTCTTTTTATTATTTTTTTAGTAACCCTTTGTTGATCTTTAAAAGTTTCCCAATCTTTCAGCCTGCCACTGACCTTTGCAATTTGGTATGCCTTAGTTTTTGCCTTTAAGTTATCTTTAACTTTCTTGCTTAGCCATGGATGCTTTTTCCCCCTCTTACCTTCTTTCTTCCTCATTGGGATATATTTTACTTGGGAAGAATTGAATATCTCCTTAAATATCTGCCACTGTTCACCAACTGTCCTACCTTGTAATCTTCCTGCCCAGTCCACTAGGGCCAAATCTGCGCTCATACCTATGTAGTTGCCTTTGTTTAGCTCCAGAACACTAGTATGGGACTCAAGTTTCTTGCTCTCAAACTGAACTTGAAATTCTAACATGCTATGATCACTCTTCCCTAGAGGATCCTTTACTATGAGATCATTAATTAATCCCATCTCCTTACACAAAACCAAATCCAGAATAGCTTGTTCCCTGGTTAGTGCCACAACATATTGCTCCAAGAAACAATCTGTAATATTCGATGAACTCTCCCTCAAGGCTACCCTTGCTAATTTGATTAGTCCAGTCTACATGCATATTAAAATCACCCATGATTATTGCCGTGCCTTTCTTACATACTGCCAGTATTTCCTGGTTTATACTGAGTCCTACTGCTAAACTACTGTGGGAGTATAGATTACTCCCACTAGGGACTTCTTTCCCTTGCTATTTCTTATTTCTACCCAGACTGACTCTACGTCTTGCTCTCCAGTGCCTATATCATTCCTTACTATAGCACTGATATCTTCCTTTACTAACAAAGCTACACCATCTCCTTTTCTTTCCTGCCTATCCTTCCGAAACACTGAGTACCCTTGGATATTCAACTCCCAAACCTGTTCTCTCTGTAACCACATCTCAGTAATCGCCACCAAATCATACCTATTTATCTCTATTTGTGTTGTTAACTCATTAGTTTTATTCCGAATGCTACGCGCATTCAGATACAAAGCCTTTAAGTTTGCCCTATTGTCAACTTTCCGTACTCTTATATGATTCTTTGGTGCAATATGACGTTCACACATTCTGTCCCTTCCTTTCACTTTTTGATAGCAATCAGCCTCGTCACTAACCTGCACTCTTACCCTCTCCTTAAATTTTGATTTTTTTATATTTCCATGCAACTGATCCCTCCCCCCCACTATTTAGTTTAAAGCTCCATCTACAACCCTAGTTCTGCGATTCGCCAGGACACTGGTCCCAGCATGATTCAAGTGGGGCCCGTCCGAACAGAACAGCTCCCTCTTTCCCCAGTACTAGAGCCAATGTCCCATGAATTCAAACCCACTTCTCCCACACCAGTCTTTGAGCCACGCATTTACCACTTTAATGTTATTGACCCTGTGCCAATTAGCTCGTGGCTCAGGTGGTAATCTGGAGATTATTACTTTTTTGGTTCTGCTTTTTAATTTAGCCCCTAGCTGCTCATATTCCCTCAGCAGAACCTTTTTCCTTCTTCTACCTATATCGTTGGTACCTACGTGGACCATGACAACTGGATCTTTCCCCTCTAACTCCAAGCTCCTCTGCAGCCCAGATGAGGTACCCTTAACCCTGACACCAGGTAGGCAACACAGCCTTCGAGACTCTCGATCCTGGCTACAGAGAACAGTATCTATTCCCCTAACTATATTATCCCCGATTACAACTACATTTCTCTTTTCTCCTCCCACTTGAATGGCTCCCTGTACCATGGTGCTATGGTCAGTTTGCGCATCCTCCCTACAGTCCCCACTCTCGTTCACACAGGGAGCAAGAATCTCAAACCTGTTGGATAAGGGCAAGGGCTGAGGCTCCTGCAGTGCTATTTCCTGGATCGCTCTACTTGCCTCACTCATAGTCACCCTCCTGTCCTTGACCACTGGCCGAATTTAAGGCAGCTAATCTAAGGAGTGTGACTGTCTCCTGAAACACAGTGTCCAGGTAACTCTCCCCCTCCCTAATATGTCGCAGTGTCCGAAGTTCAGACTCCAGCTCATCAACTCTGAGCCGGAGTTCCTCGAGCAACCAACATTTGCTATAGATGTGGTCACTGGGAACCACAATGGGGTCCACCAGCTCCCACATCATGCAGCTACAACACATCGCCTGGCACTGCATCTCTATTTTGTTTAATTAGTTTTTAAATTTGTTTTTAAATTTCCTACTGGTCTTATGTTTATCAATCTGTAAAATATTTCCCCTATTTACCTTTAATCTGAAAGCAAGTTAGAATAGAGATTCAAAATACACTTTTTTTAAAATCAATTGGAACTCACTCTCTCTGCTGAGATGAAGCTGAAGTGTTAGGCCTCCGATTCTGGGCCCCAGTAGTCACCCTTAATCTGAAATCAACTTAGAATAGGTAGTTCAAAATAGCAGTAACTTACCAACCAATGAAATTACGGTTTTCCTGTGATGTCACGCTTTTTTTCACTCAGCGACGGTGACTGCAGAGGACACTCCTCTCGCTCTCTCCTCTAGCTGCTGCTGACTACCTGTCCCAGAGTCCTCCCCTCACACTCTCCTCTAGATGCTGCTGACTGCCTGTCCCAGAGTCCTCCTCTCGCACTCTCCTCTTACCATTACCGCTTACCATTTCTTGGTGCTGCATTTAAGTATTCCTTATCAGTTCAGTCCCTTAATTTTCCATGCAATCTTTTTTTCTATTTTTGATTCTTGGTTGCTTACAGTCCAATTTTCATTTTAAAGAAACATTGCCATGATTGACTGTTATCACAATGCAGGTGGAAATTATGTTCTGTAGGCCACATAACACATTGGCCAGGATTTTTAGGATGGTGGGGCTCCCCTTCCACCATCCAAAAAGTCGGCAGAGAACACATCACCACCAGTACTGCCTGCTCTGCAGTAGTTTAATGCTCCAACAAATGTTAATTGGCTGGAGGTGGGACTTCCACCCCTCACTCAGAAGGAAGTTCTGCCTCAGAGAGCTGTCGGCCAATCTGATTGGCCAGCAGTTCTCTAGTCCCTGCAGCACCAGAAGCTGCAGTGGACAGGACTGGAACTGCATGCAGTTCCGGAGCCGAAGTCCCGGGAGTCCATGACAAGATAAATGTGGGGGATCTCAGGGCAGGGAGGGGAGATGAGGCCCATTGGAGTGGGCAGAGGGGGGTAGGGGTGTTGGTAGAGAAGCCGGGGGGAGGGGCGACCTTCAGGGGCTGGACCTTCTGGAAGTAGGGGTGCTGATAGAGGCAACCACTCCATTTCCCATGCAAGGCCTGAACGCGGTTCATTTTTGAGCCTCCCCCTGCTTTTGCACTCCTCCCACCAGCCTGAAAATTGAGGCTGGGCAGGAAACGGCCCTTAAGTGGTTCCAATTAAGGCAAGGACAGGCTTAGGCCTTGTTTGTCCAAGCATAGTACTACAGAGAGGTCGGGAGTCTGAAGGCCGTACAAGAAATTTTACGGTCACCCCTGTCAATAATCCCGCTGGCGGGGGAATGTGAAATTCATCCCACAATGGATAAATGATGGAGAGGCATGGAATACATTCACAGCATTGCAACAAAACAGATCAAATAACAAGATTTATTATGTAGTCAGAGAGCATTCATTTTTTTCAAAACAATCAGTAAACTGATTTTAAATGTGATTTTAGTGCAACCATTCAAGGTTCATTTATCTGACCTACTGCAGATATCTCTTTGCTGCAGAAACAAACCTGCCCGTGGTTTCCAGTGACAGGTAACACAATGGCTACATGAAATGGAATTGCCTTCTGTAAGAATACAAATAAATGACAGCCCACGTGCTAGGAGCAATGTTTTAAAATAGGATGAATAATGTGAACACCCAATCTAAGTGAACAGGAGCAGGAAATGTGAAAAGGACTGCCCAGAAGACAATTCACTGGACTGTCGACTTCAGGAGCCCAGCCTTCAAAAGGAAACTCAAGACAAACTCTAGACTCTTACCCCTCCATCCTGTAGAGTTGAGTAAGGGCTTTAAAAGTATTAGTGATCTCAAGTCTATTCAGCTTCTGATGACCATTCCAAATAAGCACCCAATCAACAGTTCTGGAGGAAAACATGGGAGAAAGTACCATTTGACTCCACATGCTTCATTTCTATATATTAGTACAGCAGGGGCAGCTTTTATAGGCTCTGGGACACTGCTCTTCCTTCAAGGGAGACCCAGATGCCTCAAGGCAACTGCAAATGTGCGTGGATTAAATTTGGTCTCCACCCATATTTCTCTTCTTTTGTGTCTGAGAACTGAGAATTCTCCAGCACATAGGAGAAGAAATGGGTCATATTTTTTAATTAAAAAATTAGGTCTCAGTACTGCAGTCACTTTCAGCATTTTTAGATTTAGAGTCTGCAGTGTCTCATTAGTAGTACAGGTACAGTGCCTCAAAGCCAGGTATCTGGAAACCAGGGATCTCTGTAAAGCAGACATTTCTGTAAACAACCATGCATGAATATTACTTCTATTAAATGAGTAAAATAATTTACTGGCTTGTTTGGTTAGGTGCTGCATTGGCGCAGTGGTATGCCGGACTAGTTATCAGCTTCACAAGCTGGTCTTTTCCTACACTCTGAAAGGTCCAAGCAATCCTTGACCCCGCCCAACCCGGCTTGCCCTGAACTGTCCAACCCGACCTGGACCGAACCGCCTGACCCAAAAACTGGCAATATCCAAAATCCGGTATGGACTCAGTTCCAAGGTTGCCCATTTTGAGACACTGGGTCTGTAATGTGATGCAACAATTTTAATATAGTTGTATTTTTACCTTGGGCAATTATAATTTTTTTTATTTGTCCACTGAGATTCACAGTTAGGTTTAATATGGATCTACAGCTTAAATTTCAACAATAGTTTGTACATTTTCCAGCCAGCTCTGGATGATTAATCATATTCATGTTTTGACCCAGATTTTATGGGAGTAATGATGGTAAAACTAGCATTCTGGAATTCAGGAAGTTGCTATCTGTAATTCTATGTTTCTTCACAGGTGCACTGTCCTGTATATTGCAATCAAGTAGAAATCACTGGATGAGAACTTTCACTTTTACTCTATTAATCTCACTGTAAGAACCCTTAAAAAAGTCACACTTTGATGAATGAGGGTTCTTAATGGCATGGCATTCTAAATTCATAATTATCACTGAACAGCCTCACTATCTCTGAAAAACTAATTTTATATTTGTGGAATGTCAAATTTCTCCATTCTGATCAAAGAATTCACACATTTTCATTCTTAAATTTGATTATGATATTTCAGTTTCTATTTTAATCCCATATGTATGTCTTAATCATTAATTTTGCTGGCTGTAAAATTTAGACTAAAAGTGAAAAATTCAGTATATTTTACTTCCTGGCTTGTTTTCTGGGAAAATATTTCAATGTGATTACCTCCTTACCCTTCTTGTGACATCACTGCTGGTGGATGCCTGGAGATCCCCTTGACTTTGCGTCAGATTCAAAATGACATTAGGAAAGGGAAAATCCATACTACAGAGATCACTAGATCTTTGTGAGCAACATTCTTCAAGGTCAATGGTGAGCACGTTGCTTCGCCTCTGACCATGAAATCCAGGGTTAATATATGGACTTCATATTAGAAAGTAGTTTACTGTATCCCAGAGAACCTAATTCTTCTTATTTCAACTCATTTTTTTCTCTCCTTGTTCACCTATAACCACAATTCTTCTGATGCCCTTCACCACTTTAACCAATTCCCGTATCCTGGCCTGAATCAGCTTCTTTTCACTATGGATATACAGTCCCTCCACATTTCCATCTCCCACTAGAACATCCTGTGCCTCTTCCCTGAACAGTGGCCAAACTAGTCTCCATCTATCATCACCCTTCTCTACTTGGCAGACTTGTTCACACACTTGACAATGTTTCCATTCACTTTCTCCAAATAAAAGAAGGTGTGAATTCAGGTCCCCATCTGGGCTCAGGTATCATTCACGGTTCAGTTGGTAGAACTCTTGCCTCTCAGTCAGAAGTTTGTGGATTCAAGTCTAGGATTTGAGTAGAAAAATCATAGTTGATTATCCATTGCAGTACTGAGGAAGGGATGCACTGTCATGGGTGCTGTTTTTCAAGTGAGTTTTTAACTGAGGCCCTGCCTTGCCTCATAGGTGGATGTAAAAAAACACATGGCATTTTTTTTGAAGAAAAGTAGAGGTTCCATCCTTGGGGCTGGGTTTTCTCCTCAGCATACGGGCACGTGGCTGGCATGCACGAGAGTGAAATAGTGCATGATGATGTCAGGTGAGTGTCCTGACAACATCATGCCCCCGAGCGATATTTTCGTCGGCGGGCGTGCGCGGGAGTCGGCAGCGCATCCACTGACAATTAAGAGGGCTGTTAAGCCCATAAATCAATTAATTTAAACATATTTTCCACTGCTCGTCCAATATTATGGTTGGCGGGTGGGCGAAAAGGCCCAGCAGCCTTTGGATTTAGAGGGGGATGAGGTTTCTGATGCTAATTAAAAATGAAATAAAAGTTTTTATAATTCATTTTCAACTTGTCCTTGCTCATGTGACAGAATGACATGAGGGGAGATGTTTTCCTTTTTTTTAAAAAACTTTATTTTCAATGTGAAAACTCTTCAGCTCCTGAGGCAACTCTGTGCCTTCAGAGAGCTTTCACTGAGCTCACCCGCACACTTGCGCTGACTTGCGCACTTGCCCTCCTCCACCCCCCACCCAGGCAGCGCTGAGTGTCTCAGCACACGATTCTTGCTGGCGAGCTGTTAATTGGCCAGCCAGCATGAAATCATAGTCAGGGCCTGATCGTGGGCAGCGCATCGTTGCCCTCCCGCAGCGTGCGCCCAAGGGGAAAATCCTTGGAGTCCTGACTAATATTTATTTCTTAATCAGCATTACAAAAGCGTATTATTTGGTCATTATCATATTACTGTTTGTAGGAGCTTGCTGTGTGCAAATTGGCTGCCATATTTCCTGCATTGCAAGTAAAGTTCAGAATTACGTCATTTCAGAAGTACCCTCTATAAAGTGGCTATAAACACTTTGAGATATCTGCAAGTCTTTCTTTTTCTCTAGTTATGCTTGTTTTTTGTGTGATATGTTGAACGTTATTTGTTCTAGTCCTAATCATGGCCTTCTTTTCTTCCGGCACACCCATGACTGTGTTGATGCTGCTTCCTGTTTGTACCCTGAGCTGGTGAATCCCATTAACTTTTCTTCCAGCTTCTAACCTTTCTTTAATTTCACATGGTGCATCTACTGATATCCCCTGATCACCACAGCTACTTTGATTAGACTTCATCCCACCCCACTTCATTTAAGAACTCCATTCTTTTCACCCAGTTTTCTTGTGGTATCTGCCCTGACACTAATACCCATCACACCAGATCTGTCAAAATGTTTTGTTTTCCTCAGCTGTGGTTTCCCTACAACATGATAGACAAAGTCCTGAATCTTGTCTGTTCCATTTCCCACCCTCACCCCTTTTCCCCCTGCTGAAAAATGGTTGCCAGCTCTCCCAAATTGCCCAGGAATTTCCGAGAATCAGCAATTGGTCTTACCTGAGTCCTGCTGCTTGTAATTCAGGACACCTCATACGTACGTTGTCCTGGGTTGTCTTTGCTTTGACTTGGCTGCTAATGCATTCTCTGGCCCCGGCTTCTTGCCATGCCAACAGAGCTGACACACTTTTGGTGTAGATAAGATAAAGGAGAAGTTGTTATACAGAGTAGGACTTTGAAAAGAAAGAAACAAGTCCCAAAGCACTTTACAGGCAATTAAATATTGAATTGTAGTCAATGTTGTAATGTAGGATGCAGAGAAACCAATTTGCCCACAGCAAGCTCCCACAACAACCAGGTGATAATGATCAGATAATCTGTTTTTTTATAATGGTTGAGTGGTAAATATTAGCCAGTACACGGGGGATAATTACTCTACTTTCCTTTGGAATATTGTCATGGGATCTTTTATGTCCACCTGAGAGGACAAACAGGGCCTCAGTTTAACATCTCACCTGAAAGACAGCATTTCTGACAGTGAAACATCCTCATAATACAGCACTGGAATGTCAGCCTTGATTTTTGTGCTCAAGTCATTGAGCAGGACTTAAACACACAACTTTTTGACTCCGTAGTGATCATACTATCAACTGAGTCACAGCTCCCACCAGGATTTTAGAAGCCAAACCAAACAGAGAAAATTGCAAGAGAGAGAATCACAAACCTGGTGCTGATACAAATCGATGCATGCAGGAAGTTTTAGGGCATAAACGTTGAAGTGTTACAGATAAATATTGTGAAGACTGAAGCCATTGTCTTCAGTCACTGTTCCAAATCTAGATGGTAGCAGTCATGGGTTTGGAAGGTGCAGTCCATTGGCTCCGGTCAAGCGATGCCATGATTTTAACATTCTCATCCTTGCTTTTAAATTGCTCCATGACCTCATCTCACCCTTCCTCTGTAATCTCCTCCAGCCTCACAACCCTCTCATATATTTGCTCTTCTCTAATTCTGGCCTCTTGATCATCCCCAATTTTAAGTACTTCACCATTGATGGCCTTCAATTATCTAAGCCCCACGCTCTGGAATACCCCCCGTAAACCTCCCTGCCTCTATACCTCACTTGCCTCTTTGAAGGCACTTCTTAAACCTACCTCTTTGACCACAGTTTTGGGCCAGAATCTTTGGGTCGGCGTTCAGGGGCGGGCCCCACTTGTTGATGTATAAAATGATGCATGTTGACGTCAGCTGCGTGTCCCAACGTCACTGTGTGTCATTCTGATCCTCAGTTCGACGGGTGCACTGTGGAGTCAGCTGCACACCCGTCGAACTGTCAAAGGCCTACTAAGGCCATTTAAAAAGTAATTAAATTGATTAACTGGGCTGCCCATCCAACCTTAAGGTTGGCAGGCAGGCGAAGAGCCCAAGCGACCTTTGCATTTATCATGAAACCTCATTCACAAGCTGATGAAATTGAATGAAAGTTTTTATTAAAGTTCATTGACATGTCCCAGCTCATGTGACACTGTCACATGAGGGGACATGTCAGAATTTTTTTTTTTTCTTTATTAAAGTTTTTAAAAATCAAACTAATCTCCCTGAGACAGCTTTGTTCCTCAGGGAGATTTCTGCACTCTTTTGCATGCATGTGCGAAAGAGCGCAGGCCCCGAATTAGCCTACTCCCCCCACCCGCACAGGGAGCGCTGAGCGCTTCCAGGTGTGCGTCACGCTAGGCGGGCCTTAAGTAGCCTGCCCATATAAAATGGCAGCACACAACCAATCGTGGGCTGGTTATTTGACCTAATATTGTCTTATGTGACTGGGTGTCTAATTTTGCTTTATAATATTCCTGAGAAGAACCTTGGGACATTTTTTAAGTTGGCTAAATTTTTCATAATTCCCTCATTCTCTGCTATTCTGCTGTAATAGTACACACATCCTCTGAATGCATCTATAATTTTTCCCTTTATCGCCTCCTTTGATCTTACTCTTTTTTGATCCCTCCCATTCTCTTTGATGACCAATTAACAAAACACTCTTCAGTGGAAGAAAATATGCACATTAAACAACTCCTAAATTAGAATTGTATGGCCTTTAATATATAACCAATTGAGTAGGAATCATTGTGAAAACTTTGATATAAAACCTAAAGCAACATCGTGTTCATGTGCAGTGAGCCATTTGAACAATAATGAAAGAAAGAATGAAATTGTTTCCAGGCACTGGGAACATTTTCTATCTCTATAAAAAGGGGACAACAGTGGAAAATTAACATATTTGTTCTTCCTCCCATTACAGCTGATTTTACAGTGGATATTAATCTTGCTGGATTGTATATATTGCTCCTCCTGCTCTGCCCACTTCCCACCCCTTTCTGCTAGAGCATCAAAATTGCCTAGATATTTGTGCTCAATTCTTTCTACCTGACTGCTAAAGGAAGATTATCACCATTTTTTGGAGTGAGCATGAATTGGCACAACCTGGCAGAGATTGTAGTAATCATGGATGATTTTAATCTGCATATAGATTAGACAGATCAGGTTGTCAAAGGTAGCCTAGAAGATGAGTTCATAAGAGTGTTTTTGTGCCAATTTCTAGAGCTGGCTATTCTAGACCTGGTAATGTGCAATGATACATGATTAATTAATGACCTCATAGTAAAGGAGCCTCAAGGAAGCAATGACCATAACATGATTGAATTTCGCATTCAGTTTGAGGGTGAGAAGTGCGGGGCTAGGAATAGTGTTTTAAACTTAAAAAAGGCAATTACAAGGGTATGAATACAGAGCCAGCTAAAGTGAATGGGGAAATCAGGTTAAAGGGTAGGACAATAATGATGTAGTGGTAGATATTTAAGGAGATATTTCATAATACTCAGCAATGATATGTTCCAGTGAGAAAGACCCTAGAAGAAGGATGCACCATCCATGGCTAACTAAGGAAGTTAAAGCTAGTATCAAACTGAAAGAAAAAGTGTACAATTCTGTGAAGATTAGCGTTAGGTCAGAATATTGGACAGAATTTAAGAATGAATAAGACAATGATGAAAGAAAATTAGAGTGTGAGAGAATTCTAGCTAGAAATATAAAAACAGATAGCAAAAGTTTCTACAAGTAATTAGAAAGGAAAAGATTAACTAAAGTGAGCATTGGTCCTCTAGAGAGAGAGTTTGGGGAATTAATAACAGGAAAAAAGGAAGCGTTTTGGGTGGCATTTTTCCATCCTGCCCGCAGTGGGTTTCGTGGCGGGTGGGAGTGGAGAATCCAACAGAGGGCAAAAAGTCACAAATCTGCCATCATAAAAATAAGTTGCAATTCACCCGATGGTGTGTTTACAGCAGATCGATTATCCCCCCGACAAGTGGTGCAAATGCCATTTGCGTTCATTAACATCTCGTGAATGCTCATTTAAACATCTGCTCACTTGAATCTTGTCAGGCCTTCCAATGTTGCTTTATGCAATGGGAAATTACATCGGCCTCAAATCCATTTGAAAAAAGGTGGTGTGCATAAATCATACCTCAGTTTGCTGGTAACTTCGAGGTGAGTAGAAAATACATAGCCTACCTGCCATAGTGCTGTGCCAGTCTTGTTGTGATGAATGCCACACTGCTGGAGCTGTGGGATTGGTCTGCTCATGCTCTTTGCCTACATTGTCCCAAGGAACACCACTGTGCTGTGGTACTCATATAGGCCCCCATTTTCAGAAACTAGCATTTTAACCAGGCGTGGGTTGTGAAGCAAGGGTTGGGTTGATGAATATGAAGGAGGCAACGGGGAGGGAACGCTGTGGAATGGCAATGAGGGGGAAGGGCAAACACAAGTGGGGCAACGGGGATGGAAGGCTGTGGAATGACAGCGAGGGGAAAGGGTGAACATGAGTTGGGCAACAGAGAGAAAAGACCATGGAATGGCAGTGAGGGAGAAGGGCGAGCACAAAGGGGGGTCTTTCTGGGGTCACCTTCTAACCTCTGGTTGCCATAGGAGTGAGCAGGTGTCTGCTTAGAAAAAAAGGAGGGAAACCTCCTTGTGATGAAAGCCACTGAAAGCCAATGGCTTCATTAACATTGCTAAAGGGCTACTCAGAACTCAGTGGCTTCACATCACAGTCATTGCATCTCAAGAGTAACACATAGGAATGCAGAATTTGGGAATGCAGGCAATAGTGAAGGAGACACAGCTGTATCATATATGACATTCCATTAATGAAAGCCTGTCACATGTTCACCAGAATTGACATTCCTAACAGGCTAAAGGACATCCATTTATTCACCATAAGCAACTGATTGGTCATTACTACGTCACAACAGAGATTGGAGCACAGAGCCACTCATCTCACTGAAACTTTAGCATCCTCCGCAGGGCTCATATCTGTGATGCCATCTTGGTCACCTCAATATGTGTGCTAGTTTCTCAGGGACAAGGCGGTATCAGCCACCATGCAAGTAGGTCAGGAAAAACTATGGACCCTTACATTCTCCAAACGTGTCATCTACTGAGCTTTACTTTCATGTCCCTTGAATCATTAATGTCTTCAATGTTTCCTTTCAGAGAGAAGGCAAAAGCACATATGGATCCAGGGCTCAATGCTGCCTTTGTTAGGGTCCTAAAGTTATCTACTGAGGAAAGGTTTGACAGGCTGGGCCTGTATCCATTGGAATTTAGAAGAATTAGAGACCTGAGGGGACTTGACAAGGTGGATACTGAGAGGATGTTTCCTCTAATGGGGGAGACTAGCACTAGGGGACACAGTTAAAAAATAAGGGGTCCCCCACTTAAGACAGAGATAAGGAGAATTTTTTTCTCTTAGATGTCCGTTAGTCTTTGGAATTCTCTTCACCAGAGAACAATGGATGCTGGGTCACTGAATATTCTTAAGACTGAGTTAGACGGATTCTTGATTGACAAGGGAGTCAAAGATTATAGGGGACAGATAGGAAAGAGATGTTAAGGCCGCAATCAAATCAGTCATGATCATATCGAATGGCGGAGCCGACTCTTGCTCCTTATTCATATGTTTTTATGTTCATAGAAGATGAGAGTCATGACTACAGGCACAAGATGGCATTTTGTTAACACAGTGCTATCTTACAGCCACAATGGATTCACTGGTGATATAGATCTGTAATCATCTTGAGTATTGATAAACCTGGTTCAAAAGCTATCCCAACTGCCATTTTATTACAGTGGTATAATACCCTGGGCTTCTTTACTGTATAAGACACAAGGCACCAATCGCTCATAAGGGGTTGGGTAAACACATTTCAGGTTCAGTCATTAAGACAAGGCATATGAGAACAGTTATACCTGAGTATAAATCTTGATGGTATCAGAGCTGTGTGTGTGTCCTGCTCAAAGCAAAAGTAGAATCAAGTCTGGAACACATGACTCATTTCCCTTCTAGTGATGTCATTCTGATATCTCTAATAGGCATATTACAACACCAACAACTTCAGAGGGGTGACAGTAATAAGCCTTTAATTATCATTTGCTGAACTAGGGTTGTTACTGTATGTATTGTACTGTGGGAAATGTATAGTTCACTCATTAGCACCCCAGTTCAAATTTTCCAATACTTTGCATAAAGACAATCATTCTTAGTAACAGTTGTTGTTCCCTTTTGCATCTTGTGATCTAATATAGAGGGGGAAAATGGTGCAGTTGTTTACTTTTTGAGTGTCCAAGCTGGTTCACATTTTTGGAAGAAGTAAGGAACTGTAATGTTTTTGTAAAGGCTTAACTCAAGTATGCCCAGAAAATGCAAGGAAGACATTCGGGCTGTCAGGTTTTCAAACAGTCCTTTGTCCAAACTTCCTGAAGAAAAGCCTCTACATGAAACATTAACTACTCCTTGTTTTTTGTAATGGTAATGGCACTGCTGTGCATTTCCAGCATTTTGCAATTTTTAAAACCTAAAATGTGACTGAAAATTAAAGTCAAGTTATTCATCACCTGTGTCAAAAAGTGTTGTTAATTAGGAGAAACTATTGAGCAAAGACTAATGGCAAAAGAGGCATTTTGTCATTCTAATTTGGAAAGGAGAAAAGAGATGAAGCATTAGAAAGAAGTGGCATGTCAGGAACTTGGGAAGTTGAAGAACATTTATATATGTTCGGATGACAACAGCTAGTTAAAATGTTGACCCCTCAGTTACTAATAGAACAATATTTGCTGCATTGAGGCACAATGACAGGATATGAAAACCGCTGAGAAAGACACATGGACAACATTTTCTTCGCTTTTTCTAATAGATCTCTAACACTAATGAAAGAGCAACTCAGTCAGCAAGTCTCTGACAAACTGCCCTGCTCCATGAGACTGCCTGATTGCTGATGTGTTAAAATACTCTAGAACTAAGTGCGTTTATTAAAAGATATTGTTTGACTGAGCCTTTTTTGTCAACGTGCCACATAATGACATCACACCCAATGTTGTAATGTAATTTGACTCATTGCATGTCTTTTCCTCACTTGTACATGTGTTTTTTTTCATTTTATTCATTTATGGGATGTGGGCGTCGCTGGCTAGGCCAGTATTTATTGCCCATGTCACAATGATGCTCAGTAACAAGAATGTTGATTGGTTTTGTCTCAGGGCTCCCCAGACTCTTAATAGAGACAATTTTTATTAAACTGAAAAAAAACATATATTCCCATTTCATACTCCCTGCAGCACATAGCTAGGAGATGATGCAACATTACACAAAGTTGGCTGATAGTATATGTCTTAGATTTATGCCACAGCCTATGTTTGGAAGCTTTTTTTGTAATTATATGGTCACTAGACTAGAAAAAGTGTTCAAAGGTTCATTAATAAATTGATAGGATTTATCACCCATCCTCAGGTTCTCTAAATCATGTGTGCAGGTGACCAAAACCATATAAGTTGCCCTGCAGGAATCCTATGAGACTAAGGCATGCCAGCTTCTCACTCACCTGCCTTTTCTTTTTGTCGCCTCATGTAGTACAGCCAAAATTGACAACTTATTGTGTGGGGAACTGCAAGCACAAACTTACTACCTAACAATTCATGCTTCAGTACAGTAGAAGATTGCATCACCATGCATTCTCTCAGCATTTGTTCAGAACTGATTTATTCAAATCACCAATGTTTACGATGCATGATATAAAAGAATGTTCAAGAGAAATATTTTTCTTCTATTAATTCAGTTGCAAAAAGGCTAATTTCTTGTTACAAGGTGTTACTTATGCGTGGGCACTGTTATGTGTTTCCTAGGAATGCACAGTTAATGTGGAGGGATTAGGACGATACAGCGTCAGAAGCCGCCATTGTGGCCGGTGGGTAAAACGTCATTTTTCCTGCCCGCTACCGCATTTAGTGCAAACCTGGGACAATTCCACCCAAGTGTGTGAATCAAGCTGGTCCAGTTAGCTCATCAAGTCTGCTCCTTCCACACACCATGTACGATCCATTCAATTGCATTGTCTATGTCATCTATTTAAACCTTGTGGCTTGGTCACGTAACAACATTGAGAGGCTAATGGAGAAGCCCAAAGCCTAGACTGCCTTACCTTCTGGCTCAAGTTACACAGGGTGGGAAAAAAAAACATAAGAACTTGTCCATGTGGAATTTTTTTTATAAAATGATTCCGTAACAAAATAAATATCTTCCTACTGAGTGCAAAAACACATTAATGACTGACTGCACGGCAAATCCAAGGACATGTTTTTAATGTTGTTGCTTCTTTCAGCAGCAATGCAATCTGACTCCAATAATTTTACCCACAACCTGCCAATAAATTCTCTGCGCACCACATCACATCTCAGATTCCTGCTCTTGATTGCACGTGACAGCTTGTTAAAGCTTAAATGCCAATTACACACTTTTCTTGCTGAGTGCAGATTTTTCTCCAAATAATGATGAATCGAGGACTTAATAATCACTTGCCTTGAGCTCCATTCCACACTGAATTATAAACAGGCAGGTAAACTTGATGCCCATCCCCGATAACTGTATTAGCTGTCAAAAAGATCCTGCTTTACCTAATAAATCTGTCAACACATCTTTATACCTCCTCACAGCATAGCCACTCTGATCAGGCTTTGGCAAAAGCACATGCTGCCTGTCTGTACAAAGGAAACAAAGTTTCTCAACAACAAAAAAATGCAATACTTCTACAGTTTGCAAGAAATGTCCTTACTTTTCCTAATATGTCTGAAATCAAATCACCCTCCTAGCTTTATGTGTATATGTATACATTTTTCATTCTTAAACTACGGAAAAAAGATGTCATCTAATCAGGGACAGTTAATATGTTCGCTGCCAGGCCAGGCTTCTTTGAACTGGATAATCAAAACTGGCTGTGTAATATAAAACATCTTTTGAACATAGAAACTGTGTAAATTCCGGCTTAAGCAGATACAAATAGTTAAGTTTCACTAATCATCACATGTTTTTGCAACCGAACAGGCAATATTTTAGCCTATCTTGCTGCCGAGAAGGACCATTCTTGCTTTGCCATACTGGAGTGTGGACGATGCCTGTTTTATTTGGCATGACATGATTGCACATCTTGAAATTCATAACGTGCTGAGTTAGGGGATTACTCATGTTGACTGACACGAAGAGGGTCCAGGTACAATATGTGATCCTCTTTATTTGATTATCTTAATATATGGAAGATGCACAGTCCTTTGTGGCCACATAGGCTCCACCTGTATGTAACTGAGCATCATCTGACTGTCCATAGACAGCAACATATTTTATTTCAAATGAACTAGTATTCTTGGAAATGTTTGTGGGCAAAAGAGACTGGGCCTGTATCCTCTAGGGTTTTGAAGAATGAGAGGTGATCTCATTGAAACTTACAAAATTCTTACAGGGTGTGACAGGGTGGATGCAGAAAAGATGTTTCCCTTGGCTGGTGAGCCTATAACCAGGGGACACAGTTTCAGAATAAAGGGCAGACCATTAAAGACTGAGGTGAGGAGGAATTTCTTCACTCAGAGGGTGGTGAACGTTTGGAATTCTCTGCCCCATGGGGTGTGGAAGCTCAGTTACTGAGCATGTTCAAGACAGAATTCTATAGGTTTCTGTATACTAATGACATCAAGGCATAGAGGAAGGTGATCAGCCATGATCTGTTGAAAGCAGAGCAGGCTCGATGGGCAGAATGTCCTACTCCTGTTCCTAATTCCTATGTTCCTATTTTCCAAGGGTTCAATTTTTTACTACCTTCATCTGGTGTTAGTGGCTTAGTAATTACCTCAAAATGGGGTTGGCAGCTTTAACACTGGCAATGTGATTGGTTCCATTTTGAAAGAGGCCTCCTGCTGAGTATTCAAAGTGCCTGCCTGTTCCAGACTTTTAATATGGAAATCACGATCTTCTGATTAAACAGGACCTTGATTGCCATTTTGGCTGAGATTTAATTGGAGCCTACACCATTCACAATCCGACCTTTCCCATGGGCAATGGAAACAAAGAGGACCAAGTCCAATGAATCATTCCACTGGGGCTCTCAAACACAATCTGTACCATTGCCAGCCAGGATCCCCAACACTGCAATTACGATTGTTCCCACAGCAGCCCCCCCCACGCCGGCCCCCCGCCCCCCACCGGCTCTATGTCGAGGGTTCAATCCATTGTGCTGCCTACAGATTGAGATTGCCTACAGATTTAGATGGGTCTGGGACCTCCTTGCAGTCAGAATGGTTGACCACCAACATGCTCTCCCAAAATTTAAAATCAAACCATTTCTACTACAATGCCATTATATTTTGCTGGCTACTGTTAAGGTTGATCTCTTAATATAGTGCAATCACGCAATAAACTGTTCGTAAGAGGAATGCAAACCTGAGCCCCTTAAAGGCATGCAGGGGTTGGTCTAGCGGAGATGGGATGGTAGTGGTGTAAAAGTCACCGTGCACTGCTTGCCACTCTGTTACTGTTCACCATCATTTTGGCTGGGTCCTAAATCGGGCAGATGCTTCATTAATGTATGCAGAATGGGGTCGCATGGTATACATTTCAATCTCAAGGCACAACAAGAAAAGCTCCAAAAAGTACAGAAAAATTTTTGTGGGGCTAGAAGGAACAGCAATGATTCCCCAGAATCCACAAGAATACTGTTCCCTTTCCTCGCCACAATTGATCTCCCCTCCATGTCTCCCCCACCCCAGGGACCATCTGACTGCCGCCATCATGGAGGGTGGGCAAACCAGGCTGGCAGCAACTCACAATATTCTTGTTGACCCCAAAGGAACCCTTAAGAACCTAACAACATAAGAACATAAGAAATAGGAACAAGAGTAGACCATTCAGCCCCTTGAGCCTGCTCCGCTATTCAATAAGATCATAACTGATCTTCTTGTGTTTCGATTTCCACATTCCCCGATAACCTTTGATTCTCTTGCCTAACAAGAATCCATCTACCTCTGCCTTAAAAATATTCAATGACCCCACCTCCACCACCTTCTGAGGCAGAGAGTTCCAAAGTCGCACAGCTCTCAGAGAAAAAATTCTCCTCATCTCTGTCCTAAAAGGGTGACCCTTAATTTTAAAACAATGCCCCCTAGTCCTGGACTCACCCTCTGCTCCACATGTCCACAGAAAAATACTTCTGTTCTCACTCTTTGAGGCCTTTTTGCTTCACCTCCTGCTATAACTCAGCAGTACCTGCGTGGTCACAGTCCACCCAGCAGTCCCTTAAATTTCCAGCACAGTCTCCGTACATCGATGCTGCAATAATGATGCTGCCGCCCGAATTCAGGCATCACCTGGACCACTTAGTAGAAGGCTCCAGGAAATATGGTGGCTAATGGGATATGAGTGAAAATGGGGTGTAATGGTTCATTTAGGATCTCTGCTGCCCTATTTTCACCAGATGGGCCAAGTTAAAATTGACTGGAGATTCTCAGAAATTTTCATTGCAATACCACATTTAACCAACAGATGGCACTTAGGCCCTCAACACAATAATATGTTTGAGGCATTAAGGAACAGCGTTAATGTTACAATCATTCTATTTTTCCAAAGCTGTAGAGCAAAGCATCTGGTAAAAGTAGACCTGCATTTTACTTTTGGCTAAAACAAAACTGGCTAAGTGACTTGGTATAATGAATTGTAAAAGGGAAAATAAAATGAAAGTAGGATTCCCAGACTGAAAGGTTGGGATTAAATTTGTTTTCTTCAGCTGAACCTAGATAAATAAAAATGCTTTGAATTTTTAAGTTGATGCAAATAACCCTCTCTGCCTATTTTAAATTGTAAAGTGACTTCTTTTTTCCACGGCGAGCACCTTTCAATAGAGTTAAAGTGACGAAGATTGTGCTGTGTGCCAGAGAAACAGCTGAAGAAAACAGGCCACTAGAAAATTCCAGGCATTTCCTATGAGGTTTGTAGCAAAGTTTGCTTTTTAGTAATTGTTTTCTGGATGTTCCAAAATATGAAAAGCCCGTGAAATGGGAGTACTTTTCACTCTTGGCAATTGTGCAAAGCTGCAGCGACCAACCGTGCAGGAAAATTGATAAAATACTATGTCCGTAAGACCATGAGACATAGGAGCAGAAATTAGGCCATTTGGCCCATCGAGTCTGCCCTGCCATTCAATCATGGCTGATAGGTTTCTCAACCCCATTCTCCCGCCTTCTCCCCATAACCTTTGATCCCCTTACCAATCAAGAACCTATCTATCTCGGTCTTAAAAACACTCAATGACCTGGCCTCCAACGCCTTCTGTGGCAATGAATTCCATAGATTCACAACTTTCTGGCAAAAGAAGTTTCTCCTCACCTCTGTTCTAAAAGGTCTTCCCTTTACTCTGAGGCTGTGTCCTCGGGTCCTACTCTCTCCTACTAATGGAAACATCTTCCCCACGTCCACTCTATCCAGGCCTTTCAGTGTTCTGTAAGTTTCAATCAGATCCCTCCTTATCCTTCTAAACTCCATCGAGTATAGACCCAGAGTCCTCAAATGTTCCTCATATGTTAAGCCTTTCATTCCTGGGATCATTCTTGTGAACCTCCTCTGGACCCTCTCCAGGACCAGCACATCCTTCCTGAGATACGGGGCCCAAAATTGCTCACAATATTCTAAATGTGGTCTGACCAGAACCTTATAAAGCCTCAGCAGCACATCCCTGCTTTTATATTCTAGTCCTCTTGAAATAAATGCCAACATTGCATTTGCCTTCCTAACTACCGACTCAACCTGCAAGTTAACCTTAAGAGAATCCTGGACTAGGACTCCCAAGTCCCTTTGCACTCCAGATTTCTGAATTGTCTCCTCATTTAGAAAATAGTCTATGCCTCTATTCTTGCTACCAAAGTACATGACCTCACAATTCCCCACATTGTATTCCATCTGCCACTTCTTTGCCCATTCTCCTAACCTGTCCAGATCCTTCTGCAGCCTCCCCGCTTCCTCAATACTACCTGTCCCTCCACCTATCTTTGTATCATCTGCAAACTTAGCCAGGATGCCCTCAGTTCCTTCATCTAGATCATTAATGTATAAAGTGAAAAGTTGTGGTCTCAACACTGTCGCCCATTTTAAAGACATGTCATTTCTGTGAATTATATTCAGATGTTCAATTACAAAAATGTAGGGATAGACTTTTAGCATAACCTGTGCAAAACATCACAGAATGATAAGCACAAATTATGTTCAGCGCAAGTTGAGTTTCTGCCATATTTTGTGTTAGTTGGAAAAAACATCAGACCAGATCTTCCACTCTCCCTATAGCTGTACCCCGGAGATACCCCTCAAAGGTGCACTGGGGACCCCTCGGAGATACCATATAGTACTGACCCCCGAATCCCCACTGTACCTACCCCCCCCAACCTGACTACTCCCAAAACCCCTGAATACCCCCAGATCCCCAACCCCCCCGACGATTCCCCTCACCATCTGACCACAACCCCACCATCTGACTGCCCTCCAACCACATAACTACCCCACCACCCTCCAACTAACCCCCATCCCTTGACTATCTCCCCACCCTGACGACACCTCCAACACCTGACTACCCTCCCCACCACCTGACCCACCCTACCTTGTCACCCAATTACCTTACAGATTTACCTTTACTCTGGTAGCTTCTCCAAATGACATTGGGACATTTGTACTTACTGGTATATGGCAGCTAGTGCTTGGCTTGGCTTCCACCGACGACCCCTACGCTATGAAGGAGGGAATCCAGGAGCAGGTACGCTCCACTTTCCTCAGGAAGCCCAGTTTGGAAGTTCAGACAAGAAACGTGGAGCTCCGTTGCTAGGTAGGTAAGTAGAAGTGGAGCAGCAATCTGACAGTGATTTGCCACTCCTCAGGAGATTTAGCCTACCAGGCTAGAAACAGGGTGCACAGAACTGGCCAGTCTCCCAGGGTGAATTAGTCACCATTGGGAGATTCTGTTAATTGTGCTCATTTGCAGGTCTTTGAGGGGGCTTGAAAAATTAAGCTGGGTCTTTTAGGTGCAATGATACTAATACATGCATTAAAAGAAAATTTTGAATTTTTAAAAAATTTGCTAAGAAATTGACTATCTAACCCCAATAAAGCAAGCAAAAAGTTTGCTTTGTTTTCAGTAATTTAAGATCAGGTTATTCACAGGTGGTGATTGACACTTTACTTAGAAATGTTTATTTTTTGTGATTAGCCTATCTTCAGATATATTAATCATACTGCATCAATTTACCACTTTTAGGTGCTATGTTAAAGAACATTTTTTAAAGCAAAAATTTTAATTTAAAAAGTTACATTTTAAGGCACTGACTGATAGCAGTGGCTCATGATGGATTTTGTGTTTAGTGATATGCAAATGTGTTTGAGAAGAAACTTGAGCAAAGAAATCACTTCCCAAAACGGATGCAATTTTGGGTGCAATTTGCACCTGGATCGCCGATTACACCTGAAGCAGAAATTCTGTGCTGCTTACATTAGGTCTGCTGATAACATTTAAATTGATAAATAGTCTAATTGTGTTGCTAAAATATTTTGAATTTGTATTCATTTGATAGATATGCTTTGCTATCTTGAAATTGGATGCACACCACCAAGATGTAAATTATTTATCAGATTTTTAAAAGCTGTAATGGAAACTTTACTGATTTGTCCAAACGTTTAATTTCAATTATCTCCATCTGCATGTCGGGTAGTGTAGCAGCTGGAGCAAGTGGGCATGCACTGCCAATGGCCAGCAAAGTGTCTTTCACTGGAGGTCACCCTTTGGTTTCTGCCTCTGTTCAATTTCTTCTGCAAGGAGGGAAAGCAGAGAGGAATGAGAGCTCATAATGGCTTATGTAGAGAGGTGGAAGGGGCAACATTTATCGAGGGTGATTTCTTTTTTCCTTCATTCTTCCGAACTGGGCATCGCTGGCAACATTCCCAGGTCTCCTCTCCATTGTTGTTGTTGCTGCAGTTTCAAAATTCCAAATGGTAGGGAGCTCCTGTAACCCATGATGTGGTCCCTTTAATTAAAAATGTTTCCTTTGACAGGATGGATGTATCATCCCGCCTGCCCGCTCTGGTTCACCAGGCGGATAATGCCATTGGTCTGGGAAAGAGCCTCGGCAAAGTCCGTTCCTTCACTATTTGGGTTTCCAACCTGCAAATGGCCCCGTTGCTCCCACAGGGACTAGTCCAGAAAACTCCTCTGGCAACTTCATGATTTGTAATCTATATCAATGGTGAGGCAGGCAGTGAGATGCCAATTTTGTAAAGCTACCAGCACAGAAATACAACTCAGGCAACAACTTTTGGATATTGGTATTTAACGGCACATCTTCTCCTCACTTGAAGCTGCTGTATCATTTAAACAAAAATCATGTTGGAAGGAACTAGACTCACTACTATTTTGACAGGAAGTTCTGACCTATTGCACATTTGTAAAAGCAGATTTTTTTTCTGAAACTGTATTTATTAAACTCCAGAACTTAGCAACTTTCACAGTCGAGTTCAATTTTAATGACATCATTGTATGCCCAAATAGATGGTGTAGCCATAGATCCCTTCTAGATTCAGTGCTCACTAACATTTTCATCGGTTTCCATGAGAAACAGGTTTTTGATGAAAATGAGCCCTAATGTCCCACACCCTGCATATCTTGGATATATAGAGGATACGTTCATAATCTTTAATGTGCAGTTGCATGCAAGGGTTTCCTTAAACACCTTAATACACTCCATGCTGCACTCTGATTAACTTTTGAAATGGAGCAGTTTAACGTGGCTCCCTTTTCTTGATGTGCTGGTTGAGAAATTCGTTAATGAGTTCTCCATTACTGTCTACTGTAAGCCTACCTTCACTGGTCAATATACAAGTTGGGATTCATTTAGATCCATGTGTTGGCCTTATCAGCAGCCTTGTAAATAGGCCCCTAGCCATTTGCTCACCTTACAGATTTGACACAGAAATAGAGCATATCAAAGCTACCTGTGGGACACTGGTTATCCTAATCAGATCATTATCCAATTCATTCTGTGCAAATTCCCAAATAGTCCAAAGTCTGCCACTTTTGGACAATAAGTGGAATACAGACTGTACCCAATTAGCCCACACTTGCAACACCCGAAACATACTGCCTATTATTGGATGTGATTCTGCGATTGGGCAACACTTGCTGAACAATCCTGAATGTGCTAATAGCTGTACTGGCAACCAATTTAAGATAATCACTGAATGTGCAACGTGGTTCATTTATGCTTGCTAGAAATTAAATGCATTCATATGCAGGGACTCATTCTCTACAAATAAAAGGAATATGTTGAAGTTTTTGAATTACCCGGGAGCTTGGGGAACCTATAGTTCCCTGTCCCTTTATCTATGTCAATGCCAGCCAATCAGAGTCGACTTGCCAATGAATCAGCACCCTTTTCTCCTGTAGTAAAACCTGTTGTGATCGTTTGAAATTTGTCATTCTTGCATTAGTCCTGATGAGTGCACAATGAAAAGCTTCTCGGTTCAGCAATATTCAAGTTCGGTACTACCAAGGATCATTAGAATTGTTTTTTACTCACTCATGGAATGAGGACATCACTGGCAGGGCCAGCATTCATTGCTCATTGCAAATTGACTATGAGATGGTAGTTGTGAGCCACCTTCTTGAGTACAATTGACTTACTAGGCCTTTCAGAGAGCAGTTATTGCTGTGGTTTGGAGTCACATGTGGGCCAGAGAGGGTAAGGATGACTGATTTTCTTCTCTAAAGAACATTAGTGAAGCAGATGGGTGTTACAACGCTCCAGAATGGTCACCATTACTGAGACTAGCTTTTTATTCCAGATTTATTTAATTAATTGAATTTAAATTCCCAGCTGCCATGGTGGGATTTAAACACATATCTCCTAATCATTAACCCAGGCCTCTGGGTTACTAGTCCAGTAACACAACCACTATGCTACAATATCCATTAGGCCTCAATCCCTGTTGAAGGTACATAGATTAATTAGTATCTAAAAACAAAAGATAAGTTAGCAATTTTTGCAAGATTATTGATAAGTACCTACCCAAAATGTTAACCTATCCTTGATAGGTGCAGACTCTCTCCTTTAATGTGTTATAAAATATTTCCATGCAATAAATGTTCCAATAATAGTTTAACCAGTGCAATAATGGCCAAATTTAAAAGTTTCTATTAATTGCTTTCTGAAAGGAGTTCCCTTCCCTTTATGAATGTAGAGCTAATGCTGTCTCAGGTACATTATGTATTAATTACATAGAAAATGTCTCGTTTCTGCTTGTGAATATTGGAGGAATGCCAAAATTTGCAGACCCATATAATTCACATGGAGAATGTTGTGCCAGACAAAGGGTTGGATTCAGAGCTGGATATTTCTATCCATAATATGTTACAGTCTATTAAAAGAAAAAGAGAGACTTGCATTTATACTGCGTCTTTCATGATCTCAGAAGTCCCAAAGTACTTTATAGCCAATGCCCAATTTCTGACGTGAAGCCACTTTTGTAATGTAGAAACCCAGCAGCAGATTTGCAAACAGCAAGATCCCACAGGTAGCAATGAGATATTGAGCAGGCAGTCTGTTTTTTGGAGAGAAGTCTTGTGGTACATTGGTATTGTTCCCACCTCTGAGTTCATGTCCCCTTTAGGATTGATGGCCATGGAACATATGTGTGTAATGTGACCAAATATGTTGATTATCAGCCTGTAAATCCTTCCAATATGCCTGCTGGGAGGCAGTAAAGAGTAGGAGAGTTTCCTGGTCAGCCATACTGCAGAAGGCAATTACAAACCACTGAGGAATTGCCAAACATAATTATGGAGCAAACACAATTTTTGTCCGTTGGTTGCCAACGCCCTCCTAAAGCACAGTACCTGAAGAAGCATGAGTCTGTTTTTTAGTGATGGTGGTCCATCAGGGATAAATATTGGCCAGTCTGCCAGGGATAACTCCTCTACTCTTCTTTAGAATAGTACACCGTCCACTTAGAATCATGGAATCATAGAATGTTGGAAAGAGGCCACTTGGCCCATACTGTCTGCACCAGCCAAAAAACAAGCCACCCAGCCTAATCCCACTTTCCAGCATTTTGTCCATAGCCCTGCAGGTTATGGCTCTTGAGGTGCATATCCGGACACCTTTTCAATGAGTTGAGGGTTTCTTTCAGGTAGTGAGTTCCAGATCCTTAATACCATCTGGGTGAAAAAATCCTTCTCTCCCCTCTAATCCTTCTATCAATCACTTTAAATCTATGCCCCATAGTCCCTGACCACTCTGCTAAGGTAAATATGCCCTTCCTATCTACTCTATCCAGGCCCTTCACAATTCTGTACACCTCAATCAAATCTCCCCTCAGTCTCCTCTGTTCCAGGTAGAACCATCCCGGCCTATCTAATCTTTCCTTATAGCTACATGTTTCCAATCCTGGCAACATCATCGTGAATCTCCTCTGTACCCTCTATTGTGCAATTACGTCCTTTCTGTAATGAGGTGACCAGAACTGCACACAGTACTCAAGTTGCTACCTAACTAATGATTTACACAGTTCCAACATAACCTCCCTGCTCTTCTGTTCGGCTAATAAAGGAAAGGATTCTGCTTGCCTTCTTAATCACCTTATCAAACTGTCCTGCTACCTGTTGTAGTATATGCTTACATGCTGTTACAATGTAAAGGTGCTTGGCAGAGCAAGGGTTAATATGGAACTGGAGAACAGCATCACTCATAATATGATGTATAGAGTCACATGGTAATAGATTGAGAGAACAGTCTAGAGAGAACACTGTGGAACCAGCCTGCACATTTAAATATGCAAGTCTCAATATCTCATCACTGAGGCACCACCAGACAACATACTACAACATGTTGGAAATGGTAGGACATCAACGCTATCAGCATAGGACAACACTGTTGGCAGTAGTGGTCACTTCTACAAGATATCACACCAGAGATAGTACCATAATCTGACATGGTGATCCGCTGTGATAGGAAAGGTGGCAGCTAAATGCATGGACTCAGAACAGCACGCCAAGGTATGACAAATTGAAAGCAACTGAACCCTAACTAGAGAGACATGCACCTAAGAAGAAAATTCAAAGAAAAAGTTGAAAAAGCTTCACTACAGACTTGGAAGTGAGGAATCCACCAGAGTGAGTGGAAATCCATTACAGAAAATGCAAGAAACTGAGTGACACAATTCACAAGATGGTGAGCAAAAATACAAAAGAAAACATAGCTGTACTTACATTTTAGAATAGGTGGTGGTCCCAAGGGCTCAGCATTCAGAGTGTAGCTGAAAGAAAGCTGTAAGTAAAAATCAAAAAATTTTAAAAACCTGTAAAAATCAGCTTGCAGGGTCAAAGGTTTAAGCAGAGCCTGCAGAGTTTTAAAAAAGAGAAGTAAAGCCTGCAAAGTTTAAGAGAAAGGGAACCCTTTCCAGTCAGGTCCCTGTCTTCTTGCACAGAGCAAAACGCTGAAATCTTAGTTTTAAAAGCACTCTAAGCTGAAAGGAAATAGCTTCAAGCACCCTCATCTTAAAATAAGGAAAGCAGATTCAGGCTTCCAGCACAGTGTGATACAGGATAGTATCAAAAGCTGGGACATTGTACCTGCATTGATATATTTGTTGCAAAATAAAACACCTGCAAAGCTTTTCTTTCAAAGTTGAGTCAAAAATCTGCCCAGCAACAAGTCTCTAAAAAAAGACAGAGGGAAGCCAACTGTACCCTAGCAAATACTGCATACACTGGGCTGAATTTTTCCATCAGCGAGCAAGGGGTGGGGCCTGCTTGCCGACGCAAAAAAGACATGGGATGATGTTGGGGGGATCTCCTGACGTCATCCCGCCACATTTAAATCTTCAGGAAAATGTGGGCACAGCACAGTCAGCTGTGGGCCCACTGACCTGTCAATGGCCAATTGAGGCCATTGACAGGATAATTAAAACAATTAAAGGACCTGCCCATCCAACCTTAGGGCTGGCGGGCAGGCCAGGAGCCCCGGCGGGCTTCTGAAAAAGCATGAAACCTCATCCATTGGCGGGATGAGGTTTCACGTAGGGTTTAAAAAAGTTTATTAAAATTTTTGTGAAATTTATTAATATGTCCCATCTCATGTGACATTGTCACATGAGGGGGACATGTAAATGATTTTTTTATTTTTCTATTTTTAGAGTTTGAAAACCTTTCAGCGATCTCCCTGAGGCAGCACTTAGCCTCAAGGAGATGTACGCTCTTTCGCACGCATTTGGGGGAACCCCACCCCACCCACCGCATGCACAGGGAGCGCATAGCACTTCCTGGCAGACGTCATGCTGGGCGTGCCTTAATTGGCCCGCCCACTTAAAATGGCGGTGGGAATCCACCCGCCCAACAGGCAAAAAATTCAGCCCACTGTCTTAAACCGGTACCGACATTTAAAGCAATGACCACAAAAGGAAAAACCAGCCATGGATGGAAAATTAGAAGAGCCAGGTGCATTTGTCCTATGGAAAGGGCTAAAGCAGACCCATGAGTCTTGGAGAAGCCAATTTATAATTTACAGGAGAGTTACAGGACGAAGTAAGGAATCAGATGAAGTACAAGTTGATAAGTTTTTATACATGTTTGTTTAATTTGTTGGCAAAGTACTCCATAGCCAATGTATAGATCAGTACTCGGCAACATTTGGTGAGATATTAAAAGGCTTTGACAGACATTTTAAACTCCAAGTTGTGGAGAATGCAGACCTTAGAAGAAAGTCTAGCACACTCCCAATAAAGTTCCGAGGGCAACAACAAGAGAACCCAGGGAGAGGGCAACACCCAACAAAGTGCCATGTGCAACAAGAGATTCCAGAGAGAGGGTAAATCACAATAAAGCGCCAAGGGCAACAAAAGACCCCAGAGGGAGGGCTGCAAAAGACCCCAGAGAGAGTGCAATAAAAGACCCCGGAGAGAGGGTGATAGAAAACACAAGAGGGAGGGAGCAAAAAGACTACTGAGTGAGGGACACAGATAGCAGTGTAGAGTGAGCAGATAGCTGTGAATGAAGGAAAGCTATCTTAAATGAAGCAAAACGTGCAAAAATTAAATGAATCTGTTCTTCAGGGAAATGTTCATATCAGAGCTGAACTGGAAGATTTGAAGCGTAAGATTCAAGCTAAGTATATACCTCTGAAAACAGACGATAAACTGAAGTCTTCAATGGACCAAGCTGCTCAATATCTAAAAAAACAAATTTCAGAGATGACACAAAGGTATTAGGAGGAAAGAAATGACCCTCAATTCCACAGTTGGCAAAACAAAGCAAGAGTTAGAAAAACTCAACCAGATGTACAGCCAGGTAAAACAGCAGGTAGAAAAGGCACGCAAAAAACTTGCAACCCTGAGGGACTCCTTGAAGAATTAATATGTAGTCATGGAAAAACATGAGGAGCTAAAAAGGACATTGAGTGTTCAGAAAAAATCTGCATTGGCACTATCAGTTGCAACAAAATGATTAATTGAAGTCTAGAGTGAGTTGGCAAGAGGTCAACAAGAAAATAAACAGTTGATTTTCCTTCAAATGCAAAAGGAATGCATAACCATCAGGAACGTGAATAAATGAAGACTGCCTTCAACAGCAGAATGGAAGCATAGCAGAAGAAACTCAAAGAGACTCTATTAAATTACAGGAAAAATTAAGATGTAACAAGTGAGCTTCACTAAGCAAAGGAAAACCTGTTGAAAGATATTCACATGTTACAAACATCCCGCAGGACATTCAGGAATCTGTGGCATTTACTCCAAGGACCTTCACTTCCTCTACACTCATCAGTATTCTCCCAATAATTGTGTATTCCTTCGCTTTGTCTAATCTCTCCAAATGCATCATCTCACTGCTCTGGTTGAAATCCATTTGCCACTTTTCTGACCACCTGAACAGTCAGGGCCTTGAGATAGGGCCTAAGTTTCACATCTCATCTGAAAGCTCACAACTCTGACAGCAAAGCTGTCCCTCAGAACTGCACTAGACTGTTCACCTAGGTAGTTAAAAATAAATAACTGATCATATAATATTGAATTAATGAAGTAATGAGGCTCTCTTTTGAAAAAGAATTAATTATTCAAATCTCATTTCAAATAAATGATAGCAGCCACATTGTTTTATTAAACTGTTTCACATCAGTAAGCAGACAAGGTAGAAAGTAACCTAAAGTTTCAATGATATTTAGGTTTTAGAAAACAATGATAAGCCAAGTTATTTTCTTTAATTTTGTGCTGTAGTTTTTTTTCTTCATCAACGTATAAAGATTTTCTTGCTAGATTTTGCAAGGCACACAGCACACAATTACATACTAAGTTCAATGGAATAATATTATTAGAGATGCCATGTTGTCCGTACTTTAGCGAGTCTTTGAGAACTATTATTTTCTGAGCTGAAGTTAGAATTTTTGAGAATATGCACCTGCTCACTGAGAAAGATTGGGTGTTTTTTGTCAGCATGACTATGAACAAGTCACTGATGTAAACACAACAAATTAACCTTAATAAATCATAAAGAAAGAAATTAGGCAGCAGTAACTAACAGGCTGTCGGCATTCAAATTCATCGTCACATTCCATGTATGTGTATTTATATGAAAGGATAAATATATCCTTCATATTTATATACCTTTATGTATGCTATCTATATATAAATTTTAAAAATATGAAAGGATATACATTCCATGCAAAGCAGTAACTATTTAATCTCGGGTTCGGGGTCTAAATGGGGTTTCTTTAGGATTTGCTTGTTAACATAAGAATGCTACCATAGATGGTTATTCGTAAAAGCCATTCTTGTTTATTTACAGACCTACGTACATCTCAGCACTCTACACAAGGTTATACTTTCTGTTTCCCAGCAGATCTCAGTCTCTTAGCCATGTGACATTACATCACAATTACATCAGTCGTTACATCAGTATCAGGTGCTCTTAATTTTAATCCTTTACATCTCCCCACAAGTATTTATTCCAACTGTATACATCCTACATCTCCCCCCAAAAGTTTCAGACTTCACAAAGCTGTGGTGCCTTGACCAATTGCCCTGATCTGGCCCTAATTTCATTTTGAGGTTGAGGATGAACTGCACTCTCTTGTCATTCGATAGGAGTGCCTTCCACCTGATTCCTTGTCTCCATCCAGATCTAAACAGTATATCCATTGTCCTTTGGTTTCCTTCCCAATGATATCATGGCTCTTTGGTTCCTTCTGACATTTCTCTGGTCCCAACTCCTCTTGCTTGCCTCTCTGTTCAGCTGAGGATATCCAGATGAACTAGTCACATGCATTAAGCCATATTCCTGCGTAAAGTTATGGAAAGGCTTGTTAGCAAACTGGGGACTGTTGTGTGAGACCACAATGACAGGGATGCCATGTGTCACAAAGATTCTTTTTAGCGAAGTAATGACTATCTCTGCCATGGTGCTGTGCAGCCTACTCACTTCAAACCATCTGGAGTAGTAATCAATGACAATGATGAAAATTTTGCCTTTGAACACAAATAAATTCATGTCCAGGCACTGCCTTGGCCTCAAAGGAAAAGTGGAGGGTGCCAATGGTTCATTCTGCTGTTGGCTGTTCACTGCCACATGTGGCAACTCATGATTAACTCTACAAAGGAGTGAATGATGCCTGGACTCCACACAGACGACTGGGCTTTTGTTCGGCATTTTTCTATTGCCAAGTGACCTTGATGGATTTTCTGGAGAATATTGAGTTAAAGTGTTTGAGGGATGACTAATCTGTCATCAAAAACTAAGAAATCTTTGAAGATAGTGAGATATTTTCTCCAGTTGAAGTATTGGTGAAGTATTGGGTTGTTAGGAATATCTGGTAACCTGTTTTGGCAATACTGTCTGATTTTGATTGCCTCATCATCCTGTTGTTATGTTTGTTTAATTTCTTGTAATCTCAGCGGCTGGAAAGTGTTTGGTATATGCTTCCACTTCCTCAATAAAATTTACATTTTCTAGTTTAACTCCTTCCACTGGTATTCCTGAAAGTGCACCTCTGCCTGGTACTTTCCTTGAACATACTCAGTAACTGAATCATATCTTGCAAGCCTCAGTCTAAAGAGTTGAATTATAGGTGGCATTTTTGCAATTTCTTTTAGATTAACAAGCCCAACTGGAGGTTTGTAGTTGGTTTCAATTTTAAATCTTAATCCCATGATACAATCAGTGAACTGCTCACAGGCCCAAGTCACTGCTAATGCTTCTTTATCAATGGTTAGGTACCTATTCTCTGTCTGTGAGAGATCGAGGGATGAAATAAACTGATCTTTTTTGTTCATATTTTTGAACTTGAAACAGCACCGTGCCCAAGCCTGTTGATGATGTGTCCGCTGCTATAATTGTCGGCAATTCTGGAATGAGCAGTGTGTTAGAATTTCTGGTGAAATTGGATTTTTGATCTTGTCAAAAGCAGTTAGCTGGCCCATGTTCCAGTACCACTGTTGACCTTGTCACAACAGTTGTCATAACAGCTCAGTGATTTCCGCCAAGTTCAGTAGAACTTGTTCACTTGATTTATCATGCCAAGGAACCTTTGTAGTCTTGTGATGTCTTTAGGCGTGGGAGCTCTCAAATGACTTAAGTTTTCTGCAGGTCAACTGTAATTCCTGAAGCTTGCACAATGTGCCCTAAAGAATTTTATCATTGGCTTTGTAAATTCACATTTGTCATTTAATGTTAAACCTGCTTCTTGTAGGATTCGAGGATGGCTCTCACTCAATGGTCCTATCCTTCCTTCGATGAACCATGTATGAGAATGTTACTCCTTCCATGCCCTCCAGGCTCTGAGACATTGGCCTGAATTTTTCAGTCGGCGGGCAGGCTCGGCGGGAGTGGGCGGGGGTGGTCACAGAGCCGACTGCTGCCCGCGATCGGCTCCGCATCACCATTTTACGTGGGTAGGCCAATTAAGTCTCGCCCAGTGTAAGACGCTACCTGTGTGGGCGGGAGGAGGAGGGAGAGTCGGGGGCCAGCGCTCTTACGTGCATGCTTGTGAAAAAATGCTTCAATCTCCCTGAAGCACAGAGCTGTCTCAGGGAGATTGAAGTGCTTTTGAAATAAATAAGTAAATAATTTGAAAATTTAATTAAACATGCCCCCTCATGTGACTGTGTCACATGAGATGGGACATGTTTTTAAATTCCAGAAATTTTTTTATTTAAGTGGTAAATGCTTTAGGAAATCTCATCCCGCTCATGGATGCGGTTTCCTAAAAAACGAAAAGGCTGCTTGGCATTTTTGCCTGCTCGCCAACCTTAAGTTTGGACAGGCAGTGCAATCAATTATATTATTTAATTTTTTAATGGACTTAATAGGCCTATCAGTTATCGGTGGGTGAGCAGCCGACTCCGACACGCCCGCCGAACCAAACATCGCAAGACAGTGCGATGACGTCGGGACGCGCGCCATTTTACGCACTGGCATGTCAGGCCTGCCCCCGCACACCGACTGAAAAATTCAGGCCATTGTTCTTTGGATTATCTCAGGTACAGAAACAATTCCGAATGGTAACCTGTTAAAACAATAATGACCAAATGGGGTGATAAAAGTAGTTAGCAACCTCGATTCTTTATCCTGAGGCTACTGCCAAAGCCGTTGTCAGCAGCCAATTTTGTGAAGAGGGTACTTTTTGCCATTTTGGTGAGACTTTTACACACTGATGCCACCATGTGGATCTCGCTCTCTATTGACTTGTTTAATTGAGTCAAGTCCTCACAGATTCTAATTGAACCATTAGGCTTTGGTCCTGTGACCATTCCAAAACACCACTCTATAAGTATGGTCACTGGAGAGATGATTTCTCTTTCTTTATTCTTTCATGGGATGTGCGTGTCGCTGGCGAGGCCAGCATTTATTGCCCATCCCTAATTGCCCTTGAGAAGGTGGTAGTGAGCTGCCTTCTTGAATCACTGCAGTCCATGTGGTGCAGGTACACCCACCGTGCTGTTAGGAAACAAGTTCCAGGCTTTTGATCCAGCGACAGTCAAGGAACAGCGACATATTTCCAAGTAAGAGTGGTGAGTGGCTTGGAGGAGAACTTTCAGGTGGCGGTGTTCCCATCTATCTGTTGCCCTTTTTCTTTTGGATGGTAGTGGTTGTGGGTTTGAAAGATGCTGTCTAATGAACCTTGGTGCATTTTGTGGATGGTATACACTGCTGCCACATTGCATGTTGGGGGTAGTGAATATTAGTGGATGGGGTGCCAGTCAAGCCGGCTGCTTTGTCCTGGATGGCATCATGCTTCTTCAGTGTTGTTGGAGCTGTTGTTTTAACATGTGTTCAACCTTGCTTTTGATTTTGTCTAAGAGTGGGTGAGGGACATTCCTCGCTGTGAAAAGACATATAGGCTTAGCATCTGCCCTTCGGGTTATGTGATATTCTGCTTTCAGGTTTCCTAAGCCTGAAAATTGGGATTGGAATTCATTCCTGAATACATAGTTAGACTAGCTGACCAGCAATTTTATCAACCTTGTAAATGAGCCTCAGCTGGAAATATGCTTTTCAGCTCAATAATGATGTCTCCTTGCTCTATATAACGTACAGTGGTTCCGCAATTTCTTTATCCTTGTACTATAGAGCAGAATTTTGCATCCCGCGGACGGACACATGTTTGACCCAATCAGGCACAAAATCGCGCAAGATGGTGTTGGGCAAGCGTCCTGTCACCATCGTGCACTCGCACAATATTTCGATCAATGGCTGCGCGCAAAAGTCAAAAGTGCACCTGTTGGCAATTAAGCCCATTAATGCCACAATTGTCTGCAATTTTTCATGGTCCATACAACCTTATGGTTGGTAGATGGGCGAATCAGCTAGGTGGCCTCATATTTTTCATTAAACCTCATCGAAGGGTGGGATGAAATCTCCATTAGGAAATAAAATAAAGATAAATATCTGTGGAATGCATTCTTATGAGGTATGCTTTCAGGTGCTTGATTGTGATGCATGGACATTTTTTGCAGCTTTTCACACCTTTATTTCACCATTTGCACGTCTGCAGCTCCCTGAGGCTCACCCGCGTCCATGGAGACTTCGTCGCCCACCCTCTTCCCACCCCCACCCCAGCAGTGCTGAGCTTTTCAGTGCGTGTTTCACGCTGGCTGCCCGTTAATTGGCCAGCCAGCTCAAAATAATAGTCAGGGGTACGTTTCCGGCCGTTTCCAAGCCCACCGATTCGGCATATCCAATGACCTAAAAATTCAGGCCATAATCTTGCCAAGTTTTGGCCTATGGCTTTTAGTGTTGTCCCTCCTGGACCTTGCAACTGGGTGGTGGATGGTTATAATGTGATATTTTTAAGTCATTTTACTTCATCCAATAATATTGAAACACATGCCTCAGTATCTAGCTTGAATTCTGTGGGGTGACCGTCAACTTCTAATTTAATGCTCCAATTATTATTTTCTGTTTTGTTAACTTCTCTAAAGAAGGTTATTTGCTCTTTTTTTGTGACTCTTCCACTTCTCTGATGTTAGTTGGTTTAGTTGTTATCTCTCTCTCCCTATGAGCTACAGGAATTTTGGATCTGCACACTATTTTAAAATGTCCTAACTTCCCATAGTTGTAGCACTCAGCTTCCCATCCTGGGCATTCTTCCCATTTGTGCAGGGTTTTCCTGCTAGACCGAGAGCATCTCAAGATGGCAGTTGGTGTGCTTTTTCCCGAGTGCTTGGTTTTGCTTCATTGCGTATATCTTTTTGTCTGACATATTGAATAGCTTCACTCATTCTTTTCAAAGGAAAATTACTTTCCCAATGAACAATAGTTCTGTTTTGCTCGATCTGTCAAGCTATTTGTACTACCTTTGTCTTCTCACATTTGCAGAAGATCTGATAGAATTTTATCTAGAACCTCAGCCACTATACAATCGCGTCTTAATTCATTTCTGAGGATCCCATAATCACAATTCTCTGTGAGTCTCTACAGGTCATTTATCGATGAGTTCATGGACTCACCTGGCTTTTGTCTCCTCTTATTAAATTTTGCTCATTCAATGATCAAATTTTTTCGAGCACTGAAGTACGAATTGTATGCCTGGAGGATTTCCTCATATGAGCTTGAAGCCTCATCAACACTCTCTCTTGCAATAAGATCATCTGCCATGGCCCTGTAGCAAATGTAGCTTCAAGAAATGTAGTGACTATAGCTTTAAGACTTATTGTGTTGTATAGTATCACGTGACAGTGTGAATGAATTAGTTCTAAGCACGGGGAACCTTAGAGTGGAGTTCTTCTTCCTGTTGTGGAGCTTGATGGAAGCATGTAACTGCTGATGCAGCTTGTAAATAAAGTTCAATGTTTCTAATGAGAAACCTATCTGGAAAATCAAGTCCATAACAAAGTGGTGATGAGGATGGGATTGGGTCCGGCATTGTCCCTCACCCAGCAACTGCGAGTATCTTGTCTAAACAGAAGAAAGGTTAAATATACTCACCAGGTATGCTGCAGAGTTCAAACAGAAGAAATAGAAGCGCTGTTGTTTTAAGTTAAAAATAGAAATAGACCCTGATCTAAATGGCTGAGAAATCTCCTGGAGCACTCCCGACATTTAAAAAAAAAGACCTGCAGAGGCAAATAGAAAAAAAACCCCGCAGAATCACCCAGAAAAGGGATAAGAAATCACTGCTGTGTATTTTTGAACTGGAACAAAGTTTTACAAAGTTAAAAGAAATTCCACGTTTGCCGGTGGGCCTGCCAAAACACGAAAAGTGCGGGAAATTCAAAAACCAGCACAGAAAAGCCGACAGCTGTAGAGACAGCCCGAGTAAAAAAAAATGTTACTGCTCTCAAAGGCAATGCATTTAAAGTGGTAAACGCAACAAAAATGGCTATGGACAGAAAATTAGAAGAGCCTCCAGGGAGAGGGTAACTCTCAATATAGGTCCATTGCAACAAGAGACCCCAGAGATGGGGCAACTCTGGAGAAGGGAACAAGAAACCTCAGAGAGAGGGCAACTCAGCCGAAGTGAACAAGAGACTCCAGAGAGAGGACAGCTCTGCCAAAGGCAACAGGAGACCCCAGAGGGAGGTCAGCCAGAAAAGAAACAGCTGAAAGAACAGTTGATTGTCATTCACAATCAAATGCAAAAGGAATGTGTAACCATTCAGCAACATGAAGAAATAAAGACTGTCTTAAACAGTGGAATGGAAGCACAGCAGAAGAGCTCAGAGGAATACTTGGTAATTAGAGAGGGCTCAGGGGAAGCTCTGTTAATCGGAGAGGGCTCTGGGGAAGCCCCGGTAATTGGAGAGGGCTCAGGGGAAGCCCCGGTAATTGGAGAGGGCTCAGGGGAAGCCCTGGTAATTGGAGAGGGCTCAGGGGAAGCCCTGGGAGTTGTTTGTAGCTGGATACAGCCAGGAGACAGGAGTTTAGAGAAACTCCAAGGCAGTGCCAGCTCAGTGAAGCCAGCTGCCTAGCAAAGAGCTGAAGAATCAAGCGAATGAAGCTAAAGAAGCATTGGAAGGAAAATTAGCATATCTCTCCAAAGTGAGAGTGGTTACCTGGTGTAATAGTTTCTGTGACTGGACTCTTGTCGTGCCACAAAGAATTGGAGGGACAGATCACCAGCAAATACGGGTTTGAGAAGAAGGGAGAAACCCCAACAAAATGATGTTCCACCTGTAACCATTGTAGAACCCGTGGTCCCTATTGAAGTTGTTCAACTAAAATGGACATACCAGATGTCTCTGTCAGAGTAGATAACACTGAGCTTCCTGTGCCTAAAGAGGCACCTGATGTTGCTGCGGTTCCAGATAATGTGGATCCTGTAAGAGATTCAGAAGTCGTGGAGCTATGACATCCCACCAGATCAGGAAACCATCTGAGACATTGAATTTATAATTCCATGACCTGTGTATATATTTGTAATGTCATGAAAGTAGATGTTCTTATAAATACAAACTGTGCAAAAAATTTAAAGGGGCAGGAATGTAGTAATTGTAGCTTTAAAGAATGTAGTGAATGTAGTGGAAGACAGGTTTCTGGAGCATGTTAGGCATGGTTTTCTGGAGCAATACATTGTTGGAGCCAACTAGAGGACAAGCTATTTTAGATCGAGTATTATGTAATGAAAAAGGGCCAATTAATAATATTGTTGTAAAAGAACCTTTAGGGATGACTGACCACAACATGGTAGAATTTTACATTATGTTTGAAAGTGAGGTCATTCACTCTGAAGCAATGGTGTTAATGTTGAATGAAGGAAATTATGAAGAAGGACAAATCCAATCCAGCCAATTACTGCCCCATCAGACTACTCTCTATCAGTGAAATAATGGAAGGGGTCATCAACAGTGCTATCAAGCGGCACTTGCTTAGCAATAACCTGCTCACTGATACTCAGTTTGGGTTTCGCCAGGGACACTCAGCTTCTGGCCTCATTACAGCCTTGGTTCAAACATGGACAAAAGAGCTGAACCCCCAAGGTGAGGTGAGAGTGACTGCCCTTTACATTAAGGCCATATTTGACAGAGTATGGCATCAAGGAGCCCTAGCAAAATTGGAGTCAATGGGAATCGAGGGAAAACTCTCCACTGGTTGGAGTCATATCTAGCACAAAGGAAGAAGGTTGTGGTTGTTGGAGGTCAGCTGTCTCAGCTCCAGGACATCACTGCAGGAGTTCCTTAGGGTATTGTCCTCAGCCCAACATCTTCAGCTACTTCATTAATGACCTTCCCTCCGTTGTAAGGTCAGAAGTAGGGATGTTCATCGATGATTGCAAGATGTTCAGCACCATTCATGACTCCTCAGACACTGAAGCAGTCCATGTCCAAATGCAGTAAGACCTGCACAATGTCCAGGCTTGGGCTGACAAGCGTCAAGTAACAGTCATGCCACACAAGTGTCAGGCAATGACCACCTCCAACAAGAAAGAATCCAACCATCGCGCCTGGATGTTCAATGGAATTACCATCACTGAAACCCCCACAATCAACATCCTGGGGGCTACCATTGACCAGAGACTGAAATGGACTAGCTATATAAATACTGTGGCTACAAGAGCAAATCAGAGGCTAGGAATCATGCAATTAGTAACTCACCTCCTGACTCCCCAAAGCTTGTTCGCCATCTAGAAGGCACAAGTCAGGACTGTGATGGAATATACTTGCCTGGATGAGTGCAGCTCCCACAACACTCAAGAAGCTTGACACCATCCAGGACAAAGCAGCTCGCTTGATTGGCACCACATCCAAACATTCACTTCCTCCACCACCGACGCACAGTAGCAGCAGTGCGTACCATTTACAAGATGCACTGCAGGGATTCACCAAGGCTCCTTAGACAGCACCTTCTAAACCCACGACCACTGCCATCTAGAACGACAAGGGCAGCAGATAGATGGGAACACCACCAACTGGAAGTCCCCCTCCAAGTCACTTGCCATCCTGACTAGGAAATACATCGCTGTTCCTTCACCGTCGCTGGGTCAAAATCCTGGAACTCTCTTCCTAACAGCACATGTGGTGTACCTACACCACATGGACTGCAGTGGTTCAAGAAGGCAGCTCATCACCACCTTCTCAAGGGCAACTAGGGATGGGCAATAGAATGCTGGCCCAGCCAGTGAAGCCCACATCCCACAAGTGAATTAAAAAAAAGAGGGACAAATTGGCTGAGGTGGATTGGGAAAATCCATTAAAATATATGACTGTATATGGGCAATAGATAGTCTTCAAATAACTATTGCATAGTTTACAACACCCAAAAATGGCAGTCAACCATGGCTGACAAAGGAAGTTAAGGGCTGTATAAAATTAAGAGAAAAGGCTTATAAAGTTGCCAGAAGTAGTCATAAACCTGAGGATTGGAAGGATTTTGGAATACAGCAAAGGAAGGCCAAGAAACTAGTAAAGAAAGGGAGAATAGAATATGAATGCAATCTAGCAAAAAAAAAACATAAAAACTGACTGTAAAAGCTTCTACAGGCATGTAAAAAGGAAGCATTTGGCTAAGTCAAATGTGGGTCCATTGCAGGCAGAATTATAATGGGAAATAGAGGAATGACAGAGAAGCTAAATTATTATTTTGTGTCTTTTTTCACTGAGGGGGATACAGGAAATCTCCCAGATTTAGAGATCCAAGGAACTAAGGAGAATGAGGTATTGAAGGAAATTAGTATAAGTAAGAAGGTTGCATTGGAGGAATTAATGGGACTGAAAATTGATAAGTCCCTAGGACCTGATATTCTGCATCCCAGTGTTGAAAGAGGTTGCTATAGACTTAGTGGATGCATTAGTGGTCATCTTTCAAAAGTCTATAGATTCTGGAATGGTTCCTGAAGATTGGAAGGTAGCAAGTGTCACACCACTATTTAAGAAGCGAAAGATAGAGAAATCAGGGAACTACAGACCTGTTAGCCTTGAATCAGTCATAGGGAAAATTCTAGAATTATTATAAAGGATGTGATAAATGGATACTTGGATAATCATGATCTGATTGGACATAGCATGGATTTACGAATGGGAAATCACGTTTGACGAGCTTATTGGAGTTTTGAGGATGTTACTAACAAAATTGATAGAGAGTCGATGGACCTAGCATACTTAAATTTTCAGAAGCTTTTGATAAAGTCCCCCACAGGAGGTTGATTAGCAAAATAAAAGCATGTGGGATAGGAGGCAACATACTGGCAGGATTGGCTAACAGCCAGAGAACGGAGAGTAGAAATAAATGGGTCATTCTTGAGTTGGCAGGCTGTGACTAGTGGGGCACCGCAAGGATCAGTACTTGGGCCCCAGCTGTTCACAATATATATCAATGATTTGGATGTGGGGACCAAATGTAATATTTCCAAATTCGCAGATGGTACAAAGCTAGGCAGTAATGCATGTTTTGAGTGAGATGTAAAGCGGCTACAGGAGGATTTGGACAGACTTAGTGGGCAGAATCTTGCCCTTGGATGGTGGGCGGGCCCCACCGGCTTGGCGGTGGGCGGGCAGCCGACCCCCGCCACTGAAATGGGGCCTGCCGCCATTTTAAGTGGGCGGGCCAATTAAGGCCCGCCCAGCGGCATCCCCAACGAGAAGCACTATGAGCTTCCTGTGCGGGGAGGGGGAGGGAATCCCCAGCTGTCAAAGTGCGCTCTTTCATGCATGCACGTGAAAGAGCGCACTTCTCCCTGAGGCAAAGTCCTGTCTCAGGGAGAATACTAATAGTGTCAAAAACATTAAAAAATTATTAACATGTCCCCCTCATGTGACAATGTCAGTAAAGAACACTTAAACTTTATTAATTTTTACAAAATGGACATGAAACTTCATCCCGCCAGTGGATGAAATTTCATCAATAATCCGGAGCCCGCTGGGGCTCCTGGCCTGCCCACCAGCCTTAAGGTTGGCCGGGCACGTCTTTAATTACTTTAAATGGCCTGTCAATGGCCTCAATTGGCCATTGACAGGTCGGCGGGCGGACAGCTGATTTCGCTGTCTGCCCGCCTTCCTAAAAATTTAAATGGACCGGGATGACGTCGGGGATTCCTACCAACATCATCCTGCTTCACTTTCCCCTCAGCGAATGGGCCCTGCCCTCAAATCGCCGAGGGGAAAATCCTGGCCAGTGATTGGGCAAGAACATGGCAGATGGAATATAATGTGGAAAAAATTAGGTTATCTACTTTGGTAAAAGGAACAGATGTGCAGAGTGTTTCCTAAATGGTAAAAAATTAGCAAGTGTAGATGTACAAAGGGGGCTGGGTGTCCTTGTCCACAAGTCACTGAAAGTTAACATGCAGGTACAGCAGGCAAGTAGGAAGTGTAATGGAATGTCAGCTTTTAACACAAGAGGATTTGAGTACAAGAGTAGTAATGTCTTGCTTCAATTGTATAGAAGCTTGGTTAGACCTCACCTGGAGTACCATATGCAGTTTTGGTCCCCTTACCTCAGAAAGGATATTATTGCCATAGAGGAAATGCAACAAAGGTTCACCAGACTTGTTCTGGGGATGTCAGGACTGTCTTATAAAGAGATATTGGGCAAACTGGACCTGTATTCTCTAGAGTTTCGAAGAATGAGAGATGATCTCATTGAATCCTATGAAATAATTAAAGGAATAGACAGGGTAGATGCAGGTAGGGTGTTAACCTGGTTGGAGAGTCTAGAACCAGGGGACATAATTTCAAAATAAGGGGGAAGCCACTTAGGACCAAGATGAGAAGAAATTTCTTTACTAAGATGTTGATGAATCTTTGGAATTCTCTGCCCCAGAGGGCCGTGGAAGCTTAGTCATTGAGTACATTTAAGGTAGAGATTGATAGATTTCTGTTTAACAATAACATAAGGGGTTATGGGGATAGTGTGGGTGAAAGGCATTGGAGTGTTCGAACAGACATGGTCGGATTGAATCGTGGAGTAGGCTCGATGGGCTGAATGGTCTTCTCCTGTTCCTATGTTCCTATGTTAAGACTTATTGTGTTGTATAGTATCATATGACAGTGTGAACAAATCAGCTCTAAGTGTGGGGAACCTTAGAGGTGAGCTCTTATTCTAGTTGTGGAGCTTGATGGAAGCATGTAACTGCTGCTGCAGCCTGTAAATAAAGTTTGCTGCTTCTAAAGAGAAACCTGTGAAAAATCAAATCTATAACAGGCTCCTGCTGCATAGAGTAGAGTACTGATCTGATCTTTCTGTTCCTTCTTATGCAAATCTGAACCTGTTCTGTATTTGGAGCATCTCGTCTTCCAATTGTCCTAGTGTTGAGCCTGTTGTGAGTCTTCAGTGCTACAGAATGGTTCTGGGAATAGAAATGTCGACTCCATGCTTACCCTAAGCTCTTGAATCATTGCTGCTTCAATGAGTTGGCTTGTAGATTGTGAACGGTACTCCTGCTGTCTGGACTCCTGGTCTGTGTGCCTGCTTGCATCTGCAACATCCACACAGCTCCATTCTCAGGTAAGTCTTCAATCTTTTTTCTTCTTATCCTTTTTCCAAGGATTTGCAGGTCTTTCAGATCTTCAGTCTTCTCTTGGAGTCCTGATATGTCTTTAAACTCTGTCTACTGTCTCTGGATGGTGTACATGAACAGTCAACAAAAACCATTAGCTGCCACCATGTTTTGCCTTGGGCTCTGAAGAAGACTCATGCGGACTCGAAACTTTAACTCTGTTTCTCTCTCCACAGATGCTGCCAGGCCTGCTGAGTTTTTCCCGCAATTTTTGTTTTTGTTTTTATTTTATATTATATGTTTTGTCTTGGGTTTGGGGTCTAGCTGGGGTTTCTTTAGGATCTGTTACCCTACGAATGATACCAGACGGTTATTCGGAAAAAACATTCTTGTTTATTTACAGACCTATGCACATCTCAGTACTATACACAAGGTTCCACTTCTGCTTCCCACTAGATCTCAATCTCCTAGTCATGTGACATTGCATTGTAGTTACGTCAATAGTTACATCAGCATCAGGTGCTCCTGATGATAACCCTTTACAGAAACTAACAGACTTTCAGCATCCAATTCACTGTCACATTCCACATATATAATAATAGTACATATATAAAACTGCATAACCACACATTTAATAGGACATATGTGAGAACAAGCTGTCCAGAACCTTTCTGGGGTATTTGCTTTCAATGAAAATTTGGTTGTGTGAAATTTCTTTTGGTTAGTTTAAAATGGTTAGTCACTTTGATGTTAATTTTTCTGTTTTTAACCCAATCTGGCACAGTTTTTCTTTCCATTCTGAAAGAATTTTTAAGACTAATAAGATCCAGCAGCACAGGGCTTCAATTTGGAGCCACACCTAGTAGTTTTGGATCGAAGGGTTTTTCATCACAAACTAGAAATCAGCTGAAAATTAATTGCAGGCAGCACTGCCAGTATGGAAACTAATGAAGCGAGGAAACATAACATATCATCTCACAGGCCTTACCCCATTCACCCTGGCTAAATGCTTCAGGAAAGAGAAAATAAAATACCTATAGGGATAAAATTGTAGAAGGCCCTAATTTTAAGAACCTTGATTTCACGAACACCTGAAGGAGGTAAGTACATTGGGAAAATAGATAAAAGTTGGAATCTCCCATTGCTTGCAAAGATAACTTAAAAAAAAAACCCTTTTTATCTAACGAATAAATAAACCTCTGGAATGCCTGGTGATACCAATACGGTTTCATGCCTTAACCACTTGAGCTGAAGTGTTTTTTTTGGCACGTGACATTTATACTGAAGAAAACATCTAAAAAGTATTGTGCAAACCATTTCTGTACACCCTCCTGTAATAGGGATTTTATGACACTGTAGTAATTGTTTGCTCTGAAATCCCTAAGGAGCTGTGAAAATGAATTGGTAACAGATCACATTATTGGTTCCAGCTACCAATATGATACAAATAGGGGGAGATTGAGATTTAGCACTGTGTGCTCTGTGATGTGGAATTCTTGCTTGGGCATTACTGTCTACATGTAGTGCCCATTTAGAAAAGATGGAACCATTTCTAACATAACTCTGTTGTTCCCTTTGACTATTTTTATAAAGTCAGTGCTTTTTTGAGCAGTAAACTTTGCTTCAAAACCCAATTTTGAAATCAAGAACACTCTCAAATCGAATCAGGCAGTTACTCTTCTGGAATCAACTTTACAATGCAACCCACTAAATATTCTCCCACTGAGACAATGGCCACTCTATTAGCCTGGAGGCAGGGAGGGTGAAGTGGTGGGCAAAGAACCTGGCAAGCTGGGAAATGGAGACCTTGTCCAGGGCCTGTAAATATATTGGCTGATCGGAATGCGGCAGCTTGGTTGTGAAATGCACAATTCCAATATTTTAACAACTGTTCCCACCCTCTTCCATGCATTGAGGGTGGGGCGGGGGATGGTTAGCATTGGAGGCGATGAATCAGCGGAAGAATAAATGAACTGCATTTTCTCATACAATGTGAGAAAATAGACCAGAAAATTCCTCACAACTGCTCTTGTTTGCCAGAATTTCTTCACCATAAGTGTGGTGCAAAGTAATGTCAGTGGAACCCAAGCAACTTGGAGGAATTTCCCATCTTTTGTATTTGTTGTAATTTCTGTTCCTCCTAATTTGCTTTAATTTAATGACTGACACAAAAAGACTTGAAAGATATGGAATTATTATTGAAAAAGGATGGATCGAATTTAAATCTGTACTCAGGAAAAATGGTTTGATATTTGGATCTGAAATTTTCCATTACAGTAAGGAACTATAGAAAGACATGAGTGTGCTATAAATGGGCATGCCAGATGAAACTCCTAAACACCAGGAACAAAGTAAGACAGAACTTGAGGTCATTGTGGCTGTCAAAGAGTTGATTTTCATTAGGTATAGCGAGAATTAGAGCTTCATGTGGTTTCTACAGCAAAATGAAACTGGTAGTCTGCAGACTGTACCACACATCCATACAAGGGCTGGGATTTTCCATGCCAGCAGGCATTGGGCATGTTCAGTGGCGTCAGCAGACAAATGGCGTGAACAGCTTCATGCTGGCATGAAACCAGTTTATGATCGTCCGCTCAGCCCGCCCGATGGTGGGCTGCGTTTCCTGCTCACCAGAATCATTCCCCCCACCACCCCCCCCAACTGCGCTGGATTATCCATCCAGGTCAGCGAGAAAGCACGCCAATGTGTTTCACAACAGCACATAAAAGGCGTGTACTTGATGGGCTGCGCTTTGAGGGGAACACGGAAGTGATACACAGCCATGATGCGCAGTGCTCACCAGTGTCGCCTGTTGGACTTCAAGCTTGAGGCACACTGGGGGATCTCAAGGGCTGCATTGCAGTTGCCCTGCCATTCAGGCGACTTGTGGAGTGGGGGCAAGGGCAGCCTTGCGGTTGAGGAGTCTTGTGGGTGGGGGGGGGGGGTAAGGGCAGCCCTGTCTTGTGGTGACTTGTGGGGGGGGGATGGGGGCAAGGGCAGCCTTGTGGTTGAGCAGCCTTGTTTGGGGGGTGGGGTGGGGGGGTGGGGGTGGGGGGCGGCAAGGGCTACCTTTCAGTTTAAATGCCTTGTGGGGAAGGTAGGAGGGACACGAGGGCAGCCCTGCTATTGAGGCAATTTGTGGGGAGCATGAGGGCTGCCTTGCAGTTGAATATAGCGCACAAGCATTCGGGGTGGAGGGGTAGGTTGGGTGAGGGAAGCGGCCACGCATTAGGGAAACTTGTATAAAGTGACCATTCCTCTGCAGTTGAGACAGTTCAGGCACAGCCACATTGATATGATTGAAGTCAGGCCTCTAGCTTATCTGCCCACTCAAGCAATGCAGAGGCATAAAAGTGTGCTAACCCACACATCTCTCTTTTTCATCCTGCAGGAAGAGTACATCAGGATCATGGAGCCTGGTGAATTAGCTATATGCCTTATGGCCTCCAGAGGGCGAAGACGATGGAGGAGAGAACAACTAAAGCTCCTAGCAGGGCAGAGGGGGGAGGAACACCCTCAGGATGCAGGGGCAGCTACAGCTCCTGCACACATCGCCAAAGAGCCACAGTGAGCCATTGCTGGTCAGCGCCTAGCGACATCGAGGGTCTATAGATGCTGCCTTTCATTCCTACAGATTACCTAGAACCAATGTTCCCAAGGACTGTGAATGTCTAGGGAACTGGATAGTCACATCAGCCACCTGCTGCAGGACTTGGCGCCACGGGTATATGGAGGGCATCCACTGCCAGTGGCTGTGACAGTGACAGCAACGCTCAATTTTTATGCCAGTGCCTCTTTTCAGGGCTCCGCAGGTGACCTCTGTGGGATCTCACGAGCCTCCACCAACAAATGCAATGAGGTCACGGATGCCATGTTTGCGAGGGCACACAGCTTTGTGCATTTTGCCCAGGACCAGGACAACCAGGATGCAAGAGCGATTAGATTTGCCCAGATCTCGGGTGCCATTGACTGCACTCATGTGGTGCTTAGATCTCTGTTGCAACACATGATCAACTACATCAACCACAAGGGATTCCATTCACTGAATGTGCAGCTGGCATGTGACCACCAGAAATGCATCCTGCAGGTCTGTGCATGGTTTCCAGACAGTGTGCACAGCACCTACATCCTCCATCGCTTGCAGATCACTGCAGTCTTCAGGGTCCACAGAACCTGCAGGGCTGTCTCCTTGGGCTCAAGGGGCTGTGGCTGATGACACCCATGCGGCGGCCTCAGACTGCAGATCAACGGTATAATGAGGCTCATGCTGCAACTCGCAACTTGATGGAGCAGACCATCAGCATGCTGAAGATGCAGTTCCAGTGTCTGGACCGGTCTGGTGAGCCCTGCAATACAGTCTGTAGAGGGTGTCACGCATCATTGTCGTCTGCTGTGTCCTTTACAACCTGGCATTGCAACGGGGAGAGGAGCTGGCTGAGGAGGAGATGGAGGAGCTGGAGGTCATCTCCAATGAGTAGGACATTGACAGGGATGAGGGTGAGGGGATCCTCAAAGGTGACAATGATGGGGATGAGCTCTCACACTGGATAGCTGAGGCAGGTATGCTAGAGAGGCCTTCATAGCTGCTAGATTTGTGGAGGATGATGATCACATGCAGTGTGGAGACACCATAAGATCTTCACATTGCATCTGTGAATCTTTGACTCCAGTCTGGATTATGGCAGTGCAAATACCCACTGTGATAATGCTCCTATCATGGAGATGCAGTGGAACACCTAATAGTCGCCCGATTCCAGGAGGATGATGACAACATGCAGTGAGGACACTCAATAAATCTTCACATAGCCTCTGAGAATGTCTGACTCCTGTCTGGGTGAGGGCAGCTCACTTGTGCTCTGTAATCAGGGTCATATCATGGAGACACAGCCACGAAACTTTAAAAGCACCTGATCCTTTCTCCACCTTCAGCAACTGAGCCCTTCAGGAGCAGAGCATCATTGGTCACAGATGCTGAAGAGATGTGGGCCAGCCCCACCTTAAAGGTGCTGAGAGCACACACAGATAATGACGGAACTTTGTGATGCCTGCCCACAATATTCTGGCAGCAATGACAAGCACCATCGAGGTGCAGGAATCAGTAATGTGTCCAGGGAGTGTGAGGATGAACCATCACTTTGGTCTGAAGGCTGCACAAAGCACAGGGAAGAGGCCCTGGACTGAGTTTCCTGCCTTTATCTTGTGCAGAAAGGTTTCACATCTGAGTGATACGAACACTGCTCATCAGAACAAGGAGCCATAGGCAGGGAGACATTCTTGGGAGTTTATTGACAATAGTGAACAGTATGTACAAGTGATTAACACCCATGCTCAGGCTGTGCAACTAAAGCTTCTTAACTTTCCTAACACTGGTCTTGGTGCTCCCAGACATCTGGATGCAGCCTGCTGACTGTGACGCCATGTCTGTGATGACCTTGACGGGCGTCCTCTGGAGGGCTGAGACTTGGAGAGCCCCAGCCTGCTCTCGGGATCCTGCTGTGTGGCAGTGACACCCTCCTCAGCCTGTGGAGCTGGAGCTGCTGAGGTCACAAGAAGAGCGGATTCAGATGGGCTGGATGCTCCCAAAATCACCTGGATGGATGGCCCCAGAGTGTGCACCTGCTGATCCTCCTCTCTATGGGTGCCTGAGGGCCTGAGGGCCCCAGGTTGACTCTTTGCGAAGGGGCAGCTGGAGTGAGATTGAGCTGCCCAGCACCCCACTTGCATACACTGTGGAGGCCTGCCGTGATGTCCTCTACCCCCACTCTGACCACAGAACAGGCAACTATGGCATTAGAGATAGAGTTGAGCACGCACAGCAGCGCAGGAGTAACATCCTGGACCAAGGCCTCCTCCACTGGTAAGTGACCTCTCCCTCTTGTTGTGTGCCAGGTTGTGCTGCCTAAGAGATGAAGAAAGTGTAAGCAGGATGCCGCCACACCAGATGGCATGTGTGAGTGGTGAGTGGTCCCAGGGACAGGATGAGGAAAATGACCGTGAGTGTTAGAGAGTGAATGGTGATGCCCTTTGAACTGGCAGTGAGTGAGGGACCTATGGATGTGTGCTGGGTTTGTGAGTGTGTGAGTTGAGAGTGATGAGAAGAGTGACTTACCCTGGCGGAACGGAGGAGATCATTTATCCTCTTGCGGCACTGGGTGGCTGTCCTTTTTTGAAGGGCATTGGCACTGATTGGCTGCTGCCACCTCCCAAGCTTGGTTGGTTATGCTGCTGCCCGTCCTGTGGCCAGAGTGGGGGTAGAGGACATCACGGCAGGCCTCCACGATGTCTAAATGGCATTCCAGTGATGCGTCGGTAATACTGAGGGGCTGCAGTCTTCTTGCCCTTTGTGGACATCTTCCCTGCAGCAGTTGTGGTCTGGGAGCACTGAGTTGTGGTGCATGTGGCTGAAATTTAAATATGGCGCCCGGCGTGATGAAGCAGCGAGTTTGATGGTAGGTAGTTGAATGAGAGCCCTCCTGCCATGGAAATGGTGTGTTTCCCAGGAAAGCATAAATAATGTGGCGGGTTTGGGACAACACAGTGTGAAAACCTGCCATTGTGGCCGGCAGGTAAAAGATCATTTTATCAACCCGTTACTGCACTTACTGCAAAGGAGTAGAACCCCTGGCTATTGAGGGTTTTAGCTCAGAATTCAAAACTACAATGGCCATTTAATTTCCAAAATGCTCAACTTAGTGTTTAATTTGGCCAAAGGGTGTAAAGGGACCAAATGGGTGCTGTGCTAGTAAGACAAGCCTGTCTTCGTCAGATTTAGGACATAAATTTGGACCTAATTGTTGATTAGTGTAATTTGAACTTGCCTGGAGGTGCTAAACCAGACACCTCCAGGTTCAGCACTCAAGTGCTAATTGTATGCAATTTTGCATCCACTTCCACTGAGGAACTCTGCCTGAGACACACTAACACATTGCATGATACTTCAGGGACTGAGGGAGAAGAGGCACAGGTTCTTGGGTACCATACTGGAATTCTTGATGAAAGAGATCCAGAGGATGAGGGATAACCTCTACCTGCAAGAGAGAAGGGGGCCCAGAAAGTCTTCCAATGTGTTTCAGAGGTCCTCTTCACAGCTCCAGCCGCAAGAACAATGAAGTAATGAATATCACTTTAGGTGGTGTGTGTCTCTTTCGACAGAATTTTACGATGGACGCGCACACGACCGGATTGAGCATAAAATAGTGCGAGAAGATGTCAGGTGGGCGTCCCAATGTCATCCCACACATGCATAATCTTCAAGTTGGCCGGCGCAGGTGGGAGTCGGAGTTGTGCCCGCTATCAATTATGAGACCACTTAAAGCCATTAAAAACCCAATTGAAGCCAATTTTACGCAATTTCATGTTCATCGCACGGGCAAAACAGGCAGGCAGTCCACATTTTGCAAAACCTCATCCAAGGGCGGGATAAAAAAGATCAGCTGCATTGCCAGTGTGAGTAGTGAGGAGATTAGGAGATAGTTTGCTGCTGGTTGCTTATATGAATTTGACAGCTTCATCTCCATTCTGAGCTTCATTCTTAGCATTTCCAGACTTCATTTCAGGACTCATTGGTGTCTCCAAGGCCCCTGGAGGATTTTGACCATCAGACAGCCTTCTGTTACCCTGGGAATGGGGATTGCGGTCTCCGCTGGTGGCACCTCCTCTGGGGAGGAAGAGAGGGGCAGAAGGGAGAGGAGGCCATGTGTCCCAATGCAGCTTCCAGGGGATTGACCTGTGGGAGGAGAGGTGCAGACATAAGGGGTACAGGGTCAGCTGGTAGTCCCTTGCAGAAGGGGCTGCAGAAGACACCACTATCCCACTGCCAGGGTTTACAGGTGGCAATGCAGCTACCTCAATAGGACTGAGGTGCAATGGTGAAGGAGGCTCCACCTCTCCAGGGAGACTGTGACCTCCATTTGTCAGATGATTGGGCCTGAGATCTACTCTGACTGTGTGTGGACACCCCATGCCAGTGGCTCTGAAGATCATAGCTGCCCTCAACTTCTATGCCTCCAGCTCTTTCCAGGGGTCAGTGGGAAATCTTTGTGGAGTGTCTCAATCAGCTGTCCACAGTTACATCAAGCTGGTGACAGAAGCTCTGTTCAGGCAGGCATTGACTTTCCTTCATTTCCGTACGGACGAGGCCAGCCAGGCTGAGCGAGCCAGAGGCTTTGCAGCGATTGCTGGGTTCCCCCACGTCCAGGGTGCATTAGACTGCACACATGTGGCCATCAAGGCGCCAGCAGGTGAGCCCGGTGCCTTGTCAACAGGAAGGGCTTCCACTCAAACATCTAGATAGTGTGTGATCACAGGACACAGATTCTGCAAACCTGTGCAAGGTACCCTGGCAGCACCCATAACACTTGTATCCTCAGACACCCCCAGGTGCCGAGGCTATTCAACCCTCCAGCCCAAGTGGATGGATGGCTGCTGGATGACAAGAGCGATCTGTTGAAAAGGTGGCTAATGACGCCTCTCTGCCACCCAAGAACAGAGGCAGAACAATGTTATAATAGGAGCCATGCCTCCACAAGGGTGGTGATAGAGAGGACCATAGGTCATCTGAAGATGTGCTGGACCATTCAGGGCAGCACTATAATAGCCCACAGAGCAGGTGTCACTGATAGTGGTTGCATGGTCCGCTCCCCACAATCTGGGACTGACAAGGGGGGGACCTACTGCAGGAAGAGGATCTTGACATAGCTGCACAGGCCACAGATGATGAATCTAGTAGTGAGTTAGAAGAGCATCACGGTGAGGAGAATGCTGAGGGCCTGGAAGCAGACCTGTGTATCTTTCAGGGAGGCAGGGACACCAGGGACACCTGGATCCAATGCTCCTTCAGTTAGGCTGCGAAAGATCTGCTTCTACCTCATGCCAGGGCTGCCGCCTCCATCCCAGAGTCTGAAATGACGTTTTCATTTGAACCCAAAGGCCATTCAGTGCCTGTGCAATAAAGTTTAGGGCCATTCATGTTCTGGATTACATACTGGCGTACCCTGCACCAAAAAACTTCAAAGGTGAAGCATACTCAGGCTGTTATGACAAAAACAAAATTTATCTCATTTTGACAATCCAAAAAAATTAACATCACCTTCTCTGGCCTTAATTCCCAGACCAGAAAACATAAACAAAACATTACACAACAGAAGATGAATATTCACTCAATAGTCTCTCTTGTGGGCCAAGCACCACCTCCCTCCCCCCCAACCCCCTCGCTGGCAGCGGCATTGGAGACAGCCTGCTTACTCTGCTGTCTTGTTGGCCTTGATGACCTTGGTGGTCATCCTCTGGCCAGTGGAGCCTGTACTGGCCCCGCCTGGAAGGGGGCAGCCAATGCCATGGCTGGCATCTCCCCAGTCATCGTAGCCTCATCAGATGCCACAGTCACTGGCAGAGGGGTGGAGGATGATGGCATCCAGAGTACCCTGAGAGGAGCCCGCAGAGATGACAAGTAGCTTGTGTGCCAACATGAGGTCACCTTGGATGGGTACCTCGCTGGGATACTGGGTGCCTCATCCATCTCCCACGCTGACACTGACCACCTGAAGTCATTGCCTGTGTAAGGGTTTACTGGTCTGAGCGCAACACCATAGACCCCTGATTCTGTCCCTGGAGCTGCCTCTCCATGAGTGCAGCCACTCTCTCAATGGAGGAGGTAGCGCGCTCGGCCATGAGGATCAATGCAGTGCTCATGCTCTGCTTGGACTTCTCCACAACAGAAAACATGGCACACAGACCCTCATGGATCTCCGCCAGATCATCCCACACATCCCACTGGACATCCAGCATCTGCCGCCTAATGGACGGCTCCAGAGGCTCATCATCTGCCTTCGACTGAGCATTGTCCTGGTCTCCAGCATTCCTCTAACTGCCGGCACCCTGGGCACTCTCTGCTTCTGCCTGCTCCTCAAGCGAGTGTGAAGTGCCCTCACCGCTGTGTACCGACATTCTAGCTGAAGATCTAACGCCCACTAAGGGGCTGGTGTCTGTGCTGGTGCCTGGTTCAGAGAGTGGGTGTGATGCAGGTGCATGTGAAGCCTGCGGTACTCTAGCGTCAGGGTGGCTCTTCAGGGTCCTGTGATTAAGTACGTGCTGGTGAATCTAAGGGAGAAAAGCAACATGTCATTAGTTTAAGTCATCACACTGTCACTGCGCACGCAAGGCGAGACAGCGGAGATCTGCATCATGGTGCCATTGTCTTTCAATGATCAATGGGGAATCCCGTTTTGAGGCTCCCATCAATGATGAGACTACACAAGAATGTTTGCAGCATCCGAAACTTTCACCTCTATGCACTGCACTCTTACTTCATCTGACACCCCAGCCTCTCCAAGGCTGGTTGACTGAGGTGTGTGGCAATTCCCTAGCTCCAAGGCGTCCTACTCAAATGTGGATAGGATTGGGAGGTTTTGGGGGCCTCCACCTGTCTGTGACCTCTCAATGTTGTTATGAGTCGTCTTCTTCTGAAAGGACAGAGGAGTATTGACTAGTCCACTCTCTACCTGCAGCACCAATGCGGCCTATCCAACCCCACCTGAGGAACACCTTGCAGGGTACACCTGAATTGTGGCCTTTGAGCCACAAGACACTCAGTCCAAGCAGCCAGGGCTCATCCCCTTGGCCAGCTCTGACATCATTAACAGTTAGCACTCAGACTCTTAGACCCTGAGCTCCACGGGGAGATGGCTAGACCTTAACACTTCAATACACTGATCCATGCCAACATGGTACTCACCCTTCCCGAGTGCAGCAGGTCATTAAACATTTTGCGACACTGCACCTATGTGCGCCGCACAACGTCGTGACCGCTGACCTGAGCTGTCACCTCCTCCCAAGCTCTTTTTGTTAGGTGAGGTGGCCTCCTCCTTCCATCTCTGGGGACAAGGGTGTCTCTCATGGCAGCCACCTCCTCCAGGAGGACCACAAGGTACTCTTCTGAAAACTGGGGTGGAGGGTGTTGCCGAGCGCCCACCCAACTGCCCTCCCACTTGGTGTCTCCAGTCGCACGTTATGCCATAACTCCAGTGTTCATAATGCAGAAAATACATTCTTCCCTGGCAGTCTTTAAGGAGCTGCCTGAGCCATTTTTAAACTGCCTGCCATATCACCATTGGACGCAATGCCCAACTGGCCCCTGCCCCCGCCCACCCCTTCCTCCCCATTGGGGGTACGTGTTTCAATCGCGGGCAGCAGCCTGTTTCCCGACTTGTCATAGGCCCGCCAATCGCGCCTGCCTGCCAAGGGTAAAATTTAGGCCTTTAAGTTGAACGTGAACTCAACACCGCCACCATGCTTAATCCCAAGTAGCCAATCACTTTTAGGAGAGAGGGTGGTGACACAAGTGTTAGTCACTAAAATGTCATGCAGCCTCTTTAATGAGCATTAGCAGACAATCAGCTATTTTACAAGTCTTTAGCAGCGCCTTCAAATCCTTTCACAAGAGGGCGACATCAGCTAATCACGGGCTAAACTGGCAAATCAATTTTGGACCCCAGCTTGGCCACTTTAGCTATGCTGACAGCGCTCAGCTCTACCTCACCACTACCACTTTTAACTGCTTTACTGTTTCTAAATTATCAGACTGCTTAAATGATATCCAATACGGAATAAGCAAAAATTTCCTCTAAACTCTGCTCCCTAGCTATTACCTCCAAGCCTTCCCATGACAACTGCCTGAGACGAAACTAGACTGTTTGCATCTTGGCATCCTACAGTGAAGAAACAGTGATATAGTTCCATGTCAGGATGCTGTGTCACTTGAAGGGGACATTGCAGGTGGTGGAGTTCCCATGTGTCTGCGGCCATCTTCATCCTAGGTGATGGATGTCGCAGGTTTGGAAGGTGTTATCGCAGGAGACTTGGTGAGTTGTTGATGCAATGTATCTTGTAGATGGTACACACTGCTGCCACTGTGCATCGGTGGTTGAGGGAGTGAATGTTGAAGGTGGTGGATGGGGTTCCAGTCAAGTGGGCTGCTTTGTCCTGGATGGTGTTGAGCTTCTTGAGTGTTGCTGGAGCTTCACTAATCCAGGCAAGTGGACAATACTCCATCACACTCTGACTTGCGCCTTGTAGGTTGTGGACAGGCTTTGGGGTGTCAGGAGGTGAGTTACTCACTTCAGAATTCCCAGCCTCTAACCTGCTCTTGTAGACAAAAGTATTTAAATGCCTGGCTCAGTTCAGTTTCTGGTCAATGGTAACCCCCAGAATATTGATGGTGGGGAATTCAGCAATGATAATGCTGTTGAATGTTAAGGGTAATGGTTAGATTCTCTCTTGTTGAACCATTTACTTGTGCCATCACTAGGATTGTCTATTTCCACGTTGCAAATAAATATAAGTATTTGCTGTTGTTGTTTATTCAGCAAAAATTCCCCCAACAGTGTGTATATATCCAGGGACTTGGAACTGGGTGATTAATTTCAGAGAAAATCAAATCTATATGCACTGGTATAATTTGATGTTGTGTGAATTCTGCATACTGAAGGTGATCAAGTGCAATGTGCACTAGAACTGTGCCCTTGGCTATTACAATTATTTTAAAAGCAGTGTTTTTGTTTTTTATATAAAACCTGCCTCTCCACCACTGGACAATTTTCACAGAACACACATACTTTGTGTAAACAGGGAATTAAGTCAGATTTGTTTTCTACATTCTGCACATTCTGGACTCCCTGACAAACTCCCAGGGCTTTCTGTCCTAACTATTGATAGACATAGCTACATAAAGGAAACAGTGTAATTGGTATTTTATTAATATGTGGCATCACAACTAACATGCCAACAAGTTAATAATATGGCAGAGATACAGAAATCTTGTGATAAATGGATTGAAATGTAATGATCCTAATACCACATCCAATTGTTTCTTAACTGATTCTGCAGTATTTTCCTTACAGCATTTCATCCAGCATTTTATTCCAAGTGTTAATCACTTGGGACTGATTTTAAGTTCCCCCACCATATAAAAATGGAGCTATAGGGCCTTGAAAGTCCTTTCAGTTTGCTTACTGTAATTTTTACATGGCAGTTCAGATGATGCTGTCTCGTATAGGTTCCTGAGATGGACAATTGAAATGTCTGTTTCAGGTAGGAAGCCTCAAATATGCAAATCAGAATTGTATAAATTTTGCAATACATTGTGATTATAATTGGATTTACATCATGGTCTGCATGGAATTAATGTAAAAGTCTCTAATTTAGATAATGACAGAGCAATTGCCTATAATTTACATTCATGTAAATGAATCTTTGTGAGTATCGTGTGGCATTATCACTGGTCAAACAATCAATTTCCGTCCAATTTACATGGTTAAGAAAATGGATACATTTAATGCCATGCTAATGTCATCAACACTTTTACAGCCCTAAAGCACAATCAGCTTCCAATGACAAAATCAATACTGTTAATCAACCATTGAGCAACTACTACTTTTCATGGGTCTCCTGATCTGCTGGTAGTGCTCTAACATTCCTCCTTTGTTTTCTAAATATACTGGACCAATTTGCTTGCACCGTCATGCAGAGTTCTACATTTTATTTTAATTACTTGTTTTAGAACTTTCTTCTCAGGCAAATTATTTATATCATCCTGTGCCTAAATGCTCTTGAAGACCATTGTAGTCTGACTTGGAACATACAGCGCTGGTTTAGCATGTGCAGAATACTGAGTCTGTTTTCTGATCTCTTTACAGGCCTCACGACTGTGGATGCCTCAGCTCCTTGTTTGAGTTGCCAGAAGACACCCAACTACCTTCCCACAGCTTTGAAAGCTAATTCTGCTGACTGCTTTCTGCCACAAGGATCTCTGAGGACCACTGTAGATTTCTTCCTCTAGCTGCAAACTAGAGCAAATCTTCCAGCTGCCTTTCCCTCATATTATCCAACACAATGATACTGAAAGGGTAATGATCTCCAACCGATACCCATAGTGTAATGACACCATAAAGAAGTGTAACGTGCCAGCCTCTAAAAATAGCCTAAGGGCAGGATTTCCCCCCCATCGGGGTCGAAGTTGAAGGGTGGGCACACACAGGTGCGCTTCCGATTGGCACCCCCAATCAGGGTGCAGCGCAATTTTATGTGGGTGGGCCAATTAAGACCCGCCCAGTGTGACATCTGCACAGAAGCGCTGTGCACTCCCTGTGCGGGCATGGGGGATCCCAAAATAGAGAGTGCGCTCTTTCACGCATGCGCACGAAAGAGTGCATTTATCTCCCTGAGGCTGAGTGCTGCATCAGGGAGATCGTCTCTAAATGTAAAAAAGCTAAAAATAGAATAATAAAATTTCCCTAACATGTCCCCTCATGTGACACTGTCATGTGAGTTGGGGCATGTCCATAATTTTTGCAAAAGCTTTATTAAAATTTTTTAAACCTTACATGAAACCTCATCCTATCTGTGGATGAGGTTTCATGCTTTTTCTAATTGCAGCCAGGGCTCCTGGCCTGCCCGCTAACGTTATGGTTGGACGGGCAGGTCCACTAATTACTTTAATTGCACTGTCAATGGCCTCAATTGGCTATTGATAGGTTGGCGGGTGCGCAGCTGTTTTGCTGTGCCCTTGCCTTCCTGAAAATTTAAATGGGGCACAGTGAGGTCGGGAGTTCTGCCCGACATCACCGTGCGTCATTTTACCCTTCGGCGAGTAGGCCCTGCCCGACGATGGGAAAATCCTGCCCTAATTTACAATGAAATGAGAAAGAGACAGAGAGAGAGAGACCAACTATATGTTTTCTGTATCTAAATGAAATGGATTATTTTCATTTTTGTGTTATGTGAATATAATCGAAGTATAATTAGAATTTTTAAATTGCTTCCGTTGCTGTTAAAGCAAATGAAGAATTCCCTATTACATAGTAACTGTCTGAGCAGGTGAGTGCTGTTAAATTAAACTCAAGCCTGCATTTTATTTTGGTTCTATAAAAAATTGAATACCCTTGGAAGGACTTTTGCAATAACATTGTGTAATCCATTTATATGACATTCCTCTTTCTTCTATTTTAACAGAGGTTTTAATATGTTTAAACCCTTTAGTAATGAACATTGCACAATTGCACCAAATATTCATGTGGTCATTATCATGTGGACTAAAATACTCAATGCTAAAAAAATGCATAAATCCTGTGATACAATGGATTGTAAAGAGCTCCGTAATCGACCAATCACTCACTTTAATAGCAAAAAGAGAAAGTGGAAACAATGGTTTTTAAGAGTTCCAGTTAAATTCCAATTACACAGAGGATGTTGAATGCTTTAAGGGAGGTTTTAATTTCAATCAGTCTGTCACTTGTCTACTTCCACTTCAAATATATGGAGTTTATAGCTCTCTTGTTTGTAGAGAAAATGCAAAAACTATTCTCTGCATGACATGCTTCTCTGTCAAAAAAATTTTGGCATGTCTCCTACAACCCCCATAGGTGGGGTCTGCTATATTATTTCTGGATGCCGTTGATACCTGTTTGGCATGCCTCACCAGCAATGAACCTCTGTTTCAAAAATCAAATGGGTCAAAAGAAGTTGTGATTTAATATTGGCATCCTTTTGTTTTTCCTACTGATTTTTCTGCTGATTTATTTTTTCATTTCAAGCTACAAATATTTCATCAGCAAAACAATTTGGAAGAATGATTAACCTCAACCATTTTAGGAAATGTGATCATTTCTGAAAATGGGTGTGGAATCGCAATGCACAGTCAACTCACGTCTGCTACTTCTGATGCTGCGTGCTTATTTACATGTTTGCCGTATGCAGCCTATGGGAAGCGTACTGTTCAGTGGTTGCATGCTGGAGCAGAGGGCGCAAAATCGTGAGAGACTAGGGCAAGATCAAGCTCGTCTGCGTTCCTTAAAGCCAGCCTGCACCTCTTAAAGGGGAGGTACACTTTGTCTGACACAAGTGCTGGAAGTTTCCCTGGAAAAAAGAGAATGGCATTGTAAAGAAAGGACTCCCAGGTTCTCCAGTGCAGCACTAAGGCCTAAAGACAGGAAGTGTACAAGAGGAGACCGGCCCTCTATTCACGGGGAGCCAGAGAGACACCACAAAGGCAGTGGGAGCCAATGGTGTCACCATCAATGTCAGCACTGGGGCTAGCCCCGAGGTTCTGGGATGTAGTGTCACAAGAGTTCAATGATGTCACATAAGTGCTTAAGGTCAGTGAGAACATCTTCAAATGCCATGTCCTTAAAAATGAATAACAGTCTGCACACACTGCTCAGTGCACCACCACCCTGTCACTTGCCTACTAGCAGTCTCTGCCAAGCAGTTTGACAGCTTCACACTCACACCTCACAGCTGGCATGCATTGCCAGTTATTCACCATAACAGACACATTACCCAAACAGATTACACCAAACTCACTGACACATTTCCCTCTGTCTTGTAGGATGAGGTGGCACAATATCACAGGTAGCAACAAACAACCGTTGGGGGATGTTGTAGCATGTTGGATGATGTTAGGCAAGTCTTAATGAATTCTTCATAGTCTTAAGAAGATTAACTATGGTATTTATTAACTACAAGAACTATGTGCACATATACTGTAGAGGATTCAAGATAGGACCTGTCTCCAAGCTTGCTTGTAAACATGGCATTGCCCAACACTAGACTGATCCCTAGGTGTGGGTCATGTGTTCTTTTATATCACTGTGTGGACGGTACTCAATTCCATGTTAACCCTATATGTGGCAGACCCTTATAGTACAGGGGAGATGGAGCATGTCATCGTTGGAGCAGCCATACTGAGGCCATGGCCATTGGCAGGGCTGAAAGGATTGAAGATGACAATATGTCAGTGCAATTCCCCTTCTCACAATCACATCCTCCAATCTCAATCCTCTTCATACACCTCAAAAGTTTTTTTTGATTTCCATGCCGCAGATGGCATAAACTTGCACCTCTTAGTATCCCCCCTTCCTTCACCACAATCTTATCTCTGAGACTTTCTCCTTTCAGATCCCAAGAACTGCCACCTAGCCAGGCAGTGGTGCAGGAGAAAGATATGAACAAGAAAGAAGAGACTTGCTGAAGAAACGTCGTCATTCACTCCTACACTTGCAACCCTCAGTTCAGATACCGAGATTGTATGTACTGTAAAGGATAACCTAGAGGACAAAGCTGCCTATGGTGAGACACCAGGCATGAGTGGACAGCATCCAAGGTAGAGGTCAAGGGTAGTGCAGTTGTCAACTTGCCAGAGGGTGAGGTCGCAAATAAGTTCTGATGCAGAGGAGTCAGATGAGGAAAACAGAAAAAGATTGATGAGTATACATGCTGAAATGCTTGGTACATTGGCATGCCTTCCAAAAAGCCTGCAGTTACTATCAGTAAGCATGGAGGAACCTGGCACCAACCTGGTACAGGGCTTTACCTAGAGCTTGGATACAACTCTGTGGCAATGGTGGCAAACTTTATTACCACACTTGCAGACTGAACCATGATGTAGCACAAGCAGAAGCCATCCAATACCTGAGTGCTGCTGTGGAAGCTCAGACTGAAGTCAGGCAAACTCAGACTGCTGCCATCTTGGGTGCTAATACCAGTATTGAAAGGTGTTTTAGGGATTTCACGGCAATCCAGCAATTTGTCCTCCAGCATGAGCCATCTGGTCAGTGGATAGTCCTTGTAACTCAGAAGCTACCATTTGAATTGTCATGGTGGCTTGAATGTTGGTGATACAGTGGATGAAGTGGAATAAAGTCATCATGACTGCTGCTAGGATACTGGATATTGAACCTGCGTGATGCATTGGGTATGGGTGCACAGCAGCTACACATTGAGGGAGTGGAGCCCTTTATAGTTGCAGTACACCTCTGAATTTGCACATGCAAACTGAGATGTGTGTAGCACTCTGCACCCTGGGGAATCTGCTATCCTGGCTAAACCATGCACTCTGCATTCTCTCATTCCGGAAAAGCAAGCAATGCATTCCCCTCTCTATATGCAGGTATTTTGGGTCCTAGGCCTAGCATGGACTTATAATACATAAAATAAGGTATGAAAATAAAGAATAAAAGGGTTTTATTCAAACTGCTACCCAGGGTGCCAGCTTCCAATGTAGCTGATTTCCGGGTCCTTCCGAATTTTGGAATGCCAGATAAGGTATCCGGTTACCTGTACTGCAAATGCCAAGCACTGTGATTTCAAATCACCCAAAGCCACACTCAACCCGTCTTTCATGGAAATCACATTACCAGCTAAGAATGCAGATTTCTCAGACCAAGCATGATTCTGTCTGTTGAAATAATGTTACAAACACAATATTGTACAATATAACTTCCAAGCTTACATTATTTCACAGACAAGTGGATTTTCTAAAAATGCTAAAGGATTATATATTGCACCAACCTCCACAGAAGCTTCCATATAGTTTCTATTAACCTTTTGTTTTGAGAACTAAAACAATTTTGTCTTTATCTGATACTCACGTTGCAATAAACTTTGACATTTAGTCACAAAAGTTCATAATAGTTCTCCATTATGTAAAAGCAGCCTGGAACCCCAAAGTTGGGCAATTTTCCCCCAAAGGGTCGGCAGGGCACTTCGTTTGTGTGACGTTAATGAATGTCCATTGTATAACATATGCATCTCAGACACCCATTTATTCCATGCTGTCTGAAACTGACCAACAGCAGCAAGTGATAGTGCCCAATCCGTTGTGCAAGCCTTATTTTCTGTACCTTTGACACCAAAACTCAGTACAGCGTAAAATAAGTCAATGTATTAAATAGTACACTTTACTTTTTAGATCATTTTGCGAATACTTTATATCAATGGACCGTGAATGTGTATGTATTAAACATTGAAAATATTTTCTGCGTCAACCAATATTTGCGAAATATTTAAAAATTAGTCAACAATCAATATTAATCTTCAAAACGGTGGCAGTCCCTTAACATACAGGCTTGTATTATATACAATGAACAGAAACTTGTTCCCTGTGTTGAGTATGTTTAGGTGTCAGCACAATATCTCCCTGAATCAGCAGATTTCAGCAATGTTCCTATTATCATACTGGAAGAACAGCTGGGTCATGGCTGGGGTCAGTCAGCACTTGGTAAAATAAGCTGCCATACACCCACGATGCTCCCTGATAGAGCCTCCACATGCTCAGTACACTGATGTCAAGATATTATTGGATCAATGGTTCTCAAACATTTTTTAAATTGGGTGAATAATGACAGGACCCCTATTTAAATTATAATACTTATGTAGGACTATATTCTATTCATGGTATGAATGCGCCACCTATAAAGTGTTTTAATAATACTTCGAAGAAACAAGATACTTACCGACGGTAAGATGGAGATATCTGCTTCTCACTGCAGAGTCAGTTTATCTTTGGTGTGACCCTGGTGAATATGAGAGCACAAAGCATGCAAGAGCCCGGAGAAGAGAGAACAGAACATGGAAAAAGAACTAGCAGAACAGGTGGAGAGCCCCAAGAGAGCTAGAGTTCAGAGAAAGCTGTAAAGCAAAGAGAGCTGGAGTCCAGAGAAAGCAGGGGCCCGGGGAAAGCTGGAGCACGGGGAGATCAGGAGGGGGGAAAGAACAGGAGGAGGGAAAATGCAGGAGGAGGGAAAGTGCAGGAGAAGGGAGAGAGCAAGAGCATAGGGAAAGGAGGAGTGCAGTGAGAGCAGGAGCACAAGGAGAGCAGGAGCAATGAGAGAGAGCAGAAGAACAGGGAGAGCAGGAGCACAGGGAGAGCAGGAGCTGTGGGAAAGCAGGAGGAGGGTACAGCATGAGCCCAGGAAAAGTGGGAGCCACGGGACGTGTGAGCACAGAGAGAGAGAGAGCAGGACCATGGGGAGATTAGGAGCATGGGGACAGTAGGAGCACTGGGAGAGAAGGAGCACTGGGAGAGCAGGGCACAGGGAGAGCAGGAGTATGGACAGAGCAGGAGCACGGAGAGAGGAGGAGCAGTGGGAGAGTGGGATGAGGGCAGGGGAAGGGAGAGCAGGAGCAGGGGCAGAGTGGGACCCCAGAAGAATGAGAGCCTGGAGAGTGCAGGAACAAGGAGAGAGAGAGAGCAGGAACATGGGGAGAGCATGAAAAGTGGGAGAACTGGGGAGAGCAGGAGCCAGAGGAGAGCGAGAGCACAGGTAGAGAGCAAGAGCGAGGAGAGAGCAGCAGAGCAGAGAGAGAGCAAGTCCATGGGGAGTGCGGGAGCATGAGTTGAGCAGGAACACTTAGAGAATGCATGAACAGGAGGAGGAAGAGAGCATGAGTAGAGAGAGCAGGAGCTTGGGAAGATTAGGGGCGAGCAGGACATGGGGAAAGCAGGGGCATGGGGAGAGCAAGAACGGGGGTAGAACAGGAGCACAGGAACAGGAGGAGAGAGAGAGTTGAAGGAAGGAGAGAGCAGGAGCGTGGGGAGTGCAGGGCATAGGGAGAGAGCAGGAGAGCAGAGAGAGCAGGAGCAGTGGAAGCCCAGGGAGGGTGGGAGCTCAGAAAAAGCAGGAGCACAGAGATACAGCGGGACCATGCAGAGAGCAGGAACACCGAGAGAGGGCAGGAGCATGGAGAGAGCAGGAGCACTGAGAGGGAGCGGGAGCAAGGAGAGAGCGGGAGCACGGAAGGAGAGCAGGAGAACGGAGACAGCAGGAGCAAGAAAACAGCAGGAGCATGGAGAGAGCAGGAACTTGAGGAGAGCAGGAACAGGAGGAGGGAGAGAGCGGGAACACAGGGAGAGCAGAAGAACAGGAAGAGGAGGAGCACAGGGAGAGCAGGACCATGGGGAAAGCAGGAGCATGGGAGAGTGGGAGTACTTTCAGAGAGCAGGAACAGGAGGAGGGAGAGAGCAGGAGGAGTGAGAGCAGGGGAGGGAAAGAGCTAAGGCACAGGGAGAGCAGGAGCACAGAGAAAGCAGGAGTGCAGGGAGAGGAGCACGGGGAGGGCAGGAGGAGGGAGAGCAGGAGCAGGGGAGGAACAGGAGTACTTGAAGTGAGGTGGAACATGGGGAACAGCAAGAGCCTGAGGAGACCGGGACAGTGGGATAGTAGGAGGGCAGGAGCACAGGCAGGGCAGAAGCTGAGGGAGAGCAGGAACCCAGGAGAGCAGGAACCTGGAGAGAGAGCAGAAGCACAAGGGGAGCAGGACATGGGCAGAGCAGGGGCATGGGGAGAGCAGGGGCATGAGGAGAACAGGGGCATGGGCAGAGCAGGGGCATGGGGAGAGCAGGAGCATGGGGAAAGCAAGAGCATGGGGAGAGGAGGAGCACAGGGAGCCCAGGAGCACAGAGAGAGCAGGAGCATGGGGAGAGCAGCAGCATGGGAGAGCGGGAGCACTTGCAGAGACCAGAAACAGGAGGAGGGAGAAAGCAGGAGGAGTGTGAGCAGGGTAGGGAAAGAGCTAGGAGCGTGGGTAGAACAGAAGTGTTTGGAAAGAGCAGGAACAGGAGGAGGGAGAGAGCCGAGGAAGGGAGAGACCAGGAGCATGGGGAGAGCAGGGCATAGGGAGAGAGCAGGAGAACAGAGAGAGTAGGAGCAGTGGGAACCCGGGGAGGGTGGAAGCTCAGGAAAAGCCGGAGCACGGAGGCACAGCGGGAGCATGTAGAGAGCAGGAACACTGAGAGAGAGTGGGAGCATAGAGAGAGTAGGAACACTGAGAGAGAGTGGGAGCAAGGAGAGAGCGGGAGCACGGAAGGAGAGCAGGAGCATGGAGACAGCAGGAGCAAGAAAACAGCCAGTGGAGACAGCAGGAACAAGGGGAGAGCAGGAACAGGAGGAGGGAGAGAGCAGGAGCACAGGGAGCCCAGGAGCACAGAGAGAGCAGGAACCTGGGGAGAGCAGGAGCATGTGAGAGTGGGAGCCTTGCAGAGAGCAGGATCAGGAGGAGGGAGAGAGCAGGTGGAGTGAGAGCAGGCGAGGGAAAGAGGTAAGGCATGGGGAGACCAGGAGCACAGGGAGAGACCAGGGTATGTGGGGAGCAGGAGCATGGGGAGGGAAGAGAAGAACAGACAGAGCAGAAGCAGTGGGAGCTTTGGGAGAGCTTGAGCTCAGGGGAAGCAGAAGAGCATGGAGAGAGAGCATGAGCATGGGAGAACAGGAATGGGAGGAGGGAGACAGCAGAGCACAGGGAGACCAGGAGCACGGGGAGAGCAGTAGCAGTGGACATCATGGGAGAGTGCGAGCTCGGGGAAAGTGAGAGCACTGAAAGAGAGCAGGGGCATGGTGAAAGCAGGAGTGCAGGGAGAGCAGGAGCACAGGGAGAGCAGGAGTATTTGAAGTGAGCTGGAACGTGGGAAGAACAGGAGCCTGAGGAGAGCAGTGGCAGTGGGAGAGCAGGAGCACAGGCAGAGCAGAAGCTCAAGGAGACCAGGAAGCCAGAGAGCAGGAACCTGGGGAGAGAGCAGGAGCATGAGGAAAGCAGGAACAGAAGGGAAGAGAGAGCAAGAGCATGAGGAGAGCAGGTGCACAGGGAGAGCAGGGGGAGGGGAGAGCAGGAGCAGGGGAGAGCAGGAGCATGGAGAGAGCAGGAGGCGAGAGGGCAGGAACATGGGGAGAGCAGGAGCATGGGGAGAGCAGGAACAATTGGAGAAAGCAGGAGAACAGAGAGAGCAGGAACATAGGAAGAGCAGGACCAGTGGGAGGGCGAGAGGAGGGGGCAGCAGGAGCCTGGGGAGAGCCAGAGGACAGAAAGATAGAGTAGGAGCACGAAGATAGAAGAAGCATAGAAAGAGGAGCATGGAGAGAAGAGGAAAAGGGGAGAACAGGAGGAGGAGAAGACCAGGAGCCTGGAGAGAGCTGAAGCACAGAGACAGAGTGGAAACATGGAGCAGGGAAGAGCACCGAGACAAAAGAAATGGAGGAGAACAGGAGCATGGGGTAAGGGAGATGAGAGGATGAGCAGCGGGAAAGCAGGGGGAGGGGAGGGCAGGACTATGGAGCAGGAGTATGGAATGAGCAGAAGACTGGAGAGAGCTGGAGCATGTGGAGATCTGGAGCATTGGGAGAGCCAGGGGACAGAGAGAGCAGGAGCATGGGGTGAGTGGGGCGTGGGGAGAGCATGTGCATGGAGACAGCTGGAGCAAGGAAAGAGCAGGAGCAGGGGGAGAGCATGATCCAGAGCAAGCAGGAGGAAGGACAGAACAGGATAATGGGGAGAGCTGGTGCATGGGGAGAGTGGGAGCATGGGGAAAGTGGGAGCAGGGGCATGGTTCAAGCACAGAACAACAGGGGCATGGAGAAAGCAGGGGCAGGGGGAGAGCGGGAGCATGGGGAGAGTGGGACCAGGGGGAGAGGGGGTGCATGGGGAGAGGAGTTGCAGGAGTGAGTGCAAGGAGGGGAAAGCAGGGGCACAGGAAGAACGAGAACCAGAGAGATCAGAAGGAATGAAAGAACAGGATTGTGGGGAGAGCACGGGCACAGAAAGCAGGGATAAAGGAAGAACAGTGGCAAAGGGAAAGCAAAGGCATGGGGAAATGGGCATGGAGGGGAGCAGGGGCAAAGGGAGAGCAGGGGCATGGGGGGAGCAGGGGCAGGGAGGGGGCCAGGGGCAAAGTGAGAGCAGGGGCATGTAGAGAACAGGGACACAGGCAGAGCAGGAGCATGGGGAAAGCAGGAGCACGGTGAATGCAGGAGCACAATGAGAGCAGGAGCATGGAGAGAGTAGGAGCATGGCAAGAGCAGGACCATGAGGAGAGCAGGAGCATGGGGAGAGTAGGAGCATGGTGAGTGCAGGAGCAAGAGCACAGTGAGTGCAGGAGCATGGTGAGTGCAGGAGCAAGAGCACAGTGAGTGCAGGAGCATGGTGAGTGCAGGAGCACGGCGAATGCAGGAGCACGGCGAATGCAGGAACATGGCGAGAGCAGGAGCACAGGGAGAGCAGGAGCACAGAGAGAGCAGGAGCATGGCAAGTGCAGGAACAGGGGGAGAGCAGGAGTACAGGCACAGCAGGCACTTGAGCAGAGCAGGAGGAGGGAGAGAACATGAGTACAGAACAGCAGGAGCATGGAGAGAGCAGGCACATGGGCAGAGCAGGCAGATAGGGAGTACAGTAGGAAGGAGAGAGCAGGTGCCTAGACAGAGCCAGAGCCTTGGGAGAGCAGGATCCCGGGGAGAGCCAGAGCCCAGGGAGAGCCAGAGCCTGGGGAGAGCAGGATCCCAGGGAGATCAGGAGCCCAGAATGAGCATTTGCACTGGGGGAGTATGTGCGTGGAAGGAGGGGGGTGTGGTGGAACAGTAGCATGGGGAGAGAAGGAGCACGGGGAGAACAGGAGCATGAGGATAGCAGGAACACAGGGAGAGCAGGAGCCAGGGTGATCATGTGCATTGGCGGAGCATGTGCACGGGGGGAGCAGCACAGAGAGAGCAGGAGCATGGGGTGAGCAGGAACTCAGGAATGCAGGAGCACAGGGAGAGCAGGACCACAGGAATGCAGGAGCTCAGGAGAGAGCTGGAATCTGGAGAGAGCAGGTGCACGGGGAGAGCAGGCGCACAGGGGGAGCCTGAGCCCAGAGAGAGGAGCACATATTCGGAAACACAGGAGCATGGGTGCAGCAAGCGCACCAAGGGAGCAGAGCACGGGGGAAGTAGAGCATGCATCCTGCTGCTCACTCACTTGCTTTGGCCCGAATGCCCTGAGTGGTCATCCACTTGCAAGGCCGATTCTGTGTTGCTGATCCCTGGAAGGGATCTGCAGTATTAGATCACAGTAGCTTACTCTATTTGGGATCTGTGAACTCAACATAATTTCCATCATTCCACATATTTTGTTCTACTCAGGAATGATTATGCTCACTTGAATTTCAGGAATCTGCATAAAGCCAGGTACAATCCTTTGCCAGATCAGTTTTGGTTTGGCTCCTTTTGTCTTATTGAACGACAAACACATGCACAACACCCAACTTATAATCACAATGCCCTTTTTTTGGTGTCCTGCCAAATTTTCCTTTAGCGAGTTAGGATGAAAGACAACCACAAAGATAATGGTCTCCAAAACAAGGTGTCTAAATCCTGATAGTGCAGGGTGTACATGAGCAGGGAAGGGGAAAACAAGGAGGGGTCAAGGGGTCATGTTACCTGATTTAGAATAATATGCACCTGTTCATTAGATGTTCCCAAATTCACAACCAAAGAGATGGGCACATGAAGCCTGCCAAAGAAAATGAGCATTCACTCTGCTTCTGGACTTCCTAGTCTTAATGCCCTTACACTCTAAGTAGACCTGCACTGGAGAACACACTCATCATCTGAAGCAGAACCTGTTGAAAAGAAAAGCAAAAAAAACTTGTCAGGCAAGGGGCCCCTTTTGATCTTCTAAAGTGGGATTCCTGGTTTGTGGATCAATAAAGCATCCACTGCTTCCCTAATGATAGCCACAAACAGAATTGTCTTCGTCTCCTGGTCCATAAGGATATCATGGATGTGGAGGGGTGTTGGGCCATAGGGAGGAGGGGTCAGGGAGGTGGGTTGTAAGAAGATTTCTTTTTTAAATCCATAGGAAAGAAACAAAGAAAGACACCCTGTGACAGATAATAGTGCTAATCATTCCGCACAACACAGTAGCATGACAGAACAGCAGCGGTTAGCTGTACAGCAAGATTCACAATAGTCAGTAATCAAAAGGATGGGATTACTTCCCTTGATGGCACAGGCTCAGCACAATTCTGGCAGCCCATGCCTCTGCAACACAAAGGTTAGCACTGTTTGGCTTTGCACAGAGAGTTAATCCCTGATAGTTTTTTGTACTTTTTGTATTACATGAACCCTAAACTGTCTGGTTAGGTGACAGCTTGTGTGTTTGGATCCTTTTAGGTTTTTAGCACACTGGAATAGAACGATGCTGCTGATTTATGCTATTCTTAACAAAGAAATAAAGGAAAACAGAACAGCTTCAAAATACCAGAAAATTAGGACTTGGAGATTGAAGGTAGGATTGATTTACATCCATATAGATTCGGGTCCTTCCATCGCTTACTATAAGCAACCGCACAAATAAATTGATAGGTGTGCCTCCGCCCCTTTTTTTAGTTTCACAGTAGCTTCATGTTCCGATTTGGACGGCTTGTATGTTGTGGGCCTAGGTTGGGTCACGATGCAGCAACAGTTGCTTCTCACACATACAGATACCACGTAATGTTTGGATTATTTTATTCCTTGCTTGTTATTTATTTCTGGCGTGTGTCGCAGTTTCAAAGATTGATGGGTTTGGAGGTGGAGGTGACTGGATTTAAGTATGTCAGTCTCTTTGGGATCAGAATCGTTGAATGAAATCAGCAGTGACATTTATGCATTCTTTACCTCTTGATTCAAAACACCGGACAAAATGTATTTTTTCTTCAAAATGGAGTTGATCGAATAGAATGGAATTCCCGTAAGGTTAACACTATATCAATGACATTGTTAAATAAAACTGGGACATTTTGCAAAGTGCTATGTATTTGTTAAGTCAACAAGCGTAAGAATATCTAAATCATATCAACCCAAGGTAGAGTGAGGATAATGAAATTGTCATATCCAATTAGCACTTATATCTCCGCAGCGTGGTTGACATCTTGTGAGTGAAAATATTTCTGACATCACTTGGCTGATCATGGTACGGTCTGTGACACCCAGCAGGGTGGAAGGATGGGAAAGATAAATAAATCTAACTCGAGTATTTTGGTAATTTTATAGCACAAGGAAACAAGTTAAAGATGTTTTTTAATGTCATACGGATGGAAAATCATCTTTAATTTCTTCTGCTATTATTGCCACAAAGCCTTATAAGTGTACTCCAACTTTAGGTTTTAAATTTTTGGCTCTTATTTTGGATTTTGGTTTTAATTATTTTAAGCAATTGTGCTAGAAATTACCTTGCTATAAAACCTTTTAAGGAATTGTTGACTTAACAGGGTTCTGCAGTCCTAAGACATTAATATTTTGAACTCTTGGTGATACAGTCTTATTGAAGGGACTATGATCTCTGGATACATAATCTTAATAACCATGTGTATTTATGGTGATATGTCTTATATATTGTGAGCTACTTTTACATATTTGACAAAGTTAAATCTAGACAGTTTTGAAAATGCTTATGGTACTGTTTCTTATTCATGAATTGAAAGACAGAACATGCATTTATATAGAATTTTCCATAAACTTAGGATACCCTAAAATATTTCATAGTCAATTAAGTAGTTTTGAAGTAAAAACAGAAAATGCTGGGATTACTCAGCAGTTCTGGCAGCACCTGTGGAGAGAGAAACAGAGTTAATATTTGAGGCCGATGACCTTTCATACTTTTTTTGTGCAAGTACTTTTAAAGAGTAGCTACTGTTGCAATACATTGTAATAATGGTTGAGGGATAAACCAGGAGCTCTTCGCTGCACTTAATCGAAAAGCGTCATGGGGTGAACAGGTAGATCTGGTTTACTATATCATCCAAAAGATGGCACTTCCAACCATGTACCACTTTCTCAGTAGAGTTCTCCTGATTTTCTGGCCAACATTTCTCAATTTAAAACATGCAACATCAGGTTAATTAATCATTCCTCTGAATGTTGCTGTAGGATCTTGCTCTGAGCAAATTAGCTGTCACATCTGGCTACATAGCAGTTGGTGATATTGCAATTTATTGTTTATGAACCATGCCTGGAGAGACATGAGAAGAAACTATATTTTTTTTATTTGTTCTTGGGATGTGACCACCTCTGGCAAGGCCAGCATTTGTTGGCCATTCCTAATTGCCCTTGAGAAGGTGAGCTGCTGCCTTGAACTGCTGCAGTCCATTTGGTGAAGGTGCGCCCACAGTGCTGTTAGGGAGGGGGGTTCCAGGATTTTGACAATGAAGGAACAGTGATATATTTCCAAGTCAGAACATTGTGTCACTTGGAGGGGAACTCACAACTGTTGATGTTTGCATGCTTCTGCTGCCCTTGTCCTTCTAGGTTGCAGGTTTGGAAGGTGTTGTTGAAGGAGGCATAGTGAGTGGTATGTATTGCTGTCACTATGAGCAAGCAGTGGAGAGGGTGAATGTTTAAGATGGCGATTGGGGTGTCGATCAAGTGAGCTGCATTGTCTTGGATGATGTTGAGTTTCTTGAATGTTGTTGGGACTGCGCTCACCAAGGCTAATGGAGAATATTACATTTCATTCCTGCCTTGTGTCTTGTAGATGGTGGACAGATTTTGGGGAGTCAGGAGGTGAGTTACTTCAGAATTCCCAGCTTGCTCCTTAGCCACAGTATTTCTGTTTCTGTTCAGCTTCTGGTCAATGGTAACACCCAGGATGTTGATAGTGGGAGATTCAGCAACTGATTCCCTTTTGTTGGAGGTGGCCATTGCCTGCAACAAATTCTACTTGCCACTTATCAACTCAATGTTACCTAATGTTATCTGAATGTTATCTAAGTTTTGCTGCATGCAGGCACGGACTGCTTCAGCATCTAAGGGGTTGCAAATGGTACAGAACATTGTGCAATCATTAGCAAATGTCCACACTCTGACCTTATTTTGGAGGGAAGGTCATTGATGAAGATGGCTGAGCCTAGGACATTACCCTGAGTAACACCTACAGTGATGTCATGGGGCTGAGATGATTGGCCTCATGGATGCTCAGTTTTGAGATGCTAGATCTGTGCTGAATCTATCCATTTAGCATGGTGGCAGTACCACACAACACGATGGAGAACGTCTTTATTGTGAAACCGGGACTTTGTCTCCACAAGGACTGTGCGGTGGTCATTCCTACCAATACTGTCATGACAGATACATCTGTGGCAGGTTAATTTAATGAGGGTGAGGTCACATAGGGGCTTTCCTCTTGTTGGTTCTCTCACCACTTGCCGCAGGCCCAGTCTTGCAGATATATCCTTCAAGGCGTCAGCCAGCTTAATCAGTAGTAGTGCTACCAAGCAACCCTTGGTGATGGACATTGAAGTCCCCGATTCAGAGTATATTCTGTGCCCTTGCTACCCTCAGTGCTTCTTCCAAACTGTGTTTAATATAGAGGAGCACTGATTTATCAGTTGGTGAATGGTGGTAGATGGTACTCAGCAGGAGACATCCTTGCTTGTGAATTCCAGAGTTAATGTTGAGGTCTCCCAGCACAATTCCATCTGACTGTATATCACTGTGCTGCCATCTCTGGCATGTCTGCCCTGCCAATGAGACAGGACATAATCAGGGAAGTTGGAGGAGGCTGGTACTGTAAGGTATGATTCCGTGAGTTTGATTATGTCATGTTGTTGCTTGACTAGACTGTGGGACAGCTGTCCCAATTTTAGCCAAGCCCTCAGATGTTAGTGAGGAGGACTTTGCAGGATCAGCTGGGAAGAGTGTGCCTTTGATGTTTTCAGTGCGTCAGTCAATGTTGGGTTGCCTGAGTGGTTTGCAAGGACGTTTTAAGAGTCAACCACATTGCAAGTATATAAGTGCAAACTTTTTAGTCAATTTTATTCTATAATGATAACTGCTTAAAGCTAATTTAATTTTTGTGATCATTTGGTACTTTTTTTTAATAAAGTAAACAGATCTATTATCCACACAGGAAAATGCAGTCCCTAAACTATTACTTTATTAACTCAAAAAAAAACGAATGGTCTGATTTACTCAATCAGATTTACATTTTCCTTGTTCTGAATTTTACTGACTTACATTTGTAATTGTTTCAACTTTCTGAATTGACGATGAACAGTATGGTGGAATAGAAACTGTGTGTAATGTGCATAATGAGGGAAAGTTACTGGAAAAGCAGTAGGCCATTCACTTCCTTGAGCCTGTTCCAATATAAACACTAAGAAAATAAAATAGATGTAAATTTATTCAATTATAAGAATTTTTCGACAATGTTTACCCTACTTCTGAGCTTCTTTCCAGATTGTAGACCCTGGAAATTGCAATAGCAATTATTCCAGTGAAAATTACAATTTCACAAATATGTTGTACATCCTTTGCTATAAAATATTAAAGAACTTAGTAAGAGATTTGAATTAATCTTACTAATGATTAAAGGCTTTGAGTAGCATAGTTCAGTGTTAGCTTCCTTGACAATAAATGAAGTGAAAAGAAAATTGGGCAGAGTGCAAAATGGGCTGCTGATTCACTATCGCTTGTTTTATGCAAGTACCCAAGCCGATTGTATACCCCAATTTTACAGTTTCCTTGATTAGCAATCTTACGATCACATAACCTGCATAATCCCTAACTTGTTCAAAGATTTAGTCACTCATGTTTTGTCCCATTGTACGTTATGCTTACTGAAACTTATTGACTTACCTTAGCTCCATTTCCCCAAAACATTCAACGTGAAATACTCATCCACATCTTCAAATCTCTTAATTACTTAACCCTTTCACATCACTGCAATCTTCTCAAATCTTATATCCTCTGTAGCAACTCCTGGTTCTCCAAAACAGTTTTAGAGTCGTTGAACCAAATGTGTTTATAGCACAAAAAGAGGCCATTTGGCTCATCATCTCATTTCTGGAACAAAAGTGGTCTTTGATCTCTACAACGTTTTCTTCTTCTGCTTCAGATATTTATCCAATTTGCTGTTTAAAGTTAAAATGATCCTGCCTCAACTTTCTGTGACTCCTTCTCAAGCATCTTCTGAATTATATATATATATATATAGGCTTCCATTATTTATCCAATTGGTCATCTTTTCAAAAACTCGATTAAATTTCATGAATTCCACTCCATATGCCTTTAGGTACCTCAGTCCTATTTTCTGATCACCCATGGTTCGATTTATACCTTTATCCCTTTCATCTATCACCATCCCTTCCTCCACCATCACATCCCCTGCTAACCACACCTCCTCCGCCTAAAGTGATTTATAAATTCAAGCTGTTATTATTATAACAGATTTTTTATTCCAGTACAGTATTGAGGCAGTCTAAATGTCTGCCTCGTTAGGTGGATGGTAAATATTTGATGACATGTCTCGAAGAAGTGCACAGAGCTCTTCTTTTACTTACATAATGTCAGTAGCTCCACTCCATTATGTCCAAAACACTTCGGAAAAAAATGAAGACTTGCATTTATATAGTGTTTTTCACTATCTCTGGATATCTCAGCAGACTTTGCAGCCAATGAGGTATTTTAGGTATAGTGCCTGTTGGAGACAGCATGGCAACCAACCTGTGTACAGCAAACTCCTATAAACACTCATCTGATAATGACCAAGTAAGAGTCTTTTCTGAAAGTTAGAAGACATTTCATAAATGCGCATTTTTTTTCTCTTTTGCCTCAAAAAGACTGGGTCCTCCTTACCATAATGCTATGCACACATTTCTCAGGCACTTATACAAATATGAAATCAGTACAAATAGTGAACATTTTGTTGATCCATGTATGGAGTTAACAAAATCTACCTAAAATTCATAGTCAAGATTTTCCAAAGTCCAATGTATATACCGGGTCATAAAGGTCATATTAGACAGCATGACTGAACTTCCTGGGCAATAGCATCCAGAAAAATGACAGATGATCTCTCATCAAAAACTATACTCCTATTGGCAGTACTGATCCAACTCCTGTTGGTAATCCTAACCCAGTCTAATATAACTCCCACTGCCAACTACATTTCAGCTGTCACTGGCAGTCCCAAACTTATTTTCGTTGGCTGCCAATGTGAATGACCATTGACAATCCTGACCTGGTTCCGCTGGCAGCACGGACTCAACTCTGGCTAGCCACATCACCTTCGGTTTGTAGAACCACCACAAGTGTAATGATTTGGTTACTCCAAGTGCACAACTTACGCTTCTGTGTTTATTACATTTCATAGAATAATAGAATGTCATAGCACAGAAATGGGTCATGGCTCATGCACTCTCTGCATGTGCTTTTCTCCACATGATCCAACTGGTTTAATCTCACACTGCTGCTCACTCCTGATATCCTTAACTATCAAATTCCATTCAAAGGGATTATAGTGTTTTCTCTAGCAATGAGTTGTGGCAGAAAGTTGGACATTCCAATCGTCCTCTCTGTAGCTATGGTCAGAATTTTGCCCTCAGGTGGACTCAGTGGGGATCAGGGCCAGATTTCATGCTGGCAAGCCAATTAAGGCATGCGCAGTGTAAAACACGTGCTGCAGTGCTCAGTGTTACCTGTGTGAGGGGGGAGGAGGGTGAGCACTTAAGTTTGTGCATGCACAATGGTGCATGCAGGAAAAACTCCCTGAGGCACAGAGATAAAAACAAAAAACTGCGGATGCTGGAAATCCAAAACAATAACAGAATTACCTGGAAAAACTCAGCAAATCTGGCAGCATCGGCGGAGAAGAAAAGAGTTGACGTTTCGAGTCCTCATGACCCTTCCACAGAACTGAGCGAATATAAGGAGAGGGGCACCCCTCTCCTTATATTCGCTCAGTTCTGTGGAAGGGTCATGAGGACTCGAAACATCAACTCTTTTCTTCTCCGCTGATGCTGCAAGACCTGCTGAGTTTTTCCAGGTAATTCTGTTATTGCCCTGAGGCACAGAGCTGCCTCAAGGAGTTGAAGATTTTAAGAAATAAAAATAAACAATTTTAAATTGTTAAAAAAAACATGCCCCCCCACCCCCCCATTTGACTCTCGCATGAGCAGCGACAGGTTATTAATGACATGTTTAAATTTTCATTTAATTTTTAATAGCTGTTGGAAACCTCATCCCACCTGTGGATGGGGTTTCCTAAAAAACCCAAAGGTTGCTTGGCCTTTCTGCCTGCCTGCCCAACGTATGGTTGGATGGGCAGTGAAAAATTTAATTCAATTATTACTTTAATGGCCTTAATAGGCCTTTTAATTGTCGGTAGATGCGCTGCTGACTCCCGCACACACCTGCGGACCAAAATATTGCGTGAATGCGCAATGATGTTGGGACGCTCGCCTGACATCATCGCACATCATTTTACGCTCATTCGGGTTAGATGTGCACCTGCCCAACGAGCAAAAATTCTGACCTATATTTTCTTGATGCCTCTTTAATTCTTTTAATGGTTAAATTAAGGAGACAAGGTTGCATAAACTTGGTTTGTATTCCTTGAGTTTAGATGGTTAAGGGATGATTTTACTGAGACTTAAAAATTATTAAGGAATTGAGTAGAGAAACTATTTCTCTGAAAAAGGGGGCATGATTAGAGCTAGGCCACTTAGGGGTGAAATCAGGAAACATTTCTTGATACAAAGGGTGGCAGAAATATAGAGCTCTTACTCCCAAAAAGCTGTATAAACAAAAAACTGCGGATGCTGGAAATCCAAAACAAAAAATAAAAAATACCTGGAAAAACTCAGCAGTTCTGGCAGCATCAGCGGAGAAGAGTGCAGTTGACATTTCGAGTCCTCAGTTGAACCAGTTCTGTTGAAGGGTCATGAGGACTCGAAATGTCAACTGTACTCTTCTCCGCCGCTGCTGCCAGACCTGCTGAGTTTTTGCAGGTATTTTTTATTTTTTATTCCCAAAAAGCTGTGACAGTTGGGTCAATTGAAGTTTTCAAAACTGGCATTGCTAGATTTCTGTTAGATAAGGGTTTTGAGTGAAATGGAGCATAAGTGGGTAAATGGAGCTGAGATACAGATTAACCATGATTAAACTGATTTGCAGTACAGGCAGCAGGCTTAATTCCTGTTCCTGTTCTTATGATTATTCAATTTATGCCTTCTCGTTACTGTTCCACTAACCAGTAGAAACAACTTATAACCTTTTAATGACCTTTGTTGTTGTGCAAAGTCCTTCTACTTCTCTATTTCAATTAAAATCTTACCATTTAAGGTTTATTTATTAATATATTAAGGTTTATTCTTGACTGAAAAACGTATTGTTTCACATTATTTTATGCTGAACTGCACATACACCAACTGTTCATCCTGCTAGTCTATCTAGGTCTCATTGCAGTCTTTCACAATTCTTGTTCCAATTGCTCAGCTGCAGAATCCAATGTCACCAGTAAATTTGATAATGTGCTTTCAACTTCTAAATCTTATAATTTAAACAAAACAAATTAGAGTGGCTGCAAACCGAAAACCACGTCTTTTAATCTGAGAAATTTATCTTCATATCTATCCTTAATTTCTTGTCCTCCAACTATCCTTCTTAGGCAGTCCCTTGGGATCGAGAATGACTTGCTTTCACTCCGGTTTGATAGGTTCCAAGACAGCTGATAAGTCTAATGAGTGATCTGCAGACTCTGCCACATGTGGTGCTTGAAGGATTGGGTAGATGAGTTGTTTGGAGGTTTAGTGCGCTCCTCCAACACTTCGACTTTGCCTTGCACATTCCTGACAAAGTCTGTTGATGTGTTTCATGCCGTCCTGAATGAGCATTCTGCATTTTGGTTGATCACAAGTCAGGGCCTCTCAAGAGTTGGCAGGTATGTTTGACCTCTTCAGGAATGTCTTGAGGACATCCCTAAAGCGTTTCCACTGTCCTCCTGGGTGTCACCTTCAATAACTGAGTACAGCAGTTGCTTCGGGAGTCTGGTGTCAAGTAACCGAACAACATATCCCACCCAGCAGAGCTGGGTTTGAATGATTAGCACCTCAATGCTAGGCAAGTTGACTTGGGAGAGGATGCTGCTGTTGGACTGGCTTTCTGGATTCGGAGGATCTTGTAAAGGCATTGCTAGTGGTACTTCTCACATGCCTTGAGGTGCCGGCTGTAGGTTGTCTAAGTCTCCGAACTATTGGAGCAGGAGGAATGAATGCTGCCCAATGAACCACGACCTTAGCCTCAGGTTTGAGATCCTGGTCCTCAAATACTCTTTTCCTCAGCCGGCTGAAGGCTGAGGTGCCACATGGAGGCCATGATGAATTTCGCTATCTATGCCTTCATCAAGAGGAGGCTGCATAGGTACAGTTCACATTTTCCAGGATCTCGCCATTGATCTTAATTGCTGGGGGTTCTTTTGCTGTGGGAGCTGGTTGGATAGGACCTTACCTTTCTAGGTGGTTAGTAAAATGCCCATCTTCTCATATGTTCCAACTATCACTCTTTCCATAAAACTGTATTCCCCTAAATTTCACATGGCATTATCTTTGTTGTAAGCCTCCTTTGTCAAAATGGTGTCTAAAAAGGAGACAAAGGCCCGGATTTTTGCTCCCAGGTCAGTTATGCTGAGTCGTGACCTTTCTTTTTCCACGAACTTGACCCAAGAAAAACGAGCCCCAGAAGTTGGAATTTTAATTCGGCCAGGGGCGGAGGGGATGTTGGTGGTGGTGTGCACTGGTCGGGGGGAGCAAGGGGGTGGGGGATTGAGGTGAAATAGAAGTCAAGCCCACCAACCCCAGAATAAGTGAGGAGGCTGCCAGGCGCAGAGGCAAGCTGGCTGGAAGGCCTGCCTCTGTGCACTGGCATTGTATGAAAGATTGAAAAAAAAACAATAAACCAAAGAAATCCCTTCCCTCCCTTCCCCACCACACACTCCCCATGTCCCATCCATGACAACCCATGCCACCTTAAGCCCTCATGGAGTCCCATATCCTCCATCTACCTCATGCCCCTGTACTCACCCCCAATTAGCCCCCATACTCCCCATATCAACCTATACCCATGTATCCATAACGAGCAATTTTTCATAACACCCCAGACATTTTCTTCAGAAATTTAAAGGGCATGTCTTTTAAATGCCTTGACAGCTTGACAGCTCCTCTTGACGATCTTGACAGCTCATCTTGACGATCTTGACAGGTCCTCTTGACAGTTTTGACAGTTGATTTTGACAGGTGTGGTGACAGTTCCAATGAGCTTGACAGTAATAAACTTATGCACATTTTTACACACATTTATGCTTATTTTTAACAACTCTAAAGGGCACCTGACCTACCCCACCTACCTAAAGGTTTGACAGGCTGGGCCTATATCCATTGGAGTTTAGAAGATTGAGAGGTGAAGTTATTTAAACCTACGAGGTCCTGAGGGGACTTGACAGGGTGAATGCTGAAAGGATGTTTCCCCTTGTGGGAGAGTCTAGGGCTAGGGGACACAGTTTAAAAATAAGGGGTGTCCCATTTAAGATGGAGTTGAGAAGAAATGTGTGAATCTTTGGAACTCTCTTCCCAAGAGCACTGGAGGCAGAGCTAATGAATATTTTTAAGGCAGTGGTAGGTAGATTCTTGATTACCAAGCAAGTCAAAGATTATCGGGGATAGATGGATTGTGGAGTTGAGGCCCCAATCCGATCAGCCATGATCCTATTGAATGGTGGAGCAGGCTCGAGGAGCTGAATGGCCTATTCCTACTCCTAATTCATATGTTTGTATGTTCGTATGTACCTCAAAGGGCACCTGACCTCCACCAAAGATATCCTGGGACCATATCCAAAGCGGTACCTTAGCTTTTCAAAGGGGTACCTTGGCTATCCAAATGAATCCACCAAGTTCAGACCAGCTCTTACCTGGTCTAATCTGTAAATGTCAAATTTCACGCTCCTGGCCTACCAGAATCCTGCTTCAATGGAGGTGGCTGATGATTTAGATGGCCAGCTGCCTCCGTAAACCGTGCATGCAGGATCCCTGGCCCGATTCCACTCCTGCTGCCATGAAAACAGGAAGCGCCATGTCCGGGGGTTGGGGGGGGGGGAACACGATTTACGGGCTCACCTGCCATTTTCGCCACAATGGAAAGGCTGTCCTTTGTATCGAAAACCCAGGCCATACGCTTCAATCCTATTCCTGTTTCTGCTTGCTGGTCACCTGGATCCAACTGATATCTTCTACTACATTGCCTGCCTGAAGAGAAACCACCTCTTGGACCGAGTGCTCCAGAAACTCTCCCATTTCACATCGTGAAACTCTCCCATTTTTCTTTATTACAACTTATCTGAAAGAGTGTCTTCCATTGTTCCTCAAAATCATTCACCCTACAGTTAGAGACACCTTCTTCAAATTTGTGTCTGCCATGAATCTTTAGATCATCTAGGAAATATCACATCCACCTATATTTATACAACACAATGTGCATCTGTCATCTCACTCTCACATGTTAAAAAGTATAAACATAGGAATGAAAATGTTAAAAGGATTTCTCGCATAACCAAACTGACAAGCTAAGATACCTAATAAGGAAATAATGCATCTATAAGGACCAAAATTTCTGAGACTAATTTCATGCTAATTAGTTGCCCTCCAACTGACCTCCAGATCTCAGTGGGGCTAGTGCTGGAGGGCATCAGCGGGCATGTTCTTGGATTGTATCCTGAAGAATTTCCATCCATAAAGTCATGGGTCAGGATTTTACAGCCCTGCCACAGTGTTTGAACCCCCCCCACCCACCCACCAGCGGATGCTTCGAGCCACTCAGTTCGGCGGGACCGTGATATCCCGCTGGGCAGGAGGGCTGTACAATATTGGCCATGAAGTTGCAAGTGTGAGTTTAAGATATAAATTAAGTAATTAACATACTCATTTGATGTGTTGTAAGGAATAATTCTATGATCCAACGTGCTTGGGCTCACAGGGAGCCCAGCTTTTCATTAATTATGTGCAGCCCATGCTTCCCTGTCATGGACCATGCAGGAGATGAGTTTGATAATGGCTGTGGAAAGCTGGAGAGAGGCTGTGAAGTGAAGTAAGGATGGAAGTTGAGTTGATAGGCTGGTTGAAAGGAGTAAGGGGTAGAAATTGGAGGTAGCAAAGGCAGCCAAGCTGATCATAATTAAAGAGCTTGTCAATTTCATGGGTGTGTGATTTATTACAGCCGACCTGATAGATGATCTGAAAAGATATTGGTTGATCTGTATCCACTCTTCAAGCTGCTGAGTAGAAAAGTCACAACATAAGTAGCAAAAGCACTCTGTTCAGGCTCAGTGAATTTCAACGAGTTAGCCACAGACAGATCACTTACGCACAGATTAAATAGGAGTGGTGCTAGAACTAATCACTGAGAGAGGCCAGATATCTGGTGCCGCCACAAGCTGCTGCTATCTTAGAATCATTGGCCTGAATCTTGCGTTTGTCGAGTGCGCGCGATTAGCGGGCCTTGAAGCGGACGCAAAATGCTTTTCCACCCGTGATCGGCACCTGAGCCCAATTAATGGCCAGTCAGCACGAAATGTGCGCCGAGAAAGGCCCAGCACTGCTGGTGGGGGTGGGGGGGGGGTGCCGCGGGAAGAGGCCGGGCTCCGAGAGAAGGGAGAGTGTGGGCTCATGCTCCCTGAAGGCTGACGGCTGCTGTGGAGCTGCCTCAGGGAGCTGCAGTAATATAAAAATGAAATGAGCTGAATAAACTGCTGCAAACTGAGACAATACTGTAAATGTAAGCAGCTGGCAGCAGACTACATGGCAGATCATCCCTCAAACATTTTTCATTTTATTTTACCCCAGAATTTTCATCCCGTCCTGGATGTGTTTTGTAGTGAAAACGTGAAGGCCGCCTGGCCATTTGACCCGACTGCCAACCATAAACGTTGACGGGCTGCATAAAATCACTGACAATTACCTCCTTAATGGGCTTAATTGCCCACTTATTTGCCAGCGGGCATGCTTCCGACTCCTGTGCATGCCCGCCGTAATGTTGCACGCTAGCATGATGACATGATATTGGGCTGTGCATCCGACGTCATTTCTCGCAATTTTACGTGCATTCAAGTCGGGCACGCGCCCAACCTTGGAACACAAAATTCAAGCCATAGACTCATGGAATGGTTACAGCACAGGAGGAGGCCATCTGGCCTATCGTGTCCCTGCTGGTTCTCTGCAAGAGCAGATCAGCTTGTTCCACTCCCTTGCCTTTAACCCATTGTCCTGTAAATTTTTCTCTTCAGATCCATTTCCCTTTTGAAAACCATGATTGAATCTGCCTCCACCACACCCTCATACAGTGCATTCCAGATGCTAACTGCTCCCTACGCAAAAATATTTTCTTCATGTTGTCCTTAGTTCTTTTATCATTAACCTTATATCATTGTCCTCTGCCCCTCGACCTTTCTATCAATGGGAACAGTTTCTCCCTACAAACTCTTTCTAGATGCCTCATGATTTTGAACATCTTTCAAACTTCTCTAAGGAGGACAACCCCAGTTTCTCCAATCATTCCCCATGTCTCTCATTCCTAGGACCATTCGCGTCAATCTTTTTTGCTCTCTCTCTAAAGACTTCACATTCTACCTAAAATGTGGTGCTCAAAATTGGAGAATACTCCAGTTGTGGTTGAACCAGTGTTTTATAAAGGTTCACCACAACTCCTTGTTTTTGTACTCTTTGGGCAAAATCATCCCAGATTTGCACTAAGTGCGGTAGCAGACAGGAAAAATAACATTTTATTCTCTGACCAGAATGGTGGCTTTTCACGCCATATCCCAATCCTGCCTCATTAATCATGCATTCCCAGGAAACATGCCGTTTCAATGGCGGGCATGCTCTCAATTGCCCGCCAGGCAGTCACTTTGCCACTTCCTCATGCCAAGTGTCATATTAAAAGTGCAGCCACGTGCACGCCTCTCAATGCTTCCAGCCTAGGACTGCCGTGCAGAAGTCATGGTGCCAAAAGGCAAGATGACTGCAGCACCCCCAATTCAGAGATGTGTACCTGAAATACCTTTTGGACCCTGTGGGGTCCCACAGTGATGTCCTCCTACCCTGCTCTGGCCACAGGACTTTCAGCAGTCTTACCCCAGCCCAGCTTGGGGGGTGATGGCAGTGATGGTCAGTGCCAATGCTGCACAGAAGAGGTTGGCCATCCAGTGCAGAAAGAGGATAAATAATCTCATCCATGTGGCCCCGGTAAAGCAGCTATCTCATCACTCTGAACTCTTACACTCAAGCCCATCACACATTCACTGGCATCTCATTCAATGGCGTCTCAAGGAACATAGCCACTCACTGTCTCACACACCTGCACATCTCCATCTGGCCTCATCTCCTCTGGAAACTGTCTTCTCAGCCCTCACAATCTTGACGCCACTTGCACAGATCAACTTGTGCCCCTCCCGCCCCCACCAACAAGCAAACTCTGGGATACCCCGCCTTCCCCAGAACAGCTCTCGCCCTGCAACCTCTTCCCTTGCCTGAGGCCACTTCTCCCCCTTCCCCAAGCAAGCCCTAGCCTTGCAGCCATTGAAAAGCCACCCCGGCCTAATTGCTGGCCTGGTAGGTAGAGACCTGCCTGGGTGTCCTGCATCAAAGTGATGTGATACTGCCTGCAAAGCCTGGTGCTGATGACTGTAAGTGCTGCCCCGAAACAAGATAGGCAAACAAACCTTGAAGTCCCGAGCAAAGTGCAGCTGGCCAGGTACATGTCACTTATGTACAGTTGTGAAACACGTCGGAGTGCAATCATGCCGATGTGCTCAGATGATCCAGCGTTGGCGGATGATTCCGGTGAGCTGGGTTTATAATGATATGCAGATGCATTACAATGAAGTTCCCGATATCTGATGGCTGGAAACACGACCAGCCATTGATGGGCAGAGCAGACGATTGCAAATTGGTTTCACAATGTCGTAAAACCGATTTTTGGCCTTCTCGCCATATTGTCCGCTCATGCCACCAAACACGCCGGCTGGCGACAGGTACGGAAAACTCCTCCCTATGTTTCTATTTATAAAACCCAGGACCCCCTTTTCTTTTTAACCCTATTCTCAACTAGCGCTGCCACTTGCAAAGATTTGTGCACATATACCCCTCGGTCCCCCTGCTCTTGCACCCCCTTTAGAATTGCACTGTGGGAGGGACATGAGAGCCCCAATGGAGTCTCACTTAGGTTTGGAGCCGTACTCTAGACGTAACAGAAATGAGTGATAATGCCAAGTAATGTATTAAAACAACAATTTTCTTGAATATTGACTAATGATAATTAAAATAATAATGAGTAGCAATTATAATTGATAATATAAAAGAGAGGAGTAATAAGAAAGATAGATAACTTTATTGAAAGGAGAAAACACTTTATATTTTAAAAGGAAAGAAGAAAAACAACTCTACTTACATATTATACATACTATATTACAGCGATATATAATATATTACAAACATTAACTCCAAATTGATCTGCTCATGACAGCTCCCCAAAATGGATAACTCCAAATTAGTCTGTTCCAGGACAGGAACCTAATTTGGTAAAATTCCCATTGGTTCATACATCACCAAGTCTCCGAATAACCTCACAGTGGGTGGGCACTACGGTCAGTCATTCTGTTTCCACCCTTTCTCCCGTAGTCTGCAGTGGTTAGCTATTCCACTCTGACTGCAGCAGTGAATCCTGGAAACAGTGTCTCTTTAAGCCAAATTTCTGGCTGCATTCTAGCCTTTCAAGACCTTGTTCAGACATTTCCAAAATATGTCTGGTAAACATACGCCCTGATCAGTTCTGTTCACAGGCTCTGCAGGCTTTCATGGACTTTGCCATATTCAAGTTGTTTATGCAACCTTTGATCTGCTGTCAATCAAGATGTATGTCCATCAATCAAACTTCAATTCCTGATTCCACATCATGGTTGACCACACTATGTAAGACTATTCATTGTCCTGGCTTGTAGTCCAAGGGTCATTGAATGCCGTAAGAAAAAGGACTTCTGCATAAAATTTTTTTTAAAAACTTTTATTTTAGTAGTCTTGCTTAGAAAGGGAAAACAGAGGCGTAAACCATACACCAGATGGCCAAAATGGAAAATAAAGTCTTGGGAAAACACTGATCCTTATTGATTAATTAATTAAAGCAAAATCACCATTAGGTTTACATCAATGTCTACAAAGTAAGATGCAATACAAAATAATATGAAATATTCAATACAGGTTTAAAATCAAGAGCAAAGCAGAAATAAAATGCAAAATACAAAATAACTAATTTTTGTAATTATTCGGTTAGAATGATTTTTTTAACATCTCATGAAAGTTGTATTTTAAGTCTAGTTACTCGTGAGGGCATTTGTTATTACATTTTACTTATGCGTCATAGTATGCAGCTGGGCCTTCTAGGGCCAGAACTGCTTTATGTTGTCCCACAGGACCATCTGCACTCTTTCCCGGTGAAAGTCAGCAGCTTTTCACCAGCCATGCTGCAACTACTGCGGTAAAGGCACATGGAAGACAAGCACTAAGGATATGCATAGGGCTGATTTCCATATGGAATCCAATAATAGATTCCATGCAGTACCTGCAAAGTGAGGAAGCCTGCAATGAGGTCACATGCTTGCTTTGCCTGCTTTTCGCTGACTAGGGAAAGAAATATATTCAGCTCTTTTTGCATACAGTTCTCCATTATACAACCTCACACAGAAAACAGTGAGATGCTGTAAATATTGCCAGTTGTAAATATTCTCATCCTTCTGTGAGGCTGCAGTTAAAGCTGCAACAGATTTCAATGGGCACTCTTGCTGAGATTGAGGTAGGAGAATTACTCCCTGAAGTTCATGGGCAGATATGAAGTTTCTACTGCACCCATATCTGGGGGCAAGTGATTCAATATAACCAAAGTCTTCACTATATGCTACACCACTCCCTGTAGACTGCAGTAATTTTAACGTGCAGTACAAACCAACACTTCTAATAACACAGCAGCCAGTAGAAATTGATCAGCAACCAACTTGAAAGCTGCTGATGACCCCTTTAAATAACACTGGTGGAGGATGGATGGGCTGAGCTGGGGCTGTGCAAACTATGTGAGGTATTAGTTGGAGCATGGAGTTTAAAAATGGCACTGCTGCAGTCAAATCAGTGTTACACACTGACTGAAGTTATATCTGCCAACTCTGCTTTTTTCTGGTGCAAATTCCCTGCACCCCCACTAACACCCTCACCAAAATGGCATCAACTGCGGCTCGCACCAGAAATGTGTAGTGTAGACACCATGTTAGACCTGAAATGACACCCGTAGTGCCTAAGATTTTGGCATTACATAACTGAATTTTGTGCCCTTGGTGCGTTATTCACCCTTGGTCTATCCACAGCATTTTGGCATTGTTGACCAATCCATCCTCCTCCACTGACTCTCGTTTATGGACCGTCTCTATGGGACTGCCCTTGTTCACTTCCATTCTTAGCTGTTTCAATGTAGCCAGCTTGCTCTGGTAATAGCTTTTCCTCTGTTCTTTTATATCATTTACATGTGACCAATGTTCCCTCTGAGGTGCATGCAGGCATAGCTGCACAGCAATCTAATTGTATCCTGTATGGAAATAAACTGGCTGGTCAAAACAGTGAACCATGCAGGGGATGAAACAGAATTGAACACCAACTACAAAAATGTGAACAGCTGGAGAGAGAGTGGGAGAAGTGCAGCTGTGATTGGGAGAGAGGGATTCTGTGATCGGAGGAGCAGTGAGTGCGGGAGAGAGGGATTCTGTGATTGGAGGAGCAGTAAGTGCGGGAGAAAGGGAATCTGCGATTGGAGGAGCAATGCGTGCAGGGGAGAGGGCATCTGTGATTGGAGGAGCAGTGAGTGCGGGAGAGAACGATTCTGATTGGATGAACAGTGAGTGCGGGAGAGAGGGATTCTGTGATTGGAGGAGCAGTGAGTGTGGGAGAGAGGGATTCTGTGATTGGAGGAGCAATGAGTACAGGGGAGAGGGAATCTGTGAATGGAGGAACAATGAGTGCAGGGGAGAGGGAATCTGTGATTATAGGAGCAGTGAGTGCAGGCAAGAGAGAATCTGTGATTGTAGGAGCAATGAGCGCAGGTGAGAGGGTATCTGTGATTGTAGGAGCAGTGAGTGCAGGCAAGAGGGAATCCATGATTGGAGGAGCAATGAGTGGGAGAGAGGGCATCTGTGATTGGTGGAGCAGTGTGTGCAGGGGAGAGGGAATCTTCGATTGTAGGAGCAGTGAGTGTTGGAGAGAGAGAATCTGTGATTGGAGGAGCAGTGAGCATGTGAGAGAGGGCATCCATGACTGGAGAAGAGAGCACAGTAAAGAGTGAATCTATGATTGCAGAAGAAGAGAGAGAGAACCTGTAATTGGAGGGTCTGCAAGCTCTATGGGGCCAAAATGGCAGGTAAGCAGCACACAGTGAGAGTGGGCGACAATGGGCCAGACAAAGTCTCTGAGCCCCAGGAGAGAATGAGCTTCAGGAGGTGAGAGCACTCTGGATTCATTGGTCAAGAGTTGTGGAAATGGGAGAGACTTGGGAAAATTCCCTATGCAGCTGGTCAACCTATGAGGGCTGGAGAGGATCTAAGCTGGATGAAAGTGACTGGACCAGGAGAAATAGAATGCAATGTATGAGGGGACATAGACTGGGATCTAAATGAGGAGAGGGAGAATGGGATGTGCAGCAATAGGGACAATGGCATGTGTGAAGGAGTGGAGAATGGGATGTGTGGAGAGACAAGGAAAACCCATCCAGCTGTGGTCCTGCTTCCCGCAATTGAGTTGTACGCCCATCCTCCATCCCACCTTCGTTAAATCTGGATTTGGCAAGTTCAGGGCAGATTCTGCTCCTGTTTCATATTTTTTGCATTCTAACCTTTGCTAGAACCCAACCCACCTGCTTTTTGGAGTTAAAGTTCAGCCCATTGAATCTGCATTGCTGTTGATTTGTTATTGACCCACAGTACATTGATCAAATGAGGTCAGAGTGCATTTGGGAAGGAACATGCAGATAAAGTTTGCTTATCTCAGTGTCACTTAAAATTGCCTTAGATGGGCAATTAATTTTAAAACATCTCTAACTACATATCACTGATGTTGAATGTGTTCATTACATGTTTAAAATGTTTCTTTTGAACTTTTAAGTTTGGCTGTTTTCAAACAATCACTGTGAAGTCAGCATGAACGAAAATGGGCCACTTTTATTACTCCAAAGGCACTAGGACCCTGAGGAAGGTCCTGTGCTGTATTCTTCCTGTTTGATAACAGGACTCTGCTTAACTTGTTGAATTCTGCCACTTCCTCCGTCTGTACATTAGAGATCTAATTTACAGGTGGGGAGATCAACAGAGATTGGACCTTTCTTCCATCAGGTCAGATTTTTGCTAAATTGCTGGTTTGAAGCCAAATCTAATACACTTTTAAAGAGTGAATGAATGCTCAATTAAGTGCAGATACCTCTTTATTAACAGTCAGAACCAATGATATATAATGCATGATTATTCAGAAACATACGTATTTACAAGACAGAAACTGACAACATCTGCAATGAGAAAATGATTGTGCATTTTCATTTAATTTATTACTTGTTTTTGCAAGTTCTACCTTTTCCTCAAATGTAGTTACAATAATATTAACAGACCTGTCAACTATGATCCACTTGAAGCAACACTCGCCCCTAAAATAGAATTGTTGAAAAGAATCCATGTGTGAAACTGTTTGAAGAGCTAAGCAGAATTTATTTTTAATCATTTAAAGTTATTCAATAGTAAACAGATGTAAAGAGCAAGCGGTTCTTTCACTTCACTCTCTAGAAACTTACTGCATACCTTAGCAATACTTTTATTACACTTGTACTAAATTATGACCACTCAAGCACCATATGTATCAGGGGGTAGCAGGGTCTGGCACCAAGCCAGCACCAAGAGGTAGGAAATTTTATTAAGAAAGGCATATTTGATCTAAAGAGGGCCCAAAAAGAACCATGATGTGCCACAATTTCTTTAAGACTGCATGAATCAGACCAAGAACCTTCAGTGGGCCTCAAATAGACTTCTGATCCAGATTTGTGCCAGGTTCAACCTGACTTGCAGGTCACTCAGTGAAAGAGAGATTAGTGTGTGGAATTCGCTTCCCATCTGTTACCTTAAACATCATGAATTTTGGCTGGAAGTACTTTTCACCTGTCACGCCTCTATGCAAATTAATGGCAGGTGAGAGTTGGAGCAAAGAATGAGGATTCTTTCTACCAGATTCTACCAGAAATCCTAACTCTGTCAAACCTGAAATTCACCAGAGGAACATCTTTGTGGCTGAGAAATTTTGACCTTGAGATGACATATGGCTACATTCTCTTAGTAACTGCAGGTCACATGCCAATTAAGTTAGAGTTGTGTGAAATGGACATTACTGCAAATACATTGTGATTCTCGATTTTTCTCTCATTCCCATTTTCAAGTTCCTATTGGAATAAATTGGCCAATTTAAAATTGAGAGTAACTGGTATTTTGATCGATGTCCATTATATTTGAGCAAAAACAAAATAATTCGCTCTTTTTGTATTATTTACTACCAGTCTAAACATGAGACAGTTAAATTGTCAATACAGCTGTGTAACACAACATTATATTGTGCCAGTTGAATAACTTTTCTGCTGGTATTGCAGCTAATCAATAGACATTTGAAGTATAGAAGTAGCTAACAACTTGTCTGTTTCACTTACAGCATTACATTTTATAAGTTAGTGCTCCTAGCACAGAGTTTTGTGTGACCAAAGTCGAAATCAGGAATTTGAGCAAGAGGATCATAACCTGCACGATTTATGTATTAACTTGTAAAGTTGAACCCTTACAGTTCATTAAATAGCCAGTTAAATGAAATGGTATGTTAGTATTTTGGTTCTCACAAACCATTGAATGATTGATTAAGTAAGCTGATAAGTTAATATAAATGGCTGCCTTTCTGGACTTTGGAGCGTTTCATAGCTCTTATCATGGCATGTTTGTATTGCAAGGGACTTTCAGTGTCATCTGCTGGAACCTTATAGTGTGTAATATAAATTGTGCAATTGAAATATAACCAAAGTGGAGAAAAATACTTGGAACATGATTTGCTGTCAAAATAATAGTGAGGCTAATGGCACTCATCATTATTTATACACAAGCAGTACAGTAATTTCTGGCAAGAGGCAGATGCATAGTTAACTCAAATATCCAAAAGCTGCTGTCTGAGTTAGCTTCCATTGTTAGATTCACGGAAACAGCTTTGAAATCACCATTGAAAAGCATTGAATGATGTGAATATGCTGTACTTCCGTGGTGGGCATAAACCAAACTCAACACATGTCTATTTCAGTTTAAGTACCCTTTAAACAACACGATAAAGTCTTAATTACAGCCAACAATCGCTTTGGTACTGAAAATGATCTATTACAAATGTAGAGTCGTATTCCTTCATGTTTTAATTGCTGAAGATTTTTAAAATGTAAAACCTACTGATTTTTTTCATGTTACTGCTTTTTTTCTCTCTTAATCTAATCTTCCTTTCTCTTGATTTATTTCTCTTTTTGTACCTGATTTGATGTTAAATTCACCCAGTCTTAATTTACACTTCCTCCTCAATCCGTGTGCTGTTAATTTCACAATCCATCAATCTGATTGGTTAAGGAAATACACAGTTGTTGCCCTATTCACTCGAGTCCAGGTGCCTGGTTTCTCTCTGAGACATTATCAATTCACACTTTATTGCCCTGGGGAAAAAAATCTAAAAACCTAAACATACAAGGATAAGTCTAACTGACAGCAAACACCTTTAAGGTGCCAGATTACAGGGGGAGGTGGTGGTGAAGTGGTATTGTCACTGGACTAGTAATCCAGAGACCCTGGGTAATGCTCTAGGGACCGGGGTTTGAATCCCACCATGGCAGATTGTGGGATTTGAATTTAATAAAAAATGTGGAATTAAAAGTGACCAACCATTGTTGATCATTGTAAAAACCCATCTGCTGTCCTTATCTGGTCTGGCTGACATGTGACTTCAAAGTGGTTCACTCTGAAATGGCCTAGCAGGCCACTCAGTTGTATCAAACTGCTGAAAAAAAAAGTCTAAAAGGAATGAAACTGGAAGGACCACCTGGTAACAACCTAGGAAGGGAACAGCACTGTGGGTGTACCTACACCACATGGACTCCAGTGGTTTAAGAAGGCAGCTCACTGCAACCTTCCCAAGGGCAGTTAAGGATGGGCACACATCGCATGAATGAATTAAAAACATTATGGCCTAATAAATTGATACATGATATGAAAATTGCATGTTTTCATTATTGGAATTGAAACCCAATAAAATACTTGAAATATCTTCCCCATTTGTTTTTTTTTTCTATGCAAGATAAGCTACCCCATTATTTTAAGGCTGTCAATCCAACCTCTCTGAAGTTTAAACTTTTCTAAAGTAAAAATACCTAACTCTCTAAGTGTATCATGGTAACTAAAGGCTTTTATACTAGAGGCGGAATCGTCCCAGATTTCCATTAAGTGCAGTAGCGGGCGGGTAAAACGATGTTTTAGCTGCTGGTTGTGATGGCAGATTTTCACGCTGTATCATCCCAAACCTGCATTACTTATGCATTCCCGAGAAACAGCCGTTTCCATGGCAGGTGGGCTCTCATTCGCCCGCCACAGCATCACTTTGCCACTTCATCATGCCGGGTGCCATATTTAAAGTCCAGGCACGCGCACACATCTCAGTGCTTCAAGCCCACGACTACTACAGGGAAGCTGTCCACGAAAGGCAAAAAGACAGCAGCCCCCAGGTTTAATGATGCATTACTGGAATACCATTTGGACGCCCGCCATGATGTCCCCTACCCCGCTCTGGGCAGCGGCATCACCAATCCAGCATGACAGACAATGGCAACGGTGGTTGGTGCTAATGATGCACAGAAGAGATCAGCCATCTAATGCAGATAGGAGATGAATGATCTCATCTGTGCAGCCAGGATATGGCAACCATCTCATCATTTTAAATTCACACGCTCAAGCCCATCATACATTCACTGGCATCTCATTCACTGCCAGCTCAAGGGACATCACCACCCATTCTCTCACAAATACCCTCATATGTCCATCTGGCCTCATCTCCACTAGAGTTTGCCTCCTCAACCCTCACCATCTTGAAGCCATTTGCACGGACCAACATGTGCCCCCACACACACCCTAGGATACCCTCCTTCCCCAGCACAGCTCTTGTCCCGCAGCCTCTTCCCTTCCTGAGGTCACTTCTCCCCCTCCCCCAAGCAAGATCTTGCCCTTCAGCCGTTGAAAAGCCACCCACATATGGCTGATCTGGTAGGTAAGGACCTACCCATGAACCCCCCTAAAAGTGATATGGTGCTGCCTGTGAAGCCTGGCACTGATGACTGAGAGTACTGACTGAAGCAAGGGAGGCAAACAAACCTTGCGGTCCCAAGCAAAGTGCAGCCCGCCAGGTGTACATCGCTTATGTTGCAGACGATCCAGTGGGCAGGCCTAATAATGAAATGCTGAATTATTACAATGAGGATCCCAGTGAGGGCAGAGCAGATGATCGCCAACTGGTTTCACACCGTCGTGAAACCGATCACGCCATATTGTCCACTTATGATACCGAACACGCCCGACGCCAGCGGGCACGGAAAATCCTGGCCTAGGTATCAATCTAGTGGCTATCTTCTAAATCTTCCCCTAGAGCCCTATGTCATCAACCATGTGAGGGGACCAAAACTGGATACAGTATTTAGATGAAGCCCAAACAAGGTATTATAAAAGGAGGAAGTGTAAATTAGAGTGGCACATTCTATGGTATTGGAACATCGTAACAGTAGGTCTTAACATTTTATTTGCTTTCGCCAAATTCTTGCAGCACATGTCTTTCACCTTTAGAGATTAATGAATTATAACACCATGATCTCCTTCCCATTCTCGAGACTTACTATCAATGTTCATAACACAATGACCCTGATTTTGTCATTATAACAGTGAGGCAATCAGCGCTGACCGGCATTAGGGGGTTCTGATGACCACATGTATGCAGTTCAATGTGGAAGCCTGGCAGGTGCTGTCAGAGATATTCTGCTCCCCCACAGGATGTGCTGTCACAGTCCTTGCTGATAGATTTGATACTGACATGACTGCAACAATGTGAACCTACTTGCCCAATAGTTCTGCACTAAGGATAGCTGGAAAAATTAGGGTTGGTGCATTTAGGAATAATTGAATTTTTAATAATTTGATGTGATAATTATTGGTGAACAGCCCTTCTGGACCTGAAAAATATTTTAAAGCGTGGAGTCTTATTCCACTTAAAAAAATGAATGGAGACTTTTAGAAAAATTATTCTTTTTTTAGTATTTCTGTGTCTTCCTTTTATCACCCTCTCTTAATACCCAGCTGTATTTCCCAATCTTTATTTCTCTTTCTGTATATCATTTAAATCTAATTTACATTTCCTGCTTTAAACTTTCTGGTCTGGGCTCTGCGGGGAGGGGGGAGGGGTGGTAGTTGTGGTGGTGGGGCTGGGGAGGTGGTGGTGTGGAATTTGAACTTTTCAAAGTGATTGGGTTACTGTGTCCACAGCAGGTTAAAACAGCTAAAACTGCCAGCATGTCAGGAAGCTGGTAGGACCTGCCCACTTACACCTTTAATCTGAGAGTGACCTGCAGTGCATGGGAAATCCCAATGGACAGTGGACAGATATACAGACAGACAGACTGGCATAATTAAATATGTCAACTGTTCATCAGCTGCTCTTTTAACCCAGGTTTAGGAATTTAACAATGTGTGCATGGGTTTCCCGTGCCTCTTGGAACTCACAGGGAAAACATGGTAAGAGGGCAGTGGGTTTTGGCAGGGCTGAGCAATTGAACAGAAAGAAATGTATTAAATACTGAGATCTGACAGCTGCTTCCTCGCCTAAGTGAAAGTCTTGCTCACAAGACTTGTTGTGAAAGTGTGCTTTCACTACTTTGGAGGTGATTTTCCATACGTTGAAGATAATTTCTGCTACCTTAGATTTTTTTGTCTTTGATCTGCAGCTGTCAATCTTCAGATCAGCATGGGAGCCACTTATGCAGCTCTACCTTGGACCTCAGTAAGGAATAAATGGAGCCACACCAGCACCACCAGCTGCTGGAGGAGCAGCAGGAGCAGAAGCAGCCTTCACCTTAACCACTTGCCATTCCATAGGACAGATGGAATGAGAATGGAACTCTAGCTCACAGGGGGCAATATCCCAACACAGGGTTTGCAAGCTTAGGATCAGTTTCCTGGACATGACTGAGCACCAATGCCTCAGGGGGCTCAGAAATTCCTGTCAGGTAGTAGCTGATGTTTACAACCTCCTGTAAGAAGGCCTCTTTCTAAGTGGACTAGGTGGGCATGCATTGCCTGCAATGGCAAAGTCACCAAACACCTGGATATATTTGTAGAATCTCACAATTTACTGCCCATAAGTACATCTCACAGGTGACTAATGCTATGTTTGCCAGGGTTGACACTTCTATGCTCTTTACTACTCATGACACCAGTACGAATGAGTGGGCACTTGGATTTGCTGCTCTTGCTGGTTTCCCGGAGGTCAGGAGAGTTATCAACTGCACATGTGTGGCAATCAAGGCACCTCCAGTCTTCATCAACTGAGAGAGATTATATTGTCTCAATGTTCAGCTGGTCTACAACCAGCAGAAGATCATCATGCATCTGTGCAAATTTCCCAGGGAGCTGCTGTGATGTTTTCATCCTGCATTGGTCAAATCTACCAGAGATATTCAAACCCCAAAACAGGGCCAGTAGATGGCTTCTTGGTGACAAGACCCACCCTGTGAAGACGTGGCTGATGATACCTCTGAGGAACCTGAAGAAAAGGTACAACGAAAGCCACATGAGAACCAGAGTTGTAACTGAGCAAGCCATCAGGATGCTGAAAATGTAGTTCAGGTGCCTGGAGGGAAGTGGGGCAGACCTGCAGTATATACCCACCAGTGTTTCCAAAATGATAGTGGTCTGCTCCACCTTGTATCAAGGACTGGAGTCCAGGAGGAGGAAAGGAGCAAAAGCAAAGACTTTCATTTCTATAGAGCCTTTCATTACTTCAGGAAGTCCCAAAGCGCTTTGCAGCCAATGAAGCATTTTTAAATTGTAGTCACTGATTTAATATTGAAAATGTGGCAGCCATTTGTGTACTGCAAGCTCCCACAAACAACAATGTGATAATGACCAGATAATCATGTCCTTTTTTAGTGATATTGATTGAGGGATAAATATTGGCCAGGACACCAGAGATAATTCCCTAATAAGGTCCCTTTAAATAGTGGAGTTGAAAGACACTGATGAAGGTCTTCATCAAGTCCATCCACTCTAACTGATCGGGAAACCTAGAAGCCAGCTATCATTGAGGTGAATAACAAACGCCGTTCCATCACCACTGACCACAAAATCCAGGCCGTTATTTATCTGTGTCAAATGGCATCAATCAGACACATGGCAATTTTCCAGTCACAGTTAGATTCAATTGTAATTGTGCTTTCTCCAAGGTTCTAGCACGAATCTTTTTATGATCCTTAAACATATGGACAGCTCCTCAATGCATTAGGTCTACAGGACGTTGAGCTTTTATTATTTGTCTGCAGGTCTTAGTGATCCTGACAAGACCAGGTTTATTGCCATTTCTAGTTGCCCTCACTATGCCTGGTGTTTTTTTCTTTATCCTTTCATGGGATGTGGGCATTGCAGGCAAGGGCAGCATTTGCTGTCCATCATTTATTGCCCTTGAACTAAGCGGCTTGCTAGGGCCATTTCAACCACATAGCTGTGGGTCTGAAGTCACATGTCAGCCAGACCTGGTAAGGCCAGCAGATTTCCTTCCCCAAAGGGCATTAGTGAACCAGGTGGGTTTTTACAGAAATCAATGATAGTTTCATGGTCACCATCACTGAGACTAGCTTTCAATTTCAGATTTTATTAACTGAATTTAAATTCCACCAGCTGCTGCGGTGGGATTCAAATCACCTGCCCCCAGAGCAGGAGCCTGGGTCTCTGGATTACTAGACATTACCATTACACCACCATCTTCCTGGTGGATCACCTAGAACAGCTTCAGGCCTTCGGTCACAGTATTACATTGGAAGTTCCAGAATTTTGGTAGCAACAGTGCGAGAATGGTGATATATGTTTATATCAGAATGATGTGTGACTTAGGGAAGAGCTTGGAGGTGAAGGTCTTTCTATAATATTACAGTTCCTGACCTTCTCCGCATTAGAGGCTGCAGCATTAGGAGGTGCAGGTAAAGTAATTATGAATTAAAACATGTCTGTGGACACAATCCCTAAAGAAACTTAACGATCAAGAAGTCACAGATTTTTGTAGGATATCAAAACAGCTTTTAAGACAATAAGTTTTTGTAACATTCTAAAAACGGTTAACTTTTTAAATGCTACAAAAACGTGTGTCTGAATGTTTCCCCATGATATAAACAGGACAAATAATAGGAATAGTTGGTTCGTGATTTCTGATTTAAAAGCAAAGCTTTCATAATCCACTCAGGAATCTTGGTACTTGTGAGTTGTACCTAAATGTTTCCCTGCTTTGTGGAAGACATGGATCACTATTTTGGCCCCTTTATTGTCTTTTCTTTCTGCAATAAATGTTAGAGATTGAGATCCCTGTTAAAACTTCCCTGCAACTATTATTGTTTCAGATCCTCTCTGTGTGACCCAGAGATGTCTTTGGTATGTCTGTCTGACTTTGAGGTGTATGCTAAAGAACATTTACCCAAAACCACCTGGGATTACTACGCTGCTGGGGCAGACGAGTGCTGTACTAGAGATGACAATCTGATGGCTTATAAAAGGTTTGTGTTCTACCAAATTCTAATGAAACCCAAATCAGTTGAATTGCACAATAACATATTGTTGCAACATAATAGGAAAGAAAATGCCAAAACAGTTTGAGTTCTAGTAATACAGTGAAATCAAACTTTTCCGTCTTGTTAAGCATGAAATTACTGAATGGACGTTTCTGAAGTTTCATTCACTAAAGGACATTTAACTGCAGAATACCATGCAGGGCATGCTACAATTTGGAAGGACCTTGAAACCTTAGGATTTGAAATTTCAAGAGTCAGAGAGGGTTCCGTAGTGACACTTTATGTGTGGGGTGTGGAATTTGGATAGAAGCCAATTCAGATGGAACTCTGCCTTGTAGAAGAAGCCAAGCTGGGAAGGTGGACAAGTTTCTGCCTGCCTCCCAACATTAAAGGGGCATGTCTGTGGGAGTTCCCAGTCTACTCCACAAACCCTTCACTTATACCCCATTACACCCAACTGAAAGTTGTTGAGAGTTTCATTCAGAGCCTAATCAAGGTCCCAGCATTCCTAAAGATGAAGGTAATCAATCCCAGGAGAAATTGATTACGTTTCTTCCCTGACCATTATCTTACAGAGGACCATGTAAAAAATGTTGCACTTCTTTGCTCTCATCCCTATCCAGCCCTGTGATCTGCCATCAGAGTGACATGACACCAGTTTGTCAGACTACACAGAATTTTGAAAACCTCTATTAGATACCTTTTAACCTTCTCTGTTCCAATGAAACAAAACACTGATCCTTTAAGTCTTTATTCTTTAATTACCAAGGGTATTCTTTCATTACCAAGGGTAACCAATCTAGTTATCTTATCAGCAATGCCACTAATGAGTTAGGTTGGGAATCACATTATATTAGGAAGTGTCTGTGGTGTACTACTTTAATGTATTTTGGTTCTTTATAAATTAACCTCAGTCTACCTTAACTGCTACCCAGTTAGATTGCTTGCAGACAGTAACTAAGACACTATTGACCAGTAGGTATGCTTCTTTCCTTTAATGTCCCATTCCCTGCAAGCACACATATATGTCTGCATAATACAAGTGCAAATGCACACACATACATGTACAAACAAACTGTAACCTCCAATTCATCCCTTGCCATTCAGTATACTTGGAGAGGGAACTAAGTGGTGAGGAATCAAACCTGCATTTTTCCTTTGCTGTATGGTTCTGAGCATTATTTCCGTGATACTGACCCTATTCCAGCCATCACTTAAGACCACCTATTTCACCTCCATAACATCCACCTCTGCCTCAGCTCATCTGCTGCCGAAACCCTCATCCTATGCCTTTGTTACTTGACTATTCCAATGTACCCCTGACCAGCCCCCCTTATTCTATCCTCCATAAGCTTGAGGTCATCCAAGCCTCTGCTACCCATTCCCTTACTTGCAGCATTCACCCATTACCCTGTACTCTCTGATCTACAATGGGTCCTAGTCAATTAACACCTCAATCTTAAAAGTCCAATCCCTGTTTTCAGGTCTGTCCATGACCTTATCCTTCCCTAATTCTGTAATCTCCTTATAACCCTCCAAGATGGCTGCATTCAACTAATTCCGATCTCTTGAGCATCCTCTAATTTTATTCTGCCATTGCCTTCAGTTGCTGAGTCCCTAAGCCCTGGGATTCCCTCGCTAAACCTCTCTGCTTCTCTACCTGTTTGCTCCTATAAGATGTTCCTTAAAACGTATCTCTCTGGACATCTACCCTTATATCAACGTATGTGACTCATGTCCAATTTTGCTTCATGTTTTTTTTTCATTCATTCATGGGTTTTATTGCCCATCCCTGATTGCCCTTGTTCAGAGGGCATTTAAGAGTCAATCACATTGCAGTGGGTCTGGAGTCTCATGTAGGTCAGACCAGGTAAGGATAGCAGAGTTCCTTCCTTCCCTAAAGGGCATTAGTGAACCAGATGGGTTTTTACAACAATCGACAATGGTTTCATGGACATTAGTAGACTTTTAATTCCAGATTTTTATTGAATTCAAATTCCAACATCTGCCGTGGCAGAATTTGAACCCGGGTCCCCAAGGCATTACCCTGGGTCTCTAGATTACTAGTACAATACTACAATAGTACAATACTACACCATCGCCTCCCCTTTGTGGCGTTTTATTACATTAAAAGTGCTATTCAAATTCTAAGTGATTGCTGCTGTTCTTTTTTTTCTATGGATCGGTTATTCAGTGATACAATAAACACAATTACGGTGGATTTTCACCCCTACTGCCTCAGTGTAAAGTATCGCCTGGGAAGAAGGCTGAGTGGAAAATCCAGCAAAGGCTTGTGACGGAACCTGCCTGATTTTAAGTGGAACAGAAATTGTGTCAGCTCTGTTATGAGTTTTCGTTCTTCCTCTCACTTTTCCTTTCAACCTTCTTCCTGGCGATACTTTACTTTATACCCAGGTAGTATAGGCTGATACATAATCCAGTGAGACAATTTAGCTTATGAAGGAAGATATGATATGATATAGAATTGCATAGATTAAAGAGTACAATCTAATTCAAATTTCTGCTAATTTTGCAGGATCCGTCTGCGTCCCCGAATGCTAAGAGATGTCTCCGTGACAGATACAAGGGCAACCATCCAGGGCATGGAGATCAGTTTTCCCATAGGAATCGCACCTACTGCCTTCCACTGCATGGCATGGCATGATGGGGAGATGAGTACAGCTCGTGGTACTTCATACTAGACATTTTCTTTTCAAGAGATAACTGTATTCATATGGTTTCAGTAATGTAAACAAAGGCATGTTAACACAGCCACATGACAAAAAGCAGTTGATGTGAGTTTTTGACACTAGTCCCTTTACACTACTTGCAAATATTAATAAACAAATAAGTAACCAAAGGTCAAAATATTCCATAGTTTGTGGCTTTCTATTTCCCGAGCAGTGCCATTATTTTTAAGTCTAAGTAGCAGGGAGTGTGGATACTGGCTTAAATGAAGGAAATACATGATCACAATAGATTTTAATGAAGGTAAGGGCTATTGTAATAACTTTCTATCTGTTTCGGCGAGGGTTAATCAGCACAAGTGTACAGCAAATTATGCCGTGGTGTAGGTAACGTCATCATTTCCTGCAATTTTTGTACTATAATAATGACATACAGCAGAATAATGTAAATATTCAGCACGTTTAAGCCAAATGCTTCCATGTGAACATAACTATTGGGGCAAAATGACTAATGTCCAGTGATAAATACTTTAAAAATTCAGGAAAAAGGAAGATTTCACCTTTTTCCCATGAGCTGAAATTAAATCTAGATCCAAGAACTTAAAAAGCAGAAATGCAATCCGTTCAAATCAAAGAACATGAAAATCTTAGGGCGGAATTTTCTGTGCCCATTGGCTTCGGGCGTCATGGCGACATGTGCTAACAACATGGTAGGAAGGCCAAAAATCGATTTCACACCATCGTGAAACCAGTTTGCAAACGTCTGCTCTGCCCATCAATGGCGGCCGGCATTTCCCACCACTGGACATCGGGAATGTCACTTAATATCATTATAAGCCCTGCTTGCTGGAATCATTCCCCCACACTGGATCATCTGGATACATTGGCGTGATTGCACGCCGAAGTGTTTCACAAGTGAACATAAAGGGCGTGCACTTGGCGAGCTGCATTTCGCTTGGGACTTTGAAGTTTGTTTGCGTACATTTCTTCGGTCAGCATTCGCAGTCATAAGCGCCAGGCTTCACAGGCACCACCACATCACTTTTAAGGGGGCTCACAGGCAGGTCTCTACCTACCAGACCAGCTGTAAGACTGCAGGGCTAGGGCTTGCTTGGGGACGAGGGAGAAATGGCTTCAGGCAAAGGAAGAGGCTGCAGGGTGAGGACTATACTGGGAAAGGGTGTGAGTGGGGGCACTTGTTGATCTGTTCAAGTGGTCTTAAAATGGTGAGGGCTGAGGAGGCAGTCTCTAGAAGAGATGAAGTCAGATGGTGATGTGAGGATTTGTGTGTGTGAGTGGGTGGTGATGTCCCTTGAGCTGGCAATGAGTGAGATGCCGGTGAATGCGTGATGCTCGTGAGTGTGTGAGTTTAGAGTGTTGAGATAGTTGCCTTACCCTAGTAGCACAGATGAGACCATTCATCTGTTTTCTGCACTGGGTGGCTGACCTCTTGTATCTAGTATTGGCACTGACCACCTCTGCCACAGCCTCCTAAGCTGAAGTGGTGAGACTGATAGGCCTGCTGCAGCCAGAGCAGAGCTGGAAGACATCACGGCGGGCCTCCACGATGTCCAGAAGGTGTCCCAGGGATGCATCACTGAATCGGGGGGCTGCACTCTTCTTGGCCTTTGGGGCCATGTCTTCACCGGTGCCCTCCTGGCTGCAAGTGTTGAGAAGTGTTCGCGCAGCTGCAGTTTAAGTATGGCGCCTGCATGAGGAAGCGGCAAGGTAACGGCGTTGCAGGCAAATCAGAGGATGCCCGCCAACGAGACGGTGTGTTTCCTGTGGCTGCATAATTAATGAGGCGGGAATGGGATGATACGGCGCAAAAAGCCGCCATTGTGGCTGGCAGGTAAAACGTCCTTTTTTCCTGCCCACTACCGCGGTGCAAATCTGGGATGATTCCGACCTTAGAGTCAGCAAGTTAAACAAATAGTGACGTGGATTTTAATCAGTATTTGTGGATTGTTTTATAGCTGCTGAAGCCATGAATACATGTTACATTGCAAGCACATACTCTACCTGTTCTGTGGAAGAGATTTCAGCTGCAGCACCAAATGGATTTCGATGGTTTCAGCTTTATGTTTATCGGAACCGTAAACTCTCAGAGCAGTTAGTACACCGTGTGGAAGCAAATGGATACAAGGCCATCGTCCTAACTGTGGATGTCCCTTATACTGGCAAGCGGAGAAATGATATCAGGAACAATTTTAAGCTACCACCTCATCTCAAAGTAAAAAACTTTGATGGCATTTTCGAGGTATGGCTATTTCTCCTTTTAAAGGTACATCATGAAATTAACTTATCTCAGCCAGGATGACAGCAGGTTCACGCCAGTTAGCTTCAATGCTATCACCACTCGTGATTGCTATTGGGCATAGTCTACTGAAGCCCATAGTTAAATGTTGTTGAAGACAGGATGAGGGCTGGTTGAGACGGCTGAGATTCACTTTTAGCACTTGTATTTAGGCATAGCATGATCCATATGAACCATAATTTAGCAAAGGAGCAAACACCTTCATGACAGGAGAGGTTAAAATGATGAATAAAACTGGCAAGAAAAAGTGAAGAAATATCTTCTTCCTTTCTTCCTCAGCTCTTCTTTCCTTACCATCTCATGCTTGCCCTTGAGATACTTGAAGATTGAGGGCTAAAATTTGATTGCACAGTACCCATTTTTTTGGTGAGAAACAGGTACTGAGAAGTACAGTATGCACACCAATAGCACTGTGATGTACCTACACCACATGGAGTACAGCAGTTCAAGAATGCCGCTCACCACCACCTTCTCAAGGACAGCTAGGGATGGGCAATAAATGCTGGCCCAGCCAGCGAATCCCACATCCCATGAATGAATTAAAAAAACTATCAGTCTGCACCAGAAGTGCAAGGCACACCTTATTGGTTAGCTGCTCTGTATTTGTGTAGGAAGCTCACATGAAGCAGGTTTCCATATACATTTCTCATATTTAGAGGTGCAATGCACTATTGTAGTGCATATTTGCATACTAAGCTATGAAAGTCAGTAAGCAGTTATTTCTATTCTAATTTAAGATCTATCATTAGAAGAAATTGTAGTAATACCTTAAAGCATACAACCTTAAATTCAAATATTTGCCTGTGTTTATACTAACTGCTTGCTTTTAATGCCACATAACTGATATTGAAAAGCTATCTGCAGATCGAGTTTAAAAACCACCGGTACACTCCCAAATCATCGAGTTCCAATTGAGATAAAATTGAGCCAAAAAGAATTTAAAGTGTCTGGATGAATTGTACAGCTCCTACAACTCTCAGTTATGTTTCCCACATAACGAAAGTTTTGTTCCAAAGTACTGATACTATACTACCACAAAGTAACCATTCTTCTATGCAACAGGATCATACTGAAGCAGAGGTGTATGGAGTACCAGCCAATTCTCTGGATCCATCCATCTGTTGGAAAGATATCTATTGGCTTCAGTCATTAACTCGCCTGCCTATAATTATTAAGGGTATTCTAACCAAAGAAGATGCAGAGCTGGCAGTGGAGCATGGTGTCCAAGGTATCATTGTGTCAAACCATGGGGGCAGGCAACTTGATGGAGGCCCTGCTACGGTCAGTCTACTTATCTCTCTCACATATACTCCATTCCTCTTTCCTTACTCACCTTCTTTCTTTAATCCATGAATAACTGCTCACCTTTAAGTGTTGTCACCGTTATTGTATAGGCAAGCATGGCAGTCAATTTGCACACAAGTCGCCACAAACTGCAAATGAAGTGAATGACTAGTTAATCTGGTGTTGGTTAAAGCAGAAATGTTAGCCAGGATACCAAAAGAACTCACCGCCCTTCGTCAAACTGTGCTGCTTTGTTTCCATTTGTACAAGTAGACAGTGCTGTCTGTAGGTACACCATCCTGACTTGGAAATATATCCCTGTTCCTTCACTGTCACTGAGTCAAAATTCTGAAACTCGCTATCAGATAGCATTGTGGATGTATCTGCACCACATAGATTTCAGCAGTTCAAGAAGGCAGCTCACTTACCCCTCTCAAGGGCAGTTAAAGATGGAGAGTAAATGCTGGCCTTGCCACTGACTCCCACATCCCATAAATGAATAATAAAAAGTAGAACATATATTTCCTCAAATGATTCCCTGAACTGAGCTCCCTGCTGCGGTGACGCAGGGAATCGCTTAAGGTAAAATTAGCTGTTTGTTAGGATTTATTCACTAAGTCCTCACAGGCCAAACAATAATCCTTTTCCTTTTATTCAATTCCATTTATGATTAGTATTATGTGGAAGAGATAGAAAAACTATTCAATATAACTGAAATTTCACTGCATCTTCAATAATCATCAGCAAATTTCACTGTTAGGCAAATATTCTCATTGCTCTTAATTCCAAACTGAGTGATGAATTGAAAGACAGTGAGTAATATGTACTTGAACGTTTGCAGATAGATGCCCTATCAGAAATTGTGGATACGGTACAAGGAAGAATTGAGGTTTATTTGGATGGCGGAATCCGTACCGGAAGTGACGTGCTCAAAGCTTTAGCTCTTGGTGCCAAGTGTGTTTTTATTGGCCGGCCTGTGGTTTGGGGTCTTGTCTATAAGGTAATTAATTGTTGCATTATATTCATTATTGATACTAGTCTTCAGCTTCTCCATGTTTCCATTGCTCCTGGCTTAGAAAACTTTTGGAGGTCCTTTGGTTTCATTTCTTTATTTTGCTTCCAGCAATTCCTAATCTCCTCTACTCACCAATCCCAACTACCCCCAATGCCTGCATGACACAACTATCTATTCTTCATTAATCCCAACTACCCCGAAAGATTCATCACCACCTAGCTCATTATACATTCAGCATGGCACTGACCTCTGCAAATACTGATTATTGTTCATTCCCCACCTTACCAACTCAAATTCTAACTGCCTCATCCAACCCACTCCAAATCCTTACTATTTCAATACTCTAAAATCTTGCTGCTTCATTACTTTCTCCATCCTCTCAGTTACTCACTGCTCTTGAAACCTCTGTGCCACCTACCCCTTGAAAATTCTCAATACATTCCTTCCAGTGACTCCCTTTCTCCCCAACTTGGCATTGCTTTAAAGGCCCAATAAACTCCTCTCACAAACCATGTTACCTCATTCACCAAAAGCAATGTCACACACGTTCACTTTCTGTGACCGTGTGAGCAACACCATAGGTGATTATCTCGTATTATACCGTAATGCAGTTTTTCCTGAATGCATGAAGATTCCAATTCAGTGACTCTTTATTCCACTGACACCAAACAAATTCCTTACAATGGATGTGTGTTGCTTGACGCTCCAAATCAAAAAGGATCAAGAGCTGAAATCCTTGTTTCGAATCAGCAGTGTTGCAGACTTGTTTGCTAAACAATGGCAAGCAGGAATGGCTTGGTTTCAGCAAGAGTGAAGGTTTGTGATTCTGATCTCTTCTCTTTGGGATAATGCACTTTGCCTTCAAGTCTTGTGCTGACCTGCTGGAAATCTCATGACTGAATTTTCCTCCTGCTGTTGCTCTTCAAAACACAAGCCTCACGGAATGAACAGCTGCCAGTTGGACATGCAATGGATGCTGGCCCACTCTGCTGAAGGTTTCTGACTCACCACTCCCCATTCCTGTTAAAAGCAGCGGCACCAGCCTCCAGCCCAGCCAGTCCAGGACTCCGCCTAAAGTTGTTCCACTCAATACCCAGCCTCCTTTGGAAGCTCTTTACTCTCCCCCTACTCATGGCCTCTGGCTTCGCCTCCCACAGACTCGCCAAAGAAACTGCTCTCCCAGCCCAAGGGAACCCTGGGAAACCCTGCTGTTGGGGATCTGGCTGACAGCCACTATGGCAACCGGCAAGACCCAGCGCAAGTCAGGGAGCCAATGAGATCTTCCCACTGCAATACCGTAATAATTTCAAGCTCTTACAAGATAAATTGGAAAAGTTTGACAAAAGGGACAGTGGAAATTTTCATTACAATTACACAAACGTTGCTGAGTCTTCAGCTGGTACAAAGTGTACTTCTTCTGATGTGAAATAAATAATCTATGGGTAGAAATTACTCAAGTTATCTCATAGATAAAGTCACGGACACAGCAGTTATTGTGCCCATGGAAATTTCTAGCTAATCAAGATCGCTAAAGGTACCAGCACCTGGAATTTCTACAGACTTTCTCCTGACTTACTTTTGTAACTTTTACGCAGGAGTGACAGAATCCAACCCTCCCTCCCCCACCCCCCCAACCCCCGGCGCGCGCGCTCCAAATGGATAAATAGCCTTCCTAGCAACTGCACCTTGATGTGTTAAGAAGGCTTCCATAGTCCTGTAATCCTGAGAGCCAAGTTGCAAGAATATTACTCTGGAAAGCACCACCAAGTCCAGGCAGGTTGAAAAGGGGTTTACTGGGGGCTCTGAGCCAGGTAACAGTCTGTCTGAGATAAGACAAGATGAGTCTGTTACAGACTTCCAATGTAAAAATGATTGTGGAGAACCACAATCTACTGGATGTAAGGCAGGACGATTCTCTGATGGAGTCATATCTCAGGCAGCAGGTTTTTCTTGTATTATTCAAAAATAACCTTTTTCTGCATTAAATAAGTGTACCAACCTAAATATTAACAGATTGAAGGATTGAACAAGTAGGTTAAAACTGAAGAAAAAGACTGTAGGGGTTTATGAATGTTATGTCAATCCCATGATATGCTACAGGATTTCAACAGGTTGGATGTTATTCTGCAGTATTACAATCTTTCGAATTCTCACATTGCCACTGAACATTTTTTTTGCTTATTTTGACCAGCACTAGTGCCATAAAGAGTGAGAATTACATGGCAAACTCAGAATATTGTACTTTTTAATACCAGGATTCCTTTAAGTAATTGTACAGCCAAATAGCACAGCTTCTATATATTAAAGCCTTGTAGTATACTCAAAATTGTGCTTATACATAACTGGTGGGTTTAACATTTGGAATTACAAAATTTTGACAAATCAATTTGAAAACATAAATATATTTTATCTTTAGGGAGAAGAGGGAGTCAAAGAAATTTTGCAGATTTTGAATGATGAATTTCGTTTGTCAATGGCTTTGGCTGGTAAGAACTTTCAGTCTTTTCTGACTGTACAACAAAATGGGTTAACCCACAATGGAATGTGGCTTGAAAAACAGCTCCGGCTAGATCAAACATAGTTTTTGCTCTCTTGAGTGATAGTTAAAGGTCCTCAGAGCACACAACCTCAGAGTATCCAAAACTAAAAATCTCCTCCCACCCTTGGTTGGAGTGACCCCTGAGTTAGAAGCTCAAGTCCTACCCCAGAGACCCAAGCACATGATCTAGGCTGGCAATTCAATGAATTATGGAGAAATTGCTGCACTGTCTTTCAGATCAAATGTTAAACCAGGTGGATGTGAAAGATCCTATGGCACTATTTTGAAGTCTGACACGCACGCAACCCCATCACTATAGTTAAGAGACACCAAACTATGAATTTCACGCAGGTAGTGATTCTGTTTGTCTGATTTGGTGCATAATGTCTTCCTCTAGGGATACATCTTAAATGAACTTGGAGAGTTTAGGCATAGAACCAAGACTCTGATTATGCGCAGGGATAATCCTAGAGTTTAACAAAGTTAAAACCATGCACTTTGCCAGTACAGAGAACTGGGAAGTTTTCCAAAGCTTGCCCAGGCAGGAGCACCCTGCCCATGAAGTTAAATGAAAGTCCAACCTATTAAAATGTCAGTGCATCCAAATATATGAAGATTATCTACTTTGTAGTGTCATTGTTTTGTGCAAAAGGATATCCTTTATGCATTACTTGTCTTGAGTTAGGAATGGATTACATTCTGGGGTGCCCAGCTGAAGAGATCGCCGACTCTACGATACTTGCATTGGTTAGCATTGATTCACATGGCATTCTGCTGTGTGTGATTGCTGCACATCGTGGCATCAATTGTTCTTCATCAACAATGAAATAGAAAGTAAAATTGAGTAGTAAAGACGCATTTCAAGAGAAGCTAGACAAGTACATGGAAAGGAAGGGAAGGATATGTTGATAAGGTTAGATGAAGTAAGATGGGAGGAGGCACCTATGGAGCATAAAGACAAGCATGGAAAAAATAAGACCTAATGACATCTTTCAATGCTATAAATTCTCTGCAAAAGAAATGAGATCTCTTAGTGCCCCTAACAGCATTGTGAGGATACCTACACCACATGGATTGCAGCGGTTTCATTGGCCGAAATTTCCGGCCCCATTGCGCTGGGTTCGGTGAGCCATTCAAACATCCATTGACTTCAGCAGGACCGGAAGATCCCGCTGGCAGGAGGGGCTGGAAAATTTTGGCCATTGTTATTATTGTTGATACTAGCTTCTTTTCCCAGATTTATGTAATTAACTGAATTTAAATGTCCCAGATCTGTGTTGGGATTTGAACTCATGTCTTGGGATTATTAGTCCAGACCTCTGGATTACTAGTCCAGTAACATAACCACTATGCCACCATGTCTGATTGTATTCAGTAGGTGATGATGATTTTGAAGATTTTGCCTGGAATACCGTAAACAATTCTGCCTGAACAGTCCAAAAAATGGAACCGTTGCCTCAGCAACCATATGGTGATTGGATGATGGCATGTATCTCACAGAATCTGTGCTCTGCTGTGTGGAGGTTTGGAATTGGGGTCATCAGCTGTGGTCTCACAAAAGCCGTCTGTTCGTTCTCTTGTGACTGTCAATTAATGTAGGCACCATCGACTAATTTAGCAGAGGAGGGGAACCAGGATATTGCAGCAGAGAGGAGAGACAAGATTCATAGAAAACTAGGAAACTGGAGAAAAAATAGCAACAGAATAGAAGTGTAGATAAAACAGGTTTAGCAGAAGAAACAGACTAAAATGCTGTTGGAATTCACATGTGTTAATGCGAGGACTGTTACAAATGAGGCTGATGAGCTGCAGACACAAGTTATCACACTGGATTATGATTTGGGCAAGAATGGAACTAAACATTCCTGGCTACAATGTATTCAGGAGGTCCCTGGGTGACAAAGGAAATAGGTTTATAACAAATGTTAGGTGAAGAATACAATTGAAAACCAGACAGACTATAGAGTGCAAGGGGAAAGGTGAAAAATTATTCACAATTTACCTGTTCATTAAAATGGCTGCACAGAGAGTTGCATGCTGGCAAGCACAAAGTGGAAAACTTAACTGATTTGTATAAGCACATAGCAGATACGTTGATGAGGACTGAACATAACAGACAATGTTTAATCCTCACTTGTAAGTTAGCTGGGAAATAGTAAAATATAGGTGTACATAACATACTCTTGATTCCACATGAGTAAGAGGTGGGCATTTTGTTCTTTCTTAAAGTAATAATGTGAATATGCCTAATTTCCTCGGTGTTTATAAAGTCTGTGTGCAAAGTTAATCTTTATTAACTTTGGATGTAAACATGATAGAAGCAAAAAGCAAACAGCATATGAAAGCATAACACAGTTTTCCTAGAATCACAGAATTATTACAGTGCAGAAGGAGGCCGTTTGGCCCATTGTGTCTGTACTTGCTCTCTGAATAAGCCATTTAACACAATACAGTCTAAATGTCAAGGTTTCAACACAATCATCAATTTTCTTTGACCATACATTGTTTAAACTGTTTTTCTAACTTATTCAAAACATTTTCCAGTTTCTGCTGAGTGGTTTCATTGAATACAATACACCATTAACAGCAACTTTAACAATATTAACAGTAAATTTTATGAATTATGTTTTCATATGACTTTTACTGTTTGCTTCCATCATGCGTATATCCAAATGTATTAAAGTTTCAAGTTACACAGGTACATTATAAACATCTTGTACTATGTACTGCATAGGTGTGTGTGGAATCTTCCATGTGTAACCTGGTAAAGTGCTTTGCAAGATTAGCATTGATAGTATAAATCTAATGCACAAAGTTTGAAATGATTTGCAAACATGTCTTTAGACATGTCTTCTGAAATGCATCTTCTGACAGCAGTTGTGAGTCAATAATGAATGGTGCATCTTCCTTTCAGAGAATTCTCTTCTTAGTTCTGCCAGAAACCATTTGATGGTTTGTGCTTTTTATAAGACATAAAGTTTTTTTTATCATTATTTAGTGTGTGGTAGCAGCAATTTTATGCACTTGGGTTTTACCTAATGTCACCAATGTTCTATCTCTGATGCAGGTTGCAGAAATATCTCTGAGATCAACAGGAACCTTGTTCAGTTCTCCAAGCTTTAGAATGATTCCTGAAATGAAATTAAGTACCACATCTGAGTTTGGGGCAGCATCACTGGAAGATCAATATATCTAGAAAGAAAAGATCGTTTTGGACAAATTTGGACCTAATTGAAAAACACTGTAACCAAGGCAAATAAACAAATTAGAATATAGCGAATAACCTCTATTTCATAATGCAATAACTATTGAAGTATGCCTGTTTGAGGAATAATTCTCTTCTTGTTGACGTTTAAATGTTCTTTACCTGATCTCTTTTAACTTCAGCACTGACAGCACTGTTAAGCCCACTTTGGAGGCTGTTGTCTCTGCAAGTCCCTCTGCCTCCCTCTCTTCCTTTAAAACATTCTTCAAAATCTGTATCTTTTGGTCACCTCTCTAAATCTCCTCTTCTTTGGCTCAGCATCATGTTTCCTCATATCACCTTTAAGTCCTTCAGGATTTTTTTGTGTCAAGACTGCTGTACAAATGTGAGTTATTGTTTTTTGCTGGAGCACAGCCACTGTGTGAAGCATAGATACATTTTGTAAGCTCAATTCTGCTCAAAGCCCAAAGCTTAATGATATGAAACCGGGTTGTTTGTGGTTCGAGTGGGACTTGATTATCATTACTCTTTCATCTTTATGACTCAAGTTTAACTTCAGCCCAGCTAGAGGAGGTGCAAAGTTCCTTTAGTGGAAGATTGGGTAATAGTGTGTATCAGAATAATATACTTTCACCTCTGTAATCCAATATTCAGCTTTAATGTGATTCCTTCAGATTTCTGAAGAACAATATTTAAGGCACAAAATAGCAACAAATACATAAAATTGTCACTGCCTTTGTGACAGCCAGCAATGAAATAATTATTCTGGTAAATGAGACTGAGATTGTAATATGTAAGAGAGTCTGACAAGATCATAAACTTCAAGGGAAAAGGTTTGACATTTAATATATTTATTGTCTCCTTAACATTGCATTACACCCTGTAAGATACTCACAAACTGTGATCACGTATGTTAACATATTGGTGAGCTTTACCAGTCGAGTTTGTAACCACAACAGTTATCACACCCATTATGTAATTTGCCAAGTGGTTTACATTACATGACAGAAAGTGTGTTCTTTTCACATGATGGTTAATATATATTGGATATTCATAGTCCTATATCTGCTTCAACACTGTTGAAACTTCCTTTTAAAACAATAATAGTGTTTGAAATTAAAACTTTTCAGACAGCAATTCAGTTATAATTCCTTTCAAGTATTGGGAGTTACATATACAGAACTCAAAACAAATAAGTAATACTGGAAACAGTTTGACAAGAGTAAGCAGATTTTTTGAATGTTATGATAAACTGTGTTTTGGATTTAATATATTTGAGTATATTGGATTTCACTGTGCAATTTTAATTAAGCTTATGAGACATACTGCTAGTGGGGGTTGTTTTAAGTCAAATTCAACATTAAGTTTAGCTCAGATGTTTGTTAGTTAAATACTGTGTACCTTCGCACCTGACTGGCTGCAATATTCTGAAAAGTAACTTTAAGAACACTTGTATTTCTTGGCATACCTTATGTAAGGAAAATGTCTCTGATCAGTTTGCTGGATAGAAGAAATGTGGTCACTGGCCAGCAAATAATAAAGGAAGTAGGAAATCGCCCGATGGCAGTGGGCATTGGAGGAATACAGTTATAGAGTGAATAATTTGAAAAGGCTTTTGAAACCAGAGGTCAAGGTGACAGAGTGATTTAGGAAGGGAATTCCTGTTGGAGGGGCAATTGTGGGTGAAACATTGGTCACTGCTGGTAAAATTGAGAGCCTGAGCTACAAAGAGTAGAGTGGTAGTGGAGGAACAGAGGATATATGAGCAACAAAGAGCTAGAGGAGATACATCACTGAAGTGTGTGGAGGGGAGGGATTCGAACCGAGGGATTGGCAAGGCAAATGGAGCCGGTGAAGTTGGGGAGGGTGGAGGTGTTAGTAGTGCAGGATTTTGTAAAGGAAAGAATGCGGCCTGCAACATTCAATTCAGCTCAGTGGAGAAAGCCCAATGTTAACCAGCATTACAAAATGAATTGTCATTTAGAGAGGAGACAAATACCTGAAATATTTTATAATTTGTAGATGCCACATTTCAAAACATTTTACTTCTGATAAAGAATGATGCTGCTGTTGAATTACAATTATCCATAGATTTATTTTAATGATTTCTACACCTGAAATGCATTCAGGATTATCTCAAAATTATGTTTACTGCTGTTTACGCAGTTGCTGGTCAGCTGAAATCATGTGTTTGGAGTGCATCTGCTTCACTGCTGGAGCAGTATTTTTTCACTTTGAAATATCTTGTAACTAATCCATCCATAAAAAACAGTTTAATGGTACATTTGAGATGCAAACTTAGTATTCTGTGGGCCAAGTTGTGTTTCTAAAGAACATCAGTGCCACTTGCTGGCCACAAGCAGTAGCACTTGTTCAAACATTCCCATAATATTGCAGACATATTTTGGAATATTGGCTCAAATCTTCTGGTCTCCAAATGCCAGACAGCGGACGTACCCCTCCAAGATGCCCCATCAGAAGTCCCAATGCAGTGACTCCTTGTAAATTGCCCGGGAAGTTGAACTTCTGGTGGTCAATTCCCCTGTTCCCTGGGACCCTCTGTGAAAATTTCCAACTCTGAGTTCGAGTCAGAGACTTTGGACAGTTCCAACTTATTTACCTGGATAGTTACGCAGGAAATGTTATACAGAAAAATCCTGATGTAACTCCTGGGTAACCAAACAACTAACCGCCCCCCAAACTCCCTCCCTGATCCCACTTGACTCCCTGACCTGAGCTGACTAGTCCCCACCATCCAATCTGGCAACCCTCCTAACCCCACCCGACGACCCCATCCCACCCATCTGCTCCCCACCACCTCACCTGCCTGCCATCCAACCAACCTGCCACGCAGCTGCCACCCTACTGACTTGCTGCCCCATCCACCTACCACCATTCCCCGCTACCACCCGACCCAGCGTCACCTAACCAACCTTACCCACTTACCTTTGCCCACCCTATCCCCTCACCCACGTACCCCCTTACCCACATGCCTTCTCCCTATAGATAAAAACAAAAAACTGCGGATGCTGGAAATCCAAAACAAAAACAGAATTACCTGGAAAAACTCAGCAGGTCTGGCAGCATCGGCGGAGAAGAAAAGAGTTGACGTTTCGAGTCCTCATGACCCTTCGAAACGTCAACTCTTTTCTTCTCCGCCGATGCTGCCAGACCTGCTGAGTTTTTCCAGGTAATTCTGTTTTTGTTTTGCCTTCTCCCTATAGCTTTTCAAAGAAGCTGGTGGGCATTTTAACTCTTTACTTACCAGAGTATGCAGCCAGTGCCATAAAAAGGGACATGGCTTCTGTGTGAATTCTCTTTGCTGATGTCTTTGAGGTTTCCTGCGCTGAGTCAGTTTGGAAGGACCCTTCATCGGAAGTTTACTCAGAAAAATCAGAGGAAGGTAAGTGGGTATTTTCTTTGGCTGATCAGAATCAGAAATAGGGATTCCAATCCTGATTGGAAGATTTGGGCCATTAAGTTGTGCCCCTGCAATTAACATTTGTGATACTTTTGTTGTTTTGCTGAGGTAGAAGATATCGCTGCATGAAAATCTTTTATCTGATGTGATTACATCAGATTATAGTTCCGCTGTATTTAGTGGGGTAATGAGTGGCGAAGTACAGCAACTTCATGTCCCTACATGGATTAAAATGCCGAGTCCATCGGTGAAGTATTATTGGGCCTGAACTTCCTTGGAGTGGTATTCAGCGTCAGCTTGCCACTCCATGCCCAATTACTTATGTAAAATTTTTTTCAATCCTATTTCGCCCTACGTTCCAATTGAGGCTGGGCAAGATCCACACAGCGCAGTGTGTCCCCAAGGCCCAGCATCAAAGTGCAGCTGAGTCAAAGGGACGGAGGCCATGCCCCCTTTTTATGGCACTAGCTGCCGTGAACCAGGTAAATTTAAAGGTTCGTTCAAATTTAAAGGTGCTTGGCAGACCAGAGAGAAGGTAGGTGTCTCAGGTAGGTGGATAGAATTTTGGAGGCTGGGAGGGATCGCAAGTAGGAGCGGATTAGAGGTCAGGGGGGAAATCGGAGGTTTGGGGGAGGTTGGGGTGGAGGAGGTCGAGGGTTGGAGGTCATGGGGTCAGAGGTCAGGGGCAGGGTGTTGGGCCTCAGGGAAGTTGGGCATTGAGGGGGTTAGGGAGGATGGAGTTGGGGGGGGTGTCGGGCTTGGTGCTGGGCGGGTGGGTCGGGTCTCAGATCAGGTTGGGCCTGCAGGAGGTGTGGGGGGGTGGATGTTGGGCCCGCTGGGAGGGAGAAGAGTCCCGTGCAAGTGGGGGGAGTCTTGTAGGAGGGGGGGTAGTGGGAAACTCCTGGGGGTGTGGGTGAGTTCCAGGGTGGTAAAGTAGAGGTATGGAAGTTGATCCCTGGATGGGGTCAGAGAAGTGGGGAAGCCCTGTGCGGGGGCGGGGGTGGGGGTAATCAGGGGTTGTGGGAGTCTCCTCAGGAGTTGGGGGAGAGTCCCATGGGGATTGGTCTGGGCCTGTACAATCTTTACATAGAAGTTAGAAGTGGTTTTGCTTCTTCTAACCTTTTCTGGGTAACTATTGGTGTAACCCAGTTGGAACCATCCAAGGTTTGCAATTTAAATTGCATTTTCAGATGACTCCCAGTGCAGGGCAATTGGCCAGGGGAAATGTGCAGTTCTGGGAAATTGCCATGTAAGCCTTACTTGTGAGGAGAGTGCCCAGCACATCTTTGGGGTACCCCCACAATCCGATCCTGGGGGGCACGTAAGGATGGCTGAACAGGTGATATATCATGGCTGTAATATGTGGGAGCTCCTGAATGCCAGTGTAATGCCAAGATGTCTGCAGTAAGTGTCTGCGGCTTGAGGAGCTTCAGCTCAGAGTCATTGGGCTGGAGTTCAAGCTGCAGATACTGCAACACATCAGGGAAGGGGAAGGTCACCTGGATGCTTTGTACCAGGAGAGAGTCACAACCGTTAGGATAGAGTTTTATGATTTGGAAGGTGGTCAGGGACAGGAGGATGAGACTGCAGTTGAGGCAGGAAAGGGGATCTAGAGGGCAGGAGTGTAAGAGTGTCAGCTTCTGAGCTGTCCAACAGGCTTGAGGCTCTTTCAGCTTGTTTGGATGAGAAGGAGGACTGCAGGGTGGATGAGCTGAATGACCATGGCACCATGGTACAGGAAGCCATTCAAGTGAGGAGAGCAAAAAGGAATGTAGTGGGGATAGTGTAGCGAGGGGGATTGACACTGTTCTCTGCAGCGAGGAGCAATAGTCTAGACGGCTGTGCTGCCTGCCCAGTGTCAGGGTTCGGGACATTTGCCCAGGGCTGGAGAGGAATTTGCAGTGGGAGAGGGAGGATATAGTTGTCATGGTCCATGTAGGTACCAACAACATAGGCAGCACAAGGAATGAGATTCTGTATAGTCAGTATGAGGAGTTAGGCACTAAATTAAAAAGTAGAACCTCAAAGGTCATAATCTTTGGATTATTACCTGAGCCACGTGCAAATTGGCAAAGGGCAAATAAGATTAGAGAAATGAATATGTGACTCAAAGATTGGTGTGGGAGAAGTGGGTTCTGGCATCAGTTCTGAACCATGCTGGGACCAGTGTTCTAGTGAGCCACATAACCAGGGAAGTAGAGAGGGCTTTAAATTAAATAAGGTGGGATGGTGAGGGAGCAAGCTTGGGCAGATGTGGCAAATCAATTGGTAGAGTCAAGGCAGGAGAGCAAAATAGTAATATGGGAAATGTGGGTCAGAGAATGGCAGGAAGGGACAGAGAAAAAAAAACCTAGGAATATACCAAGTCAAGACTAGATGTTATAAAGATAACAAAAAGACAAAACTAAAGGCTGAATATCTGAATGTGTGTAGCATTCATAACAAAGTAAATGAATTGATAGCGCGCATTGAAGTAAAGAAATATGATCTGATAGCCATTACAGAGATGTGGTTGCAGGATGACTAAGATTGGGTCTGGAATATTGAGGAGTATATGACATTCAAGAAGAATGGGAAGTTAGGTAATGGTGGAGAGGTAGCACTGTTAATCAAAGATGGCATTGGTGCAATAGCTAGAGATGAAATTGGTTCAGGAGATCAAGATGTAGAATCGGTCTGGGCGGAGATGAGGGAGAGTAGAGGAAAAAGTTCACTTGTGGGAGTGGTCTACAGGCCCCCTAACAATAGCCACAGTGTAGGACAAAGTATACAAGAAGAAATATTAGGTGCTTGTGATAAAGTGAAGGCAATAATCATGGATGATTTTAATCTACATATAAATTGGAAAAACAGATTGGCAGTAGAAGCCTGGATGAGGAGTTCATTGAATGCTTTTGAGATAGCTTCTTAGAGCAGCACGTTCTGGAACCAACCAGAGAGCAGGCTATTTTAGACTTGGTATTGTGTAATGTGACAGGATTAATTAATGACTTCAGAGTAAAGGCACCTCTAGGTAGAAGCAATCACATTATGATTGAATTTTACATCCAATTTGAAAGGAGGAGAGTGAGTCTAAGACTCGTATTTTAAATTTAAATAGGGGCAACTATGTGCACATGAAAGCTGAGCTAGCTGAAGTGGACTGGGATATTACGCAAGAGGATAGCTCAATAGAGAAGCAGTGGCCGACAGATAAGGGGATATTTCAAAATCCTCAGAATAAATATATTCCTACTGTAAAGAAAAATTCTAAGGGGAGGACCCACTATCTGTGGTTATTTAAAGCAGTTAAGGAAAACACCAAACTTAAGGAAAAAACACAACTGTGCAAAGATGAGTGACAGGTCAGATGTTTGATCAGAATATAAAGAATGGCAGAGAATTACTGAAAGGTTAATCGGGGAAAGAAATTAGAGTATGAGAGGAAGCTAGCTAGAGATGTAAAAATGGATAGCACAAGTTTCTACAGGTATTTAAAAAGGAAAAGAATAAGTAAAGTGAGTTTTAGCTTTTGAAAGAGTGACAATGGGGAGTTAGTTGTAGATAAGAAGGAAATGGCAGATGAAATGAACAAATATTTTGCTTCTGTCTTCACTACAGAGGACACAAAAAACATTCCAGCAATAGCTGTAAATCAGGAGGTGGAAGGGAGAGGGGAATTTGGTGAAACTACAATCTCTAGGGAAGCAGTACTGAGCAAACTGATAGGGCTGCAGGCTGATAAGTTTCTGGGACTCGATGGTCTTCATTCTAGGGTCTAAAAGGTGGCTAACAAGGTAGTAGATACATTAGTGTTAATTTTCCAAAATTCGGTAAATTCTAGACAGATTCCATAAGACTAGCAATTATAAACCCTCTATTCAAGAAGGGAGTGAAGCAGAAAACAGGAAACTATAGGCCAGTTAGCTTGACGTCTGTCATGGGGAAGGTGTTAGAATGGATCATTAAGGAGGCTATAGCTAGTCACTTAGAAAAGTTCAAGGTAATTGGGTAGACTCAGCATAGTTTAACCAACGTTTTGGAGTCCTTTGAAGGAGTAACAAGCACTGTGGATAAAGGGGAGCCTGTAGATGTACTGTACTTAGATTTCCAGAAGGCAATTGATAAGCTGCCACACTAAAAGTTATTGCAGAAAATAAAAGCTCATGGTGTAGGGGTAACATATTAGCATGGATAGAAGATTGGTTGGCTGCAGAAAACAGAATATGCGTATATGGGTTTTTTATCGATTGGCAGGATGCGATGAGTGGTGCCCCGCAAGAGCCCATGCTGGGGCCTCAACATTTTACAATTTATATCAATGACTTAGATGAGGGGAGTGAAGGCATAGCTAAATTTGCAGATGACACAAAGATAGGTAGGAAAGTACCATTGTGAAGTGGACACAAGGAGGTTGCAGCTGGATATAGATAGGTTGAATGCATGGCCAAAAATCTGACAGATGAAGTATAATGTGGGAAAATGTGAAGTTGTTCACTTTGGCAGGAAGAATAAAAATGTAGAGTGTTATTTAAATAAAGAATGGCAGCAGAATTCCGAGATGCAGAGGGATCTAGGTATTCTAGTGCATGGGTCACAAAAAGTTAGTATGTAGGTACAGCAAGTAATTAAGAAGGCTAATGGAATCCTTTATTACAAGAGGAATTGAACATAAAGTCAGGATGTTATGCTTCAGTTATACAGGGCATTGGTGAAACCATATCTCAAATACTGTGTGCAGTTTTGGTCTCCTTGTTTAAGGAAAGATGCAAATACATTGGAGGCGTTCCCGAGGAAGTTTACTAGATTGATACCTGGAATGAGCGAATTGTCATATGAGGAAAGGTTGGACGGATAGGGTTTGTTTCTGCTCGAGTTTAGAAGACTGAGCAGTGACTTCATTCAAGTATATGAGATCCCGAACAGTCTCAACAGGGTGGACATAGAAAGGATGTTTCCTCTTGTGGGCAAGTCCAGAACGAGGGGGCACTGTTTTAAAATTAGGAGTCACCCTTTTAGGACAGAGCTGAGGAGATTTTTTTTTTTCTCTGAGGGTTGTGCGACTTTGGAACTCTCTGCCTCAGAAGGTGGTGGAGGTAGATAGATTCTTGTTAGGCAAGTGAATCAAAGGTTATTGGGGGTAGATGGGAATGTGGAATTCGAAACACAAGCAGATCAGCCATGATCTTATTGAATGGCAGAGCAGGCTCGAAGGGCCGAATGGCCTACTTCTGCTCCTATTTCATATGTTTATATATTCATATGTTCATTCTAAATCCCAACAACTTGTTTCATGAAAAAGCTTTTCCACATGGCGTCTCTGGTTGTTTTGCCATTCATCTTAAATCTGTGCCCTCTGGTTATCAACCCTTCAGCCATGGGAAACATTTTCTCCTTATTTACTTTAATTAAATCCTTCAGGACTTTAAACACCTTTATCAAATCACTTGTTAGCTTTCTCTGTTCTGTAAGGAGAACAAAACCAGCTTCTTTCTATCCACATTACTGTTATCCCACATCCTTGGAAGCATTCTAGTAAATCTCTTCTGTATCCTCGACCACAAAGCCTTTGTGTCCTTCCTAAAATCTGGTGCCCAGAATTCGGCACAATACTGAAGCTTTATCTGACCTAATGATTTTTTTTAAAGGTTTAGCATAACTCCCTGGCATTTATATTCTATATTTTTGTTCATAAAGTCCAGGATCTGATAAACTTGATGAACTGCTTTGTTAATCTATCCTGCGACCTTGAAAGATTTGCACTCCCAGTTTTCTCTTTCATTCCCTTTAATTGTACCATTCAGCTTTATTGCCTCTCCTCATTCATCCCAACAAAAGGTATCACTTCACACATTTCTACATTGAATTCCATCTGTGAGCTAGTGAAACTATAAATGAGCCACTTGTGGAATATAACTGGTCAGTATTAAGCTCAAAGCTAACAAGTCTCCTTCCATAGGCCATATCATCAGGCCAAACTATATAAGGACTCTGCCCTACGAGTTTATTTCCTTGATGATGCTGTAGTTGGGACACTGCAACCCTGAATTCTCTTACAATAGAACAATTACATCGCAACTAATGAATATTTGTTTATCACAGAATCATAGAAGGATTAGAATGGTTATAGCACAGAAGGAGGCCATTTGACCCTTTGTGTCCGTGTCAGCTCTCTGCAAGAGCATTCAGCTGGTCCCAGACCCTGACCGTTTCCCAGTAGCTCTGCAATTTTTTTCTCTTCAGATAATTGTTCAATTCCCTTTTGAAAGCCATGAATTTGTCTCCATCACATTCTCATGCAGTGCATTCTAGATCCTAACTATGCTGTGTAAAAAAGTTTTATCTCATGACATCTTTGGTTCTTTTGCCATTCAGTTTAAATTGGTGACCCTCTGGGTTTTAAACTCTTCTACTAATAGTAACAGTTTCTCCCTACCCACCCTGTCCTGACTGCTCATGATTTTAAGTACCTCAATCAAATATCCTATTAATGTTCTCTTCCCTAAGAAGAACAATTCCAGCTTCTCCAACCTACACACAAAACTGAAGCCTCTCATCCATGGAACCATTCTCATAAATCTTTTCTGCACCCTCCCTAATGCCTTCATATTCTTCCTAAAGTGTTGTGTGCAGAATTGGTCACAATACTCTAACTGAGACCGAACCAGTTTTAAAAGTTCACCATAACTTTCTTGCTTTTGTATTCTATACCTCTATTTATAAAGTCTGTAATCCCACAGGCTTTTTTAAAGCACTTTCTCAACCAACCCTGTCAAACATTAGTTGTCACTTGCAATTGGACAACACCTGCTGAAAAATCCTGATTGTGCTAAGAATTACACTAAAAACCGATTTAGACAGTCAGACAGTTTACCAGACCAATACCCGGAATGGGCCATTGTTTCATGAGGAAACGTTGACAAGGCTCTGCTTGTATCCACAGGAGTTTAGAAGAGTAAGAGCGACTTGATTGAAACATATAAGATCCTGAGGGCAATTTACACGGTGGATCCTGAGGGCAATTTACACGGTGGATATCCCCAGGTCTATTTGTTTCCTCCTCACTCCCCTCCCAACCCCACCTCCCCCCCCCCCGCACCCCCCCACCACCACCTGCCTTAGAATTGTACTTTTTATTCTATATTGCCACTCCTGACCAAAATGAATCACTTCATATTTCTCTGCATTAAATTTCATCTGCCATGTGTGTCCCCATTCTACCAGCCTGGTTATGACCTCTTGAAGTCTATCAGTATCCTCCTCACAGTTCACAAAACCAAGTTTTGTGTCATCTGCAAATTTTGAAATTGTGCCCCGCACACCCAAACCTAGGTCATTAATATAAAGAGAAGCAGTGGCCCAGTACTGACCCCTGGGTATCCCACTGTATACCTTACTCAGTCTGAAAAACAACCATTCATAACTACTCTCTGTTTCCTTTCAATCAGCCCACTTCAAATCCATGCTGATACTTTCCTTTTTATTCCACGGGTTCTGTCTTTGCTGACAAACCTGTTACGTGGCACTTTGAAAGTCCATGTACACTGCATCAACATCATTACCCTCATAAGCCCACTCTATTACCTCAACAGAAAACTCAACCAAGTTAGATAAACACAGTCGTTCAGATCTCTTGCTCGTCTGTGGAGCGGACGTGACCACCACTGACTGCGGTTTAAACTGCCCACTTACCATTTTACACTGGAGCCTTTGCACCTTCTGGTTCTGGCTCCAGCAGGGATGTAGGAATGAACAGAGTTGGGCGGCCAAGTAGACAGCTTAATTCCAGCAAAGCCAAGCTCTCTTTTTCAGCATGAACGTGGTGTGAATATTGTCAGGGGGTGAACATAGCCAGGGGGGGTCATTGTAGGGAGTGTGAACACTGTTGGAGTGAACGTTGTCAGGAGGGTTGAACACTGTTGGATGGGACGAAGATTGTTAGGGGTGAACATAGTTGGGGGAGCATTGTCGGGTGGGAGCATTGTCGAGGGAAGTGAACATTGTTGTTGGGATGAATGAACGTTGTTGGGGACTGTCTTCAGTTCGTTGACTTGCATTGTTTTGTTTTATTGCCTCCTAAACAGCACAGCCTCACCCTCTGACGATGCTCACACTGCTCACATCCCAATAATGTTCACCTCCTCCTTCAACTTATGACAATACTCACCTCCTCCCTCAAACCCAACAATGTTCGTTCCCTTCCACATTCACCAACAATGTTAACCCTCACTCTCATCCCCCCAAGAATACTCATACCATTCCTCACAATACAACATTGTTTACCTCTTTCCTCACCCTCAAAAATGCTTACCACCCTCCCCATCTCACCTGCCCCTTCATCCCAAACAATGCTCATTTTCCCCTTTCCATGCACCCCCAAAATGCTGACTCTCCTGACATTAGCTGGTTAGGAGCTATGAATTCAGGAAGGTGAGTCAAAGGGGGTGAACATTGTCAGGGACGGGAGGAACATTTGCAGGGAGGGGAAGGTGAACATTGTCGGGGCGGGGGGGGAGGGCGGGTGTGAACATTGTTGGGGGAGGGGTTAATATGTCGGGGCTGAACATTATCCGGGGGGGTGAACATTGTTGGGGGTGAACATTGTCAGGGTTGGGGTGTGTGCATTGTTGGGAGAGCAGGATGAACATTGTTAGGGTGGGGGGGAGGTGCAGGGTAAACATTTTTGGGAGGGGATGAGCTGTCTCAGGGTTACCATGGTGTTGAACTGCTTTGACGTTCCAGCTGATTTATTTAGAGCTGCATTCTTAAGTAGACCTTACACCTGCTAGGAAAAGCTGTAAGTAAATCTGCTTAAAAACCAGGGTAAGCATAGGGCAAACAGCCCTCGTCTTTTACCACCGTTTTACTATTTATATGTTGATAGAACACTTTTGGATACGTAGGAACATAGGAACTGGAGTAGATCATTCAGCCCGTCGAAACTGCTGCACCATTCACTTAAATCATTGCTGATTATCTACCTCAACACTGCTTTCCCACGTTTTCTCCTTATCCCTGGATGTCGTTGGCCTCCAGAAATCTATCAATTTCTGTTTTGAACACACTCAATGATTGAGCTTCCGCAACCCTCGGAAGTGGAGAATTCCAAAGATTCACCACCCTCTGAGTGAAGAAATTCCCCCTCAACTCAGTTTTAAATGGCCTGCCCCTTATCTTGAAATTATGTCCCCTGGTTTTAGATTCACCAACCAGGGGAAACATCTACATCCTCCCTGTCACACCCTGTAAGAACTTTGTAAGTTTCAATGAGGTCACCCCTCATTCTTTGAAACTCTAGGGAATGCAGAACCAGTCTCCCCAATCTCTCCCCATTGGGCAATCCCACCATCCTGGGGATTAATCTGGTGAACCTCCATTGCACTCCCTCAATATCCATCCTTAGATAAGGGGACCAAAAACAGTACAGAATACTCCAGGTGGGGTCTTACTGCAGCAAGACATTTTTACTCCTGTACTCCCCTTTTGATGAAGTTCAACAAACCATTTGCCTCCCCTCGCTGGATCTGCATGCTAGCTTTTAGTGACTCACATTTCCTCTTCTGTTGGCTGTCAGTTTCTTCTCATACCTGTTTTTGCTTGTCTCGATGGGCCTGAATTTCCCACGGATTGGCAGTCAGAGTCTGATTGCCACTCCATTCCAACTTTCTTACATGAAATTTTTTCCGGTCCTATCTCACCCGACCTCCTGACTCAGGCTGGGTGAGATCCAGGGTTGCCATCAGGGCCTACTGTTGAAGGCAGCTCAGTTGGATGTAAGGAAGCCATGCCCCTTTTTTAGCGCACTAACTGCCATCAACCAGGTAAGTTAAAGGTCCAGACAAACGTAAAGGTATTTGACAGGCCAGGCAGAAGGTAAGTATCTAAGGTAAGATGGCAGGATTTGGTGGGGTGGGTCAGGTGGGATTTTGGGGAATGGGTGTTGGGTCAGGCAGGTTGGGCCTCTGGGAGGGCTTGTGGGTTAGCTCAGGCCTCCTGGGGTATGGGCTGGGTACGGGTTGAGTTGGGATGGACCTCCAGGGGGGGTGTGGATTGGACTGGGCCTCTGGGGTGGGGTGTGGTTGGAGTCGGGCTTTGGGGCTGGGGGGTGGTGTCAGGCCGGGCCTTGGTGGGGGAGGTGAGGGGTGGAGTTGGGTCAGGCTTCGGGGTGCGGCGGTGTTGGAGGGGGGAGTAGGCTTGGGCCTTGTGGGAAGTCAGGTTGGGCCTCAGCAGGGGGAGTCAGGTCAGGGGAAGGGTCAGGCTTCGACGAAGGGTGAGGTTGGAGTCCAGTTAGGCTTCAGTGGGGGGAGTCAGGTTGGGCCTTGGGGTGAGGGGAGTCAGGTCGGGCCAAGAGGTGGGGGAGAAGTTGGGTTGAGCCAGGGGTGGGTAGTCGGGTCAGGCCTTTTGGGGGGGTTGGCATGGTGGGTGTGGAGGCAGTGCAGTGGGGTTGGGGTGGATTGGGCTTCTGGGAGGGGGTGTGGGTTAGCTCAGGCCTCCTGGGGTCTGGGCTGGGTGCGGGTTGGGTTGGGTTGGACCTCCAGGGGGGGTGTGGATTGGGCTGGGCCTCCGGGTTGGGGTGTGGGTGGGGTCAGGCTTTGGGTTGGGGGTGAAAGTCCGGTCTGGCCGCTTGGGGGGGTAAGAGTTGGGAATAGGGCTTTGTGGGGAGGGGGGCATGTGTCACCATGGGTGTGGAGGAGTTCCGTGGAGTTCAGGGAATCCTTTTGGGGTGGGAGTTCCATGTGGGGCAACCTGTTGGTGTGGGTACTCCCCATGGGTGTAGGTACTCCCCATGGGTGTAGGTACTCCCCATGGGGGGTGGGGTTGGTAGTCCTTGTGGGGTGGCTAGTCGGGGGGAGGAGTTCCATGAGTATGGGGAATCCCATGGGGGTGGAAAGTCCCTGTAGGGGTTTCGATTGGGGGTGAAGGTAGACCCTTGGGTTCTGGAATTCCTGTGGTGGGGGTAATCGGAGGGGGGTAGTGCTATGGAGTTCAAGGGACATGGAGGGAGTCCCCAGGGGGTTTGGGGGAGACCTGGGTGGGGGGGGGGGGGGGGTGGGGGGGGGGTGGGGGGGGGGTGGGGGGGGGGGGATGGTGCGTGGGTCAGTGTGAGTCTGTATAATGTTACTCAGAAGTTAGAAGTGGTTTCAATTCTTCAAACTTTTTCTGCATAACTATTGATGTAACCCAGTTGGAACCATCCAAAGTTTGCAATTTGTTCCCCAGCCCATCCTTGGGGTACCCCGCAGGTACACTGCCCTGGAGCTCAGTTGAACTTTCTACATTTAGCCTGGCTCTCACTTGTGTTATCAACCCAGCATTTGTCATACGCAACATCTTCTACTTTATCTTACTCTTTATCTCATTCATAATCCAGAAGGATCTGGCTTTGTTTGTCCTACTCTTTCCCCTTGTGGGAATGTACTACCTATGTACCTCGACTGTACTGAACCACCTCATTTTTAAACACAGTCTGTCACTCTTTGATTCCAATTTACCTGAGCCAAAATAAAAGTAAAATACTGTGGATGCTGAAAATCTGAAATAAAAACAGAAAAACTCAGCATTTCTGGCAGCATCTGTGGAAAGAGAAACAGAGTTAATGTTTCGAGTCTGTATGACTCTTCTACAAAGATGGGCCAAATCTGTTCTCACCCCACTCAAATTGGCCCTCCCCCAGTTCATTATTTTTACTCTGGATTGCTCCTTGTCCTTTTCCACAACAAACCTAAACCTTATAATACCATGATCGATGTCCTCTAAATGTTCCCCTACTGATATTTGATGCACTTGTCCCACTTCATTCCCCAGAACCAGATCCAGCTATGCTTCCTTTCTCATTGGGTCAGAAACGTATCAGTCAGCGTGCAGGGGCGGGCCTGACATGCCGATGCGTAAAATGACGTGTGATGATGTCAGGCGTGCGTCCCAATGTCACTGCGCGCCATCGCAATATTTTGTTCGGTGGGCGCACACCAGAGTCGGCTGAGCACCCGCCGAAAAGTTAAGGGCCAATTAAGGTCATTAAGAAATTAATTAAAATCCTTAAGAATGCTGCTCGTCCAACCTTAAGGTTGGCGGACAGGTGAAAAGCCCAAACGGCCTTCATGTTTTTCAGGAAACACAGTCACATGAGGGGACATGTTTGAATAAGTTTTTAATTCAATTCTGTCATGATTTTATTATACATTCAATCTCCCTGAGGCAGTTTCTGTGCCTCAAGGAATTTGCTGCAGGCCCTGACTCTCCCTCCTCCCCCCACCCACACAGGTAGCGCTGAGCATTACCAGCCGCGCATGATGCTGGGCGGGCCTTAATTGGCTCGCCCGCCAAATGGGCGGTGTGGAGCCAATCGTGGGTGGTGATCAGCTCCGTGCCCGCTCCTGCTCCCGCTCCCACTCCCGCCCCCGCCCACCATAGGAAAAATCCTGGCCATTAATCTAGAAAATCCTCCTGAACACACTTCAGAAATTCTTCCTCCCCTCTGTCCTTTACATGAGTACCATCCCAGTCTATATTAGGGTAATTAAAGTCCACATTATAACTACTTATTTTGTTTTTAGCTTAAAAGCTTTTGCACTTCTCTGTAACTTTGTTGCAAATTTGTTCTTCTATATCTTTCACACTAGATGATGATTTTTAGAATGCATGGTCTATTGTCTCTTCGCTCCAAACAAATAGATTCTGTGCTGCTTCATGCTCTCGTCTGAACCTGGAAAAATTTATTAATTTTGCTTCCATTTTCCACCCCTCCATCATTTTCACGTGGTCCATCTCTGACACTTCCCTTCCTTGACCTCTCTGTCTCAATTTCTGGTGATAGACTGTCCACCAATATCCATTACAAGCCAACCGACTCCCACAGCTACCTCGACTACAGCTCCTCACACCCCACTTCCTGTAAGGACTCCATCCCATTCTCTCAGTTCCTTCGCTTCCATAGCATCTGTTCTGATGATGCCACTTTCCAAAACAGTTCATCTGACATGTCTTCCTTCTTCCTTAACCGAGGTTTTCTACCCACAGTGGTTGACAGAGCCCTCAACTGTGTCCGGCCCAACTCCCGTGCATCCACCTTCACACCTTCCTCTCCCTCCCAGAACCATGATAGTGTCCCCCTTGTCCTCACTTATCACTCCACCAGCCTCCGCATTCAAAGGATCATCCTCCACCATTTCCGCCAACTCCAGCATGATGCCACCACCAAACACATCTTCCCTTCACACCCCCTGGCTGCATTCCGTGGGGATCGTTCTCTCTGGGACTCCCTGGTCTACTCCTCCATCACCCCCTACACCTTAACCCCCTCCCACAGCACCTCCCCATGCAACCGCAGAAGGTGCAACACCTGCTCCTTTACTTCCCCTCTCCTCACTGTCCAAGGGCCCAAACACTCCTTTCAAGTGAAGCAGCATTTCACTTGCACTTCCCTCAATTTAGTCTACTGTATTCACTGCTCCCAATGCGGTTTCCTCTACATTGGAGAGACCAAACGCAGACTGGGTGACCGCTTTGCAGAACACCTTCGGTCTGTCCGCAAGCATGACCCAGACCTCCCTATCGCTTGCCATTTCAACACTCCACCCTGCTCTCATGCCCACATGTCCGTCCTTGGCCTGCTGCATTGTTCCAGTGAAGCTCAACGCAAACTGGAGGAACAGCACCTCATCTTCCGACTAGGCAGTTTACAGCCTTCCGGACTGAGTATTGAGTTCAACAATTTTAGATCATGAATTCTCTCCTCCATCCCCACCCCCTTTCCGATCCCCCTTTTTTCCAATAATTAATATAGATTTTTCTTTTCCTACCTATTTCCATTATTTTTAAATGATTTCCATCCATTGTTTTATCTCCACCTTTTAGCCTATTTCGATCCCTTCCTCCCACCTCATCCCCACTAGGGTTACATGTACCTTGCGCGTCCTGCTTTCTACCCTTAGTGACACCTATTAACACATTCCTTAGATAATATCACCACCTTCAGCACCTCTTTGTCCTTTTCTCTATGACATATTTTGGCTATCTCCACCCATCACTGGCCCTCTATCCAGCTCTACTTGTCCCATCCCCCCTTAAACCAGCTTATATTTCACCTCATTTCTATTTTTTCTTAGTTCTGTTATAGAGTCATATGGACTCGAAACGTTAGCTGTGTTCCTCTCCGCAGATGCTGTCAGACCTGCTGAGCAATAATTTACAAGATATTTATTGAAATGATATTAATTGCATAGAAGTGCTTGGTGCAGTGAAAGCCAAGTGTATTTTCCTGTTCACTATGTTATGAAGTTGTGCTTATGTCAAATATTGGCCTTTTAAAAAGAAAGATCTTTGAAACAGACAGATTTCAAATCTACAGCAGATGGATGAATCTAATTACATCACTACATCAAAAACAATAAGTCTATGAATTCTATTACAGACAATGGCTTCCCTGGAGATTTTTAAACAACCCTCTTTCTGATTTATCAACTATATCTATGGAGGCATCCACAGTATTCAACAGTGGAAAATGAACCACTAAAATGTTAATTGCTTGGACAAAAAAAACTTGATATTTTTATAAGATAGCTCTCCAGGCGAGCTAACTGAGTTATCATTGGAAAATATACTTATTTTTAAAATACTGGCATTTGGAGAGAAGACACATGACCAATCAACTTGCAGTGTGTGCTCAAAGCACGTTTGTTGGGGCAGAACATCAGCAACAGTTGAGTGAAGGAAAATCTCCTGCTTTCTCCCTGTCAGACTGAGCCCTGTCTGCTAAATTTGATTTTGTTTTCATTTCTGCAGTAGACAATTTTTTTTTGAAGGAAGACTTCATTTTTATAGCAGCGTCTCCAGAGAAGAATATAACACCAACTACAACTTTAAACTACCTCTGCACTGAAAACAAAGTGCTCAGATCTTATCTGTGGCTGGACAAGACAGTAAGGTACAAAGCCTGAATTTTGTTTATCTTTCCATGAACTCTGGTTTGGCCAAATTTATTCTCCCCTACTCTGTAAACTGCATTTGCGTGTGTGGATTTTGAATGTGGGTGCTTGCAGGAGTTGGGATATACTTTTAATACCTTTTCCCAGGTCAGTTTTAGTGTAATAAACCAACCTCTTACTTTGTTAAGCTCAAGAAAATCTGTCTGACTTAGTTCTTTATAATCATAGCATTAAAACAGTTAACAGCATTAAATTGGCAAGTTATAACCTATTTTTTAAACACAAACCCTGTTGCCATCACAAAGGAGAGGGAAAAGAGGGAAGCAGTTTGACCCCTCCTCACCCAGTATTAACAGAAATTTGGGGGTTAGCATCCAGATCGAACACATAGACAAATGAGAGAAATTGGAAGTGGGAAACAAAATTGATCCAGAAGTAATTTAAAATCTTCAATACGGGTTTTCTTGTGATTTGCAGTGGTAGTGGGAAAATGTAAAATTGTCCATTTTAGTACTTTAGGAAGAATAAAAAAGAAACATATTATCTAAATGGTGAGAGTTTGCAGAGCTCTGAGAGGCAGAAGGATCTGGGTGTCATAGCGCATGAACTGCAAAAGGTTAGTATGCAAGCACAAGTAACTAGGAAAGCTACTAGAATGTTATCGTTTATTGCAAGGGGAATTGAATATAAAAATAGGGAGGTTATGTTTAAGTTATACAGGGCACTGTTGAGATCATTTCTGGAATACCGTGCACAATATTAGTCTCCTTATTTAAGGAAGGGTGTAAATGCGTTGGAAGCAGTTCAGAGAAGGTTTACCAGACTAACACCTGGAATGGGCGGGCTGTCTTATGAGGAAAAGTTGGACAGGCTAGGCTTGTATCTGCTGGAGTTTCGAAGAATAACAGGTGACTTGATTGAAACATATAAGATCCTGAGGGGTCTTGCTAGGGTGGATGTGGGAAGGACATTTTATCTTGTGGAAGAATCTAGAACTTGGGAGGGTCACTGTTTAAAGATAAGGGGTCACCCCTTTGAGTCCGAGATGAGGAACTTTTTTCTCTCAGAGGGTAATGAGACTTTGGAACTCTCTTCCTCAAAAGGTAGTAGAAGCATACGAACGTACGAAATAGGAGCGGAAGTAGGTCATTGGGCCCCTTGAGCCTGCTCCGCCATTCAATAAGCTATGTCTCGAATTCCAATTTCCCATGTACCCTGATAATCTTTGATTCACTTGCCTAATAAGAATCTATCTCCCTCCGTCTTAAAAATATTCAATGACCCTGCCTCCACCACCTCCTGAGGCAGAGAGTTCCAAAGTTGCAAAGCCTTCTGAGAGAAAAATTTCTCCTCATCTCTGTCCTAAAAGGGCAACCCCTAATTTTAAAACAGTGCCCCTTAGTTCTGGACTGCCCCACAAGAGGAAATGTCCTTTCCACATCCACCTTGTTGAGACCATTCAGGATCTTATATACTTGAATCAAGTCACCCCTCACTCTTCTAAACTCTATTGGAAACAAGCCAAGCCTGCCCAATCTTTTCTCATAAGACAACCTGCTCATTCCAGGTATCAATCTATTAAACCTCCTTTGAACCGTCTCCAATTAATTTACATCCTTCCTTAAATAAGGAGATCAAAATTGCACACGGTATTTGAGATGTGGTCTCACCAATGCCCTGTATAACTGAAGAATAACATCCTTTTATGTTAATTTTCACTCATAATAAAGGATGCATCCCATTAGCCTTCTTAATTACTTGCTGTATCTGTATACTAACTTTTTGGGGCTCACGCACTAGAACACTTAGATCATTCTATACCTCAGAATTCTGAAGCCGTTTTCCTTTAAAGTAATATTCTGCTTTATTATTCTTCCTGCCAAAGTGAACAACTTCACATTTCCCCACATTATACCAGAGTCTATGAATATAAGCAGGATCTATGAATATTTTTAAGGCAGAGCTGGATAGATTCTTGATAAGCAAGGGGGTGAAAGGTTATTGGGGTAGGTGGGAATGTGGAGTTGAGGTTACAATCAGATCAGTCATGATCATATTAACAGAATTACCTGGAAAAACTCAGCAGGTCTGGCAGCATCGACGGAGAAGAAAAGAGTTGACGTTTCAAGTCCTCATGACCTTTCCACAGAACTGAGTGAATATAAGGAGAGGGGTGAAATATTTCACCCCTCTCCTTATATTCACTCAGTTCTGTGAAAGGGTCATGAGGACATAACGTCAACTCTTTTCTTCTCCGCCGATGCTGCCAGACCTGCTGAGTTTTTCCAGGTAATTCTGTTTTTGTTTTGGATTTCCAGCATCCGCAGTTTTTTTGTTTTTATGATCATATTGAATATTGGAGCAAGCTCAAGGGGCCAAGTGGCCTACTCCTGCCCCTAATTCATATGTAGAGTATTTAGAAAATGTCCGCATTTGAAACCAGTGCTTTCCTAGAACAGAGTGAACCAACTTGGGACATTTAAAAACCCTATCCCCCTGATGAAGTAAGGAGTATAATGGAGTTTAATTTAGAGTTTAAGATTTGTCTAAAAGCTAGAAAAATGGACATTCTAAAATGTGTAGGCAAACATTTGGACATTGAACTTGAAGAAACTGAAACAGGCAGACTAGTCTTAACAAAGGTACAGCTGGAGCAGCAGTGACTAGAGTTAGAACTCAATGAAAAAGAATTCCAAGACAGGGAAAGAGAGAAAGAGAAAGAGGACGGAGATGGAAAGACAGGACAGGAAATGAAAAAGTGTGTTCTGGAAAGAGGCACAGGAACAGGAGTTGAGGCTACTCAAACTGAGGAGTGCCCACTGAAGGCACCCCTAGTGAGGGAACCACTCCTAGCTCAGGACCAAGTATTGAGATCTTCAAGTTTTCCCACTTAATACCAAAGCTTTATGAGAAAAAGGTGGAAGAACTTTTCATCTCATTTGAAAGACTTGCACAGTAGTTGAAGTGGCCAGCTGAGGACTGGCCCCTGCTGCTGCAAAGCATATTAACAGGAAAATCCCATGAGGTCTATCCCCTGTTTTTTGACAAGAGTTCTTGAAAATTATGAGATGATTGAAAAGGCTATAACTAAGTGCATATGAGTTGGTGCTTAAAGTGTACAGCCAAAAATTCTGAACCCTCCAAAAACAAGCTGAACGAACTTACACCAATTTCAAAAGGGTTAAACAACTTCCTTTCGACCAATGGATATGGGTGCTTAAGATAGAGTCCATCTATGAAAGCATCCGAGAGGTGATCCTCCTCAAGGAGTTTAAAAACTCATTCCCCCTTTCTGTAAAAACCCACATGGAGGGAAAAAAAAGCTGCAAGAGCATGATAGGCTGCCCTCATAATAGATGACTATGAGTTAACCCAAAGACCCATGAACCAAAGTAACCTGGGATTTGGAAATTCCTATAGGCTAGGCAGAGGTAAAAGTGAGGTAGATGTAACCAAAGCAGGCGTGAGAGAAAAAGCGAGAAATGAAAGAAAAGTAGAGCAATCCCCAACTTTTAAGAGAAGGAACCAAGATGGGAAACTGGTAGGAAACTGCCCAGTGTGCTTTCAGTGTGTTAGAAACAATGTGCAGGGTTATGGGGAAAAGGCAGGAGATTGGCACTTAGTTAAAATGCTCAGAGATCCAGTGCAGACATGATGGGCTGAATGGCCTCCTTCCACACCATAACAATTTTGTGTTTCTATTATTTTAAGCCAGGCCATCTGAGGAAAAACTACTAACATGTGAAAAGGCCCACACGAGGTACTGCAACTGGGCCAGTGTCTGTGGCCATGAAAGTTTGAGTCGATTTTTGAATTTGGCTGACAGCCAGTATACTTACAGGATTTTGTATTTAAGGGGAAGTGGCCCATTTCAAAAGACTGGAAAAGGAGGTCAGCATTTTCCGAGATACTGGCTATTTGCAGACACTGTTATTGGCAAGAGTTGGCATGTTTCCACCCAAGAGCAGTGTGAATTTAAAAGCCCTATCCCCCTGATGAAGTAAGGAGTATACTGGAGTATAATTCAGAGTTTAAGATTTGTCTAAAAGCTATGAAAATGGACATTCTAAAATGTGTAGGCAAACATGTGTGCTAGTCAAAGGAGTGTGTAGCGTGCCACTGGTGAAAATTCACTTTCGGAGCAAGTTAGTTATGGGGCTAGTAACTGTGAGAGTGATCCCAAGCTTGCCCATGCAAGGGGTAGACTTTTTGTTAGGAAACAACTTAGCCGGTTGGAAGGTAGTAACCCCAGAGAGTCCAGGACCACCCAGGGAGACTAGGAAGACGAAAACCAACAGAATTCTGCAAAGGTGCAGAGGGCTGAGGAAGAGACCAAGGTCCTACAGGAGGTGATAGAATCTGTGAGAATTGAAGAGGTTGAAGAAAAGCCAACAGAATTAAAAGGGGCCAGGATAGAGCCTGGAGTGTTAAATAAAGGCCAGTGTAGAGTCTGGTGAACTTAAGGTGGTCAAGACAGGACCCAGGGAAAGCAAAAAAATGCTAATACAGGAAAGGCAAAGTTTGAAGGGAATGAGCCTGGTATAGCTAGCATAAGCCTTCTTTCCAGATTTAAATGGGGAACAGGGAAGTTCACACACAAACAGGAAGTAAGGGAGATGCCTCCCTTAATTGAAGAGCCACAGGGAGTACAGCAGGAGCTGGACAGTCACCTGAGGGCAGTAGTGTCCCAGAGGCGATGGGGGCAATTAGGGGAAAGCCCATTCCCAAAGCAAAAGAGAAAGTGAAGGTAACACATCTTAAAATGAACACCTCTTCCTGGAAGCCACAAAGGACCAGCGAAATCCATGTAGAATTATCCACTGGCTATTCAAATGACTGTGTCCACGTTTTAAATCCCACCAAACCCAGCAGTTTAGCTGCAAATCCCACTGAAGACGAGGGGCAGGAAGCGAGTCCCCAGAGTTGAGAGGAGGAGGCCACCACATCTCACCAAGAGGGCATGGGAGGAGGTGGCAGCCCAGGTGAGCAGCCATAACATAGTGTGGCACACCTGGGTCCAGTGCCGGAAGTGCTTCAATAACCTGCTGCGCTCAGGAAGGATGAGCACTGTGTTGGCATGGATCAGTTGCACCCCGCTAACATCCTAGAAATCAGATTTGTCAATAGTGGAAATGGCCACTGAAAGCCTGAAAGCTGTTAAGCCTGCCAACTCATGCAGTTAAAGGCATTTGCATACTACAAGCAATTCTGTGTGGCAGCTCATGGGCATTAACAATTGTGACTGCAGAGACAAGCCTAGAGCATGTCCCTACCCTCACAGCTAACCAGAAGCAGCATGGTTGTTAACAGAAATTTATGGAACAGAAACATTGGGTGGGATTTTCCACACCCGCCCGCTGACGGGATGGTCCGGTCCCACCGCAACTCAATGGGCTTCTGGCTGGGGCACCGCCTCGCCCACGGCGGGTCCCACCTGGGACAGGGATGGAAAATCCCGGATATAACTAGAGCCCGACCCCCAAGTGTGAGTGAATATGCAAACCCGCTAGACAATACCAAACAGTCCCATTCCTATACGGACCCAAAAAGAACAAAAAAATTCAGAACCCTCGGGCAAGGCTGGAGGTTGCTCTTACAACCTTACCACCCAAAGTTTAGCCACATTGCAGAGAAAAACAATGTGATAGTTGATGCTTTAGCCAGAGTAACGCAGCACAGAATTACCTTATCACAGACTTAAACAGAATATAGCTGTATCAGTAAAAGGTTTAAAATTCGAGTGTTTGAGGAATCTGTTTGTGTGTGTATGGTTTTTATTATTTGCGACCTTATAACGGAATGATGTCACATTTCATTCTGCATGGTGGGGGAGGTGTTATGAGGACATGCTAATATCAAACATGGGACTTTTAAATAGATGTTTAAAAGTAGTTTCAAATCTATGGCAAGATGGCCGAATCTAATTACATCACTACAACAAAGACAAGAAGTCCATGGGTAGGATTTTCCCCTCGTCGGGCAAGTGGGCCTAGGAGTGGCCACGAAACCGACCGCTGCCCATGATCAGGCCCTGACTGTGATTTCACACTGGCAGGCCAGTTAAGGCCAACCCAATGTGAAATGCAGCTCTGCACTGGCCAGGAAGGGCCGAGGCGGGGGGTGGGGGCGGGGGCCTGCCAGCCGCCAAATCCATTGGGGACCTGGCAGCCAATTTAAAAACGGTCCAGGCAGCCCCAGAAAGACTGTCAGGTTCCCCAACGATAGATTCGAATGTGGCTGCAAACACCTGGCGGGATGGCAGGTTGGGTGGGCACTCAGCCCTGTGCTTCTCTGATGAGTGCCTCGCTTTCCTCATGGAAGAGGTGGCTGCCAGGAGGGACACCCTTGTCTCCAGAGATGAGAGGAGGAGGCCAACGCACCTCACCAAGAGGGCATGGGAGGAGGTGGCAGCAATGGTGAGCAGCCATAACATAGTGCGGCACACCTGGGTCCAGTGCCGTAAGTGCTTCAATGACCTGCTGCGCTCAAGAAGGGTAAGCACCGTGTTGGCATGGGTCAGTATGCAGAAGTGTTAAAGTCCGGCCATTCTCCCTGTGGACCTCAGGGGTGTTAGAGTCTGAGTGCCAACTGTCAATCACGAAAGAGCTGGCCAAGGGGGTGAGCCCTGGCTGCTTGGACTGAGTACCTTGCGGCTCGAGGGCCATGACCTGGATGTGCCTCAGCTGGGGTAGGCCAGGCTGCAATGGCGCTGCAGGTAGAGAGCGGACTAATCAATGCTCCTCTGTCCTCTCAGGGAAAGATGAGCCATAGCCAAGCCGAGAGGGCATGTACAGGCGGAGGCCCACCCAACCTGCTGCTGCTCTCCCGGTTGTAGCATGACACCCTGGAGCTCGAGAGCTGACACCCTCCGTGTGCAACCGAGCGTGGAGAGGCAGGGATGCCAGGCGAAGGTAAGAGTGCAGTGCACAGAGGTGAGACTTTTGGATTGTGTAACCATTCTAGTGTAGTTTCTTCACTGATGTGAGCCTCGAACCTGGAGTCCCCATTGATCATTGAAAGACGATGGCACCATGATGCAGATCTCCATTGTCTCACCAGGGTGCCTGGCATGCGCAGTGACAGCGTGATGACTTTAACTAATGACACGTCCTTCTTCATCCTTTTAGGTTCACCAACAGGCGTCCAATCTGCAGGCTCAGAAGGGCCACCCCTGACACTGGAGGACAACCTGGTGTCACTTGTACCTGTGTCACACCCGCTCTCTGAAGCAGACACCAGTGCAGATACCAGCAACTCGATGGGTATTATATTGGTGGCTGGTATCTCAGTTCACATTGGTGAGGGTACTTCACAGTTGCATGAGGTGCAGGTGGAGGCAGAGGGTGTCCAGGGCAACAGCAGTTGGAGGACTACTGGGGACCTGGACAATGCTCAGTTGAAGGCTGATGATGAGCATCTGGAGTTATCCTGCTGGATGTCCAGCAAGATGTGCAGGAGGATCTGGTGGAGATCCATGAGGGTCTGTGTGCCATTGTCTCTGTGATGGAGGAGTCCATGAGGAGTGTGAGCACTGCATTGACCGTCATGGGCAAGGGCATTGCCTCTTCCATTGAGAGAGTGGCCACTCTCATGGAGAGGCAGCTCCAGGGGCTGAATGAGGGGTCCCTGGGGTTGCGTTCACACCTGCAAGCCCTCACACAGGTGGTCAGTATCAGTGTGGGAGATGGATGAGGCACCCAGTATCCCAGCTAGGTGCCCGTCCATCAATGGTGAGCTGGGAGGTCCAGAGCAACCTCATGTTGGCACAGGAGCTGCCTGTCATCTCTGCGGGCTCCCCTCAGGGCGCTCTGGATGATGGCAGCAGCTCCTCCACCCCTCCACCAGTGACCATGGCCTCCGATGAGGCTGCGATGATTGGGAATTGCCAGGCATGGCACTGGCCACTCCCTCCCAGGCGGGGTCAGCACAGGCTCCACTGGCCAGAGGACGGCCACCAAAGTCATCAAGGCCAACAAAACAGCAAAGGCAGTAGGCTGTCTCCAATGCTGGTGCCAGCGAAGGGGGAGCACCGAGACATAGCATTCGCAAACGTAAGTTAAAGGCACCTTGAGCACAAGACGGACAGGTCGCAGTTGATTTTATGTTCATTTCTGTTTACTTTATCTATATTGGTCTGGGATTGAAGACCAGAAATGTTTATGTAAATAGTTTTTAAGTGTCATCAGGAGATAAATTTTGTTTTTGTCATCATGGCCTGTGTATGGTTCACCTTTATATTTTATTGGTGCAGGGTACGTCAGTATCTAACGCTGGACATAAGTGGTTCTGAACTTTATTGTACATGCACTGATTGCTCTTTGTGTTCAAATGAAAAGGTCCTTTCAGACATCCAGGATGGAAGAGGCAGCCCTGGCATGTGTTTGAAGCTGATCTTTGGTAGCCTAGCTGAAGGAGCGTTGGATCAAGGGTCCCCAGTGTCCCTGCCTCCCTGGAGTTTACCAAAGTCTGGCTCCAAATTCACCTTTGAAATGGAGCAGTCAAACAAACCCGCTTCCTTGATGTACTTGTTGAGAATTTTGCCAGGGGGTTCTCTACCACAGTCTACTGCAAGCCTACCTTCATTGGGCAATATATACATTGGGATTCTTACAGTTCCACACGCTGTAAGATTAGTCTTATCAGCAACTTTGTAAGTATGGGCTGAACCATTTAATCCCCATGTAAGCTTGATACTGAAATAGGATGCATCAAAGGCATCCTGCAGGATAATGGCTACCCTGATTAGATCATTTCACACTGTATATCATGTAAACTCATGAACCGGCCTAAAGTCACACTTAGAACCATAGAACCATAGAACACTACAGCCCTGAAAAGTGCCCAGTCTACCTCAGATTACCCTGGAAGGACAGGGTTTACCAAAAATTTGAGCAACAGGAAAATCTAGCTGTTTCACACTGCTACAATGCAATAACAACATGAGTGGTATTCACCACTAACAGAAATCTTTTTTTATTTGGATGCTGCCATCAGGAAAAAAAGACGTTCTGCCTATCACACAAATGAGTAATGTGGTATATGAATTTCAGTGCCAGTATGATGCTAGGTATGTAGGCTGTACGTCTCAAAGACAGGTGGATCATGTCAAACAACATGTCCTAGCCGTTATTCGCAATGGGCAAGGTACAGACCATACCTAACTAGACCGTGCTTGAAAAACTCAAAACGCAGTGTCCAACATTAGGTGTGATTCTGCGATTGGACAACATTTGCTAAATAATCCTCAATGTGCTAAAAATTACATTGACAACCAATTTAAGATTGTCAGTAGGGCTCACAGCATGGTGCATTGGCATGTACTGGAAGCTACATGTATTAATATACAGGACCTTGTTCTTTGCAGACAGAAAGAATATGTACACACATTGCATCTGTTTCAGCTAAACAACATAAGTGACAGCCATTCGCTGACTCATTCCTCAGGGCAATCAAGCAGGGTCAAGCTGCCTGGTTTAAATTTCAAACAATGTTTGGCAGTTAACTGTCACTCACCATCACTGGTGCAGTCTTCAGCAACATCTCTTCCAATCAGAGTCCACTTGCCAACCAATCAGCACTCTCTTCATTTAGAGTATAAATTGTTCTTTTCCCCTTATACTGGTATTCTTGCAAAGTGTCCTGATGAGTACAAGTTGTAAAGCTTCGACATGTTTCTTTTCTTAGCAATACTCAAGATCTGTACTATCAAACAACTATTTTAATAACTCTTCATAGCCAGCTCTAGAGGTAAGAGTCTGACAAGGTTTGAACAAGCACTGAAAGGCGCCAGGTATTCTGTCCTTGTTTCCATTTTTGAAAAAGGCTTTCAAGCTCAATATAAAGGTTTGAAAAACAGAAATGTACCTCAAAAACAGTTGCCTTTAAAATCTAATATCATAGTTAAACATTCATGACACTTCTTTGAATTTTGCATTAAAATATTTCTTGCAAAATGCTTCCTCAAAAATGTAGGAAAATAAATAGGTGTGGTGTGGCAGTAATAACAAAACTAGTTTACGTTGTTACAAATTTGCTCTGCAGACATATTTAGAGAGATTTTATGTTTAAACAATTATATTCATTATTCATCAAATGTATAGCAGATTAATGCATTGAGTCTGGACAGGGTAAAAAAAAAACTGTTAGATTCTAATTCCCAAGTTCCTATTCCATCCTTCACTGTCACTCAGATTCACTGGCCCATCTACCACAAAGACACTGTGCTTCTAAATGCCTTAACATATTAAATCAGATAATCTCTATGCCTGACTTGCCACGTTTTATACTGCTTGACATTTAAATTCAGATTCCCTCAATAAGAGTTTCTACCATTTCAAATCACCTGACATTGAACGTAATAATTTTCTATCAGCAGAATGCTCACTTTCTAATACTTAAACTGAATGTCACTCCCAGCAACTTTCTGTTGTTCTCAGTCCCTTTCTGTAATTGAGTTTCTTAGAATAACAACAAATTATATTTATATGACACCTTTGCACAGTAAAACACCCCAAAAGTGCTTCATAGAAGAGTTAACAAGCAGACTTTGACACTGAGGCACAGAAGGAGCTATTAGGACAGATGACAAAAAGCTTGGTCAAAGAGGTCGGTTTTAAAGAGGAGGGAGAGGCAGGGAAGCAGAGAGGTTTAGGAAAAATTCCAGAGCTTAGTGTGTAGGCAGTTGAAGGCACAGCTGCCAATGGTGGAGTGAAAAAGATTGGGGATAGGGAAGAGGCCAGAATTTGACGAATTCAGAGATCTTCGGGTGTTGTAGGGATGTGCATTGCCTCAAGCCCATTGTAAGTCTGTGCACACAGGAGCAACTGGTGAACATAACTTGGTTTGAGTTAAGACACAGTCACCAGAGGTTTCAATAAGCTTTGGGGGTGGGGTGTAAAATAAGAGGCTGAACTTCAGATCCCAAGCTCCCTTTATCGCAGCTGAAACAAGTCAAAAGCTTGGACTGATAACCCTCATGGAGTAGATGAGATTTGCATTGTTTTGCAATATACCAAACTGGTGACTGCTAAACTGATCCTGGCAGCTTACAAGAGTGTTTTGGGTGCCTTGACGGTGAATATAATCTTGACGTAAATGACAGTGTAAGACCAATTCAGCATCTTTTGAGTGGAGTTCCAGCAGCTCTCTGGTCCAGCCTGAAAGACAAGATAGAGGAGCTTGAAAAGATGAGAATAATCAAGAAAGTGACAACTTGTTTAGACTAGATTACCAGCATGGGTGTAGTGAAAAAACATGGAAAGCTTAGAGAATGTACAGATCTAAAGGACCTCAATAAAGCTTTGAAAAGATCTCACTATTGTTATGACATAGCCAATAGTAAATGCTGAGTTGTTCAATTCCCAATGGGAGACTTGAAACAACTGCCACAACTTTTGCAGTTTGTAAACTTTCGAGATACATGCTTTGAATTCAGTAGTAATAAAACCACCAAGTCTTATAGGTTTACAAAACTAGATTAAACATTTATTAATAAGAGAAATGATTTTTAAATACATACATACATGAATCTACAAATTACTACTATGATAACTTCTAAATTCCTCTAATCAATCTAACTCCCAGTTATACTTTCATTAAAGTCTTAAAATGCCTTCCCAAACAGTCTTCTCTCCTTTATACATTTTTTTCATCTTTTTGAATGCAAATACCCATTGTTTCATTACGTCTTTGTGCTTTATCTTCCTGTTAATAAAAACCTCTCATAGCACTAAGTTTTCCAAGTAATCTTTGGGAAAAATAAACACTGTTTCTTACCTTAACTTGGCTAAGGGACACATTTCACCCCTCCTGAAAACAATCTAGTCTGGTTTATTTAAAAATGCAAATGTTCCTTTGACACCTATATTTCTAAACTTCCCACGTTTACCTAATTAACATTTCAAACCTAGCCTCTCTTCTTACATCAAAACACCCAGACTAGCTGCCTGTAATTCAATTAAGTCTCACTCACATACACACACACAAACACATATAGACACATAGACACATCTCACTATTACTCTATTTTACAATAAATTCCAATAATATTATGAGAATTATTATATCTTCCTTACACTATCTTATCACAACCATTGACGAGGTTCATCTCAACCTGCGAAGGCAAAGGTCTTTACTACCCAAGATGTAAGGATGGATACTGGCAAGTGAACTTGGATGAAAGCAGCAGTTTTCTGACAATGTTCACAATGCCATTTGGGAGGTAAAGATAGGTGCACATAATGTTTGGCAGTTGTACTGCTCTGCATATGTACCAGTGTAGACAGGATGAGATAGGGAGGGAAAGGGATCGTGAATGATCTTTTAGATATGATATATCATTGCAGACCATGATTAGAATCTAGTGAGATTGTTAGAGGGATCTCACTACATGAACCTGAAGCTAAACAAGAAAATGTTTCAGCTGAAGATGACAGAAGTCAAGTATGTAGGTCATGTACTGATGCCAAAAGGAGTTTACCCTGATCCTGATAAGATGAGAGCTGTAGCAGCAATGCAGCAACCAAGAGATGGGAAGGTAGTTCAACAATTTGGTGGATTTGTGAACTACCTAATCAAGTTTTTGTCCAATCTGTCATCAGAGTGTGAACCTCGATGTGAGCTCACTGCAAAGGATGTTCAGTGATATTGGGGCACAGAACAAAAAACAGCTTTTGCTCACATCTCAGTTGAAGTGAACAGGGCTCACTACCTCATCATCTGGACATTTCTGGCACAATCCTGCCTGACTTTGGACTGGATTGTGAAGGAAAATGAGGAAATAAGCTCAAGGTCTCTTTTTCCAAAGAGATTATGATGATTGTTAATCTCCATTCTTAGAGATCTCCCCCAAACCAGAAAAAAATATCTCCTTTGATTTCTTCCAGCTTAATTTTAGCAAGAATCAGAGCAGCATTCCGAGGAGCAGCCTGACTCCATCTCTACATGCCACCTGGTCTGTGCCATCATGTCAATCACCACTCAGAGGGATGTCATTAAGTGAGTCTGAAGGAACATCACAGGGTGACAACCAGGGCACCATGAAGCAGGAGGACCTGGGAATGGAAGATGAGGAACATCTGAGTTACATTAGAAATTTGAGGAATAACTGCCCTATGGAGCCCAGATGGAAAATGATACAAGAGCACATACAGGCTACAAAGACACTTTCAACAGATGTGCTACAGATGGTGGATAACTTGGAAGAATCCACTAGCCCATATCTATAACACTTGGACTTTGTAAGAGTAACTAGTCAATGCTCACTGTTGCAGTGACTTCCAAAGTTTGCACGTCTGAATACAGAAATCTGGAAGCTCCTGTTTAATCTGTCCTCCTCATCCACAGGCTGTGAAAAAAAAACTGCAGGGCTACAAGTAAAAGGGGCAAGATTGGGACTAGGTGAGTTGCTCTTCCAGAGAGTCAGCACAGACACAATGGGCAGAATTTCCTCCTTCTGTGCTATAACCTTCTATGATTCTGTACAGGTGGGTAACCCACATTGGAATCCATGTCAGTGTTAGAAGTTGCAGTACTTAATTGCCAGTACCCACTAAACACAACGTTGAAAGTTAGGACTGCTGGATTCAAATGTAAGTGAATTTGGCACAGTGAGTCTCAATTACTATAAAGCAACTTCTCTGGCATTGAAATTTTTATTTTACCAGTGTGGAGTCTCATTTCTTCAGAGTGTAATTATTGTTGGAGATTTGAGATTTAAAAAAAAATTCTCCTGTGTCACCAATCTTTTAATTTGATTTTTCTTTCCCTCTATTTTGCTTTCAACATATAATTTCACAATGAATTGAATCCACTTTATACTTTCTGGTTTATACTCTACATATCTTATTGAGGGTTTTTCAGTTTATTGGATGAAGAGACAGACGGTTGATTGCTCTGCTCACACATATCACAAATCCCTAATAGTGAGCACGTGCAGGATCAGACACCCAGTGATAATAAGTTTCCAGTCAAAAGCCCATAAAAAAACCTGTGGGCAGTGTAAGTGTAATAAACAGCCAGCACTGTTTCTTCACGGGACAGCTGGAAGCCAGGAATCTGCTGAGTCCGAGTCAGACGACGAGCCTCTGGACTTGTTTTTGCTTCAGTTGCTGGAGCTGCAAAGACAAGTTCGGGAACATCAGGAAGGGCTGTCTGCTGCACTTCTCAGATTGTAAAGCACAATGGAGAAGTCTGTCTGTCTTAAGTCTGAGCTGATAGCGCTGGCATGCCAACACTCCAAGATCAACAGTGGCAGGATGGCAGTTGGCATGAAGGCCTTGGTCCAGGACATTGGTCCTGTACTGCTGCAGGAGCTGAACTCCATCGCTAAAGCAATTGCAGGCATCCATCACTGTCAACGCGTGAGGGGGTGGGGCATCTCAAACTCGTTCCAGCTGCCCTTTCCTCTCAAGGAGTCAGCCAGGGGCTCTCAGGCACCCATAGGGAGCAGGATCAGCAGGTACCAGCCCCAGGCCATCCACCCAGGTGACTCTGGGATTGTCCGGCCCATTCAATTCCCCCTTTCTGTGAGTCCCACACCTCCAGCTCCGCAGGCCTGAGAGGGAGGGAGTGCTAGCAAAATCCAAAACGTTTCAAGGCAATGCAGATGATTTTGGAGCATGTGGCAGTCCAGGAGAGTTCGGCAAATATACACATGTGAAGTTAGCTAATTCATATCAGTCACGTTAACAAAAAGACACTTCAATATTACACGGATGTCATCAATGGCACTGTCTACTGGAGAGCGGAAAAGAGAGTGCAGGGAAGAAAGAAAAGGGAGGGAAGGGAAGAAGGGAGAGTGGGAGGGGTGAGGAAGGGAAGAAGGGTTGAGGAAGGGAGGACAGAAGGCCAGAGTGGAAAAAGGGGAGGGGTAGGGGAGAGAAGGGTAAGGGTTGGGGGAAAGGAAATGGGAAGGGAGGAGTGAAGGCAGATATGAGTGGATACGGGTGGGGTGAGAGGGGTATATGAGGAAAGGGAAAGGAGGAAGTGACCAAGAAGAATAGAGAAACGAAGTAAACAAGGAGGGGCAAGGGGAAAGGAAGAGGCAATAGAAAGTGGGGAGGAGGAAAAGCAGCCTCTAAGGAAATCCTTGAGTGCATATTGTTCTGGGTTTGTGCATTAATGAATGAGCTCACAGAGGACTTTCCAAAAGCTGAATGCTTTCCATTGGTTGAACGAAAATACAGACAGGAGGAAAAGGGAGAACTGCTCGAAACTGGGAATAGTCCTTCCCCTTTCATTTGAAGAATGTAGTAGCTTCTCCCCGAGTTCTTTCAGTTTCGTCTTTGAACCTTTCCATTTGCAGTAAGTACCCCTTATAATCCGAATTTAAACCGAAAAGTTAGCTATTACCAATTGTCGCTTCTACCAAATGTCGGCGGTTTGCGACCAATTGTTTGTTAAAGAATGAAGCCTCGTATATTACAATTAAATTAGAACCGCTGTAGATAGCAGAGAGAAATAAACCCACAAGGAATAAGGGCAGATATGAAAACTTGGTGCTGAAGAATATTAACGTTGTATTTATTTATTAGAGACGATTTCCGCCATAGTACAGAAGAAGCACTATTAAAAATTCACGGGATTAAAAAGATAATCGCCGAGGTCCTTCAGCGAAACTGAAAGTGATGAAAAACAAACTTAACGGCCGGGATTTTCTGCCCCTGTTTGCATAAAAAGCGCGAAAAGGGGAGGGGATTTCCAGCAATGAACACAGAAATGTTGAGAAAGGGGATAAAAGTGTGGTCAGAGGAGCATGCTGGTTCAATTGAAATTTTCAGGAATAAGGTGGATAGATTTTTGTAAGGTAGTGGCAGCCTTTAATCCACTTGTAGTAACCATCCTAAACTCCTTTAATATTTAGTTGGTATTGCTAACTGTACGAAAGATCCAGCACTATTACTAACGCTGTTTATATTGCTTTTATCATTTCCTTACCTGATGGATTTACCTTTCTACTTCCCTCCAGTTTATCAACCTGCTTTATAAAACAGATAATCGATTGCCTTGGATTTGTGGTGTGACCAAGTTTTTTTAAAAAATGCCCCAGTTTCTTAAAGCTGTAGGAAAAAGGCTGGAGAAATTAGGAAGGCAAAACTTGGACAAGTTATTTGAAGATGTGCATGCAGGATTATTAGAGGATAAAACATCACAAGGCAGTGATCACCAAGGTGATGTGGACAAGTTTCAATCAAAACGGATAGGAAGAAAACTGGAGATAATTGGAAGGCGTAACCTGGAACAGTTGGCTAAAGACTTTGTGGCAGATACGAATGTGACTGAATTGCTTAACGGTGGGCTTGAAAGTGATGATAACATGTCAGATTGTTGCCAGAGTGAACTTACTTCACCAGAGGTGGCAGCTGGTGGGTATTTTTCATTCATTACACTTGTCAATCAAAATTCAACAATGAAAGGAGTTGCTGAGAAATGTAGGATGTAAACATTTTTGGAATCCTTTCAAAAGTTGTTCCACTTTGGGGAGGGGTCTTTTCAGAAATCAGGAACACACAGCCCACTGGCAGATGAAATTCTTGAATCTCTTATTAGTTCTTTGAAGGTCCAGGTGATGACTTGGGTCCCCAAGGTGGACTCCGTTAACACTGTTCCACTATTCCACCAAGACAATCCAATGTAAGGACCAAGGGAAATGCCCAACCTCTAGGATCCCAATTTGCCTGCTGGCAACTGGCATTTGACACAGATGTCTGCATCTAGGGCTGACTGAGGTCCCTCTCTAAAACCAGGATCCCTGGAAACTGGAGACCATGATGAGCACTTATGTGCCTGGCCTGATTCATCAGTCTCCTGACTCATTCCTGACAGATTAATGGTAGGAACATGAGTGTGTCAGTAAGCTCTCAAATTTTCAGGGCCTTCATATTTTTCAAGCATAGTTCATAATGTGAATCATTGCTTCTTTGGCACAAAATATAGCAGTTGGTAAAACCTCCTCATTGGAGTAGTGAATGGCATCAACTTTACAATGACTTATTTATTGCTTATTGAATCTGACGTAAGGCTTTACTTATTGGCAGAAACTCAAAATGAAAACGTGATGGATGAACTCAAGATAAAACTTCAAAATGTATTTCAGCATGGAAAGGTCCCATTTTATGTCCGGACAGTGACTGTTTGTGGCTACAGGACCGCTGGGAAAACGACTCTGCTGCGGAAATTACTTAATGAATCATTTCGGGAGGATGAGCCCATAACAGACGGAATACGGATTGGACAGATAGATATTAAAAACTGGGAAAAAAAGCTAGGTAAATATATGGTCAGATCGAGTCTATGGTAGTTTTAAATTCATGCTTTAATCAGACTAAAGCAGAATGGAAGATAGGATATCACAATGCAATAATTTGATAAATTATTCAGTAGTTATAATACTGAGAAGCAAAGGAGTGGGCTAGAAACTGACGTATTTAGAACTGTGGGTGAAAAGTTATTTTTAATTGCATGCCATTTTCTTGTGGTAATGTGCTATTGCCTTTTTGTGGCAACTCTGTGAACAAGATTCACCTCCTTACCAGCATTACCACTATAAGTGTGATGGAACATGACTTCCTCCCACCTGGCTGTTGTGCTGTTGACCCTGGTGAAGTCCCCAAGTCATGGGAACATTGAGAGTGAACTAGAGCCCTAAAATGCTGAGGCCAACAATGTGAGAGAATTACTATTTGAAAGAGTTCTTAACTATACCTATACATGTTAATCAAGCTTTCTTGCAATAATGTATTCAAACCAATTCCCAAAATAAGAACATAAGAAATGGGAGCAGGAAAAGACCATATGGCCCCTTGAGCCTGCTCTGCCATTCAATATCATGGCTGATCTGACCTTGATCTTAACCGTACTTGCTGACTTGTTCCCCATAACCCTTGACTCTCCTATAGATCAGAAATCTCATCCTTAAGTATATTCAATGACTCAGCCTCCACTGCTTTCTGAGCTAAAGAATTCCAAAGATTGTGAGAGAAGAAATTCTTTCTCATCATCATCTTAATTGGGTGATCCTTTATTCTGAAACTATGGGCTGGATTTTACCAGCCCTCTAGGGATGGGCTGGGAGGCAGATGGGCTCCATAAAATGGTGAAGGAGGGTGTAGGGCGGAGTGGCTGTGGCCTTCCTGCTGTTGCTGACATTTTACCAACGACAGGTGGACCCTCTGCCACTGGGAAAGACTGTCTGATGATCACTGACTGCCTCCCTGCAGAATCGGGGGAGCAGTGCATTCCTAAATTGACATTCCGTGATCCATTAAGGATCTCCCTGGCTGCAGTGGCCTACCTGAGCGGCAACATCACCCCACCCTCAAAAATCACTAACCCCACTCACCTTGTTCCAGGGATGGCTTCAGTCACTTTGCCTGTCCGATGGGTACAGTCCCAGCAATCCGGATGGCATAGCTGAGACTGAAGTGCTGCATGCCCTCCCATTGGCTGGCAACTCTTGGAGGTGAGCTCTCCTCCCTTAACATCTGAACGTAGGAATTAGGAGCTGGAGTAGGCCACTTGGCCCCTCGAGCCTGCTCTGCCATTCAATAAGATCATGGCTGATCTGAATGTAACCTCAACCCCACATTCCCCCCTACCCCTGATAACCTTTCACACCTTGTTAATCAAGTGTCTATCTAGCTCTGCTTTAAAGATATTCAAAGACTCTGCTTCCACCACCTTTTGAGGAAGAGCGTTCCAATGATTCACAACCCTATAGGAAAAAAAAATTTCTCATCTCTGCCTTAAATGAGTGACCCCTTATTTTTAAAGAGTGACCCCTAGTCCTAGATTCTCCTGCAAAAGGAAACATCCTCTCCACATCAAACCTGTCAGGACCCCCTCAGGATCTTAAAAGTTTCAATTAAGTCACCTCTTACTCTTCTAAATTCCAGTGGATACAAGCCTAACCTGTCAATCCTTTCCTCATAAGACAACCTGCCTATTCCTGGTATTAGTCTAGTAAACCTTACCTGAATAGAAACCCCAGTAGCAACTAATTAGTTGCTGGATGGGCCCAAAATGTGGCTGGGATTTTCCCAAACAGCCGAGGCAGGATTGCTCCTGGCATGCAGACCGGTCGTTAGGGCCCCAATGGCGAGAAACATCCTTTCAGCTTGTCAAGACCCCTGAGATCCATATACATTTCAATAAAATAATCTCTCATTCTTCTAAACTCCAATGAGTATAAGCCCAACCTGTTCAACCTTTCTTTATAATACAACCCCTTCATCTCAGGAATCAGCCATGTGAATCTTCTATGAACAGCTTCCAATGCAAGTACCTGTATATCCCTCCATAAAGAAGTAGAACCAAACAGTATGCAATACTCTAGGTAAGGTCTCACCGAAGCTCTGTGCAGTTGCAGCAAGATTCCTTACTTTTATACTCCATGCCCATTGCAATAAAGACCAACACTTTCTTTGCCTTCCTTACCGCATGCTAATATTGTGTACTTCATGTAGGAGGACACTTGAGTCCTTCTGTACTGCAGCATTTTGTAGTCTCTCTCCATTTATATAGTATTTTGCTTTTCTATCCTTCCTGCCAAAGTGGATAACCTCACATTTTCCCACATTATACACCATTTGTTTCAAGAAGGCACCTTCTCAAGGGCAATTAGGAATGGGCAATAAATGCTGACCTAGCCAGTGAAGTCCACATCCCTTGAATGAATAAAAAAATCTGCTAAATGTTTGCCCATTTGTTTACCCTATCCATATCCTTTTGCAGACTCTTTGTGTCCTCCTCCTTGCATTCTCACCTATCTTTGTATCATCCACAAATTTGGCTACAGTACACTTGGTAATAATGTTATTGGCACTTTCTCTTGACACACAGGCATGTTCAAAATAGGGAGCAAATAATCATCAAATTAAATATGGTTCTTCTCAACTGTTCTAACAGATCTTCAGACTTGAAGTAAAAACAGAAAATGCTGGAAAGAAGAGTGGCTCTTTTGTAAAGATATGTTAACATTTGTGCGAAGGCCTTCCTGATGGCCTTGCACTTGAAACATCACCCATCTTTTTTTCTTTACAGATGCTGATTGACCTGTTGTGCATTTCCATACACTGCTCTTCCATCTCAAATTTAGATTTCCAACGTTTGCAGCATTTTTCTCTTTGTTTCTTATTGAACATTATTAATTTCATGTAGCTTTATTCTACCTCAAGCAATATTTCATTTTCTGCTGCTTCATTCAGGTATATATATCATGGAAGAAAATGATGTGATCTGGCAGTGTAATATTCTAAACATGTCATTAATCATTTTCAAAACTCATCTCTCTTTTCTCTCATGTAAAGATAATCCAAGCGATGATTTAACGACTGCAATTGCATCCTGTGTTTTAAATTCTGATAAACAACCACTTGAAGGTGAGTACCTTTGGATTTTAAGAGCTATGAAAAGTGATTTTAATGGAAAAATGTTTAAATATAAATACTGTTATTGATTATGTTATTGTGTCATTGTCCTTAAGGCAATTTGAACCTGATTCTAAATTGTTTGCAACTCGTACATATCCTGATCTTGCACTTATTTCCTTACTGATGTTCTATTCTTAAAGCTTCCAGTTCTCTGTCTCTCACCCACTGTTGCTGAAGAAGTTATTAGGATAAGAGCTGAAGCTTGAATTTATTTTTAAATGACACCAATCATCACTATAAAGATGTGTGACTTTCCCACATGATGCACCCAAGCAATGATAAAACAGGGCAATAACCATCAATAATAATACTAAACTCCATGATCTATTTAAAGATAGACATAGGGCAGAATTTTGCCCTTGGATGGCGGGCGGGCCCCAATTAAGGCCTGCCCAGCAGCCTTCGGACAGGAAGTGCAATACGCTTCCTGGGCGGGGAGGGGGTGGGGAGGGATTCCCCATCTGTCAAAGTGTGCTCTTTCGTGCATGTGCGTGAAAGAGCGGACTGCTCCCTGAGGCAAAGTCCTATCTCAGAGAAATTAGTGACATGTAAAAAAAGTCAAAAAATAGAAAAATTTTAAAATTATTAACATGTCCCCCTCATGCGACAATGTCAAACGAGATGGGACATGTTAATAAAAATGACATAAACTTTATTAGACTTTGTAAAAACGGACATGAAACATCCCGCCAGTGGATGACGTTTCATGCTTTATCAGAAGCCTGCTGGAGCTCCTGGCCTGCCCACCAGCCTTAAGGTTGGACGGACAGGCCTTTAATTATCTTAATTAGCCTGTCAATGTCCTCATTTAGCCATTGACAGGTTGGCGGGTGGACAGCTGAGTTTGCTGTCTGCCCACCTTCCTAAATATTTAAAGGGTCCTCCCAACGTCATCCCGCTTCATTTTCCCGTCGGCGAGTGGGCCCTGCCCTCAAATCGCCGATGGGAAAATTCCGTCCATAAGCTCCAAACCTTTCTACGTCCTAGAGCAACATTCTCGGAATAAAAATGAAGTAATAGTACTTACTGCCCAAAACACAATTCTGATTACTTCAGCCTTTAACATCAATATCACTAAGGAAGCATTATTGACAAACTATGAACTGTCAAGGGACACATTAAGAAATTGACAGCAAAAGGAGGTTATTTGCTTAAAGTCTATGGAGCTAATGTGTTTATTTGTACCTGTTAGATTAGTGTACATTGGCGGTGGATCCCTGCAATAGTGGCCTCAGAGACTTGAGCCCTACTATACAATTCAGCTCATCTTGGTGTACTGTCTAATGCATCCAGTATGGCAACCTGCCCACAAAATGCATATTTAGCTCTCCAACACCTAATAATTTATTTAAATTAACAAGTTTCTCCATAAGGCAGTTGGGGCACCTGGGTCTTGTTCCAGACATTAACTGGCTCTGACGAAGGGTCACAGCACTGTAAGCCAACTTCCTTTCTCCACAGGTGTTGATCTTTCCAGGTTTTTCTGTTTCTATTACTGATAACACTCAGCTTGATGAGCACAAAAACAGCACATAATCAATAGTTGAATTAAACATTGCACTTAGTTAGTATATTGAATCTAGAGCTACCAATATTCTGTGGGATTTTGAGCTTTTGCAGATGTGCTCATAATAAAAGAAAGGCAATCATTATGACTAAGAATCCTTCCAATTTGCTTAGCAGTTACATATTATTTAATGTTTCAACTTAAATCTCCTTTTTTATTAGGCCAAATCCAATTTCAACGGAATAAAGCCAGCTGTCTGTAGAATTTGATGAACAGTGTTAACCACAATAGTAATTTCTGATTGGTTTTATTTCTGAGGCTTTGGTACCGTCAGGAAACAGGATAAGAGGTTAGAGAGGTTATTAAGTAGGTTGAGAAAAATAATGAGCAGAAAAGCAGTAGAGCTCTTCAGTTTTATCATTGCTGTGCAGTGTAATTTGTGCAATATAAGGTGTGTTACATAAGATAAGAGCCTGACCGCAAGTTTGAATGAGATTTGCTCTTTTGTTCACATGTCCCCAAGTGTGCAAGAGCCAGTATAGAACTTTGTGTTATTCATTCTTGGAATATGAGCTTCACTGGCAAGGCCAGCAGTTATTGCCCATCCCTAGTTGCCGTTGAGAAGGTGGTGGTTGTTTTCTTGAACCACTGAGTCCATGTGGTGTAGGTACACCCACAGTGCTGTAAGGGAGGGAGTTCCAGGATTTTAACCAGCGACAGTAAAGGAGCGGTGGTATTTATCCAAGTCAGGATGTTGTGAAACTTAGAGGGAAATTTTCAAGTGATTGTTTTTCTTTGCATCTGCTGCCCTTGTCCTTCTAGGTGAACAAATTTGGGACAAGTTGTATGAAAATAGAAATGTGGATTATACTTGTGAGTCACAAACTATTTCTAAACTTCTAGGAATGCTTACAAGGCAAAGTGACACTGGTTCAAGTGAAGAACAAAAGGATGTCGATAAAGGTACATTTTTTTGGCTTATTTTTAAAAGATCTGTGTAATGTTCCCGAAATCACAAAAGCAAGATATCAGGCTGCAAGCTGGAATAACTGAGATACACTTATAGAAAGCTTTATCCGTTAAAAATAAAAGGCTGAAACATCCTCAAAGTTAGTTACACCATTTTACTTAAAGAAATGTGTACCCATTAATGGCCTGTAGTGGAAATTGCACGTGATTTTCCTGAGCCTGGGCATTTACATGTTCATTGGTGTAAAACGTGCACGAGGGGTGTGAGCAGCTGAACACTGCACACCCTCCAAAAGGACAGTTCAGCCTGCACTCTTCAACAATAGACTGAGGACAAATGCATGAGAGAACAACAGTGCTTGACTCTTTCACTTCACTCTTCAATAACTTCACTGCATATCACAGCAATATCTTTTATGCGACATTAATATTTGAACCCAGACAGCAGCTAGGCATGCCACCGAGTGAGGGAAAAAGGAGATGGAGCTCTGTGATTCAGACCTGGAAGAAATCAAAGACAGGTTGCACGTGTTTCTGGGTGTTCGTTGCCACCAAGCTACATAAAATGGGATTCATGTTCCCTGGAGAGAATTCACACTGGACTGATTGGTGCCATTAGCCATTGGAGCGATTGGGGTGGTGCGGGGAGTGGGTGGGGAAGGGGTAGGCTTTGTCTCCCAAAAGCCATTTATAGGACTGATCCTCTTCCCTGAAGAAATCAGGAAAGGCCGAACATTAGAGGATGAAAACATCATGGCTGCTTTGTGCATCTCGGGTGTTGATATGCAAGGTGTCCAAATTGTAGTCACACACTAACTGGATGTCGAGGGAGTAGAATCCCTTCTTGCTTGTGTTGCTGAGTAAGTGTTCTGCTGGCCCTCAAAGAAATGAATGCTCCTTAGACTTTGGGGAAGGATGCAACCCCATAACATATTGTGACCCCATTTCGTTGTCACTTTTCCATATTGGTAAAGCTTATCATGGAGGCTGCTGTGCTGTAAAGGACAGCAGTGCTCAGACAAATACACATGTTTCCTGGCTGTGGAGCAGTACTTTCCTGACTCCCTGGAAATGACTCTTTGCCATGGAAGTTGAGGGCAGTGTTCACTTTTAGAGCCACTGGGAGACCATTGTGGGTAATAAATGAAATAAATTCAGAAAGTCACAGAGCTGCACTATTGCTTGGTTGTTGAAACACCCCCTTATGCAGAGGAGAATGGAATAACAACAGAAAATGCCGGAAAAACTCAGCAGATCTGGCAGCATCTGCGGAGAGAGAGAGTCAATGTTTCGAGTCTGTGTGTCTCAGAGCTGATGAGAGGTAGAAATGTGATGGAATTTATACTGTTTAAGATGGGGTGGAACAGGTGGAGCAAAATAGAAGGTCAGGGATATGTGAGAGATTTGACAAAGATGTCATGTATACAAGACAAAGGGAGTATTAACGGTAGTGTTAAAGGAGGTGCTGATAGTGGCATAAAGATAACATGGCAGAATGTGTTAATAGCAGAACAAGGGTCACTGCCGTGTGAAAACAAACCACAAAAACAAGTGACAGATGGCCCTGTGGAGGGGGTGAGTTCAGTGTTTGGGGGGAAAAAAGGATTAAAAAGGGGGTCAAAACGGAGGAGAGAGTTCATGGTCTGAAGTTGTTCATCTTAATGTTCAGAAGAATGTAGAGTGCCTAATTGGAAGATGAGATGCTGTTCCTTCAGTTTGTGTTGGGCTTCACTGGAACATTGCAGCAGGCCAAGGAAAGACATGTGGGCATGAGAGCAAGATGCAACAAGAAGGTCTGGGTCATGCTCGCGGATTGATTGAAGGTGTTCTGCAAATGGGTCACCCAGTCTTTTCTTTTATTCATGAGATGTGGGCATCGCTGGCTAGGGCAGAATTTATTGCCCATCCCCACTCGCCCTTGAGAAAGTGGTGGTGAGTTGCCTCCTTGAACTGCTGCAGTCCATGTGGTGTAGGTACACCCACAGTGCTGATTGAGAGGGAGTTTCAGGATTTTGACCCAGCAACATTGAAGGAACAGTGATACATTTCCAAGTCAGGATGGTGAGTGACTTGGAGGGGAACTTCCAGGTGTTCCCATGTGTCTGTTGTCCTTGTGTTTACTCTCCCCAGTGTACAGGAGACCACATTGGGAGCAGCAATACAATTGACCAAATTTAAGGAGGTGCAAGTGAAGTCCGCTTCATCTGAAAAGAGTGTGTGGGGCCTTGGACCGTGAGGAGGGAGGAGGTAAAGGGGAAGTTGTTGCATCTTCTGCATTTGCATGGGAAGGTGCCATAGGCAGGGGCTAAGGAGTTGGGAGTGATGGCGAAGTGGTGTCATGGAGGAATGGCCCCTACAGAATGCTGACAGAGTGGGTGAGGGCAAGGTGTGTTCGGTGGTGGCATCATGCTGGAGTTGGCGGAAATGGCGGAGAATATCCTTTGAATGCGGAAGTGGTGAGGTGAAAAGTAAGGACGAGAGGGAACTGTCATGGTTCTGGGAGGGAGGGGAAGCTGTGAGGGCAGAGTTGCGGGAGATTGGTTGGACACAGTAGATGCCCTGTCAACCGCAGTGGTGGGGAGCCATCAGTTCAGGAAAAATGAAGACATGTCAGAAGCAACATTTTGGAAGGTAGCATCATTGGAACAGATGTGTCGGAGGCGGAGGAACTTGGAGAATGGAATGGAGCCCTTACAGGAAGCAGGAAGGTAGCTGTGGGAGCCATTAGGTTTGTAATGAATATTGGTGGACAGTCTGTCACCAGAAATGAAGACAGAGAGGACAGTCTATGAGCAGAAATGGAGACAGAGAGGGCAGTCAATCAGTAGAAATGGAAGCAGCAAGACAGTCCTTTCTCAGAATGGTCCTGATTTAGCCTTCACTGCCTCTGTACTGCCCTCTTAGATGGGGATGGGAGAGGGTAGCACTACCTGGCGGGTGCACCCATCCTCCTTGTAAGATACTTGACTTTCCATTTCTACATCCTGTGCTGCTGCTCATCCTCCTCCATGATAATATTATAGAGTGGTACACTCAGAGAAAACCATACCTGACTGCTGAGATATACTGCCTGCAGGTGGGTGAGGCTTGACAATCTTCTGTTGGGCTGACTCCGCCAGAGGCATTCAGAAGCAAGTGCAAGCCTTTGGAGATAAAAATGGATGAAAAGAAAACAGGAATTAGGGGTAAGGTTGCAGATTGGATTAAGAAGTGAGGACAGAGAAAGTAGGAGATAAGGGCATTTTCTCAGAATGATTGGAGGTAGTAAGGAGTGTCCCATGAGGTTCTGTTCTCTATATTTACAGTAATGACTAGGATATAGGGCTAGAAGAAGTAGTCCTAGATTTGTACATGATACTAATCAAGGAGGTATCAGAGGGGAATTTTAACTCCTTCTCCCTTCAGAAACAGAGTGGAGCAAGGGTGAGAATCATTCGGTGCTTTCGCTGCTTGGAAACTGACATGTACCTGCTTGAATGGGAAGTGTTTGAGATGTCTACGTAGTTCAGTTAGACGCTTCATAAATATATTCAAATCAAGGTCCAATTAATCAATTAGGGCCTGTGATGTAATTTTAACAGTCTGCTGACAGGGATGTCTACTGTAAACACAGGGAACACTCTAACCTGCAGACCAGAAACATAGGTCCTGAAAGGTAAGTTTAAATAAAAACTCCCCAAGCCCCACAATGAAAATCTGGGCCTCAGCAGGTAGTCAGGATTTTCATCTGAGTGGGATACATTAAAATCCACCCTCTTTACCCTTCAGGAAAACAAAATTGACTTTCCAATAGAAAAAGGACATGGAGACTTGTCCATGTATTTTGAGATGAAATGTTATGACCCACTAAACATTTTCAATACATAATGTATAGTCAGGAAATCTGCTATCTTCAGTTGAATATAAAAGAGTTTGAAATGATTAAATTAAATATGATCAAAATTTTATTTACTGCAAATTTCAAAGTTGTACAACATCTGTAATCCCAAATGTGAATAGTTTCCACTGTACTTCGCAACACATATTATTGATTTATGCATAATCTGTGGAGAGAAAGAGAGTTAACATTTCAGGTCAATGACCTTTCATCAGAACTTCCCATCATCAACTTGAAACTGAATGCCCTCCCCCATGTTGAGTTTGGTGGTGGGGGTGCATTTAATCGGATGGTGGGTGGGGACCCCACCACTTTCCCGCCTCCACCCTGATTCAGCTCATGTTGGGAAGGCCCCTGGACGGCCTTCCTGCCCTGCCACCAATTGAGGCACTTAAGTGGGCAATTAATGCTGATTTAAGAGCCTCATCCTGCTATTGCTGGAACTCATCCAGCGGTTTGCTTGCAGGCTCCCAGGTTGTTCCTCGTTCAAAGGCACTCAGTACCTGATTGTGGGCCCTGACATCTGGATGGAGAGGGGCTGCTAAGGCCCCCCCACTGTTGCCCTTGCTGTTGAACCCCCCTGTGCCTTGGCTGGTTGTCGTAGGTGGCGCTGCTGATTGGTTGGCAGCCCTCAGGTGAGACATCCACCCCAGTGTCTTTTATCCTGTTGCTGGTCTGCCAAGTGCCCAAGTGACACAAGATACTGTGGGCCTTTCAGAAAAGAGGTGAAACGGGGCTCTCCAGCCAGCATTCTGACCAGCGGCCATGACCCCCGTGGCCTCCATAAGATTCCATCCGTTAACTCTGATTCTCACCGTAATTGTGACTTGACTGCTGAGCATTTCCAGCATTTTCTGGTTTTATTTCAGATTTCCAGCATCCACAGTATTTTGCTTTGGTATCGAATTATGCATCCTATTTCATCATTTGGCAACACCATGTGCTTTCCACAGTTGATTGAGTTAGCACCTCAATTTTTCTTCAATTGGAAGATGTGCACGCTTCAGCTTTTCACTCAAAATTAACTTAATAAAACGGGCTAATGGCTCAGCGGAGTTTTCAACTATAAGCAGAAAGGAGATGTAGCTTCCAAAGCTGGATTTTGGTTCCTCAAGTCAAATTAGGCCAAGTTTCAACTTTAACAAAATCTATGCTATTACCTTTGATAAAAACATTCTTTCCAGATAAGTCCAGAGACACTGTCTGACTTGTTGCGTGTTTTCCAGTAATTTCTATTTTTATTCCCAATTTCCAGTATTTGCAGTATTTTGCTTTTGTCTCCCATTAAGTACATTGTCCAGGAATATCTGCAGGGAAGAACGCACAAAATAACTACAATTGTTATTTTTCTTTCTAGCAGGTGCTGCCATGAATGAAGCTTTTACCAATGAGATATTGATGAAATTGAAAGAAACCAGCAAAGTCCCAGAGGAGTTCTCAGTATTTAGGTACTATGACTTTGGAGGACACGTGGAATATCAACAGATGCACATGCCCTTTTTACCTAACAATGCTGTCTACTTATTGGTCATTAACCTAAACCTACAATTAAACGACACATTACCAGCAAAGGAAAGGCCGCTTAGAGGACAAAGAGTAATAGACACCTGTGGATTTACCGTGCAAGGTACGCTATAGTGACATACTTCCTGTAATTGTTACAATTTATTGCCAGTAATAATGCGTAATGTTTTCATCCTTTTTGTTCCAAGTTTAACGAAAATGCTATATTGATTAAAAATAGAAATTCACTGTTTCTCTTCTTTGAGTAGTTTGTTATTTGCCTTTAAACATTAGGGGTCTAATTTTCCCGGGGTTGGTTGGGGGTTGGGGGCTGAGGGGGGGCACCAGTGGTGTGGGGTGGCTATTCTGAATGTGAAATGGGTTCTTCTGGTTAAATGTTTCTGATGTAAGGTTACCATTACCAGGAATTGCCTTAGCACTCCTCCCATTGTGTAGGACAACTTTAGTGGTGACTTCATTTCATCTGTAAATAGGGTTGACACCAAAATTTCACCAGAGTTAAAGTCGTGAATCAGGAGAAGTCATGACAAAATTCATGATGTGTGCTCCTTGCAGTAAACATTTGGTTCTACTTTGCACATTCAAATGACAGGAAACCACTTAAGCAAAACCTTCACCCTAACTGTGAATAAATGGAATTGCTAAAACCTATTCAATTTTTTCTCAAAGTTCTCTGGAAAAAAAAAATGGTGTTTTGCAGAATAGGATCAATGCAGACAATGATAAACCTTCATTCTGCAATGTCGCTGGTCCATTAAAATCAACGAGTGAGTCCATAATAGTAAATACAATGTTGATCTCACTTTCCCCAGAGGTGGTGATCTCTCAGCTCATTACAAGAAATACAGTTGAATGATATGTCATTTCCCCAAACCACTAACAGGACCATGGGAGGTTAATTTAACTTTACATACATATCATTACTTGGCTGATGTTTTATTTTGCTACAAGCAGAATTTTAAAAAAATGTACCGCTCAAAAGTTTCTGGGCTCCTCAACACATTTCACTCAATCTCATGCCTCAACATCTGGCTGAGTTTTCACCCTCAGACATTTTTCTTAGGTTGGAAGATTTGCAATTTTGCCCATCGCCTATACCTAAATACAATCAATATATAAAATAAAACCAATAGCATTACTATAACTCGGGGTATCTCACATTCTCTCCCAAGCTCCCCTCTCAAATATTTATCAGGTAACTTATCCAATTCTCTCTTCAATCTACTGATATAACAGTTCCTACTGCGTCCCTGGACAGTCTGTTCCAAATATTCTCCGCTCTTGGATAAAGCACTTAAATCTGAACTCTCTTTTTCCTCTGTTCTTTAAGTATTAGGATACGCCTTACTGCATTCATATGAATTTCCTTTGCTAATTTTAGAGGAGTGTTAACTAATTAAAAATAAACATACAACTTTTTTTAAACTTAAAGGAACTTAATATCAGTGGATTAATCCTTTCATTACTAATATAATACAGTGGGCTGAATTTTATGGGAAGGGTGGGGTTAGGGGCCTGCTCGTAGTCCAAGAGCGTCCACTGTTGAGTACTGGTGCTGCTGGAACTACTCAAGCTGTCGGCTGATCTGATTGGCTGGAAGCTCTCGAGGGCAGGAATTCCTCACACTGAAGGGTGGAAGTCCCACCATCTCATTTTTTAGGCTGCCAGCAGCGTGTTATTGCTGTGGGGGAGCCCCTTATTCAAATCGGGCAGTTCGTGACCGATTTTGTTAAGGAGAGTGGAGGGGGCGAGCAATATGTGGATAAGGTTTTTTATTGCATTGAGAATTATTAATTCAAATGTACAATACATCTAATTTTAGAATACCTTGACTACTGGATCAGGTGTATTTGCTCCCTCTGCAGAGATAGTAAGACTACCTGCCATGTCGTTCTGGTTGGGACTTTTGCCAATGACTGCAGAAATGTAAGTATTAGTTTTTATGCACCATTGTTGAATTGAATTCCTCAGATCTTCCATTTATGCATTTGCCAGGACTCTGTGGGTGACAGGGGTCTTGCCCACTGAATGGAGTACCACGTTGCTTTTCTCCGGGAGACTCAACATCATTTAATTCAGCAGCATTGGGCGTCCCATCCAGTTAAGACAACAGTAGGGTGGAAATCCTGCCCCCAAAAGCGACAGGCCAGGCAGAGGCCAGGAGCTCTGCAGCACCGGCAGTACCACCAGGAGCAGTGGCCACAGTTGGTACTACAGTGAGGCCTTGATCAGGAATCACCAGTGGATTCCTGGAGAGGTGAGTGTGGGAGGGATGGGGGTCATTGGGGAGGGGAGGTCAGAAGCAAGGGCAGGGTGTGGCTCCATGCAGACAGCCCCTGCTTCACACCCCCCCGCCCCCCGCCCCCCCAAGCCCAATGCTAGGTTTCTAACTTGGACATCGAGTGCTCATGAACAAGGGCCCATACCTGTTGGCAAATCAAATAGGGTTTGCTGGGCCACCTCTCTGGATGGCGAGTCCCCCACTCACTGTTGGTTGAATACCAGCAACAATAGCAGGAGGCCCTCAGGTGATCGGTTCAGGCTCTCGATTGGCCTCTGGACTTCCCGTCCTCGATTTAATGGTAGGGAGGCGGGAAGTTAGCAAAATTTCCATGCTGCACCTTCTTGCCTGATCACACAAACCCCCAGCCTCCAAACTCACCCAGGGAGGGAGAGGGGTGCGGGTGGGACAGTGCATTAAATTTTGCCCATGATTTATGGAACGAATGAGCTAGAATGGCCTTTCTTGTTGTATGGCTTCTTTTCTTATCAACTCATGAGATTGAGGAGAAAAAGTATGTGAAAGTAGAGGCTGTGGGTGGAACTTAATGCAGTCCCTGAGATTAGTGAGTTTGGTGGTAGGAGCATTGAAATGAGGGGGAACCTCACAGCCTTTCTGCCTCTGCCTCAATTAAGCCCTCATCGCCAATTGAGGTACTTAAGTAGGTGATTAATACAGCAGGCCTTCCCGAAAAGAGGAGGCACAGGGGTATCGCTGGCTTTCCAGCCGTCGGATGAGACTGCCGTCGCCTCCATTAAATATCATCCACCCTGTCAGTCTGTCAATCTGTAGTGGTAGGATAATATGAAGATGTGAAGATCTAGCACATTATCTGTGCAGAGACAGTGTGAAGCCCCTGGTCAGTCCACTAATATTGTCTGGTAAAGGTGGCATCCATGTGAATGAGAAGAAAAGGGAGGGAAAACTCGCCCCAGAGAAACTGCAACTCCACAAGGTAGATCTGGACATTTACTTTGGAGGACTTAATGCTTCTAGTACCTTGTCTGAAGGAGGAAGGGGTAACAGGAGACAACAGGGAGATTTTGGCCTTTACAGAAAGGTAGAGAAACTTAGAGGAACACAAAAAGCATACCAAGAATAGTTAAAAATCAAGAGAGAAAAGGGATGGACAAACTTAAAACAATCACGATCACTAGACAGAAGGTACCGGAAAAACTATTGGAGCTAAAGGCTGAGAAGTCCCCTGGACCTGATGGCTTGCATCCTGGGGTCTTAAAGAAGGTGCATGCATTGATTGTAATTTTCCAAAATTCTCTGGATACTGGAAAGCCCCAGGATGTTAAAGTATGTTATCACCCAATAGTAGTAATTTCCATGTTTTCCCCATGGTAGGTTGCCCCAACTCCCAGTTATACATGTCTTTTCATTTGAGTGTGTTGTGTACATCTTGTACATGTCACTGCCAGTTATTCCCTGGCAGCAATCACTGTGAGGGAACTTCCTAATGGAACCATTTCGTCAGCAGTTTTCCCCATTTTTCAAGCTGTGTATCTCATCTCACAACTTCATTGAAATAAGAATTCAGTGGAGAGAAGATTCATCCCTGTGCCCCTCTACTCCAAAATGCTATATTATGGCGCACATTCTCCGCTGCATCATTCCTCCAAAAACACATTTACAATTTGATGGAATTCAGTGCTATCCAGTATTGTTACTTGGCTTTGTGTTTTGTACATTTTTGGCAGAGGAAGCATTGGGAGTACAAATGGTGGTGTTTTTGATTGATTCATAATTTAGTTCTTTGTTTAAGAAAATAGTCATTTGGTTTGGATGGTTGAATAGAGTATCCCAATTAATAGTTGAGATGAATATAAGGGATGCCTTTAAGGGTAAGCTAAATAGCACATGTGGGAGAAAGAAAGGATATGCGAAAAGAGTTAGATGAAGTTGTGATGAGTCTCATAGAGAAGTAACACTGGCATAGAGTCATTCAAGCCAAATGGCCTGTTTCTGTGCTGTAAATTCTATGTAAATTTGGCCCTGTTTCAAAAGATGGAATCTGACTTTAATTAATACTGCATAATTCTTCTGTTTTCTTTTTCATTTTATTTAAAGTAATTTGAATGTTCTTATTTTTTCATCTTTGTCCCAAGGCTGAAGAGGCTTTGAGTACAATATATAGTTACCTTCAAAAATATTTCCCAGCCGGTGTACTTTATAATCAGAAATTCGCTGTTGACAATTCTGTTGACCATGACCAGGGAACTGGATACAGCAAGCTACGTTCAGCCATTGAGAATCTTTCTAGACAGGTTGCATTTGAAGACAACATTGTTTTGTGTCGTGCAAAATTGTACTACCATATTCTCCATTGTACTGAGAAATACCTGCTGTGTTCAGATCTGTATTTACCATGGTATGAGATAATGGGCAGTCCCCAAGGTGTAGAGGTGAGCAGTGCTGACAAGAAGCATCAAGTACAGACTGCACTGCAAGTCTTGAACTACATGAAATTTGCGTACTATTCTGACCCGATCTTGGTCTTGGATCCTCAGTGGCTTATTGATCTCATGGCTGCTTTGATTCCAGTCAACTGTATGCCACCACCAAAGATACAAACTGCACCATTTCCAATTCAGCGTGAGTGGATGAAACTAGTCAACACTGGAAAATTTTCTGAAAACCTCCTGCAATATATTTGGTCAAATGAAGCACTAAAGCTTAAGGATGAGTTACTTGACATTATGAAAAGCCTAAAATTAGTTCTGCATGCCAATCCAGAGTCCAAGTGTTACCATCTTTGGTTCAAACGTAAACAAAAGGAGATTTTTCTGTGCTTTTATCAGGACCAAGTTATCATGCCCTTCTGGAAAGATGTTTTTAATGAATTGATACCCTTATTTCAAAAGGAATGGCCCTACATTGAATCGCTCGATGCTATGTTTGTTCTACTCGAAAAGAAAAAGAATGCTGATTACAAAATACATCTGGAGTTGAGACATGATAAAGTACTTCTGGTGAACAAAAATGAGTTTGAACACGATGATTTTGTTTATAAAGTTGGTTCTATTGTGGCGCATATGCAACAGCAATACCCTACACTATGTTTGTTTGTGGATGGTAAACCCTACAAAGGTGAGAGACAATAAATTAGTACGATCTCCATAATATGCATCAATATCAGGAAAATTGTGAAGTAAGTATTTTGTATTTGAATGCTAAGGACCATTTCATAATTTGTAGGCACAAAATCATTAGGTATTTATCATTTCACCAAGGAAATTAAAAATGATTTTTAGCATTTGTACATATCAAGGTGAAGGAATTAAGTGGTGAAGAATGGAACCATCTTTTTACTTCTATTTATTCCCCTGACGCATTTGAATCAGACCATCGTCCGAATGGAGACACTACAGGACACCACCCCCTTTAAGAATTTTTGCTACTGTAACTTCCTGATGGCAGTATGATCCCATCCGCTCTTATACTTAACTGAAATGTCGGTTCTGTTTATGATACCTCAGTTTCTCTCTCACTCTTCAAAGTAGTGTCTTCCTATTGTTTGTTGTCTTAAGCAATAGTGTTTCCACTAATTTGCCGTAATTCATTTTTGAGCCACAATGCCTGGACTTTTTTGGCCCCGTCGTGGCAGGTCCCCCCCGCAGTAGATGCAGCGAGCCACTGAAACAACCATCGACTTCAGTAGAACCGGAAGATCCCACTGGCAGGAGGGGCCTGAAAATTCCAGCCGATTTAATTTTTTTGAAAGTAAAAACATGCTGTTGCAGCTTTTCATCTTGCATTCGTCAAGACAGACTCAAGAATGCCAAATTTCTAAGGGAGCAACAATTTATACTGCATGAGAAAAAGGTGATTGATTGGCAAGTTAGTTCTGTTGGGAATGCACCGGGGGCTTTTGATCCCCATGCATTTATTTCATTTGAAAAAGATGCAATGCTTGGGCATGTTTCTTTTGTCTGCAGAGGATAGGTTCCTGCATACCTGGCATCAGAGCAGCACCAACAGGATGCTGCCATTGATCATCTGCTGACCACACAAATGAGTAATGTAGTATATGAATTTCAGTGCAGGTACAATGCCAGGTAAGTAGGCCGTACATTCCAACAACTGGCGGATTGCATCAAACAGTAAGTCCTTTTGGCTGTTTGCATTAGGCAGAGCACTGACCGTACTCAACCAACCCATGCTCACAAAACCCAGAATATAATGCCTAATGTTAGGTGTGATTCCGCGATTGGATAGCACTTGGTGAACAATTCCAAGCATGCTAAGAGTTGCACTAACAACCAATTTAAGAATGTCAGTCAGGCTGACAATGTGGATCACTTATGTTTGCTAGAAGTTGCCTATATTCATACACAGAGACCTATGCCCTCCATGCAAAATAACATGTCCAGGCATTGTACCTTTTTTGAATTAAGCAAAAGCATCAGAGTTAATGGGCAGAATTTTGCCCTCAGATGGTATGCAGGCCCCAATGGCTTGGCAGCAGGTGGTCAGCTGACCCCTGCCACTGAAACAGGGCCCGCCGCCATTTTAAGTGGGTGGGCCAATTAAGGCCTGCCCAGCGGCATCCCCGACAGGAAGCGCTATGCACTTCCTTTTCCGGGTTGGGGGGGTGCGGGGAATCCCCATCTGTCAAAGTGCACTCTTTCGTGCATGCACGTAAAAGCGCACTTCTCCCTGAGGCAAAATCCTCTCTCAGGGAGAATACTGACAGTGGAAAAAACTTTTAAAATAGAAACATTAAAAAATTATTAACATGTCGCTCTCATGTGACAATGTCACACGAGATGGGGCAAGTTAATAAAAAACACATAAAGTTTATTAGTTTTTTACAAAACGGACATGAAACTTTATCCCGCCAGTGGATGAAGTTTCATGAATAATCCGGAGCCCGCTGGGGCTCCTGGCCTGCCCACCAGCCTTAAGGTTGGCCGGGCACGTCTTTAATTACTTTAATTAGCCTGTCAATGGCCTCAATTGGCCATTGACAGGTCGGTGGGCGGACAGCTGATTTCGCTGTCAGCCCGCCTTCCTAAAAATTTAAATGGACCGGGATGACGTTGGGGGCTCCTCCTGACATCATCCCGCATCATTTTCCCCTTGTCGACCAGGCCCCGCCCCCAAATCGCCAAGGGGAAAATCCTGACCAATAGCTCCCTGGTGCAGTCTCCATGGCAATGCCTCAACCAATCAGAGCTGACTTGTCAACCAATCAGCATTGTTTTCTCATGCAGTATAAATTATTGTCCCTTTGAAATTTGGTATCCTTGTGTCTGTTCTGATGAGCGCAAGACAAAAAGCTTTGACAACATATCTTTTTTCAGCAATATCAAGTTCTGTCCTACCAAGTGACAATTTAATTCTTTTTCATTTTTCTCTACCAATTAACGTACCTAATTTGCAATTAATATTCTTCATATTGAGTTTGTTGCATATGTAGTGAACTGAAGCTGGCACATTGCATTATAGTAGAATGAGATGAGCAATCATAGTGAACAAAATCATTCCTTGCACAACCTGGTATGGCACTGAAGTAGGTAGGATCCCAGGTTTGATCTAGGGTTTGTATTGATTTATCTCATCTCAGCCAATGTGGCAGCACCAATTTGGCTAGAGAGGAAGAAAGACCAGCCAAGGTTCTCTTATCTGACCTTTGCGCACTGACCCAGATTGAAAAGCGTACTGACTTCAGTGGAAGTTAAAGATGGGGACAGATGTAAAACAGATTGCCCAGTTACCATCTAGCTGTTGCACAAAGTCAAGATCTAACCCCAGTGTTTGAAGGTTGGGGGGTGACAGAATTGTCTTGGTTGTGCCTCTCCCAATGTTTAAATTGTCTTCCACTATTCACTGTCTAAACTGGAGTTGATTAGGAGAAAGGGGCCAGAAATTTGGAGAAAAAAGTAAATAGAATGAATGTATGTTTGTATTTTTATTTTCCATTTGTAATTAAAAATTTCTTTAGAAGACAAAGATAGGGTGAGGGTAACAAAAAAATGAAGCACCTACAAACTAAAAAGAGCACAAATATTCATGTTATGATTCATTTCTGTTTATTTATTTCTGTTTCTAGCAATTGAACTCTTTGTTCAGGTCAAGCACAGGGTAAGGGAAAACGTGGAGGTGGTGAATGCAGTGAAAATCTTCATGGAGGATCAACCAGAAAAACAAATGGATATTTTCTTCAGAGGTCAGTTAATTGACATCCGATTTGATACAACACCAGCAAGTATGGTGGATAGCATTGAAGAAAGAATGCTGATAAAAGCTTTGGCAGAACTCAACCGATTTCATGGGGCTAATGCAGAGGAGATATGCAGACAAAGGCTTGAACTCTTACCGAGTAAGTATTTGGTATTTTAACGCGAAAATGTTAAATTTCCCAATGGAGTACGTTAACCCACCCTTATAAAAATGCAATATCAATTGCCCTGGGGTGTGGGGAGGGATTGAAACATAATTGTCTAAAGAGCTGACTAGAATGATTCCATAATCAGTAAGACAGGCAGGACCTCAACAGTCCATACTTAAATATTCATCTTGGGCTGGATTTTACGGTCCTCTGCAGGGTGTGTTTTCGGTGCGGGAGGCGGGTAAAAAATATAACAGGGGCCTAGCCGACTGCCTTCCTGCTCATCCCCGAATGATTCCGTATAAAATGATAGGCGGGTGGGGGCTGAAATTGGCAGCTCATCAGCCATTTTCTAAAAATATAACTAACGGACAATTGACTTGTATATAATGCTGTCCACACCATAATATGGTTGGTGTAAGCAGGCGGGTGGGAGTGGGAAGGCCAATTTTTCAACCCAGCTGGGTAAAAGGTGAGAAGGAAGGCGGGGTATGTCCTTTGGTCAGTGCCCTGTGTACACTGGGGACACCAATCCCACCGCCCCCCCATGCCAGATGTTACCACCCCCATTTGTTACTTGCCACCTGGCCAACAAAACCACCCCCCCGGATCCCTCTCTATTCAGAGCCCTGGACTTAACTCACTCCAAAGGCCAAGTCCTCTTCACCTCGGGGCCTATTTGCAGTCCCAGTACTGAGTTCTGGCGCTGCTGGGACTACTGGAGCTGCCAGCCATTCAGATTGGCTAGCAGCCCTTGAAAGCGAGACTTCCTTCCACTTAGGGACAGAAGTCCCACCCTCACCTCGTAAAGGTCACCCAGAATGCGTTATAGCTGCTGGGCAGTCTTGTTTAACATTGGTCAGTTCAGGACTGACATTTCCCCTGGGGTTGGGGACTGCAATCAGTACAGCCACCTGCCCACCCACCCACCCCTCCAAGTAAAATTCAGTCCCCTGCCTCATTCCCCTTTCAGCTGAGATCTGTATTCTGCCACTGCTGAAAGTTAAAATCAGTCAGCTTGGTCTTTCAACCTGGGAAGGTGTCCAATGGATCGTCCGCCCTCTGTCACAACAGCATATGTGAGGCATACTTTTGGCGGGCTGCACTTTGAGGGGAACTCGGAGGTGAGTGCACAGTAACCTTGTGCAGTGCTTACCCAGGTGGCCTTTTGGCCTTCAAGGTGAGGCACGTTGGTGGGGTGGGGTGAGGAGGGGGGTGGCGGTGCGCAAGGGCTGCCCTGCAGTTAAGGTGACTTGGGGTGGAGGCAAGGGCTGCTGTGCGGTTGAAGCAACTTCGCAATGGAACCAAGGGCTGCCCTACAGTTGAAGGTAGTGCACCAGCACATGCAGGGTGGTGTGGAGAGAAGTGGCCACGCATCAGGGAAACCTTGTATAAAGTGACCATTCCTCTGCAGTTGAGACAGTCCAGATGCAGCCACATTGATATGTGTGGAGTCAGGTCTTTACCTTATCTGCCCACTCAAGCAGCGCAAAGGCATGAAAGTGCCACCAAGTGCTGCAGAGCTTTTCACCCCTTGGGCAAAGACTGCAAAGTAATAAGCGTTCTAGTGAACTGCATAATAATTGGACGACTGGGCACATTGTACAATCTCCTTGCTAAAACTGGCCATGGAGCAGTCACTGGTGGCTGCTCACAGCCCCTTGCAATGTCATCATTCATATTTGGACAAGTCTCCCCCATGGTTCAGGCTAACAGCGCAGCCTTGCAGTGTGGGTTAGGAGAATGTCTGTGCCTGAGCTGAGAGCACAGCATGCACTCCAATGAGCAAAGCTGCTGCCAATCGGTCAGGTGGGGTGGGGCGGAGGTGGGTGGGACCTCAAGGAGCCATGCAGCACACTAAACTCTGGCCATCCAAGAAGTGGTCAGCACTTTCCGGGATGTGTTAAGGGCCTTCAGACTTAACCAAGAGAGGTTCTTAGTACACCCATGCGTGTCTCTCTCTCATCCTGCAGGAGGAGGACATCAGGATTATGGAGCCTGATGAACTAGCTGTATGCCTTGTGGCTTACAGAGCGCGGAGATGACTGAGAAGAGAGTGACGGAGGCGCCTCCTGTGCAGAGGGAGGAGCAGCATCCTCAGGAATAAGAGGTGGCTGGGGCTCCCGCACACGCTACTGAAGAGCTACAGTGAGCTGGTGCCTTGCTAGACCCAGAGTCTATAGACATCGCCTTCCATTTCTGCAGATGACTGAGAATGAGTGTCCCCGAAGACTGCGTATGTCTGGGGAACTGTTTGCTCATATCTGCCAGCTACTGCAGGATTTTGTGCCAAGGGGACATGGAGGGCATCCACTGCCAATGGCCATGGAAGTGACCGCGGTATTCAATTTTTATGCCAGTAGCTCCTTTCAGGGCCACAGGTGACCTCTGGAATCTCACAAGCCTCCACCCACAAATGTATCCATGTGATCACCGATGCTCTTTATGAGGGCACACAGTTTTCTGCATTTCGCCCGGGACCAGGAAAGCCAGGATGCAAGAGCGATTGGATTTGTCCAGATCTCGAGTTTCCCACAGGTGCAGGGAGCCATTGACTGCACTCACATGGAGCTCAGATCTCCATCGCAACATGCGGCCAACTATGTCAACCACAAGGGATTCCATTTGCTGAATGTGCAACTGGTGTGTGATCACCACAAACGCACCCTGCAGGTCAGCACATGGTTTCCAGGGGGTGTCCACGACTCCTACATTCTCAGTCGGTCATGGATCCCTGACGTCTTCCAGGGTCCACAGAAGCTGTAGGGTTGGATCCTCAGGGACAAGGGCTACCCACAGCGGCCATGGATGATGACATCCATGCGGCGACCTCAGACTGCAGCAGAGCGACGGTATAATGAGGCTCATGCTGCAACTTTCAACTTGATGGGGCAAGCCATCGGGATGCTGTACATGAGGTTCCGGTGCCTGGATCGGTCTGGTGAAGCTCTGAAATAAGTCCACAGAAGGTGTCACACATTATCTTCACCTGCTGCACCTTTTACAATCTGGCGCTGCAGCGGGGAGAGGAGCTGGCTGAGGGAGAGCTGAAGGTCTCCTTCAATGAGGAGGACGTTGATGGTGATGTGAGGAGTTCCTCGAAGGCGACAATGATGGCGTTGAGGCCCTTGCACTGGCCAGACATGACATGGGCACTCGGGAGGCCCTCATAGCTGCTAGATTTGTGGAGGATGATGACAACATGCAGTGAGGTGACACCATAAGATTCTCATGTTGCATTTATGAATGTTTGACTCCAGCCTGGATTATACCAGTGCACAAACCCTCTGTGATAATGCTGCTGTTGTTGAGACACAGTGGAGGCCCTAATAGTTGCTCGACTCCAGGAGGATGATGATAACCTGCAGTGAGGACACTTCATAAATCTTCACATACCCTTTGTGAATATCTGACTCCTGTCCAGCTGAGGACAACTCATTTGTGCTCTATGATCAGGGTTATATCATGGAGATGCAGCCATGAAACTTTCAAAGCACCTGATCCTTTGTCCGCCTTCAACACCTGAGCCCTTCAGGAGCACAGCATCACTGGTCACAGATGCTGAAGAGATGGGATCCAACCCAACCTTAAAGGTGCTGAGAGCCCACAGAGAATGGAGGAATTCTGTAACGCCTGCCCACGACATTCTGGCAGCAATGACAAGCATCATCGAAGTGCAGTCATCACTAATATATCCAGCGAGTGTGAGGCTGGACCATCACTTTAGTCTGAAGGCTGCACAAAGCACAGGGAAGAGGCCCTGGACTGAGACACCTGCCTTTATCTTGTGCAGAAAGGTTTCACATCTGAGTGACACGAACACTACTGATCAGATAGTGAAGAGGATTGTCAAAGGATACAATGAGATGTAAATCGGTTGGAGACTTGGGCGGAGAAATGGCAGATGGCGTTTAATCCGGACAAATGCAAGGTAATGCATTTTGGAAGGTCTAGTACAGGTAGGAATTATACAGTAAATGGCAGAACCCTTAATTGCATCGACGGGTAGAGTGATCTGGATGTACAGGTCCACAGGGCACTGAAAATGGCAACGCAGGTGGATAAGGTAGACAGGAATGCATATGGCATGCTTGCCTTCATTGGCAGGGGTATTGAGAATAAAAGCTGGGAAGTCATGCTGCAGCTGTATAGAACTTTGCTTAGGCCACACTTGGAATATTGCATGCAATTCTGGTCGCCACATTACCAGGAGGATATGGAGGCGTTGGAGAGTGTACCGAGGAGGTTTACCAGGATGCTGCCTGGTCTGGAGGTTATTAGCTATGAGGAGAGGTTGGAGAAACTCAGATTGTTCTCACTAGAGCGACGGAGATTGAGGGGCAACTTGATAGAAGTTTACAAAATTATGAGTGGCATGGACAGAGTAGATAGTCAGAAGCTTTTTCCCAGGGTGGAAGAGTCAATTACTAGGGGACATAGATTTAAGGTGAGAGGAGAAAACTTTAGAGGGGATGTGCAGGGCAAGTTTTTTACGCAGAGGGTAGTGAGTGTCTGGAATTCGCTGCCAGAGGTGATGGTGGAAGCAGGTACGACAGTGGTGTTTAAGAGGCAACTTGACAAATACATGATTAGGATTGGAATAGAGGGATATGGACCCCGGAAGTGCAAAATGTTTTAGTTGATGGGCAATATGATCGGCGCAGGCTTGGAGGGCTGAAGGGCCTGTTCCTGTGCTGTACTTTTCTTTGTTCTTTGTTCAGAACAAGGAGCCATAGGCTGGGAGACATTCTTGGGAGTTTATTTGTAATAGTGAACATTGTGCAGAAATGATTAACACCCATGCCCAGGCTGTGCAACTAATACAACACTAGCTCTGAGTGCCAATTCCAGAAGCATTTATACTGCAAAGTTCTGGTGTCGTACTGTGCGGTGTACCGAATATAGTTTGAATACGTTCTTGGACCGGACAAAAGATTAATTCTCCTTAACTTTCCCAATCCTGCCGCTATGCCTTGGTGCCGGACATGCACAGCAGAGGTGGAGGCAGTCTGCTACACTGGATGGTCAAGACCAGGAGGGCTCTGGCTTGCTTTTGGGGCCCTGCTGTTTGGCAGTGGCACCCTCCTTGATCTGTGAAGCTGGAGCTGCTGGGGTCACAGGAAGTGCCGATTTGGATGGGCTGGGTATGCCTGGAGTCATCTGGGTGGATGGCCCCGGAGGGTACACCTGCTGATCCTCCTCTTTATAGGTGCCTGAAGGCCCCTCCCCTTGTGGAGAAGGGGTAACTGGAATGAGATCAGGTTGCCCTGCACCCCTCTTGCATACACACTGTTGGAGGCCAAATATGGCATCAGCAATGGAATTGAGCTGTGCAGCAGTGCAGGAACGAAGCCCTGTACCAAGGTCTCCATGGTGGCCGCCATCCTACCAGTGTTGACCTCTGTGCGTTGGCATGCCGATGCTATCGCCTCAGAGTGAAGGCGGACAGACTCCTCCATCATGCCTTGCAATCGGAGGAATGCAGCGGACATCCCTTCTTGATATCCTCAAGCTTGCCTTTGCAACTCCAGAAACTATGAAATGACCAAGTCGCCGGCCAGCTGGATGGCTCTGTTTTCAAAGTCTACAAGGACCTAGATTTCAGGCATTCCTCCACCAGTCTGCAACCTCTCCCTCTTATTGTGTGCCAGCTTGTCCTGCATGAATAGAGATGGAGAAAGTGTAAGCAGGACACCTGCCAGGCCAGACAATAAGTTTGCATGGAATGTGTGGGTGTTGAGTGGCCCCACGGATGGGATGAGGACAATGATGGTGAGTGTGAAAGAGTGAATGGTGATGTCCCTTGAACTGGCAGTGAGTGAGGGCCCTGTGGATATGTGATGGTTTCGTGAGTGTGTGAGTTGAGAATGATGAGAAGGGTGACTTACTCTGGCAGAGTGAAGGAGATCATTCATCAGCTGGATTGGTGATTTTGCTGCCCATCCTGTGGCCAGAGTGGGGGCAGAGGGCATCACGGTGAGCCTCCAAGGCGCTCGATGGACCTGTCATTAAACCTGGGGGCTGCAGTCTTTTTGCCTTTCGGAGTCATGTCTTTTGTGCAGCTGTTCTGGGCTGGAAGCAGAGTGGTATGCACATGGCTACACTTTAAAATATCGTGCCTAGCGTGGTGAAACTGCGAGGTGGTGGCATGGTGGACTAATGAAAGCCTGCCTGCCATGGAAACAGGGTGTTTCACGGGAATGTATAATTAGTGCGGTGGGTTTTGGACTTTAGGGCATGAGGAGTCGCCATTGTGGCTGATGGGTGAAACGTTGTTTTACCAGCCCGCTACCACACTTGGTGCAAATCTGGGATGAATCCCCCCCTGGACTCATTTAAGGAACAATTATGTGCAGCAACAGAGAACGTAGGCATATTCTGGATGTAGGTATTAAAACAGACCAGATATGTATTAATAAAAACAAAAAATTGCGGATGCTGGAAATCCAAAACAAAAACAGAATTACCTGGAAAAACTCAGCAGGTCTTGGCAGCATCGGCGGAGAAGAAAAGAGTTGACGTTTCGAGTCCTCATAACCCTTCAACAGAACTGATATATATTAAAGTGGTCCAGATAGTGTCGTCTTCATCCATAAATATCTGTACCTCATGGTTTCATAAAAAATAATTTATTATAAGGAATCAATGTTAGAAATCTGAATTTAAAACCTGTAGTAAAATATGTAAATTTTAAACATTATTTTCAAATCAGAAGCATTGCTGATCTTTAACAATTGGCTTAAAACTCACAGGCCTGGATTTTTGCCCCCAGGTAAGTTGTGTCAAGCTGGGATCTTTGCTTTGCAGGTCAGTGGGTCAGGTTGTATTAGAAGTTGGACCCACTGCCCCCAGAATGACCTGCCTCCGTGCACCTGCACTGTTTGAAAGAATGAAAAAAGCAATAAAACAAAGATCATCCCTCACCCCCACCCTGACATACTCCACATGCCCCATCCACACCAACCATGTCACCTCATGCTCTCCACCCCTCCCCTCCCCATGGACCCCTATACCTGTGCCCAACCCCATGGTGCTCTATGCCAACTAATGCCCCCCCAACACCCTTTAATCTTGCCCTCTCCATGCCACCTCACCTAGTATCCACCGTGGGCAAACATCAGGAGCCACGCTGACATAAAATGAAGTTATGTATCTATTGATAATCTCACTATTTAAAAAAAACACTCATTGATAAAAGAAACATTCAATGCCTTCAAATTCTTTCAATTAATCTCTTATGAAAACAAATAGTTCGTTTATGTACTTAATTTCTTATGAGAACAAACATCTCTATTCTATAACCACTTAGACTTGTCAATCAAACTGCTCACTTAACAGGCACCACATTGTGATAATGTTAAGTTGTAAAATCAGTCATGCAGCACAAATCCTATAATGATAACCCACAGGCTTATGTCAACAGAGTGAAATAGCCAGCACTGATTTTTTTTAAACTCCACACTTTTTTACTTAAAGCTTAGCAGAATTAAATCCCTTGGTAGCTTTAACAATTGCAATGAGCTTTGACAGTGCTTTGATAGCTTGACAGTTCTTTGACAGCTTATGAGTTTATACACTTTTTACATACATTCATGTCTATTTCTAACAATCCCAAGGCACCTGACCTTTCCCAAAGGGTATCGTACCTCTCCCACAGGACACCTGACCTCCACGAAAGGGCACTTGACCTTTCCCAAAGGTGCCCTGGAACCATATGCAAAGGGTACCCTGGCTATCCAAATGTATCTGCAAGTTTCAGACCTGCTCCTACCAGGTCTAATCTGCACACTTTGGGTTTCAAGCACCTACCTCACCAAAATCACATTAGTGAAGGCAGCTGCTGACTTATATAGGCAGCTGCCTCCAGGAACCACGGATGTTCAGTTTAGAACTTTCCCCCATTCTCCACCGCCATGAAAATGGCAGAGGCTGGGTTCAGGGGTGGAACTTACAGATTTGGGCCTCTGCAGGCATACAGGCAGAGAGCCTCTCCATCTGCACGAAAATTCAGGTCACGCATTACTTTTCCTTTCACATCCAGGAAATATAATCTGGCATTGCACAAATCAAGTATTCAAACATTTTACTCAAGTATGTTGTAGCCAGCACTTTTTGTGTAAAATGATCCTCTTGAAAAAATTGTGATAATTGAGTAGGCTTTCTTGCAAACTGACTATAGTTTTATCTTTTCCGATTATAGTGGCTCACTTCTTTTCCAAAGGAAGAGAGTTGGTAACCAACTTGTGTGAACTGCTGAGAAAATTACACAATAATTCCACAGAGGACAGGGGATATATCCTTGATAATGTAAGAGAAACCCTTCAGTGCTGTGTTATCCAGTGTATGCTGGACACAGCAAATCAACCTGTGGACTACAATGAAATCCAAACTCTGGACACATACAAAATGTTTCAAAAAGCTCAGCCTGGCATTCCAGAAAGTGCCATTGGAGACATCCTCCACCTTCAAGATTTATCAATACTAGATGAGTCCACCTTGCCTGAGCATTTTACAGAGAAACTCACAACAAGCATACACTGTCTGTTCTGGATTGTGAAACTGGTCTTTGTCAAGTGTATGGGTAGGTCTTTTAATTCAGATAATTCAATGCTTTGGTCCGTGTGTGTGTGTGCGTGCGCTCAGAGATGAACTGATTTTGGAGACAAAACCGAAAGATCTTAAATGTTATGAAACATGCCCCCTCATGTGACTCAGTCATTTTAATTCAAGTGTAACATTTTTATGTGATGTTTATTTGCTTTAAGAAATCTCATTCGACCGTGGATGAGATTTCCTGAAAAATATAAAGGCCACTTGGCCTTTTCGCCTGCCTGCCAACTGTTAGGCTGGACAGGCAGCATAAATTTGCATTTAATTAACATTTTAATTGCCTTCGTAGGCCTTTTAATTTTCAGCAGGTGTGCTGCCAACTGCAGCATGTGCCTGCCGAATGAAATGTCGTGGGACTACGCGATGATGTCGGGATGCTCGCCCGACCTCACTGGGCATCAATTTACGCTCATCCAGGTCGTGCGCACGTCACCTGGTGAGCATAATTTTCTGCCCATAGACATGGACCCCGCTAGAACTCTATTTTAAAATAATTTCCAATAACATTATTATATCTCCTTGGCTGTGTGTGTGCTAGTGTGCATGCATAAAATGTTGATAATACAATAATAGGAAAATAACACTGACACGGAGTTTTCCCCTAATGTATTATTAATAACAGAAGATTTCATCTCTCCATACTTCATATTAATAATTGCATGATTTAACTGAAAGTATAAAAGCAACAGCTGGGGGCAATGGAGACAGGAATGAGATACAAAAACGTTCTATGCAGAAGATGAAAGAGGGTCTGAAGAGTGTAGGGAGTAAGCTTGGCTGGTTCCTATCATTTTTTATATGTGAGCAAACTGGCTGAATTCTCACTAAAGTGATGACAATTGAAAAGTTGGGGTCTTTGACCTCAGGGGAGTAAACCAAGCTTGGCTTCACTGGGGGTAGGGGGTAGCCTTCAATGGGTGGTGGGGCATTAATTGCTGAAAATCGTTCAGTTGGGGAGGCAGGCACTAATGAAGTCACTGAACCCAGCTACTATTTTAATGGTGGTTATGGCCTTCCTGTCAAGTCAATCTAGCAGTAAGAGGAACCCAAACAGGTAGGTCTTTTTAACATATTTTAGACTTTCCTTGTGGAGCCAGGAAGAACAGGAGTGGTCCTCCCAGCCCCACAATGAAAGCTTAAGCCTCCGCATCTTCAGCCCTCCAATGATGAGGTCCTGCCAAAATCCCATCTATGTGACTCAATCACGTGCTGCCATTGCACTCCCATCTTCTGGCTAGGATGCAGGCAGGAGACTGACCAGGCAGATGTTGATAATACTCAGGAGAAATATTCCCAGGCTTCATGCTGCCAACGCCTGCATGGTTTTTTATGAGTCTCGGCCTTGCACACACCAGTCTTGCCCCGGTTTAAAATAGTTGTTTAACAATCTAGGAACTCATGCAGAAAATGGAAACGATTATCTTTGTGCCCAGTAGTATAGAACCAGACACCCAGGAATGTTATGACCACCTCAAGCTGTAATTTCCTCCTATATTCCATCAGCATTGCAAACTCGTTAATTGAAACCATTACCATTTCTAACTACATAACACATTTTGCAAAGTCTTCGGTTCTACATGCAGCATTTATTTTTGTTTCACTGATGGAACAGATGGAAATTGTGCAAGAGAGAAAAGGTTGGAAGAGTCCATTAGTACTCTGTACTTTAAAAGCTATCAACGCCACATAGAACATGAAAAGGAACTTGGTGCATTAAGAAGCAAGCAACAGGAATTAAGGAAAACAAGAAAGCCAACTCATAAAAACATGGATTGCAGAGGTAAAGATTGGTTTCTTGCTTAAAGTTTTATTTGATGGCTTGGCTTTGGTTAAATATATTTTTCTGAAGGAACTGTTTAGGAAGAGGCTTTAGGAGTGTTGCATTTATCATGACTGTGACAAAAACAAAGCAGTTTTTACTTGATAATTTAGCCTGGTAATGGTCCTCTTACCTCAGTGAAAAGTTCCAAGAGCCCTAATCTTCTGCTTGGCTGTTATGCCAGTGGAAGTGTGGCATGGCAGGAATTATTCTTGACATTATGATTCACTGCTCACTCAATTGCGAAGCCAGATTGTCAGCTGCATTTTCTAGATGATCTCCCCTTACTTGTGCTCAGGTGTGTGCCTAGAGGGTTGATGTGGCTGGTCCTGGCATTTTGCATTGGTGTTGCATGACAGAAAAGTTCTGTGCTACCTGTTTAAGTTTATTTTTTTTTAGTTATGGAAAACTGTACTCATACCTGCGCATAGCTCACACACCACATCCCCGAGCAATGACACACTCCAGGGATGTATGGACATTTCGCATCTAGGATATCTAGAGAGGTGGTCACACTGCAGATGAAGGGACTTGAGGAAGGAAGGGAATGGGTGACCACCAGGCAGTCCAATAGAAACAGGCAGGTAGTTCAGGAGTCCCCTGGGGTCCCGCTCGCAAATTGGTATTCCATTTTGGAGGTTGATGAGGGCACTGGTTCCTCCAGGGAGTGCAGACAGAGCCAAGCTTCTGGCGCCACAAGCAGCCTGTCTGTACAGGAGGGGAGGAAGAGCAATAATAATAGGGGATTCTATAGTCAAGGGAACAGATAGGCACTGCTGTGGCTATCAATGTGACTCCAGGATGGTGTGTTGCCCCCAGGGTCCGGGATGTCACTGAATGGCTGCAGGGCATCCTGAAGGGGGAGGGTGATAAGGCAGAGGTCATGGTACATGTTGGTACCAATGACATGGTAGAAAGAGAGATAAGGTCGACTGAAAAGCAGGACCTCTTGGGTTGTAATCTCTGGATTACTCCCAGTGCCACGTGCTATTGAGCACAGTAATTGGGGAATAGTGCAGATGAATACATGGCTTAAGAGTTGGTACAGGAGGGAGGGTTTTAGATTCCTGGATCACTGGGACAATTTCTGAGGAAAGTCGGACCTGTACAAGCTGGACGGTCTACATCTGAACCAGAGCGGGACTAACATCCTTGTGGGCGGGTTTGCTAGTGCTTTTGGGAGGAGTTTAAACTAATTCGGCAGGGGGAGGGGACACAAATGTTAGCAGAATAGGAACGCATCATAATACGGTAAAACAATCAAGTCAGAGGGAGTACAGCTGCACTAAGTTTAAGAGGAGTCAGGCAAGGCTGGATGGCCTCTACTTTAATGCCAGGTGTATTACAGGTAAAATGGATGAGTTAAGGGTGAGGATTGACACGTGGAATTGTGATATAGTAGCTATCACAGACGTGGTTGAGAGAGAGGCAGGATTGACAGCTCAACATTCCGGGATATAGAATCTTCAGGTGAGACAGGGGAGGGGGTCAAAGAGGAGGAGGCTTTGCATTATTAGTTAAGGAGTCAGTTACTGCAGTAAGGAGAGATGATGTCTTGAAGGGGGCATTGAATGAAGCTTTGTGGGTAGAGCTTAGGAATAGGTGTTCATTATAGACCCCCAGATAGTCAGTGGGAAATTGAGGAGCAAGTATGTGCACAATTCACAGAGGCATGTAAAAACAATAACAATAACAATAGGTGATTTCAACTTTCCCAACATTAATTGGGATAGACATAGTGTTAAGGGCTTGGATGGAATGGATTTCTTGAAATGTGTACAGGAGAACTTTTTAGATCAATAGGCGCAGTGCTGGACCTATTTCTGGGGAATGAAGCCGGACAGGTGGCTGAGGTGGTGGTGGGGGAGCGTTTTAGCAATAGCAACCACAACATGGTACAGTTTAAGCTTATTATGGACAAAGAAATAGACAAGTTGTAAAAAAATGTTTTGGTTTGGGAGAGAGTGGATTTTAGGAAGAAAAGGCAGAATCTGGCCGAGGTAGACTGGGAACAGTTACTTGTGGGTAAATCTACAGAAGAGAAGTTGTGGGGGGGGGGCGTTCAAAAAGGAAATGGGGAGAGTACAGGCTCAACATGTTCCCTCTAGGGTGATAGGAAGGAGGAACAAGCCCAGAGAACCATGGATGACCAGGGGTATTCAGGATACGAAGAGAAGGAAAAGAGGGGTACAAGGGGAGCAAATCAGCAGAGGCATTAGTGGAGTGCAGTAAGTGCAGGATGGAGCTTAAGAAAGCAATTAGGAGAGCAAAGAGGGGGTATGAGAAAGCTCTGGCTGGTAAAAGTAGGGAAAATTCCAAGATATTCTATGAGTATATCAATGGGAAGAGGATAACCAGGGAAAGAGTAGGGCCCATTAGGAACCAAGGGGGCAACCTATGGGTGGAGCCAGAAGACATCAGTAGAGTGTTGAATGAATATTTCACATCTGTCTTCACCCAAGAGAATAAGGACGAAGGCATGGAACTCAGTGAGAGAGACTGCGAGGTTCTTGAGCAAATTGATATAGGGAGTGACAAGGCATTGGAGGTGTTGACAGGCTTAAAAGTGGACAAATCTCCAGGTCCGGATGATTTGTGTCCCAGACTGCTGAGGGAGGCAAGGGAGGAGATCGCAGGGGCTCAGACCCAAATTTTTAATTCCTCTCTGGCCACGGTGGAGGTGCCAGAGGACTGGAGAACAGCTAATGTGGTTCCGCTATTTAAGAAGGGTTGTAGAGATAAGCCAGGGAACTACAGACCAGTGGGTTTCATGTCAGTGGTAGGGAAACTACTGGAGAAAATTCTGAGGGAGAGAATCTATCTCCACTTGGAGAGGCAAGGCTTGATCAGAGATAGTCAGCATGGCTTTGTCAGAGGGAGGTCATGCCTAACAAATTTGATTGAATTTATTGAGGAGGTGACCAGGTGTGTAGATGAGGGTAGTGCAGTTGATGTAGTTTATATGGATTTCAGCAAAGCCTTTGATAAGTTCCCACATGGGAGACTTATAAAGAAAGCAAATGCACATGGGATACAGGGTAATTTGATAAGGTGGATTCCCCTGGAGTTTAGACTTAGTTTAAAGGTGTACTTGGAGTTGGAGCCCCTGGAGTTTAGACTTAGTTTAAAGGTGTACTTGGAGTTGGAGCCCCTGGAGTTTAGACTTAGTTTAAAGGTGTACTCTGGAGTTGGAGCCCTGGAGTTTAGACTTAGTTTAAAGGTGTACTTGGAGTTGGAGCCCCTGGAGTTTAGGACTTAGTTTAAAGGTGTACTTGGAGTTGGAGCCCCTGGAGTTTAGGACTTAGTTTAAAGGTGTACTTGGAGTTGGAGCCCCTGGAGTTTAGACTTAGTTTAAAGGTGTACTTGGAGTTGGAGCCCCTGGAGTTTAGACTTAGTTTAAAGGTGTACTTGGAGTTGGAGCCCCTGGAGTTTAGACTTAGTTTAAAGGTGTACTTGGAGTTGGAGCCCCTGGAGTTTAGACTTAGTTTAAAGGTGTACTAGGAGTTGGAGCCCCTGGAGTTTAGACTTAGTTTAAAGGTGTACTTGGAGTTGGAGCCCCTGGAGTTTAGACTTAGTTTAAAGGTGTACTAGGAGTTGGAGCCCCTGGAGTTTAGACTTAGTTTAAAGGTGTACTTGGAGTTGGAGCCCCTGGAGTTTAGACTTAGTTTAAAGGTGTACTTGGAGTTGGAGCCCCTGGAGTTTAGACTTAGTTTAAAGGTGTACTCAGGGTTGGAGCCCTGGAGTTTAGACTTAGTTTAAAGGTGTACTTGGAGTTGGAGCCCCTGGAGTTTAGACTTAGTTTAAAGGTGTACTTGGAGTTGGAGCCCCTGGAGTTTAGACTTAGTTTAAAGGTGTACTCAGGAGTTGGAGCCCCTGGAGTTTAGACTTAGTTTAAAGGTGTACTTGGAGTTGGAGCCCCTGGAGTTTAGACTTAGTTTAAAGGTGTACTTGGAGTTGGAGCCCCTGGAGTTTAGACTTAGTTTAAAGGTGTACTTGGAGTTGGAGCCCCTGGAGTTTAGACTTAGTTTAAAGGTGTACTTGGAGTTGGAGCCCCTGGAGTTTAGACTTAGTTTAAAGGTGTACTTGGAGTTGGAGCCCTGGAGTTTAGACTTAGTTTAAAGGTGTACTCAGGGTTGGAGCCCCTGGAGTTTAGACTTAGTTTAAAGGTGTACTCTGGAGTTGGAGCCCCTGGAGTTTAGACTTAGTTTAAAGGTGTACTCAGGGTTGGAGCCCCTGGAGTTTAGACTTAGTTTAAAGGTGTACTTGGAGTTGGAGCCCCTGGAGTTTAGACTTAGTTTAAAGGTGTACTCAGGGTTGGAGCCCCTGGAGTTTAGACTTAGTTTAAAGGTGTACTCAGGGTTGGAGCCCCTGGAGTTTAGACTTAGTTTAAAGGTGTACTTGGAGTTGGAGCCCCTGGAGTTTAGACTTAGTTTAAAGGTGTACTTGGAGTTGGAGCCCCTGGAGTTTAGACTTAGTTTAAAGGTGTACTTGGAGTTGGAGCCCCTGGAGTTTAGACTTAGTTTAAAGGTGTACTTGGAGTTGGAGCCCCTGGAGTTTAGACTTAGTTTAAAGGTGTACTTGGAGTTGGAGCCCCTGGAGTTTAGACTTAGTTTAAAGGTGTACTTGGAGTTGGAGCCCCTGGAGTTTAGACTTAGTTTAAAGGTGTACTTGGAGTTGGAGCCCCTGGAGTTTAGACTTAGTTTAAAGGTGTACTTGGAGTTGGAGCCCCTGGAGTTTAGACTTAGTTTAAAGGTGTACTTGGAGTTGGAGCCCCTGGAGTTTAGACTTAGTTTAAAGGTGTACTTGGAGTTGGAGCCCCTGGAGTTTAGACTTAGTTTAAAGGTGTACTTGGAGTTGGAGCCCCTGGAGTTTAGACTTAGTTTAAAGGTGTACTTGGAGTTGGAGCCCCTGGAGTTTAGACTTAGTTTAAAGGTGTACTCTGGAGTTGGAGCCCCTGGAGTTTAGACTTAGTTTAAAGGTGTACTTGGAGTTGGAGCCCCTGGAGTTTAGACTTAGTTTAAAGGTGTACTTGGAGTTGGAGCCCCTGGAGTTTAGACTTAGTTTAAAGGTGTACTTGGAGTTGGAGCCCCTGGAGTTTAGACTTAGTTTAAAGGTGTACTTGGAGTTGGAGCCCCTGGAGTTTAGACTTAGTTTAAAGGTGTACTTGGAGTTGGAGCCCTGGAGTTTAGACTTAGTTTAAAGGTGTACTTGGAGTTGGAGCCCCTGGAGTTTAGACTTAGTTTAAAGGTGTACTTGGAGTTGGAGCCCCTGGAGTTTAGACTTAGTTTAAAGGTGTACTTGGAGTTGGAGCCCCTGGAGTTTAGACTTAGTTTAAAGGTGTACTTGGAGTTGGAGCCCCTGGAGTTTAGACTTAGTTTAAAGGTGTACTTGGAGTTGGAGCCCCTGGAGTTTAGACTTAGTTTAAAGGTGTACTTGGAGTTGGAGCCCTGGAGTTTAGACTTAGTTTAAAGGTGTACTTGGAGTTGGAGCCCCTGGAGTTTAGACTTAGTTTAAAGGTGTACTTGGAGTTGGAGCCCCTGGAGTTTAGACTTAGTTTAAAGGTGTACTTGGAGTTGGAGCCCCTGGAGTTTAGACTTAGTTTAAAGGTGTACTTGGAGTTGGAGCCCCTGGAGTTTAGGTTTAGTTTAAAGGTGTACTTGGAGTTGGAGCCCCTGGAGTTTAGACTTAGTTTAAAGGTGTACTTGGAGTTGGAGCCCCTGGAGTTTAGACTTAGTTTAAAGGTGTACTCAGGGTTGGAGCCCTGGAGTTTAGACTTAGTTTAAAGGTGTACTTGGAGTTGGAGCCCCTGGAGTTTAGACTTAGTTTAAAGGTGTACTCTGGAGTTGGAGCCCCTGGAGTTTAGACTTAGTTTAAAGGTGTACTTGGAGTTGGAGCCCCTGGAGTTTAGACTTAGTTTAAAGGTGTACTTGGAGTTGGAGCCCCTGGAGTTTAGACTTAGTTTAAAGGTGTACTTGGAGTTGGAGCCCTGGAGTTTAGACTTAGTTTAAAGGTGTACTTGGAGTTGGAGCCCCTGGAGTTTAGACTTAGTTTAAAGGTGTACTTGGAGTTGGAGCCCCTGGAGTTTAGACTTAGTTTAAAGGTGTACTTGGAGTTGGAGCCCCTGGAGTTTAGACTTAGTTTAAAGGTGTACTTGGAGTTGGAGCCCCTGGAGTTTAGACTTAGTTTAAAGGTGTACTTGGAGTTGGAGCCCCTGGAGTTTAGACTTAGTTTAAAGGTGTACTTGGAGTTGGAGCCCCTGGAGTTTAGACTTAGTTTAAAGGTGTACTAGGAGTTGGAGCCCCTGGAGTTTAGACTTAGTTTAAAGGTGTACTTGGAGTTGGAGCCCTGGAGTTTAGACTTAGTTTAAAGGTGTACTCAGGAGTTGGAGCCCCTGGAGTTTAGACTTAGTTTAAAGGTGTACTTGGAGTTGGAGCCCCTGGAGTTTAGACTTAGTTTAAAGGTGTACTTGGAGTTGGAGCCCCTGGAGTTTAGACTTAGTTTAAAGGTGTACTCAGGGTTGGAGCCCCTGGAGTTTAGACTTAGTTTAAAGGTGTACTTGGAGTTGGAGCCCCTGGAGTTTAGACTTAGTTTAAAGGTGTACTCAGGGTTGGAGCCCCTGGAGTTTAGACTTAGTTTAAAGGTGTACTTGGAGTTGGAGCCCCTGGAGTTTAGACTTAGTTTAAAGGTGTACTTGGAGTTGGAGCCCCTGGAGTTTAGACTTAGTTTAAAGGTGTACTCAGGGTTGGAGCCCCTGGAGTTTAGACTTAGTTTAAAGGTGTACTTGGAGTTGGAGCCCCTGGAGTTTAGACTTAGTTTAAAGGTGTACTTGGAGTTGGAGCCCTGGAGTTTAGACTTAGTTTAAAGGTGTACTTGGAGTTGGAGCCCCTGGAGTTTAGACTTAGTTTAAAGGTGTACTTGGAGTTGGAGCCCCTGGAGTTTAGGACTTAGTTTAAAGGTGTACTTGGAGTTGGAGCCCCTGGAGTTTAGACTTAGTTTAAAGGTGTACTTGGAGTTGGAGCCCCTGGAGTTTAGACTTAGTTTAAAGGTGTACTTGGAGTTGGAGCCCCTGGAGTTTAGACTTAGTTTAAAGGTGTACTTGGAGTTGGAGCCCCTGGAGTTTAGATTAGTTTAAAGGTGTACTTGGAGTTGGAGCCCCTGGAGTTTAGACTTAGTTTAAAGGTGTACTTGGAGTTGGAGCCCCTGGAGTTTAGACTTAGTTTAAAGGTGTACTTGGAGTTGGAGCCCCTGGAGTTTAGACTTAGTTTAAAGGTGTACTCAGGGTTGGAGCCCTGGAGTTTAGACTTAGTTTAAAGGTGTACTTGGAGTTGGAGCCCTGGAGTTTAGACTTAGTTTAAAGGTGTACTTGGAGTTGGAGCCCCTGGAGTTTAGACTTAGTTTAAAGGTGTACTTGGAGTTGGAGCCCCTGGAGTTTAGGACTTAGTTTAAAGGTGTACTTGGAGTTGGAGCCCCTGGAGTTTAGACTTAGTTTAAAGGTGTACTTGGAGTTGGAGCCCCTGGAGTTTAGACTTAGTTTAAAGGTGTACTTGGAGTTGGAGCCCCTGGAGTTTAGACTTAGTTTAAAGGTGTACTTGGGTTGGAGCCCCTGGAGTTTAGACTTAGTTTAAAGGTGTACTTGGAGTTGGAGCCCCTGGAGTTTAGACTTAGTTTAAAGGTGTACTTGGAGTTGGAGCCCCTGGAGTTTAGACTTAGTTTAAAGGTGTACTTGGAGTTGGAGCCCCTGGAGTTTAGACTTAGTTTAAAGGTGTACTTGGAGTTGGAGCCCCTGGAGTTTAGACTTAGTTTAAAGGTGTACTTGGAGTTGGAGCCCCTGGAGTTTAGACTTAGTTTAAAGGTGTACTTGGAGTTGGAGCCCTGGAGTTTAGACTTAGTTTAAAGGTGTACTTGGAGTTGGAGCCCCTGGAGTTTAGACTTAGTTTAAAGGTGTACTTGGAGTTGGAGCCCCTGGAGTTTAGACTTAGTTTAAAGGTGTACTTGGAGTTGGAGCCCCTGGAGTTTAGGTTTAGTTTAAAGGTGTACTCAGGGTTGGAGCCCCTGGAGTTTAGACTTAGTTTAAAGGTGTACTTGGAGTTGGAGCCCCTGGAGTTTAGACTTAGTTTAATGGTGTACTTGGAGTTGGAGCCCCTGGAGTTTAGACATAGTTTAAAGGTGTACTTGGAGTTGGAGCCCTGGAGTTTAGACTTAGTTTAAAGGTGTACTTGGAGTTGGAGCCCCTGGAGTTTAGACTTAGTTTAAAGGTGTACTTGGAGTTGGAGCCCCTGGAGTTTAGACTTAGTTTAAAGGTGTACTTGGAGTTGGAGCCCCTGGAGTTTAGACTTAGTTTAATGGTGTACTTGGAGTTGGAGCCCCTGGAGTTTAGACATAGTTTAAAGGTGTACTTGGAGTTGGAGCCCTGGAGTTTAGACTTAGTTTAAAGGTGTACTTGGAGTTGGAGCCCCTGGAGTTTAGACTTAGTTTAAAGGTGTACTTGGAGTTGGAGCCCCTGGAGTTTAGACTTAGTTTAAAGGTGTACTTGGAGTTGGAGCCCCTGGAGTTTAGACTTAGTTTAAAGGTGTACTTGGAGTTGGAGCCCCTGGAGTTTAGACTTAGTTTAAAGGTGTACTTGGAGTTGGAGCCCCTGGAGTTTAGGTTTAGTTTAAAGGTGTACTCAGGGTTGGAGCCCTGGAGTTTAGACTTAGTTTAAAGGTGTACTTGGAGTTGGAGCCCCTGGAGTTTAGACTTAGTTTAAAGGTGTACTTGGAGTTGGAGCCCCTGGAGTTTAGACTTAGTTTAAAGGTGTACTTGGAGTTGGAGCCCCTGGAGTTTAGACTTAGTTTAAAGGTGTACTTGGAGTTGGAGCCCCTGGAGTTTAGACTTAGTTTAAAGGTGTACTTGGAGTTGGAGCCCCTGGAGTTTAGACTTAGTTTAAAGGTGTACTTGGAGTTGGAGCCCCTGGAGTTTAGACTTAGTTTAAAGGTGTACTTGGAGTTGGAGCCCCTGGAGTTTAGACTTAGTTTAAAGGTGTACTTGGAGTTGGAGCCCCTGGAGTTTAGACTTAGTTTAAAGGTGTACTTGGAGTTGGAGCCCCTGGAGTTTAGACTTAGTTTAAAGGTGTACTTGGAGTTGGAGCCCCTGGAGTTTAGACTTAGTTTAAAGGTGTACTTGGAGTTGGAGCCCCTGGAGTTTAGACTTAGTTTAAAGGTGTACTTGGAGTTGGAGCCCCTGGAGTTTAGACTTAGTTTAAAGGTGTACTTGGAGTTGGAGCCCCTGGAGTTTAGACTTAGTTTAAAGGTGTACTTGGAGTTGGAGCCCCTGGAGTTTAGACTTAGTTTAAAGGTGTACTTGGAGTTGGAGCCCCTGGAGTTTAGACTTAGTTTAAAGGTGTACTTGGAGTTGGAGCCCCTGGAGTTTAGACTTAGTTTAAAGGTGTACTTGGAGTTGGAGCCCCTGGAGTTTAGACTTAGTTTAAAGGTGTACTCAGGGTTGGAGCCCCTGGAGTTTAGACTTAGTTTAAAGGTGTACTTGGAGTTGGAGCCCCTGGAGTTTAGACTTAGTTTAAAGGTGTACTTGGAGTTGGAGCCCCTGGAGTTTAGACTTAGTTTAAAGGTGTACTTGGAGTTGGAGCCCCTGGAGTTTAGACTTAGTTTAAAGGTGTACTTGGAGTTGGAGCCCCTGGAGTTTAGACTTAGTTTAAAGGTGTACTTGGAGTTGGAGCCCCTGGAGTTTAGACTTAGTTTAAAGGTGTACTTGGAGTTGGAGCCCCTGGAGTTTAGACTTAGTTTAAAGGTGTACTCAGGGTTGGAGCCCCTGGAGTTTAGACTTAGTTTAAAGGTGTACTCAGGGTTGGAGCCCCTGGAGTTTAGACTTAGTTTAAAGGTGTACTTGGAGTTGGAGCCCCTGGAGTTTAGACTTAGTTTAAAGGTGTACTTGGAGTTGGAGCCCCTGGAGTTTAGACTTAGTTTAAAGGTGTACTTGGAGTTGGAGCCCCTGGAGTTTAGACTTAGTTTAAAGGTGTACTTGGAGTTGGAGCCCCTGGAGTTTAGACTTAGTTTAAAGGTGTACTTGGAGTTGGAGCCCCTGGAGTTTAGACTTAGTTTAAAGGTGTACTTGGAGTTGGAGCCCCTGGAGTTTAGACTTAGTTTAAAGGTGTACTTGGAGTTGGAGCCCCTGGAGTTTAGACTTAGTTTAAAGGTGTACTTGGAGTTGGAGCCCCTGGAGTTTAGACTTAGTTTAAAGGTGTACTTGGAGTTGGAGCCCCTGGAGTTTAGACTTAGTTTAAAGGTGTACTTGGAGTTGGAGCCCCTGGAGTTTAGACTTAGTTTAAAGGTGTACTTGGAGTTGGAGCCCTGGAGTTTAGACTTAGTTTAAAGGTGTACTTGGAGTTGGAGCCCCTGGAGTTTAGACTTAGTTTAAAGGTGTACTTGGAGTTGGAGCCCCTGGAGTTTAGACTTAGTTTAAAGGTGTACTCAGGGTTGGAGCCCTGGAGTTTAGACTTAGTTTAAAGGTGTACTCAGGGTTGGAGCCCCTGGAGTTTAGACTTAGTTTAAAGGTGTACTTGGAGTTGGAGCCCCTGGAGTTTAGACTTAGTTTAAAGGTGTACTTGGAGTTGGAGCCCCTGGAGTTTAGACTTAGTTTAAAGGTGTACTTGGAGTTGGAGCCCCTGGAGTTTAGACTTAGTTTAAAGGTGTACTTGGAGTTGGAGCCCCTGGAGTTTAGACTTAGTTTAAAGGTGTACTTGGAGTTGGAGCCCCTGGAGTTTAGACTTAGTTTAAAGGTGTACTTGGAGTTGGAGCCCCTGGAGTTTAGACTTAGTTTAAAGGTGTACTTGGAGTTGGAGCCCCTGGAGTTTAGACTTAGTTTAAAGGTGTACTTGGAGTTGGAGCCCCTGGAGTTTAGACTTAGTTTAAAGGTGTACTTGGAGTTGGAGCCCCTGGAGTTTAGACTTAGTTTAAAGGTGTACTTGGAGTTGGAGCCCCTGGAGTTTAGACTTAGTTTAAAGGTGTACTTGGAGTTGGAGCCCCTGGAGTTTAGACTTAGTTTAAAGGTGTACTTGGAGTTGGAGCCCCTGGAGTTTAGACTTAGTTTAAAGGTGTACTTGGAGTTGGAGCCCCTGGAGTTTAGACTTAGTTTAAAGGTGTACTTGGAGTTGGAGCCCCTGGAGTTTAGACTTAGTTTAAAGGTGTACTTGGAGTTGGAGCCCCTGGAGTTTAGACTTAGTTTAAAGGTGTACTTGGAGTTGGAGCCCCTGGAGTTTAGACTTAGTTTAAAGGTGTACTCAGGGTTGGAGCCCCTGGAGTTTAGACTTAGTTTAAAGGTGTACTTGGAGTTGGAGCCCCTGGAGTTTAGACTTAGTTTAAAGGTGTACTTGGAGTTGGAGCCCCTGGAGTTTAGACTTAGTTTAAAGGTGTACTTGGAGTTGGAGCCCCTGGAGTTTAGACTTAGTTTAAAGGTGTACTTGGAGTTGGAGCCCCTGGAGTTTAGACTTAGTTTAAAGGTGTACTTGGAGTTGGAGCCCCTGGAGTTTAGACTTAGTTTAAAGGTGTACTTGGAGTTGGAGCCCCTGGAGTTTAGACTTAGTTTAAAGGTGTACTCAGGGTTGGAGCCCCTGGAGTTTAGACTTAGTTTAAAGGTGTACTTGGAGTTGGAGCCCCTGGAGTTTAGACTTAGTTTAAAGGTGTACTTGGAGTTGGAGCCCCTGGAGTTTAGACTTAGTTTAAAGGTGTACTTGGAGTTGGAGCCCCTGGAGTTTAGGACTTAGTTTAAAGGTGTACTTGGAGTTGGAGCCCCTGGAGTTTAGACTTAGTTTAAAGGTGTACTTGGAGTTGGAGCCCCTGGAGTTTAGACTTAGTTTAAAGGTGTACTCAGGGTTGGAGCCCCTGGAGTTTAGACTTAGTTTAAAGGTGTACTTGGAGTTGGAGCCCCTGGAGTTTAGACTTAGTTTAAAGGTGTACTCTGGAGTTGGAGCCCCTGGAGTTTAGACTTAGTTTAAAGGTGTACTTGGAGTTGGAGCCCCTGGAGTTTAGACTTAGTTTAAAGGTGTACTTGGAGTTGGAGCCCCTGGAGTTTAGACTTAGTTTAAAGGTGTACTTGGAGTTGGAGCCCCTGGAGTTTAGACTTAGTTTAAAGGTGTACTTGGAGTTGGAGCCCCTGGAGTTTAGACTTAGTTTAAAGGTGTACTTGGAGTTGGAGCCCCTGGAGTTTAGACTTAGTTTAAAGGTGTACTTGGAGTTGGAGCCCCTGGAGTTTAGACTTAGTTTAAAGGTGTACTTGGAGTTGGAGCCCCTGGAGTTTAGACTTAGTTTAAAGGTGTACTTGGAGTTGGAGCCCCTGGAGTTTAGACTTAGTTTAAAGGTGTACTTGGAGTTGGAGCCCCTGGAGTTTAGACTTAGTTTAAAGGTGTACTTGGAGTTGGAGCCCCTGGAGTTTAGACTTAGTTTAAAGGTGTACTTGGAGTTGGAGCCCCTGGAGTTTAGACTTAGTTTAAAGGTGTACTTGGAGTTGGAGCCCCTGGAGTTTAGACTTAGTTTAAAGGTGTACTTGGAGTTGGAGCCCCTGGAGTTTAGACTTAGTTTAAAGGTGTACTCAGGGTTGGAGCCCCTGGAGTTTAGACTTAGTTTAAAGGTGTACTTGGAGTTGGAGCCCCTGGAGTTTAGACTTAGTTTAAAGGTGTACTTGGAGTTGGAGCCCCTGGAGTTTAGACTTAGTTTAAAGGTGTACTCAGGGTTGGAGCCCCTGGAGTTTAGACTTAGTTTAAAGGTGTACTTGGAGTTGGAGCCCCTGGAGTTTAGACTTAGTTTAAAGGTGTACTTGGAGTTGGAGCCCCTGGAGTTTAGACTTAGTTTAAAGGTGTACTTGGAGTTGGAGCCCCTGGAGTTTAGACTTAGTTTAAAGGTGTACTTGGAGTTGGAGCCCCTGGAGTTTAGACTTAGTTTAAAGGTGTACTCTGGAGTTGGAGCCCCTGGAGTTTAGACTTAGTTTAAAGGTGTACTTGGAGTTGGAGCCCCTGGAGTTTAGACTTAGTTTAAAGGTGTACTTGGAGTTGGAGCCCCTGGAGTTTAGACTTAGTTTAAAGGTGTACTTGGAGTTGGAGCCCCTGGAGTTTAGACTTAGTTTAAAGGTGTACTTGGAGTTGGAGCCCCTGGAGTTTAGACTTAGTTTAAAGGTGTACTCAGGGTTGGAGCCCCTGGAGTTTAGACTTAGTTTAAAGGTGTACTTGGAGTTGGAGCCCCTGGAGTTTAGACTTAGTTTAAAGGTGTACTCTGGAGTTGGAGCCCCTGGAGTTTAGACTTAGTTTAAAGGTGTACTTGGAGTTGGAGCCCCTGGAGTTTAGACTTAGTTTAAAGGTGTACTTGGAGTTGGAGCCCCTGGAGTTTAGACTTAGTTTAAAGGTGTACTAGGAGTTGGAGCCCTGGAGTTTAGACTTAGTTTAAAGGTGTACTTGGAGTTGGAGCCCCTGGAGTTTAGACTTAGTTTAAAGGTGTACTCAGGGTTGGAGCCCCTGGAGTTTAGACTTAGTTTAAAGGTGTACTTGGAGTTGGAGCCCCTGGAGTTTAGACTTAGTTTAAAGGTGTACTTGGAGTTGGAGCCCCTGGAGTTTAGACTTAGTTTAAAGGTGTACTTGGAGTTGGAGCCCCTGGAGTTTAGACTTAGTTTAAAGGTGTACTTGGAGTTGGAGCCCCTGGAGTTTAGACTTAGTTTAAAGGTGTACTTGGAGTTGGAGCCCCTGGAGTTTAGACTTAGTTTAAAGGTGTACTTGGAGTTGGAGCCCCTGGAGTTTAGACTTAGTTTAAAGGTGTACTTGGAGTTGGAGCCCCTGGAGTTTAGACTTAGTTTAAAGGTGTACTTGGAGTTGGAGCCCCTGGAGTTTAGACTTAGTTTAAAGGTGTACTTGGAGTTGGAGCCCCTGGAGTTTAGACTTAGTTTAAAGGTGTACTTGGAGTTGGAGCCCCTGGAGTTTAGACTTAGTTTAAAGGTGTACTTGGAGTTGGAGCCCCTGGAGTTTAGACTTAGTTTAAAGGTGTACTTGGAGTTGGAGCCCCTGGAGTTTAGACTTAGTTTAAAGGTGTACTTGGAGTTGGAGCCCCTGGAGTTTAGACTTAGTTTAAAGGTGTACTTGGAGTTGGAGCCCCTGGAGTTTAGACTTAGTTTAAAGGTGTACTTGGAGTTGGAGCCCCTGGAGTTTAGACTTAGTTTAAAGGTGTACTTGGAGTTGGAGCCCCTGGAGTTTAGACTTAGTTTAAAGGTGTACTTGGAGTTGGAGCCCCTGGAGTTTAGACTTAGTTTAAAGGTGTACTTGGAGTTGGAGCCCCTGGAGTTTAGACTTAGTTTAAAGGTGTACTTGGAGTTGGAGCCCCTGGAGTTTAGACTTAGTTTAAAGGTGTACTTGGAGTTGGAGCCCCTGGAGTTTAGACTTAGTTTAAAGGTGTACTTGGAGTTGGAGCCCCTGGAGTTTAGACTTAGTTTAAAGGTGTACTCTGGAGTTGGAGCCCCTGGAGTTTAGACTTAGTTTAAAGGTGTACTTGGAGTTGGAGCCCCTGGAGTTTAGACTTAGTTTAAAGGTGTACTTGGAGTTGGAGCCCCTGGAGTTTAGACTTAGTTTAAAGGTGTACTCTGGGTTGGAGCCCCTGGAGTTTAGACTTAGTTTAAAGGTGTACTCTGGAGTTGGAGCCCCTGGAGTTTAGACTTAGTTTAAAGGTGTACTTGGAGTTGGAGCCCCTGGAGTTTAGACTTAGTTTAAAGGTGTACTCTGGAGTTGGAGCCCCTGGAGTTTAGACTTAGTTTAAAGGTGTACTTGGAGTTGGAGCCCCTGGAGTTTAGACTTAGTTTAAAGGTGTACTTGGAGTTGGAGCCCCTGGAGTTTAGACTTAGTTTAAAGGTGTACTTGGAGTTGGAGCCCCTGGAGTTTAGACTTAGTTTAAAGGTGTACTTGGAGTTGGAGCCCCTGGAGTTTAGACTTAGTTTAAAGGTGTACTTGGAGTTGGAGCCCCTGGAGTTTAGACTTAGTTTAAAGGTGTACTTGGAGTTGGAGCCCCTGGAGTTTAGACTTAGTTTAAAGGTGTACTTGGAGTTGGAGCCCTGGAGTTTAGACTTAGTTTAAAGGTGTACTTGGAGTTGGAGCCCCTGGAGTTTAGACTTAGTTTAAAGGTGTACTTGGAGTTGGAGCCCCTGGAGTTTAGACTTAGTTTAAAGGTGTACTCTGGAGTTGGAGCCCCTGGAGTTTAGACTTAGTTTAAAGGTGTACTTGGAGTTGGAGCCCCTGGAGTTTAGACTTAGTTTAAAGGTGTACTTGGAGTTGGAGCCCCTGGAGTTTAGACTTAGTTTAAAGGTGTACTTGGAGTTGGAGCCCCTGGAGTTTAGACTTAGTTTAAAGGTGTACTTGGAGTTGGAGCCCCTGGAGTTTAGACTTAGTTTAAAGGTGTACTTGGAGTTGGAGCCCCTGGAGTTTAGGACTTAGTTTAAAGGTGTACTTGGAGTTGGAGCCCCTGGAGTTTAGACTTAGTTTAAAGGTGTACTTGGAGTTGGAGCCCCTGGAGTTTAGACTTAGTTTAATGGTGTACTCAGGGTTGGAGCCCTGGAGTTTAGACTTAGTTTAAAGGTGTACTTGGAGTTGGAGCCCTGGAGTTTAGACTTAGTTTAAAGGTGTACTTGGAGTTGGAGCCCCTGGAGTTTAGACTTAGTTTAAAGGTGTACTTGGAGTTGGAGCCCCTGGAGTTTAGACTTAGTTTAAAGGTGTACTTGGAGTTGGAGCCCCTGGAGTTTAGACTTAGTTTAAAGGTGTACTTGGAGTTGGAGCCCCTGGAGTTTAGACTTAGTTTAAAGGTGTACTTGGAGTTGGAGCCCCTGGAGTTTAGACTTAGTTTAAAGGTGTACTTGGAGTTGGAGCCCCTGGAGTTTAGACTTAGTTTAAAGGTGTACTTGGAGTTGGAGCCCCTGGAGTTTAGACTTAGTTTAAAGGTGTACTTGGAGTTGGAGCCCCTGGAGTTTAGACTTAGTTTAAAGGTGTACTTGGAGTTGGAGCCCCTGGAGTTTAGGACTTAGTTTAAAGGTGTACTCTGGAGTTGGAGCCCTGGAGTTTAGACTTAGTTTAAAGGTGTACTTGGAGTTGGAGCCCCTGGAGTTTAGACTTAGTTTAAAGGTGTACTTGGAGTTGGAGCCCCTGGAGTTTAGACTTAGTTTAAAGGTGTACTTGGAGTTGGAGCCCCTGGAGTTTAGACTTAGTTTAAAGGTGTACTTGGAGTTGGAGCCCCTGGAGTTTAGACTTAGTTTAAAGGTGTACTTGGAGTTGGAGCCCCTGGAGTTTAGACTTAGTTTAAAGGTGTACTTGGAGTTGGAGCCCCTGGAGTTTAGACTTAGTTTAAAGGTGTACTTGGAGTTGGAGCCCCTGGAGTTTAGACTTAGTTTAAAGGTGTACTTGGAGTTGGAGCCCCTGGAGTTTAGACTTAGTTTAAAGGTGTACTTGGAGTTGGAGCCCCTGGAGTTTAGACTTAGTTTAAAGGTGTACTTGGAGTTGGAGCCCCTGGAGTTTAGACTTAGTTTAAAGGTGTACTTGGAGTTGGAGCCCTGGAGTTTAGACTTAGTTTAAAGGTGTACTTGGAGTTGGAGCCCTGGAGTTTAGACTTAGTTTAAAGGTGTACTTGGAGTTGGAGCCCCTGGAGTTTAGACTTAGTTTAAAGGTGTACTTGGAGTTGGAGCCCCTGGAGTTTAGACTTAGTTTAAAGGTGTACTTGGAGTTGGAGCCCCTGGAGTTTAGACTTAGTTTAAAGGTGTACTTGGAGTTGGAGCCCTGGAGTTTAGACTTAGTTTAAAGGTGTACTTGGAGTTGGAGCCCCTGGAGTTTAGACTTAGTTTAAAGGTGTACTTGGAGTTGGAGCCCCTGGAGTTTAGACTTAGTTTAAAGGTGTACTTGGAGTTGGAGCCCCTGGAGTTTAGACTTAGTTTAAAGGTGTACTTGGAGTTGGAGCCCCTGGAGTTTAGACTTAGTTTAAAGGTGTACTTGGAGTTGGAGCCCCTGGAGTTTAGACTTAGTTTAAAGGTGTACTTGGAGTTGGAGCCCCTGGAGTTTAGACTTAGTTTAAAGGTGTACTTGGAGTTGGAGCCCCTGGAGTTTAGACTTAGTTTAAAGGTGTACTTGGAGTTGGAGCCCCTGGAGTTTAGACTTAGTTTAAAGGTGTACTTGGAGTTGGAGCCCCTGGAGTTTAGACTTAGTTTAAAGGTGTACTTGGAGTTGGAGCCCCTGGAGTTTAGACTTAGTTTAAAGGTGTACTTGGAGTTGGAGCCCCTGGAGTTTAGACTTAGTTTAAAGGTGTACTCAGGAGTTGGAGCCCTGGAGTTTAGACTTAGTTTAAAGGTGTACTTGGAGTTGGAGCCCCTGGAGTTTAGACTTAGTTTAAAGGTGTACTTGGAGTTGGAGCCCCTGGAGTTTAGACTTAGTTTAAAGGTGTACTCTGGAGTTGGAGCCCCTGGAGTTTAGACTTAGTTTAAAGGTGTACTTGGAGTTGGAGCCCCTGGAGTTTAGACTTAGTTTAAAGGTGTACTTGGAGTTGGAGCCCCTGGAGTTTAGACTTAGTTTAAAGGTGTACTTGGAGTTGGAGCCCCTGGAGTTTAGACTTAGTTTAAAGGTGTACTTGGAGTTGGAGCCCCTGGAGTTTAGACTTAGTTTAAAGGTGTACTTGGAGTTGGAGCCCCTGGAGTTTAGACTTAGTTTAAAGGTGTACTTGGAGTTGGAGCCCCTGGAGTTTAGACTTAGTTTAAAGGTGTACTTGGAGTTGGAGCCCCTGGAGTTTAGACTTAGTTTAAAGGTGTACTTGGAGTTGGAGCCCCTGGAGTTTAGACTTAGTTTAAAGGTGTACTTGGAGTTGGAGCCCTGGAGTTTAGACTTAGTTTAAAGGTGTACTTGGAGTTGGAGCCCTGGAGTTTAGACTTAGTTTAAAGGTGTACTTGGAGTTGGAGCCCCTGGAGTTTAGACTTAGTTTAAAGGTGTACTTGGAGTTGGAGCCCCTGGAGTTTAGACTTAGTTTAAAGGTGTACTCTGGGTTGGAGCCCCTGGAGTTTAGACTTAGTTTAAAGGTGTACTTGGAGTTGGAGCCCCTGGAGTTTAGACTTAGTTTAAAGGTGTACTTGGAGTTGGAGCCCCTGGAGTTTAGACTTAGTTTAAAGGTGTACTTGGAGTTGGAGCCCCTGGAGTTTAGACTTAGTTTAAAGGTGTACTTGGAGTTGGAGCCCCTGGAGTTTAGACTTAGTTTAAAGGTGTACTTGGAGTTGGAGCCCCTGGAGTTTAGACTTAGTTTAAAGGTGTACTTGGAGTTGGAGCCCCTGGAGTTTAGACTTAGTTTAAAGGTGTACTTGGAGTTGGAGCCCCTGGAGTTTAGACTTAGTTTAAAGGTGTACTTGGAGTTGGAGCCCCTGGAGTTTAGACTTAGTTTAAAGGTGTACTTGGAGTTGGAGCCCCTGGAGTTTAGACTTAGTTTAAAGGTGTACTTGGAGTTGGAGCCCCTGGAGTTTAGACTTAGTTTAAAGGTGTACTCAGGGTTGGAGCCCCTGGAGTTTAGACTTAGTTTAAAGGTGTACTTGGAGTTGGAGCCCCTGGAGTTTAGACTTAGTTTAAAGGTGTACTTGGAGTTGGAGCCCCTGGAGTTTAGACTTAGTTTAAAGGTGTACTTGGAGTTGGAGCCCCTGGAGTTTAGACTTAGTTTAAAGGTGTACTTGGAGTTGGAGCCCCTGGAGTTTAGACTTAGTTTAAAGGTGTACTTGGAGTTGGAGCCCCTGGAGTTTAGACTTAGTTTAAAGGTGTACTTGGAGTTGGAGCCCCTGGAGTTTAGACTTAGTTTAAAGGTGTACTTGGAGTTGGAGCCCCTGGAGTTTAGACTTAGTTTAAAGGTGTACTCTGGAGTTGGAGCCCCTGGAGTTTAGACTTAGTTTAAAGGTGTACTTGGAGTTGGAGCCCTGGAGTTTAGACTTAGTTTAAAGGTGTACTTGGAGTTGGAGCCCCTGGAGTTTAGACTTAGTTTAAAGGTGTACTTGGAGTTGGAGCCCCTGGAGTTTAGACTTAGTTTAAAGGTGTACTTGGAGTTGGAGCCCCTGGAGTTTAGACTTAGTTTAAAGGTGTACTTGGAGTTGGAGCCCCTGGAGTTTAGACTTAGTTTAAAGGTGTACTTGGAGTTGGAGCCCCTGGAGTTTAGACTTAGTTTAAAGGTGTACTTGGAGTTGGAGCCCCTGGAGTTTAGACTTAGTTTAAAGGTGTACTTGGAGTTGGAGCCCCTGGAGTTTAGACTTAGTTTAAAGGTGTACTTGGAGTTGGAGCCCCTGGAGTTTAGACTTAGTTTAAAGGTGTACTTGGAGTTGGAGCCCCTGGAGTTTAGACTTAGTTTAAAGGTGTACTTGGAGTTGGAGCCCCTGGAGTTTAGACTTAGTTTAAAGGTGTACTCAGGGTTGGAGCCCCTGGAGTTTAGACTTAGTTTAAAGGTGTACTTGGAGTTGGAGCCCCTGGAGTTTAGACTTAGTTTAAAGGTGTACTTGGAGTTGGAGCCCCTGGAGTTTAGACTTAGTTTAAAGGTGTACTTGGAGTTGGAGCCCCTGGAGTTTAGACTTAGTTTAAAGGTGTACTTGGAGTTGGAGCCCCTGGAGTTTAGACTTAGTTTAAAGGTGTACTTGGAGTTGGAGCCCCTGGAGTTTAGACTTAGTTTAAAGGTGTACTTGGAGTTGGAGCCCCTGGAGTTTAGACTTAGTTTAAAGGTGTACTTGGAGTTGGAGCCCTGGAGTTTAGACTTAGTTTAAAGGTGTACTTGGAGTTGGAGCCCCTGGAGTTTAGACTTAGTTTAAAGGTGTACTTGGAGTTGGAGCCCCTGGAGTTTAGACTTAGTTTAAAGGTGTACTTGGAGTTGGAGCCCCTGGAGTTTAGACTTAGTTTAAAGGTGTACTTGGAGTTGGAGCCCCTGGAGTTTAGACTTAGTTTAAAGGTGTACTTGGAGTTGGAGCCCCTGGAGTTTAGACTTAGTTTAAAGGTGTACTTGGAGTTGGAGCCCTGGAGTTTAGACTTAGTTTAAAGGTGTACTTGGAGTTGGAGCCCCTGGAGTTTAGACTTAGTTTAAAGGTGTACTCAGGAGTTGGAGCCCCTGGAGTTTAGACTTAGTTTAAAGGTGTACTTGGAGTTGGAGCCCCTGGAGTTTAGACTTAGTTTAAAGGTGTACTTGGAGTTGGAGCCCCTGGAGTTTAGACTTAGTTTAAAGGTGTACTTGGAGTTGGAGCCCCTGGAGTTTAGACTTAGTTTAAAGGTGTACTCTGGAGTTGGAGCCCTGGAGTTTAGACTTAGTTTAAAGGTGTACTTGGAGTTGGAGCCCCTGGAGTTTAGACTTAGTTTAAAGGTGTACTTGGAGTTGGAGCCCCTGGAGTTTAGACTTAGTTTAAAGGTGTACTTGGAGTTGGAGCCCCTGGAGTTTAGACTTAGTTTAAAGGTGTACTTGGAGTTGGAGCCCTGGAGTTTAGACTTAGTTTAAAGGTGTACTTGGAGTTGGAGCCCCTGGAGTTTAGACTTAGTTTAAAGGTGTACTTGGAGTTGGAGCCCCTGGAGTTTAGACTTAGTTTAAAGGTGTACTTGGAGTTGGAGCCCCTGGAGTTTAGACTTAGTTTAAAGGTGTACTTGGAGTTGGAGCCCTGGAGTTTAGACTTAGTTTAAAGGTGTACTTGGAGTTGGAGCCCCTGGAGTTTAGACTTAGTTTAAAGGTGTACTTGGAGTTGGAGCCCCTGGAGTTTAGACTTAGTTTAAAGGTGTACTCTGGAGTTGGAGCCCCTGGAGTTTAGACTTAGTTTAAAGGTGTACTTGGAGTTGGAGCCCCTGGAGTTTAGACTTAGTTTAAAGGTGTACTTGGAGTTGGAGCCCCTGGAGTTTAGACTTAGTTTAAAGGTGTACTTGGAGTTGGAGCCCCTGGAGTTTAGACTTAGTTTAAAGGTGTACTTGGAGTTGGAGCCCCTGGAGTTTAGACTTAGTTTAAAGGTGTACTTGGAGTTGGAGCCCCTGGAGTTTAGACTTAGTTTAAAGGTGTACTTGGAGTTGGAGCCCCTGGAGTTTAGACTTAGTTTAAAGGTGTACTTGGAGTTGGAGCCCCTGGAGTTTAGACTTAGTTTAAAGGTGTACTCTGGGTTGGAGCCCTGGAGTTTAGACTTAGTTTAAAGGTGTACTTGGAGTTGGAGCCCCTGGAGTTTAGACTTAGTTTAAAGGTGTACTTGGAGTTGGAGCCCCTGGAGTTTAGACTTAGTTTAAAGGTGTACTTGGAGTTGGAGCCCCTGGAGTTTAGACTTAGTTTAAAGGTGTACTTGGAGTTGGAGCCCCTGGAGTTTAGACTTAGTTTAAAGGTGTACTTGGAGTTGGAGCCCCTGGAGTTTAGACTTAGTTTAAAGGTGTACTTGGAGTTGGAGCCCCTGGAGTTTAGACTTAGTTTAAAGGTGTACTTGGAGTTGGAGCCCCTGGAGTTTAGACTTAGTTTAAAGGTGTACTTGGAGTTGGAGCCCCTGGAGTTTAGACTTAGTTTAAAGGTGTACTTGGAGTTGGAGCCCCTGGAGTTTAGACTTAGTTTAAAGGTGTACTCTGGAGTTGGAGCCCCTGGAGTTTAGACTTAGTTTAAAGGTGTACTTGGAGTTGGAGCCCCTGGAGTTTAGACTTAGTTTAAAGGTGTACTTGGAGTTGGAGCCCCTGGAGTTTAGACTTAGTTTAAAGGTGTACTTGGAGTTGGAGCCCCTGGAGTTTAGACTTAGTTTAAAGGTGTACTTGGAGTTGGAGCCCCTGGAGTTTAGACTTAGTTTAAAGGTGTACTTGGAGTTGGAGCCCCTGGAGTTTAGACTTAGTTTAAAGGTGTACTCTGGAGTTGGAGCCCCTGGAGTTTAGACTTAGTTTAAAGGTGTACTCTGGAGTTGGAGCCCCTGGAGTTTAGACTTAGTTTAAAGGTGTACTCTGGAGTTGGAGCCCCTGGAGTTTAGACTTAGTTTAAAGGTGTACTTGGAGTTGGAGCCCCTGGAGTTTAGACTTAGTTTAAAGGTGTACTTGGAGTTGGAGCCCCTGGAGTTTAGACTTAGTTTAAAGGTGTACTTGGAGTTGGAGCCCTGGAGTTTAGACTTAGTTTAAAGGTGTACTTGGAGTTGGAGCCCCTGGAGTTTAGACTTAGTTTAAAGGTGTACTTGGAGTTGGAGCCCCTGGAGTTTAGACTTAGTTTAAAGGTGTACTTGGAGTTGGAGCCCTGGAGTTTAGACTTAGTTTAAAGGTGTACTTGGAGTTGGAGCCCCTGGAGTTTAGGACTTAGTTTAAAGGTGTACTTGGAGTTGGAGCCCCTGGAGTTTAGACTTAGTTTAAAGGTGTACTTGGAGTTGGAGCCCCTGGAGTTTAGACTTAGTTTAAAGGTGTACTTGGAGTTGGAGCCCTGGAGTTTAGACTTAGTTTAAAGGTGTACTTGGAGTTGGAGCCCCTGGAGTTTAGACTTAGTTTAAAGGTGTACTCAGGGTTGGAGCCCCTGGAGTTTAGACTTAGTTTAAAGGTGTACTCGTAGTTGGAGCCCCTGGAGTTTAGACTTAGTTTAAAGGTGTACTTGGAGTTGGAGCCCCTGGAGTTTAGTTTTAGTGTATACTCGGAGTTGGAGCCCCTGGAGTTTAGTTTTAGTGTATACTCGGAGTTGGAGCCCCTGGAGTTTAGACTTAGTTTAAAGGTGTACTTGGAGTTGGAGCCCTGGAGTTTAGACTTAGTTTAAAGGTGTACTTGGAGTTGGAGCCCTGGAGTTTAGGTTTAGTTTAAAGGTGTACTTGGAGTTGGAGCCCCTGGAGTTTAGACTTAGTTTAAAGGGTGTACTTGGAGTTGGAGCCCTGGAGTTTAGGACTTAGTTTAAAGGTGTACTGGAGTTGGAAGCCCCTGGAGTTTAGACTTAGTTTAAAGGTGTACTTGGAGTTGGAGCCCCTGGAGTTTAGACTTAGTTTAAAGGTGTACTTGGAGTTGGAGCCCCCCTGGAGTTTAGACTTAGTTTAAAGGTGTACTCAGGGTTGGAGCCCTGGAGTTTAGACTTAGTTTAAAGGTTGTACTTGGAGTTGGAGCCCCTGGAGTTTAGACTTAGTTTAAAGGTGTACTTGGAGTTGGAGCCCCTGGAGTTTAGACTTAGTTTAAAGGTGTACTTGGAGTTGGAGCCCCTGGAGTTTAGACTTAGTTTAAAGGTGTACTTGGAGTTGGAGCCCCTGGAGTTTAGACTTAGTTTAAAGGTGTACTTGGAGTTGGAGCCCCTGGAGTTTAGACTTAGTTTAAAGGTGTACTTGGAGTTGGAGCCCCTGGAGTTTAGACTTAGTTTAAAGGTGTACTTGGAGTTGGAGCCCCTGGAGTTTAGACTTAGTTTAAAGGTGTACTTGGAGTTGGAGCCCCTGGAGTTTAGACTTAGTTTAAAGGTGTACTTGGAGTTGGAGCCCCTGGAGTTTAGACTTAGTTTTAAAGGTGTACTTGGAGTTGGAGCCCCTGGAGTTTAGACTTAGTTTAAAGGTGTACTCAGGGTTGGAGCCCCTGGAGTTTAGACTTAGTTTAAAGGTGTACTTGGAGTTGGAGCCCCTGGAGTTTAGACTTAGTTTAAAGGTGTACTTGGAGTTGGAGCCCCTGGAGTTTAGACTTAGTTTAAAGGTGTACTTGGAGTTGGAGCCCCTGGAGTTTAGACTTAGTTTAAAGGTGTACTTGGAGTTGGAGCCCCTGGAGTTTAGGACTTAGTTTAAAGGTGTACTTGGAGTTGGAGCCCCTGGAGTTTAGACTTAGTTTAAAGGTGTACTTGGAGTTGGAGCCCTGGAGTTTAGACTTAGTTTAAAGGTGTACTTGGAGTTGGAGCCCCTGGAGTTTAGACTTAGTTTAAAGGTGTACTTGGAGTTGGAGCCCCTGGAGTTTAGACTTAGTTTAAAGGTGTACTTGGAGTTGGAGCCCCTGGAGTTTAGACTTAGTTTAAAGGTGTACTTGGAGTTGGAGCCCTGGAGTTTAGACTTAGTTTAAAGGTGTACTTGGAGTTGGAGCCCCTGGAGTTTAGACTTAGTTTAAAGGTGTACTCTGGGTTGGAGCCCCTGGAGTTTAGACTTAGTTTAAAGGTGTACTCAGGGTTGGAGCCCCTGGAGTTTAGACTTAGTTTAAAGGTGTACTTGGAGTTGGAGCCCCTGGAGTTTAGACTTAGTTTAAAGGTGTACTTGGAGTTGGAGCCCCTGGAGTTTAGACTTAGTTTAAAGGTGTACTTGGAGTTGGAGCCCCTGGAGTTTAGACTTAGTTTAAAGGTGTACTTGGAGTTGGAGCCCTGGAGTTTAGACTTAGTTTAAAGGTGTACTCTGGGTTGGAGCCCCTGGAGTTTAGACTTAGTTTAAAGGTGTACTTGGAGTTGGAGCCCCTGGAGTTTAGACTTAGTTTAAAGGTGTACTTGGAGTTGGAGCCCCTGGAGTTTAGACTTAGTTTAAAGGTGTACTTGGAGTTGGAGCCCCTGGAGTTTAGACTTAGTTTAAAGGTGTACTTGGAGTTGGAGCCCCTGGAGTTTAGACTTAGTTTAAAGGTGTACTTGGAGTTGGAGCCCCTGGAGTTTAGACTTAGTTTAAAGGTGTACTTGGAGTTGGAGCCCCTGGAGTTTAGACTTAGTTTAAAGGTGTACTTGGAGTTGGAGCCCCTGGAGTTTAGACTTAGTTTAAAGGTGTACTTGGAGTTGGAGCCCCTGGAGTTTAGACTTAGTTTAAAGGTGTACTTGGAGTTGGAGCCCTGGAGTTTAGACTTAGTTTAAAGGTGTACTTGGAGTTGGAGCCCCTGGAGTTTAGACTTAGTTTAAAGGTGTACTTGGAGTTGGAGCCCCTGGAGTTTAGACTTAGTTTAAAGGTGTACTCTGGAGTTGGAGCCCCTGGAGTTTAGACTTAGTTTAAAGGTGTACTTGGAGTTGGAGCCCCTGGAGTTTAGACTTAGTTTAAAGGTGTACTTGGAGTTGGAGCCCCTGGAGTTTAGACTTAGTTTAAAGGTGTACTTGGAGTTGGAGCCCCTGGAGTTTAGACTTAGTTTAAAGGTGTACTTGGAGTTGGAGCCCTGGAGTTTAGACTTAGTTTAAAGGTGTACTTGGAGTTGGAGCCCTGGAGTTTAGACTTAGTTTAAAGGTGTACTTGGAGTTGGAGCCCCTGGAGTTTAGACTTAGTTTAAAGGTGTACTTGGAGTTGGAGCCCCTGGAGTTTAGACTTAGTTTAAAGGTGTACTTGGAGTTGGAGCCCCTGGAGTTTAGACTTAGTTTAAAGGTGTACTTGGAGTTGGAGCCCCTGGAGTTTAGACTTAGTTTAAAGGTGTACTTGGAGTTGGAGCCCCTGGAGTTTAGACTTAGTTTAAAGGTGTACTTGGAGTTGGAGCCCCTGGAGTTTAGACTTAGTTTAAAGGTGTACTTGGAGTTGGAGCCCCTGGAGTTTAGACTTAGTTTAAAGGTGTACTTGGAGTTGGAGCCCTGGAGTTTAGACTTAGTTTAAAGGTGTACTTGGAGTTGGAGCCCCTGGAGTTTAGACTTAGTTTAAAGGTGTACTTGGAGTTGGAGCCCCTGGAGTTTAGACTTAGTTTAAAGGTGTACTTGGAGTTGGAGCCCCTGGAGTTTAGACTTAGTTTAAAGGTGTACTTGGAGTTGGAGCCCCTGGAGTTTAGACTTAGTTTAAAGGTGTACTTGGAGTTGGAGCCCTGGAGTTTAGACTTAGTTTAAAGGTGTACTTGGAGTTGGAGCCCCTGGAGTTTAGACTTAGTTTAAAGGTGTACTTGGAGTTGGAGCCCCTGGAGTTTAGACTTAGTTTAAAGGTGTACTTGGAGTTGGAGCCCCTGGAGTTTAGACTTAGTTTAAAGGTGTACTTGGAGTTGGAGCCCCTGGAGTTTAGACTTAGTTTAAAGGTGTACTTGGAGTTGGAGCCCCTGGAGTTTAGACTTAGTTTAAAGGTGTACTTGGAGTTGGAGCCCCTGGAGTTTAGACTTAGTTTAAAGGTGTACTTGGAGTTGGAGCCCCTGGAGTTTAGACTTAGTTTAAAGGTGTACTTGGAGTTGGAGCCCCTGGAGTTTAGACTTAGTTTAAAGGTGTACTTGGAGTTGGAGCCCCTGGAGTTTAGACTTAGTTTAAAGGTGTACTTGGAGTTGGAGCCCTGGAGTTTAGACTTAGTTTAAAGGTGTACTTGGAGATGGAGCCCCTGGAGTTTAGACTTAGTTTAAAGGTGTACTCAGGGTTGGAGCCCTGGAGTTTAGACTTAGTTTAAAGGTGTACTTGGAGTTGGAGCCCCTGGAGTTTAGACTTAGTTTAAAGGTGTACTTGGAGTTGGAGCCCCTGGAGTTTAGACTTAGTTTAAAGGTGTACTTGGAGTTGGAGCCCCTGGAGTTTAGACTTAGTTTAAAGGTGTACTTGGAGTTGGAGCCCCTGGAGTTTAGACTTAGTTTAAAGGTGTACTTGGAGTTGGAGCCCCTGGAGTTTAGACTTAGTTTAAAGGTGTACTTGGAGTTGGAGCCCCTGGAGTTTAGACTTAGTTTAAAGGTGTACTTGGAGTTGGAGCCCCTGGAGTTTAGACTTAGTTTAAAGGTGTACTTGGAGTTGGAGCCCCTGGAGTTTAGACTTAGTTTAAAGGTGTACTTGGAGTTGGAGCCCCTGGAGTTTAGACTTAGTTTAAAGGTGTACTCAGGGTTGGAGCCCCTGGAGTTTAGACTTAGTTTAAAGGTGTACTTGGAGTTGGAGCCCCTGGAGTTTAGACTTAGTTTAAAGGTGTACTTGGAGTTGGAGCCCCTGGAGTTTAGGACTTAGTTTAAAGGTGTACTCTGGAGTTGGAGCCCCTGGAGTTTAGACTTAGTTTAAAGGTGTACTTGGAGTTGGAGCCCCTGGAGTTTAGACTTAGTTTAAAGGTGTACTTGGAGTTGGAGCCCCTGGAGTTTAGACTTAGTTTAAAGGTGTACTTGGAGTTGGAGCCCCTGGAGTTTAGACTTAGTTTAAAGGTGTACTCAGGGTTGGAGCCCCTGGAGTTTAGACTTAGTTTAAAGGTGTACTTGGAGTTGGAGCCCTGGAGTTTAGACTTAGTTTAAAGGTGTACTGGGTTGGAGCCCCTGGAGTTTAGACTTAGTTTAAAGGTGTACTTGGAGTTGGAGCCCCTGGAGTTTAGACTTAGTTTAAAGGTGTACTTGGAGTTGGAGCCCCTGGAGTTTAGACTTAGTTTAAAGGTGTACTTGGAGTTGGAGCCCCTGGAGTTTAGACTTAGTTTAAAGGTGTACTCAGGGTTGGAGCCCCTGGAGTTTAGACTTAGTTTAAAGGTGTACTTGGAGTTGGAGCCCCTGGAGTTTAGACTTAGTTTAAAGGTGTACTCAGGGTTGGAGCCCTGGAGTTTAGACTTAGTTTAAAGGTGTACTTGGAGTTGGAGCCCCTGGAGTTTAGACTTAGTTTAAAGGTGTACTTGGAGTTGGAGCCCCTGGAGTTTAGACTTAGTTTAAAGGTGTACTTGGAGTTGGAGCCCCTGGAGTTTAGACTTAGTTTAAAGGTGTACTCAGGGTTGGAGCCCCTGGAGTTTAGACTTAGTTTAAAGGTGTACTTGGAGTTGGAGCCCTGGAGTTTAGGTTTAGTTTAAAGGTGTACTTGGAGTTGGAGCCCCTGGAGTTTAGACTTAGTTTAAAGGTGTACTTGGAGTTGGAGCCCCTGGAGTTTAGACTTAGTTTAAAGGTGTACTTGGAGTTGGAGCCCTGGAGTTTAGACTTAGTTTAAAGGTGTACTTGGAGTTGGAGCCCCTGGAGTTTAGACTTAGTTTAAAGGTGTACTTGGAGTTGGAGCCCCTGGAGTTTAGACTTAGTTTAAAGGTGTACTTGGAGTTGGAGCCCCTGGAGTTTAGACTTAGTTTAAAGGTGTACTTGGAGTTGGAGCCCCTGGAGTTTAGGACTTAGTTTAAAGGTGTACTTGGAGTTGGAGCCCCTGGAGTTTAGACTTAGTTTAAAGGTGTACTTGGAGTTGGAGCCCCTGGAGTTTAGACTTAGTTTAAAGGTGTACTCAGGAGTTGGAGCCCCTGGAGTTTAGACTTAGTTTAAAGGTGTACTTGGAGTTGGAGCCCTGGAGTTTAGACTTAGTTTAAAGGTGTACTTGGAGTTGGAGCCCTGGAGTTTAGACTTAGTTTAAAGGTGTACTTGGAGTTGGAGCCCCTGGAGTTTAGGACTTAGTTTAAAGGTGTACTTGGAGTTGGAGCCCCTGGAGTTTAGACTTAGTTTAAAGGTGTACTTGGAGTTGGAGCCCCTGGAGTTTAGACTTAGTTTAAAGGTGTACTTGGAGTTGGAGCCCCTGGAGTTTAGACTTAGTTTAAAGGTGTACTTGGGTTGGAGCCCCTGGAGTTTAGACTTAGTTTAAAGGTGTACTTGAGGTTGGAGCCCCTGGAGTTTAGACTTAGTTTAAAGGTGTACTTGGAGTTGGAGCCCCTGGAGTTTAGACTTAGTTTAAAGGTGTACTTGGAGTTGGAGCCCCTGGAGTTTAGACTTAGTTTAAAGGTGTACTCTGGAGTTGGAGCCCCTGGAGTTTAGACTTAGTTTAAAGGTGTACTTGGAGTTGGAGCCCCTGGAGTTTAGACTTAGTTTAAAGGTGTACTTGGAGTTGGAGCCCTGGAGTTTAGACTTAGTTTAAAGGTGTACTGGAGTTGGAGCCCTGGAGTTTAGACTTAGTTTAAAGGTGTACTTGGAGTTGGAGCCCCTGGAGTTTAGACTTAGTTTAAAGGTGTACTTGGAGTTGGAGCCCCTGGAGTTTAGACTTAGTTTAAAGGTGTACTTGGAGTTGGAGCCCCTGGAGTTTAGACTTAGTTTAAAGGTGTACTTGGAGTTGGAGCCCCTGGAGTTTAGACTTAGTTTAAAGGTGTACTTGGAGTTGGAGCCCCTGGAGTTTAGACTTAGTTTAAAGGTGTACTTGGAGTTGGAGCCCCTGGAGTTTAGACTTAGTTTAAAGGTGTACTTGGAGTTGGAGCCCCTGGAGTTTAGACTTAGTTTAAAGGTGTACTTGGAGTTGGAGCCCCTGGAGTTTAGACTTAGTTTAAAGGTGTACTTGGAGTTGGAGCCCCTGGAGTTTAGACTTAGTTTAAAGGTGTACTTGGAGTTGGAGCCCCTGGAGTTTAGACTTAGTTTAAAGGTGTACTTGGAGTTGGAGCCCCTGGAGTTTAGACTTAGTTTAAAGGTGTACTTGGAGTTGGAGCCCCTGGAGTTTAGGTTTAGTTTAAAGGTGTACTTGGAGTTGGAGCCCTGGAGTTTAGACTTAGTTTAAAGGTGTACTTGGAGTTGGAGCCCCTGGAGTTTAGACTTAGTTTAAAGGTGTACTTGGAGTTGGAGCCCCTGGAGTTTAGACTTAGTTTAAAGGTGTACTTGGAGTTGGAGCCCTGGAGTTTAGACTTAGTTTAAAGGTGTACTTGGAGTTGGAGCCCTGGAGTTTAGACTTAGTTTAAAGGTGTACTCAGGAGTTGGAGCCCCTGGAGTTTAGACTTAGTTTAAAGGTGTACTTGGAGTTGGAGCCCCTGGAGTTTAGACTTAGTTTAAAGGTGTACTTGGAGTTGGAGCCCCTGGAGTTTAGACTTAGTTTAAAGGTGTACTTGGAGTTGGAGCCCCTGGAGTTTAGACTTAGTTTAAAGGTGTACTTGGAGTTGGAGCCCCTGGAGTTTAGACTTAGTTTAAAGGTGTACTTGGAGTTGGAGCCCCTGGAGTTTAGACTTAGTTTAAAGGTGTACTTGGAGTTGGAGCCCTGGAGTTTAGGACTTAGTTTAAAGGTGTACTTGGAGTTGGAGCCCTGGAGTTTAGACTTAGTTTAAAGGTGTACTTGGAGTTGGAGCCCCTGGAGTTTAGACTTAGTTTAAAGGTGTACTTGGAGTTGGAGCCCCTGGAGTTTAGACTTAGTTTAAAGGTGTACTTGGAGTTGGAGCCCCTGGAGTTTAGGACTTAGTTTAAAGGTGTACTTGGAGTTGGAGCCCCTGGAGTTTAGACTTAGTTTAAAGGTGTACTTGGAGTTGGAGCCCCTGGAGTTTAGACTTAGTTTAAAGGTGTACTTGGAGTTGGAGCCCCTGGAGTTTAGACTTAGTTTAAAGGTGTACTTGGAGTTGGAGCCCCTGGAGTTTAGGACTTAGTTTAAAGGTGTACTTGGAGTTGGAGCCCCTGGAGTTTAGACTTAGTTTAAAGGTGTACTTGGAGTTGGAGCCCCTGGAGTTTAGACTTAGTTTAAAGGTGTACTTGGAGTTGGAGCCCCTGGAGTTTAGACTTAGTTTAAAGGTGTACTTGAGGTTGGAGCCCTGGAGTTTAGACTTAGTTTAAAGGTGTACTTGGAGTTGGAGCCCCTGGAGTTTAGGACTTAGTTTAAAGGTGTACTTGGAGTTGGAGCCCCTGGAGTTTAGACTTAGTTTAAAGGTGTACTTGGAGTTGGAGCCCCTGGAGTTTAGACTTAGTTTAAAGGTGTACTTGGAGTTGGAGCCCTGGAGTTTAGACTTAGTTTAAAGGTGTACTTGGAGTTGGAGCCCTGGAGTTTAGACTTAGTTTAAAGGTGTACTCAGGGTTGGAGCCCCTGGAGTTTAGACTTAGTTTAAAGGTGTACTTGGAGTTGGAGCCCCTGGAGTTTAGACTTAGTTTAAAGGTGTACTTGGAGTTGGAGCCCTGGAGTTTAGACTTAGTTTAAAGGTGTACTTGGAGTTGGAGCCCCTGGAGTTTAGACTTAGTTTTAAAGGTGTACTTGGAGTTGGAGCCCCTGGAGTTTAGACTTAGTTTAAAGGTGTACTTGGAGTTGGAGCCCCTGGAGTTTAGACTTAGTTTAAAGGTGTACTCTGGAGTTGGAGCCCCTGGAGTTTAGACTTAGTTTAAAGGTGTACTCTGGAGTTGGAGCCCCTGGAGTTTAGACTTAGTTTAAAGGTGTACTTGGAGTTGGAGCCCCTGGAGTTTAGACTTAGTTTAAAGGTGTACTTGGAGTTGGAGCCCCTGGAGTTTAGACTTAGTTTAAAGGTGTACTTGGAGTTGGAGCCCCTGGAGTTTAGACTTAGTTTAAAGGTGTACTTGGAGTTGGAGCCCCTGGAGTTTAGACTTAGTTTAAAGGTGTACTTGGAGTTGGAGCCCTGGAGTTTAGACTTAGTTTAAAGGTGTACTTGGAGTTGGAGCCCCTGGAGTTTAGACTTAGTTTAAAGGTGTACTTGGAGTTGGAGCCCCTGGAGTTTAGACTTAGTTTAAAGGTGTACTTGGAGTTGGAGCCCCTGGAGTTTAGACTTAGTTTAAAGGTGTACTTGGAGTTGGAGCCCTGGAGTTTAGACTTAGTTTAAAGGTGTACTTGGAGTTGGAGCCCCTGGAGTTTAGACTTAGTTTAAAGGTGTACTTGGAGTTGGAGCCCCTGGAGTTTAGACTTAGTTAAAGGTGTACTTGGAGTTGGAGCCCCTGGAGTTTAGACTTAGTTTAAAGGTGTACTCAGGAGTTGGAGCCCTGGAGTTTAGACTTAGTTTAAAGGTGTACTCTGGAGTTGGAGCCCCTGGAGTTTAGACTTAGTTTAAAGGTGTACTTGGAGTTGGAGCCCCTGGAGTTTAGACTTAGTTTAAAGGTGTACTTGGAGTTGGAGCCCCTGGAGTTTAGGACTTAGTTTAAAGGTGTACTTGGAGTTGGAGCCCCTGGAGTTTAGACTTAGTTTAAAGGTGTACTTGGAGTTGGAGCCCTGGAGTTTAGACTTAGTTTAAAGGTGTACTTGAGTTGGAGCCCCTGGAGTTTAGACTTAGTTTAAAGGTGTACTTGGAGTTGGAGCCCCTGGAGTTTAGACTTAGTTTAAAGGTGTACTTGGAGTTGGAGCCCCTGAGTTTAGACTTAGTTTAAAGGTGTACTTGGAGTTGGAGCCCCTGGAGTTTAGACTTAGTTTAAAGGTGTACTTGAGTTGGAGCCCCTGGAGTTTAGACTTAGTTTAAAGGTGTACTCAGGTTGGAGCCCCTGGAGTTTAGGACTTAGTTTAAAGGTGTACTTGGAGTTGGAGCCCCTGGAGTTTAGGTTTAGTTTAAAGGTGTACTTGGAGTTGGAGCCCCTGGAGTTTAGACTTAGTTTAAAGGTGTACTTGGAGTTGGAGCCCCTGGAGTTTAGACTTAGTTTAAAGGTGTACTTGGAGTTGGAGCCCCTGGAGTTTAGACTTAGTTTAAAGGTGTACTTGGAGTTGGAGCCCTGGAGTTTTAGACTTAGTTTAAAGGTGTACTTGGAGTTGGAGCCCCTGGAGTTTAGACTTAGTTTAAAGGTGTACTTGGAGTTGGAGCCCCTGGAGTTTAGACTTAGTTTAAAGGTGTACTTGGAGTTGGAGCCCCTGGAGTTTAGACTTAGTTTAAAGGTGTACTTGGAGTTGGAGCCCCTGGAGTTTAGACTTAGTTTAAAGGTGTACTTGGAGTTGGAGCCCCTGGAGTTTAGACTTAGTTTAAAGGTGTACTTGGAGTTGGAGCCCCTGGAGTTTAGACTTAGTTTAAAGGTGTACTTGGAGTTGGAGCCCCTGGAGTTTAGACTTAGTTTAAAGGTGTACTTGGAGTTGGAGCCCCTGGAGTTTAGACTTAGTTTAAAGGTGTACTTGGAGTTGGAGCCCCTGGAGTTTAGACTTAGTTTAAAGGTGTACTTGGAGTTGGAGCCCCTGGAGTTTAGACTTAGTTTAAAGGTGTACTTGGAGTTGGAGCCCCTGGAGTTTAGACTTAGTTTAAAGGTGTACTTGGAGTTGGAGCCCCTGGAGTTTAGACTTAGTTTAAAGGTGTACTTGGAGTTGGAGCCCCTGGAGTTTAGACTTAGTTTAAAGGTGTACTTGGAGTTGGAGCCCCTGGAGTTTAGACTTAGTTTAAAGGTGTACTTGGAGTTGGAGCCCCTGGAGTTTAGACTTAGTTTAAAGGTGTACTCAGGGTTGGAGCCCTGGAGTTTAGACTTAGTTTAAAGGTGTACTTGGAGTTGGAGCCCCTGGAGTTTAGGACTTAGTTTAAAGGTGTACTTGGAGTTGGAGCCCTGGAGTTTAGACTTAGTTTAAAGGTGTACTTGGAGTTGGAGCCCCTGGAGTTTAGGTTTAGTTTAAAGGTGTACTTGGAGTTGGAGCCCCTGGAGTTTAGACTTAGTTTAAAGGTGTACTTGGAGTTGGAGCCCCTGGAGTTTAGACTTAGTTTAAAGGTGTACTCAGGAGTTGGAGCCCCTGGAGTTTAGACTTAGTTTAAAGGTGTACTCAGGGTTGGAGCCCCTGGAGTTTAGACTTAGTTTAAAGGTGTACTTGGAGTTGGAGCCCCTGGAGTTTAGACTTAGTTTAAAGGTGTACTTGGAGTTGGAGCCCCTGGAGTTTAGACTTAGTTTAAAGGTGTACTTGGAGTTGGAGCCCCTGGAGTTTAGACTTAGTTTAAAGGTGTACTTGGAGTTGGAGCCCCTGGAGTTTAGACTTAGTTTAAAGGTGTACTTGAGTTGGAGCCCCTGGAGTTTAGACTTAGTTTAAAGGTGTACTTGGAGTTGGAGCCCCTGGAGTTTAGGACTTAGTTTAAAGGTGTACTTGGAGTTGGAGCCCCTGGAGTTTAGACTTAGTTTAAAGGTGTACTTGGAGTTGGAGCCCCTGGAGTTTAGACTTAGTTTAAAGGTGTACTTGGAGTTGGAGCCCCTGGAGTTTAGGTCTTAGTTTAAAGGTGTACTCTGGAGTTGGAGCCCCTGGAGTTTAGGACTTAGTTTAAAGGTGTACTTGGAGTTGGAGCCCCTGGAGTTTAGACTTAGTTTAAAGGTGTACTTGGAGTTGGAGCCCCTGGAGTTTAGACTTAGTTTAAAGGTGTACTTGGAGTTGGAGCCCCTGGAGTTTAGACTTAGTTTAAAGGTGTACTCAGGGTTGGAGCCCCTGGAGTTTAGACTTAGTTTAAAGGTGTACTCAGGGTTGGAGCCCCTGGAGTTTAGACTTAGTTTAAAGGTGTACTCAGGGTTGGAGCCCCTGGAGTTTAGACTTAGTTTAAAGGTGTACTTGGAGTTGGAGCCCCTGGAGTTTAGACTTAGTTTAAAGGTGTACTCAGGGTTGGAGCCCTGGAGTTTAGACTTAGTTTAAAGGTGTACTTGGAGTTGGAGCCCTGAGTTTAGACTTAGTTTAAAGGTGTACTTGGAGTTGGAGCCCCTGGAGTTTAGACTTAGTTTAAAGGTGTACTTGGAGTTGGAGCCCCTGGAGTTTAGACTTAGTTTAAAGGTGTACTTGGAGTTGGAGCCCCTGGAGTTTAGACTTAGTTTAAAGGTGTACTCAGGGTTGGAGCCCTGGAGTTTAGACTTAGTTTAAAGGTGTACTTGGAGTTGGAGCCCCTGGAGTTTAGGTTTAGTTTAAAGGTGTACTCTGGAGTTGGAGCCCCTGGAGTTTAGACTTAGTTTAAAGGTGTACTTGGAGTTGGAGCCCTGGAGTTTAGACTTAGTTTAAAGGTGTACTTGGAGTTGGAGCCCCTGGAGTTTAGACTTAGTTTAAAGGTGTACTTGGAGTTGGAGCCCCTGGAGTTTAGACTTAGTTTAAAGGTGTACTTGGAGTTGGAGCCCCTGGAGTTTAGACTTAGTTTAAAGGTGTACTTGGAGTTGGAGCCCCTGGAGTTTAGACTTAGTTTAAAGGTGTACTTGGAGTTGGAGCCCCTGGAGTTTAGACTTAGTTTAAAGGTGTACTCTGGGTTGGAGCCCCTGGAGTTTAGACTTAGTTTAAAGGTGTACTCTGGAGTTGGAGCCCCTGGAGTTTAGACTTAGTTTAAAGGTGTACTTGGAGTTGGAGCCCTGGAGTTTAGGTTTAGTTTAAAGGTGTACTTGGAGTTGGAGCCCCTGGAGTTTAGACTTAGTTTAAAGGTGTACTTGGAGTTGGAGCCCCTGGAGTTTAGACTTAGTTTAAAGGTGTACTTGGAGTTGGAGCCCCTGGAGTTTAGACTTAGTTTAAAGGTGTACTTGGAGTTGGAGCCCCTGGAGTTTAGACTTAGTTTAAAGGTGTACTTGGAGTTGGAGCCCCTGGAGTTTAGACTTAGTTTAAAGGTGTACTTGGAGTTGGAGCCCTGGAGTTTAGACTTAGTTTAAAGGTGTACTTGGAGTTGGAGCCCCTGGAGTTTAGACTTAGTTTAAAGGTGTACTTGGAGTTGGAGCCCCTGGAGTTTAGACTTAGTTTAAAGGTGTACTTGGGTTGGAGCCCCTGGAGTTTAGACTTAGTTTAAAGGTGTACTTGGGTTGGAGCCCTGGAGTTTAGACTTAGTTTAAAGGTGTACTTGGAGTTGGAGCCCCTGGAGTTTAGACTTAGTTTAAAGGTGTACTTGGAGTTGGAGCCCCTGGAGTTTAGACTTAGTTTAAAGGTGTACTCTGGGTTGGAGCCCTGGAGTTTAGACTTAGTTTAAAGGTGTACTTGGAGTTGGAGCCCCTGGAGTTTAGACTTAGTTTAAAGGTGTACTTGGAGTTGGAGCCCCTGGAGTTTAGACTTAGTTTAAAGGTGTACTTGGAGTTGGAGCCCCTGGAGTTTAGACTTAGTTTAAAGGTGTACTTGGAGTTGGAGCCCCTGGAGTTTAGACTTAGTTTAAAGGTGTACTTGGAGTTGGAGCCCCTGGAGTTTAGACTTAGTTTAAAGGTGTACTTGGAGTTGGAGCCCTGGAGTTTAGACTTAGTTTAAAGGTGTACTTGGAGTTGGAGCCCCTGGAGTTTAGACTTAGTTTAAAGGTGTACTTGGAGTTGGAGCCCCTGGAGTTTAGACTTAGTTTAAAGGTGTACTTGGAGTTGGAGCCCCTGGAGTTTAGACTTAGTTTAAAGGTGTACTGGAGTTGGAGCCCCTGGAGTTTAGACTTAGTTTAAAGGTGTACTTGGAGTTGGAGCCCCTGGAGTTTAGACTTAGTTTAAAGGTGTACTTGGAGTTGGAGCCCCTGGAGTTTAGACTTAGTTTAAAGGTGTACTTGGAGTTGGAGCCCCTGGAGTTTAGGACTTAGTTTAAAGGTGTACTTGGAGTTGGAGCCCTGGAGTTTAGACTTAGTTTAAAGGTGTACTTGGAGTTGGAGCCCCTGGAGTTTAGACTTAGTTTAAAGGTGTACTTGGAGTTGGAGCCCCTGGAGTTTAGACTTAGTTTAAAGGTGTACTTGGAGTTGGAGCCCTGGAGTTTAGACTTAGTTTAAAGGTGTACTTGGAGTTGGAGCCCCTGGAGTTTAGACTTAGTTTAAAGGTGTACTTGGAGTTGGAGCCCCTGGAGTTTAGACTTAGTTTAAAGGTGTACTCTGGGTTGGAGCCCCTGGAGTTTAGACTTAGTTTAAAGGTGTACTTGGAGTTGGAGCCCCTGGAGTTTAGACTTAGTTTAAAGGTGTACTTGGAGTTGGAGCCCTGGAGTTTAGACTTAGTTTAAAGGTGTACTTGGAGTTGGAGCCCTGGAGTTTAGACTTAGTTTAAAGGTGTACTTGGAGTTGGAGCCCTGGAGTTTAGACTTAGTTTAAAGGTGTACTTGGAGTTGGAGCCCTGGAGTTTAGACTTAGTTTAAAGGTGTACTTGGAGTTGGAGCCCCTGGAGTTTAGACTTAGTTTAAAGGTGTACTTGGAGTTGGAGCCCCTGGAGTTTAGACTTAGTTTAAAGGTGTACTTGGAGTTGGAGCCCCTGGAGTTTAGACTTAGTTTAAAAGGTGTACTTGGAGTTGGAGCCCTGGAGTTTAGACTTAGTTTAAAGGTGTACTTGGAGTTGGAGCCCCTGGAGTTTAGGTTTAGTTTAAAGGTGTACTTGGAGTTGGAGCCCCTGGAGTTTAGACTTAGTTTAAAGGTGTACTTGGAGTTGGAGCCCCTGGAGTTTAGACTTAGTTTAAAGGTGTACTTGGAGTTGGAGCCCCTGGAGTTTAGACTTAGTTTAAAGGTGTACTTGGAGTTGGAGCCCCTGGAGTTTAGGACTTAGTTTAAAGGTGTACTTGGAGTTGGAGCCCCTGGAGTTTAGACTTAGTTTAAAGGTGTACTTGGAGTTGGAGCCCCTGGAGTTTAGACTTAGTTTAAAGGTGTACTTGGAGTTGGAGCCCCTGGAGTTTAGACTTAGTTTAAAGGTGTACTTGAAGTTGGAGCCCCTGGCGTTTAGACTTAGTTTAAAGGTGTACTTGGAGTTGGAGCCCCTGGAGTTTAGACTTAGTTTAAAGGTGTACTCTGGGTTGGAGCCCCTGGAGTTTAGACTTAGTTTAAAGGTGTACTTGGAGTTGGAGCCCCTGGAGTTTAGACTTAGTTTAAAGGTGTACTTGGAGTTGGAGCCCCTGGAGTTTAGACTTAGTTTAAAGGTGTACTTGGAGTTGGAGCCCCTGGAGTTTAGACTTAGTTTAAAGGTGTACTTGGAGTTGGAGCCCCTGGAGTTTAGGACTTAGTTTAAAGGTGTACTTGGAGTTGGAGCCCCTGGAGTTTAGACTTAGTTTAAAGGTGTACTTGGAGTTGGAGCCCCTGGAGTTTAGGTTTAGTTTAAAGGTGTACTTGGAGTTGGAGCCCCTGGAGTTTAGACTTAGTTTAAAGGTGTACTTGGAGTTGGAGCCCCTGGAGTTTAGACTTAGTTTAAAGGTGTACTTGGAGTTGGAGCCCCTGGAGTTTAGACTTAGTTTAAAGGTGTACTTGGAGTTGGAGCCCCTGGAGTTTAGACTTAGTTTAAAGGTGTACTTGGAGTTGGAGCCCCTGGAGTTTAGACTTAGTTTAAAGGTGTACTTGGAGTTGGAGCCCCTGGAGTTTAGACTTAGTTTAAAGGTGTACTTGGAGTTGGAGCCCTGGAGTTTAGACTTAGTTTAAAGGTGTACTTGGAGTTGGAGCCCTGGAGTTTAGGTTTAGTTTAAAGGTGTACTTGGAGTTGGAGCCCCTGGAGTTTAGACTTAGTTTAAAGGTGTACTTGGAGTTGGAGCCCCTGGAGTTTAGACTTAGTTTAAAGGTGTACTTGGAGTTGGAGCCCCTGGAGTTTAGACTTAGTTTAAAGGTGTACTGGAGTTGGAGCCCCTGGAGTTTAGACTTAGTTTAAAGGTGTACTTGGAGTTGGAGCCCCTGGAGTTTAGACTTAGTTTAAAGGTGTACTTGGAGTTGGAGCCCCTGGAGTTTAGACTTAGTTTAAAGGTGTACTTGGAGTTGGAGCCCCTGGAGTTTAGACTTAGTTTAAAGGTGTACTCTGGGTTGGAGCCCCTGGAGTTTAGACTTAGTTTAAAGGTGTACTTGGAGTTGGAGCCCCTGGAGTTTAGACTTAGTTTAAAGGTGTACTTGGAGTTGGAGCCCCTGGAGTTTAGACTTAGTTTAAAGGTGTACTTGGAGTTGGAGCCCCTGGAGTTTAGACTTAGTTTAAAGGTGTACTTGGAGTTGGAGCCCCTGGAGTTTAGACTTAGTTTAAAGGTGTACTTGGAGTTGGAGCCCCTGGAGTTTAGACTTAGTTTAAAGGTGTACTTGGAGTTGGAGCCCCTGGAGTTTAGGACTTAGTTTAAAGGTGTACTTGGAGTTGGAGCCCTGGAGTTTAGTTTTAGTTTAAAGGTGTACTTGGAGTTGGAGCCCCTGGAGTTTAGACTTAGTTTAAAGGTGTACTTGGAGTTGGAGCCCCTGGAGTTTAGGTTTAGTTTAAAGGTGTACTTGAGTTGGAGCCCTGGAGTTTAGACTTAGTTTAAAGGTGTACTTGGAGTTGGAGCCCCTGGAGTTTAGACTTAGTTTAAAGGTGTACTTGGAGTTGGAGCCCCTGGAGTTTAGGTTTAGTTTAAAGGTGTACTCAGGGTTGGAGCCCTGGAGTTTAGACTTAGTTTAAAGGTGTACTTGGAGTTGGAGCCCCTGGAGTTTAGACTTAGTTTAAAGGTGTACTTGGAGTTGGAGCCCCTGGAGTTTAGACTTAGTTTAAAGGTGTACTTGGAGTTGGAGCCCCTGGAGTTTAGACTTAGTTTAAAGGTGTACTCGGAGTTGGAGCCCCTGGAGTTTAGGACTTAGTTTAAAGGTGTACTCAGGGTTGGAGCCCCTGGAGTTTAGACTTAGTTTAAAGGTGTACTTGGAGTTGGAGCCCCTGGAGTTTAGACTTAGTTTAAAGGTGTACTTGGAGTTGGAGCCCCTGGAGTTTAGACTTAGTTTAAAGGTGTACTCTGGGTTGGAGCCCCTGGAGTTTAGACTTAGTTTAAAGGTGTACTTGGAGTTGGAGCCCCTGGAGTTTAGACTTAGTTTAAAGGTGTACTTGGAGTTGGAGCCCCTGGAGTTTAGACTTAGTTTAAAGGTTGTACTTGGAGTTGGAGCCCCTGGAGTTTAGACTTAGTTTAAAGGTGTACTTGGAGTTGGAGCCCCTGGAGTTTAGACTTAGTTTAAAGGTGTACTTGGAGTTGGAGCCCCTGGAGTTTAGGTTTAGTTTAAAGGTGTACTTGGAGTTGGAGCCCCTGGAGTTTAGACTTAGTTTAAAGGTGTACTTGGAGTTGGAGCCCTGGAGTTTAGACTTAGTTTAAAGGTGTACTTGGAGTTGGAGCCCCTGGAGTTTAGACTTAGTTTAAAGGTGTACTTGGAGTTGGAGCCCTGGAGTTTAGGACTTAGTTTAAAGGTGTACTTGGAGTTGGAGCCCCTGGAGTTTAGACTTAGTTTAAAGGTGTACTTTGGAGTTGGAGCCCCTGGAGTTTAGACTTAGTTTAAAGGTGTACTTGGAGTTGGAGCCCCTGGAGTTTAGACTTAGTTTAAAGGTGTACTTGGGTTGGAGCCCCTGGAGTTTAGGTCTTAGTTTAAAGGTGTACTTGAGTTGGAGCCCCTGGAGTTTAGGTCTTAGTTTAAAGGTGTACTTGGAGTTGGAGCCCTGGAGTTTAGACTTAGTTTAAAGGTGTACTTGGAGTTGGAGCCCCTGGAGTTTAGACTTAGTTTAAAGGTGTACTCAGGGTTGGAGCCCCTGGAGTTTAGACTTAGTTTAAAGGTGTACTTGGAGTTGGAGCCCCTGGAGTTTAGACTTAGTTTAAAGGTGTACTTGGAGTTGGAGCCCTGGAGTTTAGACTTAGTTTAAAGGTGTACTTGGAGTTGGAGCCCCTGGAGTTTAGACTTAGTTTAAAGGTGTACTTGGAGTTGGAGCCCCTGGAGTTTAGACTTAGTTTAAAGGTGTACTTGGAGTTGGAGCCCCTGGAGTTTAGACTTAGTTTAAAGGTGTACTTGGAGTTGGAGCCCCTGGAGTTTAGACTTAGTTTAAAGGTGTACTTGGAGTTGGAGCCCCTGGAGTTTAGGACTTAGTTTAAAGGTGTACTTGGAGTTGGAGCCCCTGGAGTTTAGACTTAGTTTAAAGGTGTACTTGGAGTTGGAGCCCCTGGAGTTTAGACTTAGTTTAAAGGTGTACTTGGAGTTGGAGCCCCTGGAGTTTAGACTTAGTTTAAAGGTGTACTTGGAGTTGGAGCCCCTGGAGTTTAGACTTAGTTTTAAAGGTGGACTTGGAGTTGGAGCCCCTGGAGTTTAGACTTAGTTTAAAGGTGTACTTGGAGTTGGAGCCCCTGGAGTTTAGACTTAGTTTAAAGGTGTACTTGGAGTTGGAGCCCTGGAGTTAGACTTAGTTTAAAGGTGTACTTGGAGTTGGAGCCCCTGGAGTTTAGACTTAGTTTAAAGGTGTACTTGGAGTTGGAGCCCCTGGAGTTTAGACTTAGTTTAAAGGTGTACTTGGAGTTGGAGCCCCTGGAGTTTAGACTTAGTTTAAAGGTGTACTTGGAGTTGGAGCCCCTGGAGTTTAGGTCTGTAGTTTAAAGGTGTACTTGAGTTGGAGCCCCTGGAGTTTAGACTTAGTTTAAAGGTGTACTTGGAGTTGGAGCCCCTGGAGTTTAGACTTAGTTTAAAGGTGTACTTGGAGTTGGAGCCCCTGGAGTTTAGACTTAGTTTAAAGGTGTACTTGGAGTTGGAGCCCCTGGAGTTTAGGTTTAGTTTAAAGGTGTACTTGGAGTTGGAGCCCCTGGAGTTTAGACTTAGTTTAAAGGTGTACTTGGAGTTGGGAGCCCCTGGAGTTTAGGACTTAGTTTAAAGGTGTACTTGGAGTTGGAGCCCCTGGAGTTTAGACTTAGTTTAAAGGTGTACTTGGAGTTGGAGCCCCTGGAGTTTAGACTTAGTTTAAAGGTGTACTTGGAGTTGGAGCCCCTGGAGTTTAGACTTAGTTTAAAGGTGTACTTGGAGTTGGAGCCCCTGGAGTTTAGACTTAGTTTAAAGGTGTACTTGGAGTTGGAGCCCCTGGAGTTTAGACTTAGTTTAAAGGTGTACTTGGAGTTGGAGCCCTGGAGTTTAGACTTAGTTTAAAGGTGTACTTGGAGTTGGAGCCCCTGGAGTTTAGACTTAGTTTAAAGGTGTACTTGGAGTTGGAGCCCCTGGAGTTTAGACTTAGTTTAAAGGTGTACTTGGAGTTGGAGCCCCTGGAGTTTAGACTTAGTTTAAAGGTGTACTTGGAGTTGGAGCCCCTGGAGTTTAGACTTAGTTTAAAGGTGTACTTGGAGTTGGAGCCCCTGGAGTTTAGACTTAGTTTAAAGGTGTACTCTGGGTTGGAGCCCCTGGAGTTTAGACTTAGTTTAAAGGTGTACTTGGAGTTGGAGCCCCTGGAGTTTAGACTTAGTTTAAAGGTGTACTTGGAGTTGGAGCCCCTGGAGTTTAGACTTAGTTTAAAGGTGTACTTGGAGTTGGAGCCCCTGGAGTTTAGACTTAGTTTAAAGGTGTACTTGGAGTTGGAGCCCCTGGAGTTTAGACTTAGTTTTAAAGGTGTACTTGGAGTTGGAGCCCCTGGAGTTTAGACTTAGTTTAAAGGTGTACTTGGAGTTGGAGCCCCTGGAGTTTAGGTTAGTTTAAAGGTGTACTTGGAGTTGGAGCCCCTGGAGTTTAGACTTAGTTTAAAGGTGTACTTGGAGTTGGAGCCCCTGGAGTTTAGACTTAGTTTAAAGGTGTACTTGGAGTTGGAGCCCCTGGAGTTTAGACTTAGTTTAAAGGTGTACTTGGAGTTGGAGCCCCTGGAGTTTAGACTTAGTTTAAAGGTGTACTTGGAGTTGGAGCCCTGGAGTTTAGACTTAGTTTAAAGGTGTACTTGGAGTTGGAGCCCCTGGAGTTTAGACTTAGTTTAAAGGTGTACTTGGAGTTGGAGCCCCTGGAGTTTAGACTTAGTTTAAAAGGTGTACTTGGAGTTGGAGCCCCTGGAGTTTAGACTTAGTTTAAAGGTGTACTTGGAGTTGGAGCCCTGGAGTTTAGACTTAGTTTAAAGGTGTACTTGGAGTTGGAGCCCCTGGAGTTTAGACTTAGTTTAAAGGTGTACTTGGAGTTGGAGCCCCTGGAGTTTAGACTTAGTTTAAAGGTGTACTTGGAGTTGGAGCCCCTGGAGTTTAGACTTAGTTTAAAGGTGTACTTGGAGTTGGAGCCCTGGAGTTTAGACTTAGTTTAAAGGTGTACTCAGGGTTGGAGCCCCTGGAGGTTTAGACTTAGTTTAAAGGTGTACTTGGAGTTGGAGCCCCTGGAGTTTAGACTTAGTTTAAAGGTGTACTTGGAGTTGGAGCCCTGGAGTTAGACTTAGTTTAAAGGTGTACTTGGAGTTGGAGCCCCTGGAGTTTAGACTTAGTTTAAAGGTGTACTTGGAGTTGGAGCCCCTGGAGTTTAGACTTAGTTTAAAGGTGTACTTGGAGTTGGAGCCCCTGGAGTTTAGACTTAGTTTAAAGGTGTACTTGGAGTTGGAGCCCCTGGAGTTTAGACTTAGTTTAAAGGTACTTGGAGTTGGGAGCCCTGGTGTTTAGACTTAGTTTAAAGGTGTACTTGGAGTTGGAGCCCCTGGAGTTTAGACTTAGTTTAAAGGTGTACTCTGGAGTTGGAGCCCCTGGAGTTTAGACTTAGTTTAAAGGTGTACTTGGAGTTGGAGCCCCTGGAGTTTAGACTTAGTTTAAAGGTGTACTTGGAGTTGGAGCCCCTGGAGTTTAGACTTAGTTTAAAGGTGTACTTGGAGTTGGAGCCCCTGGAGTTTAGACTTAGTTTAAAGGTGTACTTGGAGTTGGAGCCCCTGGAGTTTAGACTTAGTTTAAAGGTGTACTTGGAGTTGGAGCCCCTGGAGTTTAGACTTAGTTTAAAGGTGTACTTGGAGTTGGAGCCCCTGGAGTTTAGACTTAGTTTAAAGGTGTACTTGGAGTTGGAGCCCCTGGAGTTTAGACTTAGTTTAAAGGTGTACTTGGAGTTGGAGCCCCTGGAGTTTAGGACTTAGTTTAAAGGTGTACTTGGAGTTGGAGCCCCTGGAGTTTAGACTTAGTTTAAAGGTGTACTTGGAGTTGGAGCCCCTGGAGTTTAGACTTAGTTTAAAGGTGTACTTGGAGTTGGAGCCCCTGGAGTTTAGACTTAGTTTAAAGGTGTACTTGGAGTTGGAGCCCCTGGAGTTTAGACTTAGTTTAAAGGTGTACTCAGGGTTGGAGCCCCTGGAGTTTAGACTTAGTTTAAAGGTGTACTTGGAGTTGGAGCCCCTGGAGTTTAGACTTAGTTTAAAGGTGTACTTGGAGTTGGAGCCCCTGGAGTTTAGACTTAGTTTAAAGGTGTACTTGGAGTTGGAGCCCCTGGAGTTTAGACTTAGTTTAAAGGTGTACTTGGAGTTGGAGCCCCTGGAGTTTAGACTTAGTTTAAAGGTGTACTTGGAGTTGGAGCCCCTGGAGTTTAGACTTAGTTTAAAGGTGTACTCTGGGTTGGAGCCCCTGGAGTTTAGACTTAGTTTAAAGGTGTACTTGGAGTTGGAGCCCCTGGAGTTTAGACTTAGTTTAAAGGTGTACTCAGGGTTGGAGCCCTGGAGTTTAGACTTAGTTTAAAGGTGTACTTGGAGTTGGAGCCCTGGAGTTTAGACTTAGTTTAAAGGTGTACTCAGGGTTGGAGCCCTGGAGTTTAGACTTAGTTTAAAGGTGTACTCAGGGTTGGAGCCCTGGAGTTTAGACTTAGTTTAAAGGTGTACTCAGGGTTGGAGCCCTGGAGTTTAGACTTAGTTTAAAGGTGTACTTGGAGTTGGAGCCCTGGAGTTTAGACTTAGTTTAAAGGTGTACTTGGAGTTGGAGCCCTGGAGTTTAGACTTAGTTTAAAGGTGTACTTGGAGTTGGAGCCCCTGGAGTTTAGACTTAGTTTAAAGGTGTACTTGGAGTTGGAGCCCCTGGAGTTTAGACTTAGTTTAAAGGTGTACTTGGAGTTGGAGCCCCTGGAGTTTAGACTTAGTTTAAAGGTGTACTTGGAGTTGGAGCCCCTGGCGTTTAGACTTAGTTTAAAGGTGTACTCAGGGTTGGAGCCCCTGGAGTTTAGACTTAGTTTAAAGGTGTACTTGGAGTTGGAGCCCCTGGAGTTTAGACTTAGTTTAAAGGTGTACTTGGAGTTGGAGCCCCTGGAGTTTAGACTTAGTTTAAAGGTGTACTTGGAGTTGGAGCCCCTGGAGTTAGACTTAGTTTAAAGGTGTACTTGGAGTTGGAGCCCCTGGAGTTTAGACTTAGTTTAAAGGTGTACTTGGAGTTGGAGCCCCTGGAGTTTAGACTTAGTTTAAAGGTGTACTTGGAGTTGGAGCCCCTGGAGTTTAGACTTAGTTTAAAGGTGTACTTGGAGTTGGAGCCCCTGGAGTTTAGGTTTAGTTTAAAGGTGTACTTGGAGTTGGAGCCCCTGGAGTTTAGACTTAGTTTAAAGGTGTACTTGGAGTTGGAGCCCCTGGAGTTTAGACTTAGTTTAAAGGTGTACTTGGAGTTGGAGCCCCTGGAGTTTAGACTTAGTTTAAAGGTGTACTTGGAGTTGGAGCCCCTGGAGTTTAGATTAGTTTAAAGGTGTACTGGAGTTGGAGCCCCTGGAGTTTAGACTTAGTTTAAAGGTGTACTTGGAGTTGGAGCCCCTGGAGTTTAGACTTAGTTTAAAGGTGTACTTGGAGTTGGAGCCCCTGGAGTTTAGACTTAGTTTAAAGGTGTACTTGGAGTTGGAGCCCTGGAGTTTAGACTTAGTTTAAAGGTTGTACTTGGAGTTGGAGCCCCTGGAGTTTAGACTTAGTTTAAAGGTGTACTTGGAGTTGGAGCCCCTGGAGTTTAGACTTAGTTTAAAGGGTGTACTTGGAGTTGGAGCCCCTGGAGTTTAGACTTAGTTTAAAGGTGTACTTGGAGTGGAGCCCCTGGAGTTTAGACTTAGTTTAAAGGTGTACTTGGAGTTGGAGCCCTGGAGTTTAGACTTAGTTTAAAGGTGTACTTGGAGTTGGAGCCCCTGGAGTTTAGACTTAGTTTAAAGGTGTACTCAGGGTTGGAGCCCCTGGAGTTTAGACTTAGTTTAAAGGTGTACTCAGGGTTGGAGCCCCTGGAGTTTAGACTTAGTTTAAAGGTGTACTTGGAGTTGGAGCCCCTGGAGTTTAGACTTAGTTTAAAGGTGTACTCAGGGTTGGAGCCCCTGGAGTTTAGACTTAGTTTAAAGGTGTACTAGGGTTGGAGCCCCTGGAGTTTAGACTTAGTTTAAAGGTGTACTCAGGGTTGGAGCCCCTGGAGTTTAGACTTAGTTTAAAGGTGTACTGGAGTTGGAGCCCTGGAGTTTGGGTTAGTTTAAAGGTGTACTTGGAGTTGGAGCCCTGGAGTTTAGACTTAGTTTAAAGGTGTACTTGGAGTTGAGCCCCTGGAGTTTAGACTTAGTTTAAAGGTGTACTTGGAGTTGGAGCCCCTGGAGTTAGGTTTAGTTTAAAGGTGTACTAGGGTTGGAGCCCTGGAGTTTAGACTTAGTTTAAAGGTGGACTTGGAGTTGGAGCCCCTGGAGTTTAGGACTTAGTTTAAAGGTGTACTTGGAGTTGGAGCCCTGGAGTTTAGACTTAGTTTAAGGTGTACTTGGAGTTGGAAGCCCTGGAGTTTAGAGTTAGTTTAAAGGTGTACTCGGAGTTGGAGCCCTGGAGTTTAGAACTTAGTTTAAAGGTGACTTGAGTTGGAGCCCCTGGAGTTTAGACTTAGTTAAAGGTGTACTATGGAGTTGGAGCCCCTGGAGTTAGACTTAGTTTAAAGGGTGTACTTGGAGTTGGAGCCCCTGGAGGTTAGAACTTAGTTTAAAGTGTACTTGGAGTTGGAGCCCCTGGATTTTAGGACTTAGTTTAAAGGTGTACTTGGGGAGTTGGGAGCCCCTGGAGTTTAGACTTAGTTTAAAGGTGTACTTGGAGTTGGAGCCCCTGGAGGTTTTAGAGCTTAGTTTAAAGGTGTACTTGAGGTTTGGAGCCCCTGGAGTTTAGACTTAGGTTAAAGGGTGTACTTGGGAGTTGGAGCCCTGGAGTTTAGACTTAGTTTAAAGGTGTACTTGGAGTTGGAGCCCCTGGAGTTTTAGACTTAGTTTAAAGGTGTACTTGGAGTTGGAGCCCCTGAGTTTAGACTTAGTTTAAAGGTTACTCAGGGTTGGAGCCCCTGAGTTTAGACTTAGTTTAAAGGTGTACTTCAGGGTTGGAGCCCTGGAGTTTAGACTTAGTTTAAAGGTGTACTCTGGGTTGGAGCCCCTGGAGTTTAGACTTAGTTTAAAGGTTGTACTTGGAGTTGGAGCCCCTGGAGTTTAGGTTAGTTTAAAGGTGTACTTGGAGTTGGAGCCCCTGGAGTTTAGGACTTAGTTTAAAGGTGTACTTGGAGTTGGAGCCCCTGGAGTTTAGACTTAGTTTAAAGGTGTACTTGGAGTTGGAGCCCCTGGAGTTTAGACTTAGTTTAAAGGTGTATCAGGAGTTGGAGCCCCTGGAGTTTAGACTTAGTTTAAAGGTGTACTTGGAGTTGGAGCCCCTGGAGTTTAGACTTAGTTTAAAGGTGTACTTGGAGTTGGAGCCCCTGGAGTTTAGACTTAGTTTAAAGGTGTACTTGGAGTTGGAGCCCCTGGAGTTTAGACTTAGTTTAAAGGTGTACTTGGAGTTGGAGCCCCTGGAGTTTAGACTTAGTTTAAAGGTGTACTCTGGAGTGGAGGCCCCTGGAGTTTAGGTTAGTTTAAAGGTGTACTCTGGAGTTGGAGCCCCTGGAGTTTAGACTTAGTTTAAAGGTTGTACTCTGGAGTTGGAGCCCTGGAGTTTAGACTTAGTTTAAAGGTGTACTTGGAGTTGGAGCCCCTGGAGTTTAGACTTAGTTTAAAGGTGTACTTGGAGTTGGAGCCCTGGAGTTTTAGACTTAGTTTAAAGGTGTACTTGGAGTTGGAGCCCCTGGAGTTTAGACTTAGTTTAAAGGTGTACTTGGAGTTGGAGCCCCTGGAGTTTAGACTTAGTTTAAAGGTGTACTTGGAGTTGGAGCCCCTGGAGTTTAGTTTAGTTTAAAGGTGTACTTGGAGTTGGAGCCCTGGAGTTTAGGACTTAGTTTAAAGGTGTACTTGGAGTTGGAGCCCCTGGAGTTTAGACTTAGTTTAAAGGTGTACTCTGGAGTTGGAGCCCCTGGAGTTTAGACTTAGTTTAAAGGTGTACTGGCAGTTGGAGCCCCTGGAGTTTAGACTTAGTTTAAAGGTGTACTCTGGAGTTGGAGCCCCTGGAGTTTAGACTTAGTTTAAAGGTGTACTTGGAGTTGGAGCCCCTGGAGTTTAGACTTAGTTTAAAGGTGTACTTGGAGTTGGAGCCCCTGGAGTTTAGTCTTAGTTTAAAGGTGTACTTGGAGTTGGAGCCCTGGAGTTTAGACTTAGTTTAAAGGTGTACTTGGAGTTGGAGCCCCTGGAGTTTAGACTTAGTTTAAAGGTGTACTCAGTGTTGGAGCCCCTGGAGTTTAGACTTAGTTTAAAGGTGTACTTGGAGTTGGAGCCCCTGGAGTTTAGACTTAGTTTAAAGGTGTACTTGGAGTTGGAGCCCCTGGAGTTTAGACTTAGTTTAAAGGTGTACTTGGAGTTGGAGCCCCTGGAGTTTAGACTTAGTTTAAAGGTGTACTCAGGGTTGGAGCCCCTGGAGTATAGACTTAGTTTAAAGGTGTACTTGGAGTTGGAGCCCCTGGAGTTTAGACTTAGTTTAAAGGTGTACTTGGAGTTGGAGCCCCTGGAGTTTAGACTTAGTTTAAAGGTGTACTCAGGGTTGGAGCCCCTGGAGTTTAGACTTAGTTTAAAGGTGTACTAGGAGTTGGAGCCCCTGGAGTTTAGACTTAGTTTAAAGGTGTACTTGGAGTTGGAGCCCCTGGAGTTTAGACTTAGTTTAAAGGTGTACTTGGAGTTGGAGCCCCTGGAGTTTAGACTTAGTTTAAAGGTGTACTTGGTTGGAGCCCCTGGAGTTTAGACTTAGTTTAAAGGTGTACTTGGAGTTGGAGCCCCTGGAGTTTAGACTTAGTTTAAAGGTGTACTTGGAGTTGGAGCCCTGGAGTTTAGACTTAGTTTAAAGGTGTACTTGGAGTTGGAGCCCTGGAGTTTAGACTTAGTTTAAAGGTGTACTTGGTGTTGGAGCCCCTGGAGTTTAGACTTAGTTTAAAGGTGTACTTGGAGTTGGAGCCCCTGGAGTTTAGACTTAGTTTAAAGGTGTACTTGGAGTTGGAGCCCTGGAGTTTAGACTTAGTTTAAAGGTGTACTGGAGTTGGAGCCCCTGGAGTTTAGACTTAGTTTAAAGGTGTACTTGGGTTGGAGCCCCTGGAGTGTAGACTTAGTTTAAAGGTGTACTTGGAGTTGGAGCCCCTGGAGTTTAGACTTAGTTTAAAGGTGTACTCAGGGTGGAGCCCTGGAGTTTAGACTTAGTTTAAAGGTGTACTTGGAGTTGGAGCCCTGGAGTTTAGACTTAGTTTAAAGGGTGTACTTGGAGTTGGAGCCCCTGGAGTTTAGACTTAGTTAAAGGTGTACTTGGAGTTGGAGCCCCTGGGAGTTTAGACTTAGTTTAAAGGTGTACTTGGAGTTGGAGCCCCTGGAGTTTAGACTTAGTTTAAAGGTGTACTCGGAGTTGGAGCCCCTGGAGTTTAGACTTAGTTAAAGGTGTACTCGGGAGTTGGAGCCCCTGGAGTTTAGGACTTAGTTTAAAGGTGTACTCTGGAGTTGGAGCCCTGGAGTTTAGACTTAGTTTAAAGGTGTACTCAGGGTTGGAGCCCTGGAGTTTAGACTTAGTTTAAAGGTGTACTTGGAGTTGGAGCCCCTGGAGTTTAGACTTAGTTTAAAGGTGTACTTGGAGTTGGAGCCCCTGGAGTTTAGACTTAGTTTAAAGGTGTACTTGGAGTTGGAGCCCCTGGAGTTTAGACTTAGTTTAAAGGTGTACTTGGAGTTGGAGCCCCTGGAGTTTAGACTTAGTTTAAAGGTGTACTTGGAGTTGGAGCCCCTGGAGTTTAGACTTAGTTTAAAGGTGTACTTGGAGTTGGAGCCCCTGGAGTTTAGACTTAGTTTAAAGGTGTACTTGGAGTTGGAGCCCCTGGAGTTTAGATTAGTTTAAAGGTGTACTTGGAGTTGGAGCCCCTGGAGTTTAGACTTAGTTTAAAGGTGTACTTGGAGTTGGAGCCCCTGGAGTTTAGACTTAGTTTAAAGGTGTACTTGGAGTTGGAGCCCCTGGAGTTTAGACTTAGTTTAAAGGTGTACTAGGAGTTGGAGCCCCTGGAGTTTAGACTTAGTTTAAAGGTGTACTTGGAGTTGGAGCCCCTGGAGTTTAGGTTTAGTTTAAAGGTGTACTTGGAGTTGGAGCCCCTGGAGTTTAGACTTAGTTTAAAGGTGTACTTGGAGTTGGAGCCCTGGAGTTTAGACTTAGTTTAAAGGTGTACTTGGAGTTGGAGCCCCTGGAGTTTAGACTTAGTTTAAAGGTGTACTTGGAGTTGGAGCCCCTGGAGTTTAGACTTAGTTTAAAGGTGTACTCAGGGTTGGAGCCCCTGGAGTTTAGACTTAGTTTAAAGGTGTACTCAGGGTTGGAGCCCCTGGAGTTTAGACTTAGTTTAAAGGTGTACTTGGAGTTGGAGCCCCTGGAGTTTAGACTTAGTTTAAAGGTGTACTTGGAGTTGGAGCCCCTGGAGTTTAGACTTAGTTTAAAGGTGTACTTGGAGTTGGAGCCCCTGGAGTTTAGACTTAGTTTAAAGGTGTACTTGGAGTTGGAGCCCCTGGAGTTTAGACTTAGTTTAAAGGTGTACTTGGAGTTGGAGCCCCTGGAGTTTAGACTTAGTTTAAAGGTGTACTTGGAGTTGGAGCCCCTGGAGTTTAGACTTAGTTTAAAGGTGTACTCAGGGTTGGAGCCCCTGGAGTTTAGACTTAGTTTAAAGGTGTACTTGGAGTTGGAGCCCCTGGAGTTTAGACTTAGTTTAAAGGTGTACTCTGGAGTTGGAGCCCCTGGAGTTTAGACTTAGTTTAAAGGTGTACTTGGAGTTGGAGCCCCTGGAGTTTAGACTTAGTTTAAAGGTGTACTTGGAGTTGGAGCCCCTGGAGTTTAGACTTAGTTTAAAGGTGTACTTGGAGTTGGAGCCCCTGGAGTTTAGACTTAGTTTAAAGGGTGTACTTGGAGTTGGAGCCCCTGGAGTTTAGACTTAGTTTAAAGGTGTACTAGGAGTTGGAGCCCCTGGAGTTTAGACTTAGTTTAAAGGTGTACTTGGAGTTGGAGCCCCTGGAGTTTAGACTTAGTTTAAAGGTGTACTAGGAGTTGGAGCCCCTGGAGTTTAGACTTAGTTTAAAGGTGTACTTGGAGTTGGAGCCCCTGGAGTTTAGACTTAGTTTAAGGTGTACTCTGGAGTTGGAGCCCTGGAGTTTAGACTTAGTTTAAAGGTGTACTTGGAGTTGGAGCCCCTGGAGTTTAGACTTAGTTTAAAGGTGTACTTGGAGTTGGAGCCCCTGGAGTTTAGGACTTAGTTTAAAGGTGTACTCTGGGTTGGAGCCCCTGGAGTTTAGACTTAGTTTAAAGGTGTACTTGGAGTTGGAGCCCTGGAGTTTAGACTTAGTTTAAAGGTGTACTCAGGGTTGGAGCCCCTGGAGTTTAGACTTAGTTTAAAGGTGTACTTGGAGTTGGAGCCCCTGGAGTTTAGACTTAGTTTAAAGGTGTACTTGGAGTTGGAGCCCCTGGAGTTTAGACTTAGTTTAAAGGTGTACTTGGAGTTGGAGCCCTGGAGTTTAGACTTAGTTTAAAGGTGTACTTGGAGTTGGAGCCCCTGGAGTTTAGACTTAGTTTAAAGGTGTACTAGGGTTGGAGCCCCCTGGAGTTTAGACTTAGTTTAAAGGTGTACTTGGAGTTGGAGCCCCTGGAGTTTAGACTTAGTTTAAAGGTGTACTTGGAGTTGGAGCCCCTGGAGTTTAGACTTAGTTTAAAGGTGTACTTGGAGTTGGAGCCCCTGGAGTTTAGGTTTAGTTTAAAGGTGTACTCAGGGTTGGAGCCCCTGGAGTTTAGACTTAGTTTAAAGGTGTACTTGGAGTTTGGAGCCCCTGGAGTTTAGACTTAGTTTAAAGGTGTACTTGGAGTTGGAGCCCTGGAGTTTAGACTTAGTTTAAAGGGTGTACTTGGAGTTGGAGCCCTGGAGTTTAGGACTTAGTTTAAAGGTGTACTTGGAGTTGGAGCCCCTGGAGTTTAGACTTAGTTTAAAGGTGTACTTGGAGTTGGAGCCCCTGGAGTTTTAGACTTAGTTTAAAGGTGTACTTGGAGTTGGAGCCCCTGGAGTTTAGACTTAGTTTAAAAGGTGTACTCTGGAGTTGGAGCCCCTGGAGTTTAGGTTTAGTTTAAAGGTGTACTTGGAGTTGGAGCCCCTGGAGTTTAGACTTAGTTTAAAGGTGTACTTGGAGTTGGAGCCCCTGGAGTTTAGGACTTAGTTTAAAGGTGTACTTGGAGTTGGAGCCCTGGAGTTTAGACTTAGTTTAAAGGTGTATCTGGAGTTGGAGCCCTGGAGTTTAGGATTAGTTTAAAGGTGTACTTGGAGTTGGAGCCCCTGGAGTTTAGACTTAGTTTAAAGGTGTACTTGGAGTTGGAGCCCCTGGAGTTTAGACTTAGTTTAAAGGTGTACTCTGGAGTTGGAGCCCCTGGAGTTTAGACTTAGTTTAAAGGTGTACTTGGAGTTGGAGCCCCTGGAGTTTAGACTTAGTTTAAAGGTGTACTTGGAGTTGGAGCCCCTGGAGTTTAGACTTAGTTTAAAGGTGTACTCTGGAGTTGGAGCCCTGGAGTTTAGACTTAGTTTAAAGGTGTACTTGGAGTTGGAGCCCTTGGAGTTTAGACTTAGTTTAAAGGTGTACTTGGAGTTGGAGCCCCTGGAGTTTAGACTTAGTTTAAAAGGTGTACTCAGGGTTGGAGCCCCCTGGAGTTTAGACTTAGTTTAAAGGTGTACTCAGGGTTGGAGCCCCTGGAGTTTAGACTTAGTTTAAAGGTGTACTGGAGTTGGAGCCCTGGGAGTTTAGACTTAGTTTAAAGGTGTACTCAGGGTTGGAGCCCCTGGAGTTTAGGACTTAGTTTAAGGGTGTACTTGGAGTTGGAGCCCCTGGAGTTTAGACTTAGTTTAAAGGTGTACTTGGAGTTGGAGCCCCTGGAGTTTAGACTTAGTTTAAAGGTGTACTTGGAGTTGGAGCCCTGGAGTTTAGGTTTAGTTTAAAGGTGTACTTGGAGTTGGAGCCCCTGGAGTTTAGACTTAGTTTAAAGGTGTACTTGGAGTTGGAGCCCTGGAGTTTAGACTTAGTTTAAAGGTGTACTCGAGTTGGAGCCCCTGGAGTTTAGGTTAGTTTAAAGGTGTACTTGGAGTTGGAGCCCCTGGAGTTTAGACTTAGTTTAAAGGTGTACTTGGGTTGGAGCCCCTGGAGTTTAGGTTAGTTTAAAGGTGTACTCAGGAGTTGGAGCCCTGGAGTTTAGATTAGTTTAAAGGTGTACTCTGGGTTGGAGCCCCTGGAGTTTAGACTTAGTTTAAAGGTGTACTTGGAGTTGGAGCCCCTGGAGTTTAGACTTAGTTTAAAGGTGTACTTGGAGTTGGAGCCCCTGGAGTTTAGACTTAGTTTAAAGGTGTACTTGGAGTTGGAGCCCTGGAGTTTAGACTTAGTTTAAAGGTGTACTTGGAGTTGGAGCCCTGGAGTTTAGGTTTAGTTTAAAGGTGTACTCAGGGTTGGAGCCCTGGAGTTTAGACTTAGTTTAAAGGTGTACTCAGGGTTGGAGCCCCTGGAGTTTAGACTTAGTTTAAAGGTGTACTTGGAGTTGGAGCCCCTGGAGTTTAGACTTAGTTTAAAGGTGTACTTGGAGTTGGAGCCCCTGGAGTTTAGACTTAGTTTAAAGGTGTACTTGGAGTTGGAGCCCCTGGAGTTAGACTTAGTTTAAAGGTGTACTTGGAGTTGGGAGCCCTGGAGTTTAGACTTAGTTTAAAGGTGTACTTGGAGTTGGAGCCCCTGGAGTTTAGGTTTAGTTTAAAGGTGTACTCTGGAGTTGGAGCCCCTGGAGTTTAGGTTTAGTTTAAAAGGTGTACTCAGGGTTGGAGCCCCTGGAGTTTAGACTTAGTTTAAAGGTGTACTTGGAGTTGGAGCCCCTGGAGTTTAGACTTAGTTTAAAGGTGTACTTGGAGTTGGAGCCCCTGGAGTTTAGACTTAGTTTAAAGGTGTACTCTGGGGTGGGAGCCCCTGGAGTTTAGACTTAGTTTAAAGGTGTACTTGGAGTTGGAGCCCCTGGAGTTTAGACTTATGTTTTAAAGGTGTACTTGGAGTTGGAGCCCCTGGAGGTTTAGACTTAGTTTAAAGGTGTACTTGGAGTTGGAGCCCCTGGAGTTTAGACTTAGTTTAAAGGTGTACTCAGGGTTGGAGCCCCTGGAGTTTAGACTTAGTTTAAAGGTGTACTCAGGGTTGGGAGCCCTGGAGTTTAGACTTAGTTTAAAGGTGTACTTGGAGTTGGAGCCCCTGGAGTTTAGACTTAGTTTAAAGGTGTACTTGGAGTTGGAGCCCCTGGAGTTTAGGTTAGTTTAAAGGTGTACTTGGAGTTGGAGCCCTGGAGTTTAGACTTAGTTTAAAGGTGTACTTGGAGTTGGAGCCCCTGGAGTTTAGACTTAGTTTTAAAGGTGTACTTGGAGTTGGAGGCCCCTGGAGTTTAGACTTAGTTTAAAGGTGTACTTGGAGTTGGAGCCCCTGGAGTTTAGACTTAGTTTAAAGGTGTACTTGGAGTTGGAGCCCTGGAGTTTAGACTTAGTTTAAAGGTGTACTTGGAGTTGGAGCCCCTGAGTTTAGACTTAGTTTAAAGGTGTACTTGGAGTTGGAGCCCCTGGAGTTTAGACTTAGTTTAAAGGTGTACTCAGGGTTGGAGCCCTGGAGTTTAGACTTAGTTTAAAGGTGTACTTGGAGTTGGAGCCCCCTGGAGTTTAGACTTAGTTTAAAGGTGTACTCAGGGTTGGAGCCCTGGAGTTTAGACTTAGTTTAAAGGTGTACTTGGAGTTGGAGCCCTGAGTTTAGACTTAGTTTAAAGGTGTACTTGGAGTTGGAGCCCTGGAGTTTAGACTTAGTTTAAAGGTTGTACTTGGAGTTGGAGCCCCTGGAGTTTAGACTTAGTTTAAAGGTGTACTGGAGTTGGAGCCCCTGGAGTTTAGACTTAGTTTAAAGGTGTACTAGGAGTGGAGCCCCTGGAGTTTAGACTTAGTTTAAAGGTGTACTTGGAGTTGGAGCCCCTGGAGTTTAGACTTAGTTTAAAGGTGTACTTGGAGTTGGAGCCCCTGGAGTTTAGACTTAGTTTAAAGGTGTACTTGGAGTTGGAGCCCCTGGAGTTTAGACTTAGTTTAAAGGTGTACTTGGAGTTGGAGCCCCTGGAGTTTAGACTTAGGTTTAAAGGTGTACTCAGGGTTGGAGCCCCTGAGTTTAGGACTTAGTTTAAAGGTGTACTTGGAGTTGGAGCCCCTGGAGTTTAGACTTAGTTTAAAGGTGTACTCTGGAGTTGGAGCCCCTGGAGTTTAGACTTAGTTTAAAGGTGTACTCTGGAGTTGGAGCCCTGGAGTTTAGACTTAGTTTAAAGGTGTACTTGGAGTTGGAGCCCCTGGAGTTTAGTCTTAGTTTAAAGGTGTACTTGGAGTTGGAGCCCCTGGAGTTTAGACTTAGTTTAAAGGTGTACTTGGAGTTGGAGCCCCTGGAGTTTAGACTTAGTTTTAAAGGTGTACTTGGAGTTGGAGCCCCTGGAGTTTAGACTTAGTTTAAAGGTGTACTTGGAGTTGGAGCCCCTGGAGTTTAGACTTAGTTTAAAGGTGTACTTGGAGTTGGAGCCCCTGGAGTTTAGACTTAGTTTAAAGGTGTACTTGGAGTTGGAGCCCTGGAGTTTAGACTTAGTTTAAAGGTGTACTTGGAGTTGGAGCCCCTGGAGTTTAGGTTTAGTTTAAAGGTGTACTTGGAGTTGGAGCCCCTGGAGTTTAGACTTAGTTTAAAGGTGTACTTGGAGTTGGAGCCCCTGGAGTTTAGACTTAGTTTAAAGGTGTACTTGGAGTTGGAGCCCTGGAGTTTAGACTTAGTTTAAAGGTGTACTTGGAGTTGGAGCCCTGGAGTTTAGACTTAGTTTAAGGTGTACTTGGAGTTGGAGCCCTGGAGTTTAGACTTAGTTTAAAGGTGTACTTGGAGTTGGCCCCTGGAGTTTAGACTTAGTTTAAAGGTGTACTTGGGTTGGAGCCCCTGGAGTTTAGACTTAGTTTAAAGGTGTACTTGGAGTTGGAGCCCTGGAGTTTAGACTTAGTTTAAAGGTGTACTTGGAGTTGGAGCCCCTGGAGTTTAGTGTTTAGTTTAAAGGTGTACTTGGAGTTGAGCCCCTGGAGTTTAGACTTAGTTTAAAGGTGTACTTGGAGTTGGAGCCCCTGGAGTTTAGACTTAGTTTTAAAGGTGTACTTGGAGTTGGAGCCCTGAGTTTAGGACTTAGTTTAAAGGTGTACTTGGAGTTGGAGCCCCTGGAGTTTAGACTTAGTTTAAAGGTGTACTTGGAGTTGGAGCCCCTGAGTTTAGGTTTAGTTTAAAGGTGTACTTGGAGGTTGGAGCCCCTGGAGTTTAGGTTTAGTTTAAAGGTGTACTTGGAGTTGGAGCCCCTGGAGTTTAGACTTAGTTTAAAGGTGTACTGGAGTTGGAGCCCCTGGAGTTTAGGACTTAGTTTAAAGGTGTACTTGGAGTTGGAGCCCTGGAGTTTAGACTTAGTTTAAAGGTGTACTTGGAGTTGGAGCCCCTGGAGTTTAGGTTTAGTTTAAAGGTGTACTTGGAGTGGAGCCCCTGGAGTTTAGACTTAGTTTAAAGGTGTACTTGGAGTTGGAGCCCTGGAGTTTAGTTTAGTTTAAAGGTGTACTCAGGGGTTGGAGCCCCTGGAGTTTAGGTTTAGTTTATAGGTGTACTTGGAGTTGGAGCCCCGGAGTTTTAGACTTAGTTTAAAGTGTACTTGGAGTTGGAGCCCCTGAGTTTAGACTTAGTTTAAAGGGGTACTTGGAGTTGAGCCCCCTGGTGTTTAGACTTAGTTTAAAGGTGTACTCTGGGTTGGAGCCCGGGAGTTTAGACTTAGTTTAAAGGTGTACTTGGAGGTGGAGCCCCTGGAGTTTAGGTCTTAGTTTAAAGGTGGACTTGGAGTTGAGCCCTGGAGTTTAGACTTAGTGTAAAGGGGTACTTGGAGTTGGAGTCCCTGGAGTTTAGACTTAGTTTAAAGGTGTACTTGGAGTTGGAGCCCCGAGTTTAGACTTAGTTTAAAGGTGGTACTTGGAGTTGGAGCCCCGGGAGTTTAGACTTAGTTGAAAGGTGTACTTGGAGTTTGGAGCCCCTGGAGTTTAGACTTAGTTTAAAGGTGTACTTGGAGTTGGAGCCCCTGGAGTTTAGACTTAGTTTAAAGGTGTACTCAGGGTTGGAGCCCTGGAGTTTAGACTTAGTTTAAAGGTGTACTCTGGAGTGGAGCCCCTGGAGTTTAGGTCTTAGTTTAAAGGTGTACTTGGAGTTGGAGCCCCTGGAGTTTAGACTTAGTTTAAAGGTGTACTTGGAGTTGGAGCCCCTGGAGTTTAGACTTAGTTTTAAAGGGTGTACTCAGGTTGGAGCCCTGGAGTTTAGACTTAGTTTAAAGGTGTACTTGGAGTTGGAGCCCCTGGAGTTTAGACTTAGTTTAAAGGTGTACTCAGGAGTTGGAGCCCTGGAGTTTAGACTTAGTTTAAAGGTGTACTTGGAGTTGGAGCCCCTGGAGTTTAGGTTTAGTTTAAAGGGGTACTTGGAGTTGGAGCCCTGGAGTTTAGACTTAGTTTAAAGGTGTACTCTGGAGTTGGAGCCCCTGAGTTTAGGTTTAGTTTAAAGGTGTACTTGGAGTTGGAGCCCCTGGAGTTTAGACTTAGTTTAAAGGTGTACTTGGAGTTGGAGCCCTGGAGTTTAGACTTAGTTTAAAGTGTATCTTGGAGTTGGAGCCCCTGGAGTTTTGGTTTAGTTTAAAGGTGTACTTGGAGTTGGAGCCCCTGGAGTTTAGACTTAGTTTTAAAGGTGTACTTGGAGTTGGAGCCCCTGGGAGTTTAGTCTTAGTTTTAAAGGTGTACTTGGAGTTGGAGCCCTGGAGTTTAGACTTAGTTTAAAGGTGTACTTGGAGTTGGAGCCCGGGGAGTTTAGACTTAGTTTAAAGGTGTACTTGGAGTTGGAGCCCCTGGAGTTTAGTCTTAGTTTAAAGGTGTACTTGGAGTTGGAGCCCCTGAGTTTTAGACTTAGTTTTAAAGGTGTACTTGGAGTTGGAGCCCCTGGAGTTTAGACTTAGTTTAAAGGTGTACTTGGAGTTGGAGCCCCTGGAGTTTAGACTTAGTTTAAAGGTGTACTTGGAGTTGGAGCCCCTGGAGTTTAGACTTAGTTTAAAGGTGTACTTGGAGTTGGAGCCCTGGAGTTTAGACTTAGTTTAAAGGTGTACTTGGAGTTGGAGCCCCTGGAGTTTAGACTTAGTTTAAAGGTGTACTTGGAGTTGGAGCCCTGGAGTTTAGACTTAGTTTTAAAGGTGTACTTGGAGTTGGAGCCCCTGGAGTTTAGACTTAGTTTAAAGGTGTACTTGGAGTTGGAGCCCCTGGAGTTTAGACTTAGTTTAAAGGTGTACTTGGAGTTGGAGCCCCTGGAGTTTAGACTTAGTTTAAAGGTGTACTTGGAGTTGGAGCCCCTGGAGTTTAGACTTAGTTTAAAGGGTGTACTTGGAGTTGGAGCCCCTGGAGTTTAGACTTAGTTTAAAGGTGTACTTGGGTTGGAGCCCTGGAGTTTAGACTTAGTTTAAAGGTGTACTTGGAGTTGGAGCCCCTGGAGTTTAGACTTGAGTTTAAAGGTGTACTCAGGGTTGGAGCCCCTGGAGTTTAGTCTTAGTTTAAAGGTGTACTTGGAGTTGGAGCCCCTGGAGTTTAGACTTAGTTTAAAGGTGTACTTGGAGTTGGAGCCCCTGGAGTTTAGACTTAGTTTAAAGGTGTACTTGGAGTTGGAGCCCCTGGAGTTTAGACTTAGTTTAAAGTGTACTTGGCAGGGTTGGAGCCCCTGGAGTTTAGACTTAGTTTAAAGGTGTACTGGAGTTGGGAGCCCCTGGAGTTTAGACTTAGTTTAAAGGTGTACTTGGAGTTGGAGCCCTGAGGTTAGACTTAGTTTAAAGGTGTACTTGGAGGTGGAGCCCCTGGAGTTTAGACTTAGTTTAAAGGTGTACTTGGAGTGGAGCCCCTGGAGTTTAGGTCTTAGTTTTAAGGTTACTTGGAGTTGGAGCCCTGGAGTTTAGACTTAGGTTAAAGGTGTACTCTGGAGTTGGAGCCCTGGAGTTTAGACTTAGTTAAAGGTGTACTTGGAGTTGGAGCCCTGGAGTTTAGACTTAGTTTAAAGGTGTACTTGGAGTTGGAGCCCCTGGAGTTTAGACTTAGTTTAAAGGTGTACTTGAAGTTGGAGCCCTGGAGTTTAGACTTAGTTTAAAGGTGTACTTGGAGTTGGAGCCCTGGAGTTTAGGTTTAGTTTAAAGGTGTACTTGGAGTTGGAGCCCCTGGAGTTTAGACTTAGTTTTAAAGGTGTACTTGGAGTTGGAGCCCTGGAGTTTAGACTTAGTTTAAAGGTGTACTTGGAGTTGAGCCCTGGAGTTTAGACTTAGTTTAAAGGTGTACTTGGAGTTGGAGCCCCTGGAGTTTAGACTTAGTTTAAAGTGTACTTGGAGTTGGAGCCCTGGAGTTTAGACTTAGTTTATAGGTGTACTTGGAGTTGGAGCCCCTGGAGTTTAGACTTAGTTAAAGTGTACTTGGAGTTGGAGCCCCTGGAGTTTAGTTTAGTTTAAAGGTGTACTTGGAGTTGGAGCCCCTGGAGTTTTAGGACTTAGTTTAAAGGTGTACTTGGGAGTTGGGAGCCCCTGGAGGTTTAGACTTAGTGTAAAGTGTACTTGAGTTGGAGCCCCTGGAGTTTAGACTTAGTTTAAAGGTGTACTTGGAGTTGGGAGCCCTGGAGTTTAGACTTAGTTTAAAGGTGTACTTGGAGTTGGAGCCCCTGGAGTTTAGACTTAGGTTAAAGGTGTACTTGGAGTTGGAGCCCCTGGAGGTTTGAGACTTAGTTTAAAGGTGTACTTGGAGTTGAGCCCCTGAGTTTAGACTTAGTTTAAAGGTGTACTTGGAGTTGAGCCCGGAGTTTTAGGACTTAGTTTAAAGGTGTACTTGGAGTTGGAGCCCCTGAGTTTAGCTTAGTTTAAAGGTGTACTTGGAGTTGGAGCCCCTGGAGTTTAGACTTAGTTGTAAAGGTGTACTTGGAGTTGGAGCCCCTGAGTTTAGGACTTAGTTTAAAGGTGTAGCTGGAGTGGGAGGCCCCTGGAGTTTAGACTTAGTTTAAAGGTGTACTCTGGAGTTGGAGCCCCTGGAGTTTAGGACTTAGTTTAAAGGTGTACTTGGAGTTGGAGCCCCTGGAGTTTAGGTTTAGTTTAAAGGTGTACTTGGAGTTGGAGCCCCTGGAGTTTAGACTTAGTTTAAAGGTGTACTTGGAGTTGGAGCCCCTGGAGTTTAGACTTAGTTTAAAGGTGTACTTGGAGTTGGAGCCCCTGGAGTTTAGGTTTAGGTTGTAAAGGTGTACTTGGAGTTGGAGCCCCTGGAGTTAGACTTAGTTTAAAGGTGTACTTGGAGTTGGAGCCCCTGGAGTTTAGACTTAGTTTAAAGGTGTACTGTGGAGTTGGAGCCCCTGGAGTTTAGACTTAGTTTAAAGGTGTACTCAGGGTTGGAGCCCCGGAGTTTAGACTTAGTTTATAGGTGTACTTGGTGTTGGAGCCCTGGAGGTTTAGACTTAGTTTAAAGGTGTCTTGGAGTGGAGCCCCTGGAGTTTAGGTCTTAGTTTAAAGGTGTACTTGGAGTTGGAGCCCTGGAGGTTTAGACTTAGTTTTAAAGGTGTACTTGGAGTTGGAGCCCTGGAGTTTAGACTTAGGTTTAAAGGTGTACTTGGAGTTGGAGCCCCTGGAGTTTAGACTTATGGTTTATAGGTGTTACTCAGGGGTGGAGCCCTGGAGTTAGACTTAGTTTAAAGGTGTACTTGGAGTTGGGAGCCCCTGGTGTGTAGACTTAGTTTAAAGGTGTACTCAGGGTTGGAGCACCTGGAGTTTAGACTTAGGTTTAAGGGTACCTTGGCAGGTTGAGCCCCTGGAGTTTAGACTTAGTTAAAGTTGTACTCAGGGTGGTGCCCTGGAGTTTGGACTTAGTTTAAAGGTGGACTTGGAGTTTGGAGCCCCTGGAGTTTAGGTTTAGTTAAAGGTGTACTGGGAGTTGGTGCCCTGGAGTTGTGGTTTAGTTTTAAGGTGTACTGTGGAGTTGGAGCCCCTGGAGGTTAGGTTTAGTTTAAAGGTGTACTTGGAGTTGGAGCCCCTGGAGTTTAGACTTAGTTTAAAGGTGTACTTGGGTTGGAGCCCCTGGAGTTTAGACTTAGTTTAAAGGTGTACTTGGAGTTGGAGCCCCTGGAGTTTAGACTTAGTTTAAAGGTGTACTTGGAGTTGGAGCCCTGGAGTTTAGACTTAGTTTAAAGGTGTACTTGGAGTTGGAGCCCCTGGAGTTTAGACTTAGTTTAAAGGTGTACTTGGAGTTGGAGCCCTGGAGTTTAGACTTAGTTTAAAGGTGTACTTGGAGTTGGAGCCCCTGGAGTTTAGACTTAGTTTAAAGGTGTACTTGGGTTGGAGCCCCTGGAGTTTAGACTTAGTTTAAAGGTGTACTTGGAGTTGGAGCCCTGGAGTTTAGACTTAGTTTAAAGGTGTACTTGGAGTTGGAGCCCTGGAGTTTAGGTTAGTTTAAAGGTGTACTTGGGTTGGAGCCCTGGAGTTTAGACTTTAGTTTAAAGGTGTACTTGGAGTTGGAGCCCCTGGAGTTTAGACTTAGTTTAAAGGTGTACTTGGGTTGGAGCCCCTGGAGTTTAGACTTAGTTTAAAGGTGTACTTGGAGTTGGAGCCCCTGGAGTTTAGACTTAGTTTAAAGGTGTACTTGGAGGTGGAGCCCTGGAGTTTAGACTTAGTTTAAAAGGTGTACTTGGAGTTGGAGCCCCTGGAGTTGTAGACTAGTTTAAAGGTGTACTCTGGGTTGGAAGCCCTGAGTTTAGACTTAGTTTAAAGGTGTACTTGGAGTTGGAGCCCCTGGAGTTTAGACTTAGTTTAAAGGTGTACATGGAGTTGGAGCCCTGGAGTTTAGACTTAGTTTTAAAGGTGTACTTGGAGTTGGAGCCCCTGGAGTTTAGACTTAGTTTAAAGGTGTACTTGGAGTTGGAGCCCCTGGAGTTTAGACTTAGTTTAAAGGTGTACTTGGAGTTGGAGCCCCTGGAGTTTAGACTTAGTTTAAAGGTGTACTTGAGTTGGAGCCCTGGAGTTTAGGTTTAGTTTAAAGGTGTACTTGGAGTTGGAGCCCCTGGAGTTTAGACTTAGTTTTAAGGGTGTACTTGGAGTTGGAGCCCTGGAGTTTAGACTTAGTTTAAAGGTGTACTTGGAGTTGGAGCCCTGGAGTTTAGACTTAGTTTAAAGGTGTACTTGGAGTTGGAGCCCCTGGAGTTTAGGTTTAGTTTAAAGGTGTACTTGGAGTTGGAGCCCTGGAGTTTAGACTTAGTTTAAAGGTGTACTTGGAGTTGGAGCCCCTGGAGTTTAGACTTAGTTTAAAGGTGTACTTGGAGTTGGAGCCCCTGGAGTTTAGACTTAGTTTAAAGGTGTACTTGGAGTTGGAGCCCTGGAGTTTAGACTTAGTTTAAGGGTGTACTTGGAGTTGGAGCCCTGGAGTTTAGACTTAGTTTAAAGGTGTACTTGGAGTTGGAGCCCCTGGAGTTTAGACTTAGTTTAAAGGTGTACTTGGAGTTGGAGCCCCTGGAGTTAGACTTAGTTTAAAGGTGTACTTGGAGTTGGAGCCCCTGGAGTTTAGGTTTAGTTTAAAGGTGTACTGGGAGTTGGTGCCCTGGAGTTAGACTTTGTTTTAAAGGGTGTACTTGGTGTTGGAGCCCTGGAGTTTAGACTTAGTTTAAAGGTGTCTTGGAGTTGGAGCCCCTGGAGTTTAGACTTAGTTTAAAGGTGTACTTGGAGTTGGAGCCCCTGGAGTTTAGGTTTAGTTTAAAGGTGTACTTGGAGTTGGAGCCCTGGAGTTTAGACTTAGTTTAAAGGTGTCTTGGAGGTTGGAGCCCCTGGAGTTTAGACTTAGTTTAAAGGTGTACTTGGAGGTTGGAGCCCCTGGAGTTTAGACCTTAGTTTAAAGGTGTTACTTGGAGTTGGAGCCCCTGGAGTTTAGATCTTAGTTTAAAGGTGTGACTTGGTGTGGAGCCCTGGAGTTTAGACTTAGTTTAAAGGTTGTACTCAGGGTTGGAGCCCCTGGAGTTTAGACTTAGTTTAAAGGTGTACTTGGAGTTGGAGCCCCTGGAGTTTAGACTTAGTTTAAAGGTGTACTTGGAGTTGGAGCCCTGGAGTTTAGACTTAGTTTAAAGGGTGTACTTGGAGTTGGAGCCCCTGGAGTTTAGACTTAGTTTAAAGGTGTACTTGGAGTTGGAGCCCCTGGAGTTTAGACTTAGTTTAAAGGTGTACTTGGAGTTGGAGCCCCTGGAGTTTAGACTTTAGTTTAAAGGTGTACTTGGAGTTGGAGCCCTGGAGTTTTAGACTTAGTTTTTAAGGTGTACTTGGAGTTGGAGCCCTGGAGTTTAGACTTAGTTTAAAGGGTGTACTTGGAGTTGGAGCCCCTGGAGTTTAGACTTAGTTTAAAGGTGTACTTGGAGTTGGAGCCCTGGAGTTTAGACTTAGTTTAAAGGTGTACTTGGGTTGGAGCCCTGGAGTTTAGACTTAGTTTAAAGGTGTACTTGGAGTTGGAGCCCCTGGAGTTTAGACTTAGTTTAAAGGTGTACTTGGAGTTGGAGCCCCTGGAGTTTAGACTTAGTTTAAAGGTGTACTTGGAGTTGGAGCCCTGGAGTTTAGACTTAGTTTAAAGGTGTACTTGGAGTTGGAGCCCTGGAGTTTAGACTTAGTTTAAAGGTGTACTTGGAGTTGGAGCCCCTGGAGTTTAGACTTAGTTTAAAGGTGTACTTGGAGTTGGAGCCCCTGGAGTTTAGACTTAGTTTAAAGGTGTACTTGGAGTTGGAGCCCTGGAGTTTAGACTTAGTTTAAAGGTGTACTTGGAGTTGGAGCCCCTGGAGTTTAGACTTAGTTTAAGGTGTACTTGGAGTTGGAGCCCCTGGAGTTTAGACTTAGTTTAAAGGTGTACTTGGAGTTGGAGCCCCTGGAGTTTAGACTTAGTTTAAAGGTGTACTTGGAGTTGGAGCCCTGGAGTTTAGACTTAGTTTAAAGGTGTACTTGGAGTTGGAGCCCTGGAGTTTAGACTTAGTTTAAAGGTGTACTTGGAGTTGGAGCCCTGGAGTTTAGACTTAGTTTAAAGGTGTACTTGGAGTTGGAGCCCCTGGAGTTTAGACTTAGTTTAAAGGTGTACTTGGAGTTGGAGCCCCTGGAGTTTAGACTTAGTTTAAAGGTGTACTTGGAGTTGAGCCCTGGAGTTTAGACTTAGTTTAAAGGTGTACTTGGGTTGGAGCCCTGGAGTTTAGACTTAGTTTAAAGGTGTACTTGGAGTTGGAGCCCCTGGAGTTTAGACTTAGTTTAAAGGTGTACTTGGAGTTGGAGCCCTGGAGTTTAGACTTAGTTTAAAGGTGTACTTGGAGTTGGAGCCCTGGAGTTTAGACTTAGTTTAAAGGTGTACTTGGAGTTGGAGCCCCTGGAGTTTAGACTTAGTTTAAAGGTGTACTTGGAGTTGGAGCCCTGGAGTTTAGACTTAGTTTAAAGGTGTACTTGGAGTTGGAGCCCTGGAGTTTTAGACTTAGTTTAAGGTGTACTTGGAGTTGGAGCCCTGGAGTTTAGACTTAGTTTAAAGGTGTACTTGGAGTTGGAGCCCCTGGAGTTTAGACTTAGTTTAAAGGTGTACTTGGTGTTGGAGCCCCTGGAGTTTAGACTTAGTTTAAAGGTGTACTTGGTGTTGAGCCCCTGAGTTTAGACTTAGTTTAAAGGTGTACTTGGAGTTGGAGCCCCTGGAGTTTAGACTTAGTTTAAAGGTGTACTTGGGAGTGGAGACCCTGGAGTTTAGGTTAGTTTAAAGGTGTACTTGGAGTTGGAGCCCTGGAGTTTAGACTTAGTTTAAAGGTGTACTTGGAGTTGGAGCCCCTGGTGTGTAGACTTAGTTAAAGGTGTACTTGGAGTTGGAGCCCCTGGAGTTTAGACTAGTTTATAAGGTGTACTCAGGGTTTGAGCCCTGGAGGTTTAGACTAGTTTAAAGTTGTACTTGAGGTTGGAGCCCTGGAGTTTTGGACTTAGTTTAAGGTGTACTTGGAGTTGGAGCCCCTGGAGTTTAGACTTAGTTTAAAGGTGTACTTGGAGTTGGAGCCCTGGAGTTTAGACTTAGTTTAAAGGTGTACTTGGAGTTGGAGCCCCTGGAGTTTAGACTTAGTTTAAAGGTGTACTTGGGTGGGGTTGAGCCCCTGGAGTTTAGACTTAGTTTAAAGGTGTACTTGGAGTTGGAGCCCCTGGAGTTTAGACTTAGTTTAAAGGTGTACTTGGAGTTGGAGCCCCTGGAGTTTAGACTTAGTTTAAAGGTGTACTTGGAGTTGGAGCCCCTGGAGTTTAGACTTAGTTTAAAGGTGTACTTGGAGTTGGAGCCCTGGAGTTTAGACTTAGTTTAAAGGTGTACTTGGAGTTGGAGCCCTGGAGTTTAGACTTAGTTTAAAGGTGTACTTGGAGTTGGAGCCCCTGGAGTTTAGACTTAGTTTAAAGGTGTACTTGGGGTTGGAGCCCCTGGAGTTTAGACTTAGTTTAAAGGTGTACTTGGGTTGGAGCCCCTGGAGTTTAGACTTAGTTTAAAGGGTGTACTTGGAGTTGGAGCCCCTGGAGTTTAGACTTAGTTTAAAGGTGTACTGGAGTTGGAGCCCCTGGAAGTTAGGACTTAGTTTAAAGGTTGTACTTGGAGTTGGTGCCCCGGGAGTTTAGACTTAGTTTAAAGTGTATCTTGGAGTTGGTAGCCTGGAGGTTAGACTTAGTTTAAAGGTGTACTTCGGAGGTTGGAGCCCCTGGAGTTTAGGTTAGTTTAAACGTGTACTCCTGGGTTGGAGCCCCTGGAGTTTAGGACTTAGTTTAAAGGTTTACTTGGAGGTTGGAGCCCCTGGAAGTTTAGTTAGTTTAAAGGTGTACCTGGAGTTGGAGCCCCCTGGAGTTTAGGTTTAGTTTATAGGTGTACTCAGGGTTGGAGCCCCTGGAGTTTAGACTTAGTTTTAAAGGTGTACTTGGAGTGGAGCCCCTGGAGTTTAGATTAGTTTAAAGGTGTACTTGGAGTTGGAGCCCCTGGAGTTTAGACTTAGTTTAAAGGTGTACTTGGAGTTGGAGCCCCTGGAGTTTAGACTTAGTTTAAAGGTGTACTTGGAGTTGGAGCCCCTGGAGTTTAGACTTAGTTTAAAGGTGTACTTGGAGTTGGAGCCCTGGAGTTTAGACTTAGTTTAAAGGTGTACTTGGAGTTGGAGCCCCTGGAGTTTAGACTTAGTTTAAAGGTGTACTTGGAGTTGGAGCCCCCTGGAGTTTAGACTTAGTTTAAAGGTGTACTTGGAGTTGGAGCCCCTGGAGTTTAGACTTAGTTTAAAGGTGTACTTGGAGTTGGAGCCCCTGGAGTTTAGACTTAGTTTAAAGGTGTACTGGAGTTGGAGCCCCTGGAGTTTAGACTTAGTTTAAAGGTGTACTTGGAGTTGGAGCCCCTGGAGTTTAGACTTAGTTTAAAGGTGTACTTGGAGTTGGAGCCCCTGGAGTTTAGACTTAGTTTAAAGGTGTACTTGGAGTTGGAGCCCCTGGAGTTTAGACTTAGTTTAAAGGTGTACTCAGGGTTGGAGCCCCTGGAGTTTAGACTTAGTTTAAAGGTGTACTTGGAGTTGGAGCCCCTGGAGTTTAGACTTAGTTTAAGGTGTACTTGGGTTGGAGCCCCTGGAGTTTAGACTTAGTTTAAAGGTGTACTTGGAGTTGGAGCCCTGGAGTTTAGACTTAGTTTAAAGGTGTACTTGGAGTTGGAGCCCCTGGAGTTTAGACTTAGTTTAAAGGTGTACTTGGGTTGGAGCCCTGGAGTTTAGACTTAGTTTAAAGGTTGTACTTGGAGTTGGAGCCCCTGGAGTTTAGACTTAGTTTAAAGGTGTACTCAGGGTTGGAGCCCTGGAGTTTAGACTTAGTTTAAAGGTGTACTTGGAGTTGGAGCCCTGGAGTTTAGACTTAGTTTAAAGGTGTACTTGGAGTTGGAGCCCTGGAGTTTAGACTTAGTTTAAAGGTGTACTTGGAGTTGGAGCCCCTGGAGTTTAGACTTAGTTTAAAGGTGTACTTGGGTTGGAGCCCTGGAGTTTAGACTTAGTTTAAAGGTGTACTTGGAGTTGGAGCCCTGGAGTTTAGACTTAGTTTAAAGGTGTACTTGGAGTTGGAGCCCTGGAGTTTAGACTTAGTTTAAAGGTGTACTTGGAGTTGGAGCCCCTGGAGTTTAGACTTAGTTTAAAGGTGTACTTGGAGTTGGAGCCCTGGAGTTTAGACTTAGTTTAAAGGTGTACTTGGAGTTGGAGCCCTGGAGTTTAGGTTTAGTTTAAAGGTGTACTTGGAGTTGGAGCCCCTGGAGTTTAGACTTAGTTTAAAGGTGTACTTGGAGTTGGAGCCCTGGAGTTTAGACTTAGTTTAAAGGTGTACTTGGAGTTGGAGCCCCTGGAGTTTAGACTTAGTTTAAAGGTGTACTTGGAGTTGGAGCCCTGGAGTTTAGACTTAGTTTAAAGGTGTACTTGGAGTTGGAGCCCCTGGAGTTTAGACTTAGTTTAAAGGTGTACTTGGAGTTGGAGCCCTGGAGTTTAGACTTAGTTTAAAGGTGTACTTGGAGTTGGAGCCCTGGAGTTTAGACCTTAGTTTAAAGGTGTACTTGGAGTTGGAGCCCCTGGAGTGTAGTTAGTTTAGTTTAAAGGTGGTACTTGGAGTTGGAGCCCTGGGAGTTTAGACTAGTTTAAAGGTGTCACTTGGAGTTGGAGCCCCTGGAGTTTAGACTTAGTTTAAAGGTGTACTTGGAGTTGGAGCCCCTGGAGTTTAGACTTAGTTTAAAGGTGTACTCTGGAGTTGGAGCCCCCTGGAGTTTAGACTTAGTTTAAAGGTGTACTTGGAGTTGGAGCCCCTGGAGTTTAGACTTAGTTTAAAGGTGTACTTGGAGTTGGAGCCCCTGGAGTTTTAGGACTTAGTTTAAAGGTGTACTTGGAGTTGGAGCCCCTGGAGTTTAGACTTAGTTTAAAGGTGTTACTTGGAGTTGGAGCCCTGGAGTTTAGACTTAGTTTAAAGGTGTACTTGGAGTTGGAGCCCCTGGAGTTTAGACTTAGTTTAAAGGTGTACTTGGGTTGGAGCCCCTGGAGTTTAGACTTAGTTTAAAGGTGTACTTGGAGTTGGAGCCCCTGGAGTTTAGACTTAGTTTAAAGGTGTACTTGGAGTTGGAGCCCTGGAGTTTAGACTTAGTTTAAAGGTGTACTTGGAGTTGGAGCCCCTGGAGTTTAGACTTAGTTTAAAGGTGTACTTGGAGTTGGAGCCCCTGGAGTTTAGACTTAGTTTAAAGGTGTACTTGGAGTTGGAGCCCTGGAGTTTAGACTTAGTTTAAAGGTGTACTTGGAGTTGGAGCCCCTGGAGTTTAGACTTAGTTTAAAGGTGTACTTGGAGTTGGAGCCCCTGGAGTTTAGACTTAGTTTAAAGGTGTACTTGGAGTTGGAGCCCCTGGAGTTTAGACTTAGTTTTAAGGTGTACTTGGGTTGGAGCCCTGGAGTTTAGACTTAGTTTAAAGGTGTACTTGGAGTTGGAGCCCTGGAGTTTAGACTTAGTTTAAAGGTGTACTTGGAGTTGGAGCCCCTGGAGTTTAGACTTAGTTTAAAGGTGTACTTGGAGTTGGAGCCCCTGGAGTTTAGACTTAGTTTAAAGGTGTACTTGGGTTGGAGCCCTGGAGTTTAGACTTAGTTTAAAGGTGTACTTGGAGTTGGAGCCCTGGAGTTTAGACTTAGTTTAAAGGTGTACTTGGAGTTGGAGCCCTGGAGTTTAGACTTAGTTTAAGGGTTGTACTTGGAGTTGGAGCCCTGGAGTTTAGACTTAGTTTAAAGGTGTACTTGGAGTTGGAGCCCTGGAGTTTAGACTTAGTTTAAAGGTGTACTTGGAGTTGGAGCCCCTGGAGTTTAGACTTAGTTTAAAGGTGTACTTGGAGTTGGAGCCCTGGAGTTTAGACTTAGTTTAAAGGTGTACTTGGAGTTGGAGCCCCTGGAGTTTAGACTTAGTTTAAAGGTGTACTTGGAGTTGGAGCCCCTGGAGTTTAGACTTAGTTTAAAGGTGTACTTGGAGTTGGAGCCCCTGGAGTTTAGACTTAGTTTAAAGGTGTACTTGGAGTTGGAGCCCCTGGAGTTTAGGACTTAGTTTAAAGGTGTACTTGGAGTTGGAGCCCTGGAGTTTAGACTTAGTTTAAGGTGTACTTGGAGTTGGAGCCCCTGGAGTTTAGGTTTAGTTTAAAGGTGTACTCTGGAGTTGGAGCCCCTGGAGTTTAGACTTAGTTTAAAGGTGTACTTGGAGTTGGAGCCCCTGGAGTTTAGACTTAGTTTAAAGGTGTACTCTGGAGTTGGAGCCCCTGGAGTTTAGACTTAGTTTAAAGGTGTACTTGGAGTTGGAGCCCTGGAGTTTAGACTTAGTTTAAAGGTGTACTTGGAGTTGGAGCCCCTGGAGTTTAGACTTAGTTTAAAGGTGTACTTGGAGTTGGAGCCCCTGGAGTTTAGACTTAGTTTAAAGGTGTACTTGGAGTTGGAGCCCCTGGAGTTTAGACTTAGTTTAAAGGTGTACTCAGGGTTGGAGCCCCTGGAGTTTAGACTTAGTTTAAAGGTGTACTTGGAGTTGGAGCCCCTGGAGTTTAGACTTAGTTTAAAGGTGTACTTGGAGTTGGAGCCCCTGGAGTTAGACTTAGTTTAAAGGTGTACTTGGAGTTGGAGCCCCTGGAGTTTAGACTTAGTTTAAAGGTGTACTTGGAGTTGGAGCCCCTGGAGTTTAGACTTAGTTTAAAGGTGTACTCAGGGTTGGAGCCCCTGGAGTTTAGACTTAGTTTAAAGGTGTACTCTGGAGTTGGAGCCCCTGGAGTTTAGACTTAGTTTAAAGGTGTACTTGGAGTTGGAGCCCCTGGAGTTTAGACTTAGTTTAAAGGTGTACTAGGAGTTGGAGCCCCTGGAGTTTAGACTTAGTTTAAAGGTGTACTTGGAGTTGGAGCCCCTGGAGTTTAGACTTAGTTTAAAGGTGTACTTGGAGTTGGAGCCCCTGGAGTTTAGACTTAGTTTAAAGGTGTACTCAGGAGTTGGAGCCCCTGGAGTTTAGACTTAGTTTAAAGGTGTACTTGGAGTTGGAGCCCCTGGAGTTTAGACTTAGTTTAAAGGTGTACTTGGAGTTGGAGCCCCTGGAGTTTAGACTTAGTTTAAAGGTGTACTTGGAGTTGGAGCCCCTGGAGTTTAGACTTAGTTTAAAGGTGTACTCAGGGTTGGAGCCCTGGAGTTTAGACTTAGTTTAAAGGTGTACTTGGAGTTGGAGCCCCTGGAGTTTAGACTTAGTTTAAAGGTGTACTTGGAGTTGGAGCCCCTGGAGTTTAGACTTAGTTTAAAGGTGTACTTGGAGTTGGAGCCCCTGGAGTTTAGACTTAGTTTAAAGGTGTACTCTGGAGTTGGAGCCCCTGGAGTTTAGACTTAGTTTAAAGGTGTACTTGGAGTTGGAGCCCCTGGAGTTTAGACTTAGTTTAAAGGTGTACTTGGAGTTGGAGCCCCTGGAGTTTAGACTTAGTTTAAAGGTGTACTTGGAGTTGGAGCCCCTGGAGTTTAGACTTAGTTTAAAGGTGTACTCTGGAGTTGGAGCCCCTGGAGTTTAGACTTAGTTTAAAGGTGTACTTGGAGTTGGAGCCCCTGGAGTTTAGACTTAGTTTAAAGGTGTACTTGGAGTTGGAGCCCCTGGAGTTTAGGACTTAGTTTAAAGGTGTACTTGGAGTTGGAGCCCCTGGAGTTTAGACTTAGTTTAAAGGTGTACTTGGAGTTGGAGCCCCTGGAGTTTAGACTTAGTTTAAAGGTGTACTTGGAGTTGGAGCCCCTGGAGTTTAGACTTAGTTTAAAGGTGTACTTGGAGTTGGAGCCCTGGAGTTTAGACTTAGTTTAAAGGTGTACTTGGAGTTGGAGCCCCTGGAGTTTAGACTTAGTTTAAAGGTGTACTCGGAGTTGGAGCCCTGGAGTTTAGACTTAGTTTAAAGGTGTACTTGGAGTTGGAGCCCCTGGAGTTTAGACTTAGTTTAAAGGTGTACTTGGAGTTGGAGCCCCTGGAGTTTAGACTTAGTTTAAAGGTGTACTTGGGTTGGAGCCCCTGGAGTTTAGACTTAGTTTAAAGGTGTACTTGGAGTTGGAGCCCTGGAGTTTAGACTTAGTTTAAAGGTGTACTTGGAGTTGGAGCCCTGGAGTTTAGACTTAGTTTAAAGGTGTACTTGGAGTTGGAGCCCCTGGAGTTTAGACTTAGTTTAAAGGTGTACTTGGAGTTGGAGCCCCTGGAGTTTAGACTTAGTTTAAAGGTGTACTTGGAGTTGGAGCCCCTGGAGTTTAGACTTAGTTTAAAGGTGTACTTGGAGTTGGAGCCCCTGGAGTTTAGACTTAGTTTAAAGGTGTACTTGGAGTTGGAGCCCCTGGAGTTTAGGTTTAGTTTAAAGGTGTACTTGGAGTTGGAGCCCCTGGAGTTTAGACTTAGTTTAAAGGTGTACTTGGAGTTGGAGCCCCTGGAGTTTAGACTTAGTTTAAAGGTGTACTTGGAGTTGGAGCCCCTGGAGTTTAGACTTAGTTTAAAGGTGTACTTGGAGTTGGAGCCCCTGGAGTTTAGACTTAGTTTAAAGGTGTACTTGGAGTTGGAGCCCCTGGAGTTTAGACTTAGTTTAAAGGTGTACTCTGGAGTTGGAGCCCTGGAGTTTAGACTTAGTTTAAAGGTGTACTTGGAGTTGGAGCCCCTGGAGTTTAGACTTAGTTTAAAGGTGTACTTGGAGTTGGAGCCCCTGGAGTTTAGACTTAGTTTAAAGGTGTACTTGGAGTTGGAGCCCCTGGAGTTTAGACTTAGTTTAAAGGTGTACTTGGAGTTGGAGCCCTGGAGTTTAGACTTAGTTTAAAGGTGTACTCTGGAGTTGGAGCCCCTGGAGTTTAGACTTAGTTTAAAGGTGTACTTGGAGTTGGAGCCCCTGGAGTTTAGACTTAGTTTAAAGGTGTACTCTGGAGTTGGAGCCCCTGGAGTTTAGACTTAGTTTAAAGGTGTACTTGGAGTTGGAGCCCCTGGAGTTTAGACTTAGTTTAAAGGTGTACTCTGGAGTTGGAGCCCCTGGAGTTTAGACTTAGTTTAAAGGTGTACTCAGGGTTGGAGCCCCTGGAGTTTAGACTTAGTTTAAAGGTGTACTTGGAGTTGGAGCCCCTGGAGTTTAGGTTTAGTTTAAAGGTGTACTTGGAGTTGGAGCCCCTGGAGTTTAGACTTAGTTTAAAGGTGTACTTGGAGTTGTAGCCCTGGAGTTTAGACTTAGTTTAAAGGTGTACTCAGGGTTGGAGCCCCTGGAGTTTAGACTTAGTTTAAAGGTGTACTCTGGAGTTGGAGCCCCTGGAGTTTAGACTTAGTTTAAAGGTGTACTTGGAGTTGGAGCCCCTGGAGTTTAGACTTAGTTTAAAGGTGTACTAGGAGTTGGAGCCCCTGGAGTTTAGACTTAGTTTAAAGGTGTACTTGGAGTTGGAGCCCCTGGAGTTTAGACTTAGTTTAAAGGTGTACTTGGAGTTGGAGCCCTGGAGTTTAGACTTAGTTTAAAGGTGTACTCAGGGTTGGAGCCCCTGGAGTTTAGACTTAGTTTAAAGGTGTACTTGGAGTTGGAGCCCCTGGAGTTTAGACTTAGTTTAAAGGTGTACTTGGAGTTGGAGCCCTGGAGTTTAGACTTAGTTTAAAGGTGTACTTGGAGTTGGAGCCCCTGGAGTTTAGACTTAGTTTAAAGGTGTACTTGGAGTTGGAGCCCCTGGAGTTTAGACTTAGTTTAAAGGTGTACTTGGAGTTGGAGCCCCTGGAGTTTAGACTTAGTTTAAAGGTGTACTTGGAGTTGGAGCCCCTGGAGTTTAGACTTAGTTTAAAGGTGTACTTGGAGTTGGAGCCCCTGGAGTTTAGACTTAGTTTAAAGGTGTACTTGGAGTTGGAGCCCCTGGAGTTTAGACTTAGTTTAAAGGTGTACTTGGAGTTGGAGCCCCTGGAGTTTAGACTTAGTTTAAAGGTGTACTTGGAGTTGGAGCCCCTGGAGTTTAGACTTAGTTTAAAGGTGTACTTGGAGTTGGAGCCCCTGGAGTTTAGACTTAGTTTAAAGGTGTACTTGGAGTTGGAGCCCCTGGAGTTTAGACTTAGTTTAAAGGTGTACTTGAGTTGGAGCCCCTGGAGTTTAGACTTAGTTTAAAGGTTGTACTTGGAGTTGGAGCCCCTGGAGTTTAGACTTAGTTTAAAGGTGTACTCTGGGTTGGAGCCCTGGAGTTTAGACTTAGTTTAAAGGTGTACTCTGGAGTTGGAGCCCCTGGAGTTTAGACTTAGTTTAAAGGTGTACTTGGAGTTGGAGCCCCTGGAGTTTAGACTTAGTTTAAAGGTGTACTTGGAGTTGGAGCCCCTGGAGTTTAGACTTAGTTTAAAGGTGTACTTGGAGTTGGAGCCCCTGGAGTTTAGACTTAGTTTAAAGGTGTACTTGGAGTTGGAGCCCCTGGAGTTTAGACTTAGTTTAAAGGTGTACTTGGAGTTGGAGCCCCTGGAGTTTAGACTTAGTTTAAAGGTGTACTTGGAGTTGGAGCCCTGGAGTTTAGACTTAGTTTAAAGGTGTACTTGGAGTTGGAGCCCCTGGACTTTAGACTTAGTTTAAAGGTGTACTTGGAGTTGGAGCCCCTGGAGTTTAGACTTAGTTTAAAGGTGTACTTGGAGTTGGAGCCCCTGGAGTTTAGACTTAGTTTAAAGGTGTACTTGGAGTTGGAGCCCCTGGAGTTTAGACTTAGTTTAAAGGTGTACTCTGGAGTTGGAGCCCCTGGAGTTTAGACTTAGTTTAAAGGTGTACTTGGAGTTGGAGCCCCTGGAGTTTAGACTTAGTTTAAAGGTGTACTTGGAGTTGGAGCCCCTGGAGTTTAGACTTAGTTTAAAGGTGTACTCAGGGTTGGAGCCCCTGGAGTTTAGACTTAGTTTAAAGGTGTACTTGGAGTTGGAGCCCCTGGAGTTTAGACTTAGTTTAAAGGTGTACTTGGAGTTGGAGCCCCTGGAGTTTAGACTTAGTTTAAAGGTGTACTTGGAGTTGGAGCCCCTGGAGTTTAGACTTAGTTTAAAGGTGTACTCAGGGTTGGAGCCCTGGAGTTTAGACTTAGTTTAAAGGTGTACTCAGGGTTGGAGCCCCTGGAGTTTAGACTTAGTTTAAAGGTGTACTCAGGGTTGGAGCCCTGGAGTTTAGACTTAGTTTAAAGGTGTACTCAGGGTTGGAGCCCTGGAGTTTAGACTTAGTTTAAAGGTGTACTCAGGGTTGGAGCCCCTGGAGTTTAGACTTAGTTTAAAGGTGTACTTGGAGTTGGAGCCCCTGGAGTTTAGACTTAGTTTAAAGGTGTACTTGGAGTTGGAGCCCTGGAGTTTAGACTTAGTTTAAAGGTGTACTTGGAGTTGGAGCCCCTGGAGTTTAGACTTAGTTTAAAGGTGTACTAGGAGTTGGAGCCCCTGGAGTTTAGACTTAGTTTAAAGGTGTACTTGGAGTTGGAGCCCCTGGAGTTTAGACTTAGTTTAAAGGTGTACTTGGAGTTGGAGCCCCTGGAGTTTAGACTTAGTTTAAAGGTGTACTTGGAGTTGGAGCCCCTGGAGTTTAGACTTAGTTTAAAGGTGTACTTGGAGTTGGAGCCCCTGGAGTTTAGACTTAGTTTAAAGGTGTACTTGGAGTTGGAGCCCCTGGAGTTTAGACTTAGTTTAAAGGTGTACTTGGAGTTGGAGCCCCTGGAGTTTAGACTTAGTTTAAAGGTGTACTTGGAGTTGGAGCCCCTGGAGTTTAGACTTAGTTTAAAGGTGTACTTGGAGTTGGAGCCCCTGGAGTTTAGACTTAGTTTAAAGGTGTACTCTGGAGTTGGAGCCCCTGGAGTTTAGACTTAGTTTAAAGGTGTACTCAGGGTTGGAGCCCCTGGAGTTTAGACTTAGTTTAAAGGTGTACTCTGGGTTGGAGCCCTGGAGTTTAGACTTAGTTTAAAGGTGTACTTGGAGTTGGAGCCCCTGGAGTTTAGACTTAGTTTAAAGGTGTACTGGAGTTGGAGCCCCTGGAGTTTAGACTTAGTTTAAAGGTGTACTTGGAGTTGGAGCCCCTGGAGTTTAGACTTAGTTTAAAGGTGTACTTGGAGTTGGAGCCCCTGGAGTTTAGACTTAGTTTAAAGGTGTACTCAGGGTTGGAGCCCCTGGAGTTTAGACTTAGTTTTAAAGGTGTACTTGGAGTTGGAGCCCCTGGAGTTTAGACTTAGTTTAAAGGTGTACTCAGGGTTGGAGCCCCTGGAGTTTAGACTTAGTTTAAAGGTGTACTTGGAGTTGGAGCCCCTGGAGTTTAGACTTAGTTTAAAGGTGTACTTGGAGTTGGAGCCCCTGGAGTTTAGACTTAGTTTAAAGGTGTACTTGGAGTTGGAGCCCCTGGAGTTTAGACTTAGTTTAAAGGTGTACTCTGGGTTGGAGCCCCTGGAGTTTAGACTTAGTTTAAAGGTGTACTTGGAGTTGGAGCCCCTGGAGTTTAGACTTAGTTTAAAGGTGTACTCTGGAGTTGGAGCCCCTGGAGTTTAGACTTAGTTTAAAGGTGTACTTGGAGTTGGAGCCCCTGGAGTTTAGACTTAGTTTAAAGGTGTACTTGGAGTTGGAGCCCCTGGAGTTTAGACTTAGTTTAAAGGTGTACTTGGAGTTGGAGCCCCTGGAGTTTAGACTTAGTTTAAAGGTGTACTCTGGGTTGGAGCCCCTGGAGTTTAGACTTAGTTTAAAGGTGTACTTGGAGTTGGAGCCCCTGGAGTTTAGACTTAGTTTAAAGGTGTACTTGGAGTTGGAGCCCCTGGAGTTTAGACTTAGTTTAAAGGTGTACTTGGAGTTGGAGCCCCTGGAGTTTAGACTTAGTTTAAAGGTGTACTTGGAGTTGGAGCCCCTGGAGTTTAGACTTAGTTTAAAGGTGTACTTGGAGTTGGAGCCCCTGGAGTTTAGACTTAGTTTAAAGGTGTACTTGGAGTTGGAGCCCCTGGAGTTTAGACTTAGTTTAAAGGTGTACTTGGAGTTGGAGCCCCTGGAGTTTAGACTTAGTTTAAAGGTGTACTTGGAGTTGGAGCCCTGGAGTTTAGACTTAGTTTAAAGGTGTACTCTGGGTTGGAGCCCCTGGAGTTTAGACTTAGTTTAAAGGTGTACTTGGAGTTGGAGCCCCTGGAGTTTAGACTTAGTTTAAAGGTGTACTTGGAGTTGGAGCCCCTGGAGTTTAGACTTAGTTTAAAGGTGTACTTGGAGTTGGAGCCCCTGGAGTTTAGACTTAGTTTAAAGGTGTACTTGGAGTTGGAGCCCCTGGAGTTTAGACTTAGTTTAAAGGTGTACTAGGAGTTGGAGCCCTGGAGTTTAGACTTAGTTTAAAGGTGTACTTGGAGTTGGAGCCCCTGGAGTTTAGACTTAGTTTAAAGGTGTACTTGGAGTTGGAGCCCCTGGAGTTTAGACTTAGTTTAAAGGTGTACTTGGAGTTGGAGCCCCTGGAGTTTAGACTTAGTTTAAAGGTGTACTTGGAGTTGGAGCCCCTGGAGTTTAGACTTAGTTTAAAGGTGTACTTGGAGTTGGAGCCCCTGGAGTTTAGACTTAGTTTAAAGGTGTACTTGGAGTTGGAGCCCCTGGAGTTTAGACTTAGTTTAAAGGTGTACTTGGAGTTGGAGCCCCTGGAGTTTAGACTTAGTTTAAAGGTGTACTTGGAGTTGGAGCCCCTGGAGTTTAGACTTAGTTTAAAGGTGTACTTGGAGTTGGAGCCCCTGGAGTTTAGACTTAGTTTAAAGGTGTACTTGGAGTTGGAGCCCCTGGAGTTTAGACTTAGTTTAAAGGTGTACTTGGAGTTGGAGCCCCTGGAGTTTAGACTTAGTTTAAAGGTGTACTTGGAGTTGGAGCCCCTGGAGTTTAGACTTAGTTTAAAGGTGTACTTGGAGTTGGAGCCCCTGGAGTTTAGACTTAGTTTAAAGGTGTACTTGGAGTTGGAGCCCCTGGAGTTTAGACTTAGTTTAAAGGTGTACTTGGAGTTGGAGCCCCTGGAGTTTAGACTTAGTTTAAAGGTGTACTTGGAGTTGGAGCCCCTGGAGTTTAGACTTAGTTTAAAGGTGTACTTGGAGTTGGAGCCCCTGGAGTTTAGACTTAGTTTAAAGGTGTACTCTGGAGTTGGAGCCCCTGGAGTTTAGACTTAGTTTAAAGGTGTACTTGGAGTTGGAGCCCCTGGAGTTTAGGTTTAGTTTAAAGGTGTACTTGGAGTTGGAGCCCCTGGAGTTTAGACTTAGTTTAAAGGTGTACTTGGAGTTGGAGCCCCTGGAGTTTAGACTTAGTTTAAAGGTGTACTTGGAGTTGGAGCCCCTGGAGTTTAGACTTAGTTTAAAGGTGTACTTGGAGTTGGAGCCCCTGGAGTTTAGACTTAGTTTAAAGGTGTACTTGGAGTTGGAGCCCCTGGAGTTTAGACTTAGTTTAAAGGTGTACTTGGAGTTGGAGCCCCTGGAGTTTAGACTTAGTTTAAAGGTGTACTTGGAGTTGGAGCCCCTGGAGTTTAGACTTAGTTTAAAGGTGTACTTGGAGTTGGAGCCCCTGGAGTTTAGACTTAGTTTAAAGGTGTACTTGGAGTTGGAGCCCCTGGAGTTTAGACTTAGTTTAAAGGTGTACTTGGAGTTGGAGCCCCTGGAGTTTAGACTTAGTTTAAAGGTGTACTTGGAGTTGGAGCCCTGGAGTTTAGACTTAGTTTAAAGGTGTACTTGGAGTTGGAGCCCCTGGAGTTTAGACTTAGTTTAAAGGTGTACTTGGAGTTGGAGCCCCTGGAGTTTAGACTTAGTTTAAAGGTGTACTTGGAGTTGGAGCCCCTGGAGTTTAGGACTTAGTTTAAAGGTGTACTTGGAGTTGGAGCCCCTGGAGTTTAGGTTTAGTTTAAAGGTGTACTTGGAGTTGGAGCCCCTGGAGTTTAGACTTAGTTTAAAGGTGTACTTGGAGTTGGAGCCCCTGGAGTTTAGACTTAGTTTAAAGGTGTACTTGGAGTTGGAGCCCCTGGAGTTTAGACTTAGTTTAAAGGTGTACTTGGAGTTGGAGCCCCTGGAGTTTAGACTTAGTTTAAAGGTGTACTTGGAGTTGGAGCCCCTGGAGTTTAGACTTAGTTTAAAGGTGTACTTGGAGTTGGAGCCCCTGGAGTTTAGACTTAGTTTAAAGGTGTACTTGGAGTTGGAGCCCCTGGAGTTTAGACTTAGTTTAAAGGTGTACTTGGAGTTGGAGCCCCTGGAGTTTAGACTTAGTTTAAAGGTGTACTTGGAGTTGGAGCCCCTGGAGTTTAGACTTAGTTTAAAGGTGTACTTGGAGTTGGAGCCCCTGGAGTTTAGACTTAGTTTAAAGGTGTACTTGGAGTTGGAGCCCCTGGAGTTTAGACTTAGTTTAAAGGTGTACTTGGAGTTGGAGCCCCTGGAGTTTAGACTTAGTTTAAAGGTGTACTTGGAGTTGGAGCCCCTGGAGTTTAGACTTAGTTTAAAGGTGTACTTGGAGTTGGAGCCCCTGGAGTTTAGACTTAGTTTAAAGGTGTACTTGGAGTTGGAGCCCCTGGAGTTTAGACTTAGTTTAAAGGTGTACTTGGAGTTGGAGCCCCTGGAGTTTAGACTTAGTTTAAAGGTGTACTTGGAGTTGGAGCCCCTGGAGTTTAGACTTAGTTTAAAGGTGTACTTGGAGTTGGAGCCCCTGGAGTTTAGACTTAGTTTAAAGGTGTACTTGGAGTTGGAGCCCCTGGAGTTTAGACTTAGTTTAAAGGTGTACTCTGGAGTTGGAGCCCCTGGAGTTTAGACTTAGTTTAAAGGTGTACTTGGAGTTGGAGCCCCTGGAGTTTAGACTTAGTTTAAAGGTGTACTTGGAGTTGGAGCCCCTGGAGTTTAGACTTAGTTTAAAGGTGTACTTGGAGTTGGAGCCCCTGGAGTTTAGACTTAGTTTAAAGGTGTACTTGGAGTTGGAGCCCCTGGAGTTTAGACTTAGTTTAAAGGTGTACTTGGAGTTGGAGCCCCTGGAGTTTAGACTTAGTTTAAAGGTGTACTCTGGGTTGGAGCCCCTGGAGTTTAGACTTAGTTTAAAGGTGTACTTGGAGTTGGAGCCCCTGGAGTTTAGACTTAGTTTAAAGGTGTACTTGGAGTTGGAGCCCCTGGAGTTTAGACTTAGTTTAAAGGTGTACTTGGAGTTGGAGCCCCTGGAGTTTAGACTTAGTTTAAAGGTGTACTTGGAGTTGGAGCCCCTGGAGTTTAGACTTAGTTTAAAGGTGTACTTGGAGTTGGAGCCCCTGGAGTTTAGACTTAGTTTAAAGGTGTACTCTGGAGTTGGAGCCCTGGAGTTTAGACTTAGTTTAAAGGTGTACTTGGAGTTGGAGCCCCTGGAGTTTAGACTTAGTTTAAAGGTGTACTCAGGGTTGGAGCCCCTGGAGTTTAGACTTAGTTTAAAGGTGTACTTGGAGTTGGAGCCCCTGGAGTTTAGACTTAGTTTAAAGGTGTACTTGGAGTTGGAGCCCCTGGAGTTTAGACTTAGTTTAAAGGTGTACTTGGAGTTGGAGCCCCTGGAGTTTAGACTTAGTTTAAAGGTGTACTTGGAGTTGGAGCCCCTGGAGTTTAGACTTAGTTTAAAGGTGTACTTGGAGTTGGAGCCCCTGGAGTTTAGACTTAGTTTAAAGGTGTACTTGGAGTTGGAGCCCCTGGAGTTTAGACTTAGTTTAAAGGTGTACTTGGAGTTGGAGCCCCTGGAGTTTAGGTTTAGTTTAAAGGTGTACTTGGAGTTGGAGCCCCTGGAGTTTAGACTTAGTTTAAAGGTGTACTCGTGGTTGGAGCCCCTGGAGTTTAGACTTAGTTTAAAGGTGTACTCAGGGTTGGAGCCCTGGAGTTTAGACTTAGTTTAAAGGTGTACTTGGAGTTGGAGCCCCTGGAGTTTAGACTTAGTTTAAAGGTGTACTTGGAGTTGGAGCCCCTGGAGTTTAGACTTAGTTTTAAAGGTGTACTCTGGAGTTGGAGCCCCTGGAGTTTAGACTTAGTTTAAAGGTGTACTTGGAGTGGAGCCCCTGGAGTTTAGACTTAGTTTAAAGGTGTACTCAGGGTTGGAGCCCTGGAGTTTAGACTTAGTTTAAAGGTGTACTTGGAGTTGGAGCCCCTGGAGTTTAGACTTAGTTTAAAGGTGTACTCAGGGTTGGAGCCCTGGAGTTTAGACTTAGTTTAAAGGTGTACTTGGAGTTGGAGCCCCTGGAGTTTAGGTTTAGTTTAAAGGTGTACTTGGAGTTGGAGCCCCTGGAGTTTAGACTTAGTTTAAAGGTGTACTTGGAGTTGGAGCCCCTGGAGTTTAGACTTAGTTTAAAGGTGTACTTGGAGTTGGAGCCCTGGAGTTTAGACTTAGTTTAAAGGTGTACTTGGAGTTGGAGCCCCTGGAGTTTAGACTTAGTTTAAAGGTGTACTTGGAGTTGGAGCCCCTGGAGTTTAGACTTAGTTTAAAGGTGTACTCAGGGTTGGAGCCCTGGAGTTTAGCCTTAGTTTAAAGGTGTACTTAGAGTTGGAGCCCCTGGAGTTTAGGTTTAGTTTAAAGGTGTACTTGGAGTTGGAGCCCCTGGAGTTTAGACTTAGTTTAAAGGTGTACTTGGAGTTGGAGCCCCTGGAGTTTAGACTTAGTTTAAAGGTGTACTTGGAGTTGGAGCCCGGGAGTTTAGTTTTAGTTTAAAGGTGTACTTGGAGTTGGAGCCCCTGGAGTTGAGACTTAGTTTAAAGGTGTACTTGGAGTTGGAGCCCCTGGAGTTTAGACTTAGTTTAAAGGTGTACTTGGAGTTGGAGCCCCTGGAGTTTAGGTTTAGTTTAAAGGTGTACTTGGAGTTGGAGCCCCTGGAGTTTAGACTTAGTTTAAAGGTGTACTCAGGGTTGGAGCCCCTGGAGTTTAGACTTAGTTTAAAGGTGTACTTGGAGTTGGAGCCCTGGAGTTTAGACTTAGTTTAAAGGTGTACTTGGAGTTGGAGCCCCTGGAGTTTAGACTTAGTTTAAAGGTGTACTTGGAGTTGGAGCCCCTGGAGTTTAGACTTAGTTTAAAGGTGTACTCAGGGTTGGAGCCCCTGGAGTTTAGACTTAGTTTAAAGGTGTACTCAGGGTTGGAGCCCCTGGAGTTTAGACTTAGTTTAAAGGTGTACTCAGGGTTGGAGCCCCTGGAGTTTAGACTTAGTTTAAAGGTGTACTTGGAGTTGGAGCCCCTGGAGTTTAGTTTAGTTTAAAGGTGTACTTGGAGTTGGAGCCCCTGGAGTTTAGACTTAGTTTAAAGGTGTACTTGGAGTTGGAGCCCCTGGAGTTTAGGTTTAGTTTAAAGGTGTACTTGGAGTTGGAGCCCCTGGAGTTTAGACTTAGTTTAAAGGTGTACTTGGAGTTGGAGCCCCTGGAGTTTAGACTTAGTTTAAAGGTGTACTTGGAGTTGGAGCCCCTGGAGTTTAGACTTAGTTTAAAGGTGTACTTGGAGTTGGAGCCCCTGGAGTTTAGACTTAGTTTAAAGGTGTACTTGGAGTTGGAGCCCCTGGAGTTTAGGTTTAGTTTAAAGGTGTACTTGGAGTTGGAGCCCCTGGAGTTTAGACTTAGTTTAAAGGTGTACTCAGGGTTGGAGCCCCTGGAGTTTAGACTTAGTTTAAAGGTGTACTCAGGGTTGGAGCCCCTGGAGTTTAGACTTAGTTTAAAGGTGTACTCAGGGTTGGAGCCCTGGAGTTTAGGTTTAGTTTAAAGGTGTACTTGGAGTTGGAGCCCCTGGAGTTTAGACTTAGTTTAAAGGTGTACTTGGAGTTGGAGCCCCTGGAGTTTAGACTTAGTTTAAAGGTGTACTTGGAGTTGGAGCCCCTGGAGTTTAGGTTTAGTTTAAAGGTGTACTCAGGGTTGGAGCCCCTGGAGTTTAGACTTAGTTTAAAGGTGTACTTGGAGTTGGAGCCCCTGGAGTTTAGGTTTAGTTTAAAGGTGTACTTGGAGTTGGAGCCCCTGGAGTTTAGACTTAGTTTAAAGGTGTACTTGGAGTTGGAGCCCCTGGAGTTTAGACTTAGTTTAAAGGTGTACTCGGAGTTGGAGCCCCTGGAGTTTAGACTTAGTTTAAAGGTGTACTCAGGGTTGGAGCCCCTGGAGTTTAGACTTAGTTTAAAGGTGTACTCAGGGTTGGAGCCCCTGGAGTTTAGACTTAGTTTAAAGGTGTACTTGGAGTTGGAGCCCCTGGAGTTTAGAATTAGTTTAAAGGTGTACTCAGGGTTGGAGCCCCTGGAGTTTAGACTTAGTTTAAAGGTGTACTTGGAGTTGGAGCCCCTGGAGTTTAGACTTAGTTTAAAGGTGTACTTGGAGTTGAGCCCCTGGAGTTTAGAATTAGTTTAAAGGTGTACTCAGGGTTGGAGCCCCTGGAGTTTAGACTTAGTTTAAAGGTGTACTTGGAGTTGGAGCCCCTGGAGTTTAGACTTAGTTTAAAGGTGTACTCAGGGTTGGAGCCCTGGAGTTTAGACTTAGTTTAAAGGTGTACTTGGAGTTGGAGCCCCTGGAGTTTAGACTTAGTTTAAAGGTGTACTCAGGGTTGGAGCCCTGGAGTTTAGACTTAGTTTAAAGGTGTACTTGGAGTTGGAGCCCTGGAGTTTAGGTTTAGTTTAAAGGTGTACTTGGAGTTGGAGCCCCTGGAGTTTAGACTTAGTTTAAAGGTGTACTTGGAGTTGGAGCCCCTGGAGTTTAGACTTAGTTTAAAGGTGTACTCAGGGTTGGAGCCCCTGGAGTTTAGACTTAGTTTAAAGGTTACTCAGGGTTGGAGCCCTGGAGTTTAGGTTTAGTTTAAAGGTGTACTTGGAGTTGGAGCCCCTGGAGTTTAGGTTTAGTTTAAAGGTGTACTCAGGGTTGGAGCCCCTGGAGTTTAGACTTAGTTTAAAGGTGTACTTGGAGTTGGAGCCCTGGAGTTTAGGTTTAGTTTAAAGGTGTACTTGGAGTTGGAGCCCCTGGAGTTTAGGTTTAGTTTAAAGGTGTACTTGGAGTTGGAGCCCCTGGAGTTTAGACTTAGTTTAAAGGTGTACTTGGAGTTGGAGCCCCTGGAGTTTAGACTTAGTTTAAAGGTGTACTTGGAGTTGGAGCCCCTGGAGTTTAGGTTTAGTTTAAAGGTGTACTTGGAGTTGGAGCCCCTGGAGTTTAGACTTAGTTTAAAGGTGTACTTGGAGTTGGAGCCCCTGGAGTTTAGACTTAGTTTAAAGGTGTACTTGGAGTTGGAGCCCCTGGAGTTTAGACTTAGTTTAAAGGTGTACTTGGAGTTGGAGCCCTGGAGTTTAGACTTAGTTTAAAGGTGTACTCAGGGTTGGAGCCCCTGGAGTTTAGACTTAGTTTAAAGGTGTACTCAGGGTTGGAGCCCCTGGAGTTTAGACTTAGTTTAAAGGTGTACTCAGGGTTGGAGCCCCTGGAGTTTAGACTTAGTTTAAAGGTGTACTTGGAGTTGGAGCCCCTGGAGTTTAGACTTAGTTTAAAGGTGTACTCAGGGTTGGAGCCCTGGAGTTTAGACTTAGTTTAAAGGTGTACTTGGAGTTGGAGCCCTGGAGTTTAGACTTAGTTTAAAGGTGTACTTGGAGTTGGAGCCCCTGGCGTTTAGACGTAGTTTAAAGGTGTACTTGGAGTTGGAGCCCCTGGAGTTTAGACTTAGTTTAAAGGTGTACTTGGAGTTGGAGCCCCTGGAGTTTAGACTTAGTTTAAAGGTTACTCAGGGTTGGAGCCCTGGAGTTTAGGTTTAGTTTAAAGGTGTACTTGGAGTTGGAGCCCCTGGAGTTTAGGTTTAGTTTAAAGGTGTACTCAGGGTTGGAGCCCCTGGAGTTTAGACTTAGTTTAAAGGTGTACTCAGGGTTGGAGCCCTGGAGTTTAGGTTTAGTTTAAAGGTGTACTTGGAGTTGGAGCCCCTGGAGTTTAGGTTTAGTTTAAAGGTGTACTTGGAGTTGGAGCCCCTGGAGTTTAGACTTAGTTTAAAGGTGTACTTGGAGTTGGAGCCCCTGGAGTTTAGACTTAGTTTAAAGGTGTACTTGGAGTTGGAGCCCCTGGAGTTTAGACTTAGTTTAAAGGTGTACTTGGAGTTGGAGCCCCTGGAGTTTAGACTTAGTTTAAAGGTGTACTTGGAGTTGGAGCCCCTGGAGTTTAGGTTTAGTTTAAAGGTGTACTTGGAGTTGGAGCCCCTGGAGTTTAGACTTAGTTTAAAGGTGTACTTGGAGTTGGAGCCCCTGGAGTTTAGACTTAGTTTAAAGGTGTACTTGGAGTTGGAGCCCCTGGAGTTTAGACTTAGTTTAAAGGTGTACTTGGAGTTGGAGCCCTGGAGTTTAGACTTAGTTTAAAGGTGTACTCAGGGTTGGAGCCCCTGGAGTTTAGACTTAGTTTAAAGGTGTACTCAGGGTTGGAGCCCCTGGAGTTTAGACTTAGTTTAAAGGTGTACTCAGGGTTGGAGCCCTGGAGTATAGACTTAGTTTAAAGGTGTACTTGGAGTTGGAGCCCCTGGAGTTTAGACTTAGTTTAAAGGTGTACTCAGGGTTGGAGCCCTGGAGTTTAGACTTAGTTTAAAGGTGTACTTGGAGTTGGAGCCCTGGAGTTTAGACTTAGTTTAAAGGTGTACTTGGAGTTGGAGCCCCTGGCGTTTAGACTTAGTTTAAAGGTGTACTTGGAGTTGGAGCCCCTGGAGTTTAGACTTAGTTTAAAGGTGTACTTGGAGTTGGAGCCCCTGGAGTTTAGACTTAGTTTAAAGGTGTACTTGGAGTTGGAGCCCCTGGAGTTTAGACTTAGTTTAAAGGTGTACTTGGAGTTGGAGCCCCTGGAGTTTAGACTTAGTTTAAAGGTGTACTCAGGGTTGGAGCCCCTGGAGTTTAGACTTAGTTTAAAGGTGTACTTGGAGTTGGAGCCCCTGGAGTTTAGACTTAGTTTAAAGGTGTACTTGGAGTTGGAGCCCCTGGAGTTTAGACTTAGTTTAAAGGTGTACTTGGAGTTGGAGCCCCTGGAGTTTAGACTTAGTTTAAAGGTGTACTTGGAGTTGGAGCCCCTGGAGTTTAGACTTAGTTTAAAGGTGTACTTGGAGTTGGAGCCCCTGGAGTTTAGGTTTAGTTTAAAGGTGTACTTGGAGTTGGAGCCCTGGAGTTTAGACTTAGTTTAAAGGTGTACTTGGAGTTGGAGCCCCTGGAGTTTAGACTTAGTTTAAAGGTGTACTTGGAGTTGGAGCCCCTGGAGTTTAGACTTAGTTTAAAGGTGTACTTGGAGTTGGAGCCCCTGGAGTTTAGACTTAGTTTAAAGGTGTACTTGGAGTTGGAGCCCCTGGAGTTTAGACTTAGTTTAAAGGTGTACTCAGGGTTGGAGCCCTGGAGTTTAGACTTAGTTTAAAGGTGTACTTGGAGTTGGAGCCCCTGGAGTTTAGACTTAGTTTAAAGGTGTACTTGGAGTTGGAGCCCCTGGAGTTTAGACTTAGTTTAAAGGTGTACTTGGAGTTGGAGCCCCTGGAGTTTAGACTTAGTTTAAAGGTGTACTTGGAGTTGGAGCCCCTGGAGTTTAGGTTTAGTTTAAAGGTGTACTTGGAGTTGGAGCCCCTGGAGTTTAGACTTAGTTTAAAGGTGTACTTGGAGTTGGAGCCCCTGGAGTTTAGACTTAGTTTAAAGGTGTACTTGGAGTTGGAGCCCCTGGAGTTTAGACTTAGTTTAAAGGTGTACTTGGAGTTGGAGCCCCTGGAGTTTAGGTTTAGTTTAAAGGTGTACTTGGAGTTGGAGCCCCTGGAGTTTAGGTTTAGTTTAAAGGTGTACTTGGAGTTGGAGCCCCTGGAGTTTAGACTTAGTTTAAAGGTGTACTTGGAGTTGGAGCCCCTGGAGTTTAGACTTAGTTTAAAGGTGTACTTGGAGTTGGAGCCCCTAGAGTTTAGACTTAGTTTAAAGGTGTACTTGGAGTTGGAGCCCTGGAGTTTAGACTTAGTTTAAAGGTGTACCTGGAGTTGGAGCCCTGGAGTTTAGACTTAGTTTAAAGGTGTACTTGGAGTTGGAGCCCCTGGAGTTTAGACTTAGTTTAAAGGTGTACTTGGAGTTGGAGCCCCTGGAGTTTAGACTTAGTTTAAAGGTGTACTTGGAGTTGGAGCCCCTGGAGTTTAGACTTAGTTTAAAGGTGTACTTGGAGTTGGAGCCCCTGGAGTTTAGACTTAGTTTAAAGGTGTACTTGGAGTTGGAGCCCCTGGAGTTTAGACTTAGTTTAAAGGTGTACTTGGAGTTGGAGCCCCTGGAGTTTAGACTTAGTTTAAAGGTGTACTTGGAGTTGGAGCCCCTGGAGTTTAGACTTAGTTTAAAGGTGTACTCAGGGTTGGAGCCCCTGGAGTTTAGACTTAGTTTAAAGGTGTACTCAGGGTTGGAGCCCCTGGAGTTTAGGTTTAGTTTAAAGGTGTACTTGGAGTTGGAGCCCCTGGAGTTTAGGTTTAGTTTAAAGGTGTACTTGGAGTTGGAGCCCCTGGAGTTTAGACTTAGTTTAAAGGTGTACTTGGAGTTGGAGCCCCTGGAGTTTAGACTTAGTTTAAAGGTGTACTTGGAGTTGGAGCCCCTGGAGTTTAGACTTAGTTTAAAGGTGTACTCAGGGTTGGAGCCCCTGGAGTTTAGACTTAGTTTAAAGGTGTACTTGGAGTTGGAGCCCCTGGAGTTTAGACTTAGTTTAAAGGTGTACTCAGGGTTGGAGCCCCTGGAGTTTAGACTTAGTTTAAAGGTGTACTTGGAGTTGGAGCCCCTGGAGTTTAGGTTTAGTTTAAAGGTGTACTTGGAGTTGGAGCCCCTGGAGTTTAGACTTAGTTTAAAGGTGTACTTGGAGTTGGAGCCCCTGGAGTTTAGACTTAGTTTAAAGGTGTACTTGGAGTTGGAGCCCCTGGAGTTTAGGTTTAGTTTAAAGGTGTACTCAGGGTTGGAGCCCTGGAGTTTAGACTTAGTTTAAAGGTGTACTTGGAGTTGGAGCCCCTGGAGTTTAGACTTAGTTTAAAGGTGTACTTGGAGTTGGAGCCCCTGGAGTTTAGACTTAGTTTAAAGGTGTACTTGGAGTTGGAGCCCCTGGAGTTTAGACTTAGTTTAAAGATGTACTTGGAGTTGGAGCCCTGGAGTTTAGACTTAGTTTAAAGGTGTACTCAGGGTTGGAGCCCCTGGAGTTTAGACTTAGTTTAAAGGTGTACTTGGAGTTGGAGCCCCTGGAGTTTAGACTTAGTTTAAAGATGTACTTGGAGTTGGAGCCCTGGAGTTTAGACTTAGTTTAAAGGTGTACTCAGGGTTGGAGCCCCTGGAGTTTAGACTTAGTTTAAAGGTGTACTTGGAGTTGGAGCCCCTGGAGTTTAGGTTTAGTTTAAAGGTGTACTTGGAGTTGGAGCCCCTGGAGTTTAGACTTAGTTTAAAGATGTACTTGGAGTTGGAGCCCTGGAGTTTAGACTTAGTTTAAAGGTGTACTCAGGGTTGGAGCCCCTGGAGTTTAGACTTAGTTTAAAGGTGTACTTGGAGTTGGAGCCCCTGGAGTTTAGGTTTAGTTTAAAGGTGTACTTGGAGTTGGAGCCCCTGGAGTTTAGACTTAGTTTAAAGGTGTACTTGGAGTTGGAGCCCTGGAGTTTAGACTTAGTTTAAAGGTGTACTTGGAGTTGGAGCCCCTGGAGTTTAGGTTTAGTTTAAAGGTGTACTTGGAGTTGGAGCCCCTGGAGTTTAGGTTTAGTTTAAAGGTGTACTCAGGGTTGGAGCCCCTGGAGTTTAGACTTAGTTTAAAGGTGTACTCAGGGTTGGAGCCCTGGAGTTTAGACTTAGTTTAAAGGTGTACTTGGAGTTGGAGCCCCTGGAGTTTAGACTTAGTTTAAAGGTGTACTTGGAGTTGGAGCCCCTGGAGTTTAGGTTTAGTTTAAAGGTGTACTCAGGGTTGGAGCCCCTGGAGTTTAGACTTAGTTTAAAGGTGTACTTGGAGTTGGAGCCCCTGGAGTTTAGACTTAGTTTAAAGGTGTACTTGGAGTTGGAGCCCCTGGAGTTTAGACTTAGTTTAAAGGTGTACTCAGGGTTGGAGCCCTGGAGTTTAGACTTAGTTTAAAGGTGTACTTGGAGTTGGAGCCCCTGGAGTTTAGACTTAGTTTAAAGGTGTACTCAGGGTTGGAGCCCTGGAGTTTAGCCTTAGTTTAAAGGTGTACTTAGAGTTGGAGCCCCTGGAGTTTAGGTTTAGTTTAAAGGTGTACTTGGAGTTGGAGCCCCTGGAGTTTAGACTTAGTTTAAAGGTGTACTTGGAGTTGGAGCCCCTGGAGTTTAGACTTAGTTTAAAGGTGTACTTGGAGTTGGAGCCCCTGGAGTTTAGGTCTTAGTTTAAAGGTGTACTTGGAGTTGGAGCCCCTGGAGTTAGACTTAGTTTAAAGGTGTACTCAGGGTTGGAGCCCCTGGAGTTTAGACTTAGTTTAAAGGTGTACTTGGAGTTGGAGCCCTGGAGTTTAGACTTAGTTTAAAGGTGTACTTGGAGTTGGAGCCCCTGGAGTTTAGACTTAGTTTAAAGGTGTACTTGGAGTTGGAGCCCCTGGAGTTTAGACTTAGTTTAAAGGTGTACTCAGGGTTGGAGCCCCTGGAGTTTAGACTTAGTTTAAAGGTGTACTCAGGGTTGGAGCCCCTGGAGTTTAGACTTAGTTTAAAGGTGTACTCAGGGTTGGAGCCCCTGGAGTTTAGACTTAGTTTAAAGGTGTACTCAGGGTTGGAGCCCCTGGAGTTTAGACTTAGTTTAAAGGTGTACTTGGAGTTGGAGCCCCTGGAGTTTAGGTTTAGTTTAAAGGTGTACTTGGAGTTGGAGCCCCTGGAGTTTAGACTTAGTTTAAAGGTGTACTTGGAGTTGGAGCCCCTGGAGTTTAGGTTTAGTTTAAAGGTGTACTTGGAGTTGGAGCCCCTGGAGTTTAGACTTAGTTTAAAGGTGTACTTGGAGTTGGAGCCCCTGGAGTTTAGACTTAGTTTAAAGGTGTACTTGGAGTTGGAGCCCCTGGAGTTTAGACTTAGTTTAAAGGTGTACTTGGAGTTGGAGCCCCTGGAGTTTAGACTTAGTTTAAAGGTGTACTTGGAGTTGGAGCCCCTGGAGTTTAGGTTTAGTTTAAAGGTGTACTTGGAGTTGGAGCCCCTGGAGTTTAGACTTAGTTTAAAGGTGTACTCAGGGTTGGAGCCCCTGGAGTTTAGACTTAGTTTAAAGGTGTACTTGGAGTTGGAGCCCCTGGAGTTTAGACTTAGTTTAAAGGTGTACTTGGAGTTGGAGCCCTGGAGTTTAGGTTTAGTTTAAAGGTGTACTTGGAGTTGGAGCCCCTGGAGTTTAGACTTAGTTTAAAGGTGTACTTGGAGTTGGAGCCCCTGGAGTTTAGACTTAGTTTAAAGGTGTACTTGGAGTTGGAGCCCCTGGAGTTTAGGTTTAGTTTAAAGGTGTACTCTGGAGTTGGAGCCCCTGGAGTTTAGACTTAGTTTAAAGGTGTACTTGGAGTTGGAGCCCCTGGAGTTTAGGTTTAGTTTAAAGGTGTACTTGGAGTTGGAGCCCCTGGAGTTTAGACTTAGTTTAAAGGTGTACTTGGAGTTGGAGCCCCTGGAGTTTAGACTTAGTTTAAAGGTGTACTCGGAGTTGGAGCCCCTGGAGTTTAGACTTAGTTTAAAGGTGTACTCAGGGTTGGAGCCCCTGGAGTTTAGACTTAGTTTAAAGGTGTACTCAGGGTTGGAGCCCTGGAGTTTAGACTTAGTTTAAAGGTGTACTTGGAGTTGGAGCCCCTGGAGTTTAGACTTAGTTTAAAGGTGTACTCTGGGTTGGAGCCCTGGAGTTTAGACTTAGTTTAAAGGTGTACTTGGAGTTGGAGCCCCTGGAGTTTAGACTTAGTTTAAAGGTGTACTCAGGGTTGGAGCCCTGGAGTTTAGACTTAGTTTAAAGGTGTACTTGGAGTTGGAGCCCCTGGAGTTTAGGTTTAGTTTAAAGGTGTACTCAGGGTTGGAGCCCCTGGAGTTTAGACTTAGTTTAAAGGTGTACTTGGAGTCGGAGCCCCTGGAGTTTAGACTTAGTTTAAAGGTGTACTTGGAGTTGGAGCCCCTGGAGTTTAGGTTTAGTTTAAAGGTGTACTCAGGGTTGGAGCCCTGGAGTTTAGACTTAGTTTAAAGGTGTACTTGGAGTTGGAGCCCCTGGAGTTTAGGTTTAGTTTAAAGGTGTACTCAGGGTTGGAGCCCTGGAGTTTAGACTTAGTTTAAAGGTGTACTTGGAGTCGGAGCCCCTGGAGTTTAGACTTAGTTTAAAGGTGTACTTGGAGTTGGAGCCCCTGGAGTTTAGACTTAGTTTAAAGGTGTACTTGGAGTTGGAGCCCCTGGAGTTTAGGTTTAGTTTAAAGGTGTACTTGGAGTTGGAGCCCCTGGAGTTTAGGTTTAGTTTAAAGGTGTACTTGGAGTTGGAGCCCCTGGAGTTTAGTCTTAGTTTAAAGGTGTACTTGGAGTTGGAGCCCCTGGAGTTTAGACTTAGTTTAAAGGTGTACTTGGAGTTGGAGCCCCTGGAGTTTAGACTTAGTTTAAAGGTGTACTCTGGGTTGGAGCCCCTGGAGTTTAGACTTAGTTTTAAAGGTGTACTCAGGGTTGGAGCCCTGGAGTTTAGACTTAGTTTAAAGGTGTACTTGGAGTTGGAGCCCCTGGAGTTTAGGTTTAGTTTAAAGGTGTACTTGGAGTTGGAGCCCCTGGAGTTTAGACTTAGTTTAAAGGTGTACTTGGAGTTGGAGCCCCTGGAGTTTAGACTTAGTTTAAAGGTGTACTTGGAGTTGGAGCCCCTGGAGTTTAGACATGGTTTAAAGGTGTACTTGGAGTTGGAGCCCTGGAGTTTAGACTTAGTTTAAAGGTGTACTTGGAGTTGGAGCCCCTGTAGTTTAGACTTAGTTTAAAGGTGTACTCAGGGTTGGAGCCCCTGGAGTTTAGACTTAGTTTAAAGGTGTACTCAGGGTTGGAGCCCCTGGAGTTTAGACTTAGTTTAAAGGTGTACTTGGAGTTGGAGCCCTGGAGTTTAGACTTAGTTTAAAGGTGTACTTGGAGTTGGAGCCCCTGGAGTTTAGACTTAGTTTAAAGGTGTACTCAGGGTTGGAGCCCCTGGAGTTTAGACTTAGTTTAAAGGTGTACTCAGGGTTGGAGCCCCTGGAGTTTAGACTTAGTTTAAAGGTGTACTCAGGGTTGGAGCCCTGGAGTTTGGACTTAGTTTAAAGGTGTACTTGGAGTTGGAGCCCCTGGAGTTTAGGTTTAGTTTAAAGGTGTACTTGGAGTTGGAGCCCCTGGAGTTTAGGTTTAGTTTAAAGGTGTACTTGGAGTTGGAGCCCCTGGAGTTTAGACTTAGTTTAAAGGTGTACTTGGAGTTGGAGCCCCTGGAGTTTAGACTTAGTTTAAAGGTGTACTTGGAGTTGGAGCCCCTGGAGTTTAGACATGGTTTAAAGGTGTACTTGGAGTTGGAGCCCCTGGAGTTTAGGTTTAGTTTAAAGGTGTACTTGGAGTTGGAGCCCCTGGAGTTTAGACTTAGTTTAAAGGTGTACTTGGAGTTGGAGCCCCTGGAGTTTAGACTTAGTTTAAAGGTGTACTTGGAGTTGGAGCCCCTGGAGTTTAGGTTTAGTTTAAAGGTGTACTTGGAGTTGGAGCCCCTGGAGTTTAGACTTAGTTTAAAGGTGTACTTGGAGTTGGAGCCCCTGGAGTTTAGGTTTAGTTTAAAGGTGTACTTGGAGTTGGAGCCCCTGGAGTTTAGACTTAGTTTAAAGGTGTACTTGGAGTTGGAGCCCCTGGAGTTTAGACTTAGTTTAAAGGTGTACTTGGAGTTGGAGCCCCTGGAGTTTAGACATGGTTTAAAGGTGTACTTGGAGTTGGAGCCCTGGAGTTTAGACTTAGTTTAAAGGTGTACTCAGGGTTGGAGCCCTGGAGTTTAGACTTAGTTTAAAGGTGTACTTGGAGTTGGAGCCCCTGGAGTTTAGACTTAGTTTAAAGGTGTACTTGGAGTTGGAGCCCTGGAGTTTAGACTTAGTTTAAAGGTGTACTTGGAGTTGGAGCCCTGGAGTTTAGACTTAGTTTAAAGGTGTACTCAGGGTTGGAGCCCTGGAGTTTAGACTTAGTTTAAAGGTGTACTTGGAGTTGGAGCCCCTGGAGTTTAGACTTAGTTTAAAGGTGTACTCAGGGTTGGAGCCCTGGAGTTTAGACTTAGTTTAAAGGTGTACTTGGAGTTGGAGCCCCTGGAGTTTAGACTTAGTTTAAAGGTGTACTTGGAGTTGGAGCCCCTGGAGTTTAGACTTAGTTTAAAGGTGTACTTGGAGTTGGAGCCCCTGGAGTTTAGACTTAGTTTAAAGGTTACTCAGGGTTGGAGCCCCTGGAGTTTAGACTTAGTTTAAAGGTTACTCAGGGTTGGAGCCCCTGGAGTTTAGACTTAGTTTAAAGGTGTACTTGGAGTTGGAGCCCCTGGAGTTTAGGTTTAGTTTAAAGGTGTACTTGGAGTTGGAGCCCCTGGAGTTTAGACTTAGTTTAAAGGTGTACTTGGAGTTGGAGCCCCTGGAGTTTAGACTTAGTTTAAAGGTGTACTTGGAGTTGGAGCCCCTGGAGTTTAGACTTAGTTTAAAGGTGTACTTGGAGTTGGAACCCCTGGAGTTTAGACTTAGTTTAAAGGTGTACTTGGAGTTGGAGCCCCTGGAGTTTAGCCTTAGTTTAAAGGTGTACTTGGAGTTGGAGCCCCTGGAGTTTAGGTTTAGTTTAAAGGTGTACTTGGAGTTGGAGCCCTGGAGTTTAGGTTTAGTTTAAAGGTGTACTCAGGGTTGGAGCCCCTGGAGTTTAGACTTAGTTTAAAGGTGTACTCAGGGTTGGAGCCCCTGGAGTTTAGACTTAGTTTAAAGGTGTACTCAGGGTTGGAGCCCTGGAGTTTAGGTTTAGTTTAAAGGTGTACTTGGAGTTGGAGCCCCTGGAGTTTAGACTTAGTTTAAAGGTGTACTTGGAGTTGGAGCCCCTGGAGTTTAGACTTAGTTTAAAGGTGTACTTGGAGTTGGAGCCCCTGGAGTTTAGGTTTAGTTTAAAGGTGTACTCAGGGTTGGAGCCCCTGGAGTTTAGACTTAGTTTAAAGGTGTACTTGGAGTTGGAGCCCCTGGAGTTTAGGTTTAGTTTAAAGGTGTACTTGGAGTTGGAGCCCCTGGAGTTTAGACTTAGTTTAAAGGTGTACTTGGAGTTGGAGCCCCTGGAGTTTAGACTTAGTTTAAAGGTGTACTCGGAGTTGGAGCCCCTGGAGTTTAGACTTAGTTTAAAGGTGTACTCAGGGTTGGAGCCCCTGGAGTTTAGACTTAGTTTAAAGGTGTACTCAGGGTTGGAGCCCCTGGAGTTTAGACTTAGTTTAAAGGTGTACTTGGAGTTGGAGCCCCTGGAGTTTAGACTTAGTTTAAAGGTGTACTCAGGGTTGGAGCCCTGGAGTTTAGACTTAGTTTAAAGGTGTACTTGGAGTTGGAGCCCCTGGAGTTTAGACTTAGTTTAAAGGTGTACTCAGGGTTGGAGCCCTGGAGTTTAGACTTAGTTTAAAGGTGTACTTGGAGTTGGAGCCCCTGGAGTTTAGGTTTAGTTTAAAGGTGTACTCAGGGTTGGAGCCCTGGAGTTTAGACTTAGTTTAAAGGTGTACTTGGAGTCGGAGCCCCTGGAGTTTAGACTTAGTTTAAAGGTGTACTTGGAGTTGGAGCCCCTGGAGTTTAGGTTTAGTTTAAAGGTGTACTCAGGGTTGGAGCCCTGGAGTTTAGACTTAGTTTAAAGGTGTACTTGGAGTTGGAGCCCCTGGAGTTTAGGTTTAGTTTAAAGGTGTACTCAGGGTTGGAGCCCTGGAGTTTAGACTTAGTTTAAAGGTGTACTTGGAGTTGGAGCCCCTGGAGTTTAGACTTAGTTTAAAGGTGTACTTGGAGTTGGAGCCCCTGGAGTTTAGACTTAGTTTAAAGGTGTACTTGGAGTTGGAGCCCCTGGAGTTTAGGTTTAGTTTAAAGGTGTACTTGGAGTTGGAGCCCCTGGAGTTTAGGTTTAGTTTAAAGGTGTACTTGGAGTTGGAGCCCCTGGAGTTTAGTCTTAGTTTAAAGGTGTACTTGGAGTTGGAGCCCCTGGAGTTTAGACTTAGTTTAAAGGTGTACTTGGAGTTGGAGCCCCTGGAGTTTAGACTTAGTTTAAAGGTGTACTCAGGGTTGGAGCCCCTGGAGTTTAGACTTAGTTTAAAGGTGTACTCAGGGTTGGAGCCCTGGAGTTTAGACTTAGTTTAAAGGTGTACTTGGAGTTGGAGCCCCTGGAGTTTAGGTTTAGTTTAAAGGTGTACTTGGAGTTGGAGCCCCTGGAGTTTAGACTTAGTTTAAAGGTGTACTTGGAGTTGGAGCCCCTGGAGTTTAGACTTAGTTTAAAGGTGTACTTGGAGTTGGAGCCCCTGGAGTTTAGACATGGTTTAAAGGTGTACTTGGAGTTGGAGCCCTGGAGTTTAGACTTAGTTTAAAGGTGTACTTGGAGTTGGAGCCCCTGTAGTTTAGACTTAGTTTAAAGGTGTACTCAGGGTTGGAGCCCCTGGAGTTTAGACTTAGTTTAAAGGTGTACTCAGGGTTGGAGCCCTGGAGTTTAGACTTAGTTTAAAGGTGTACTCAGGGTTGGAGCCCTGGAGTTTAGACTTAGTTTAAAGGTGTACTTGGAGTTGGAGCCCCTGGAGTTTAGGTTTAGTTTAAAGGTGTACTTGGAGTTGGAGCCCCTGGAGTTTAGGTTTAGTTTAAAGGTGTACTTGGAGTTGGAGCCCCTGGAGTTTAGACTTAGTTTAAAGGTGTACTTGGAGTTGGAGCCCCTGGAGTTTAGACTTAGTTTAAAGGTGTACTTGGAGTTGGAGCCCCTGGAGTTTAGACATGGTTTAAAGGTGTACTTGGAGTTGGAGCCCCTGGAGTTTAGGTTTAGTTTAAAGGTGTACTTGGAGTTGGAGCCCCTGGAGTTTAGACTTAGTTTAAAGGTGTACTTGGAGTTGGAGCCCCTGGAGTTTAGACTTAGTTTAAAGGTGTACTTGGAGTTGGAGCCCCTGGAGTTTAGGTTTAGTTTAAAGGTGTACTTGGAGTTGGAGCCCCTGGAGTTTAGACTTAGTTTAAAGGTGTACTTGGAGTTGGAGCCCCTGGAGTTTAGGTTTAGTTTAAAGGTGTACTTGGAGTTGGAGCCCCTGGAGTTTAGACTTAGTTTAAAGGTGTACTTGGAGTTGGAGCCCCTGGAGTTTAGACTTAGTTTAAAGGTGTACTTGGAGTTGGAGCCCCTGGAGTTTAGACATGGTTTAAAGGTGTACTTGGAGTTGGAGCCCTGGAGTTTAGACTTAGTTTAAAGGTGTACTCAGGGTTGGAGCCCTGGAGTTTAGACTTAGTTTAAAGGTGTACTTGGAGTTGGAGCCCCTGGAGTTTAGACTTAGTTTAAAGGTGTACTTGGAGTTGGAGCCCTGGAGTTTAGACTTAGTTTAAAGGTGTACTTGGAGTTGGAGCCCTGGAGTTTAGACTTAGTTTAAAGGTGTACTCAGGGTTGGAGCCCTGGAGTTTAGACTTAGTTTAAAGGTGTACTTGGAGTTGGAGCCCCTGGAGTTTAGACTTAGTTTAAAGGTGTACTCAGGGTTGGAGCCCTGGAGTTTAGACTTAGTTTAATGGTGTACTTGGAGTTGGAGCCCCTGGAGTTTAGACTTAGTTTAAAGGTGTACTTGGAGTTGGAGCCCCTGGAGTTTAGACTTAGTTTAAAGGTGTACTTGGAGTTGGAGCCCCTGGAGTTTAGACTTAGTTTAAAGGTGTACTTGGAGTTGGAGCCCTGGAGTTTAGACTTAGTTTAAAGGTGTACTCAGGGTTGGAGCCCTGGAGTTTAGACTTAGTTTAAAGGTGTACTCAGGGTTGGAGCCCTGGAGTTTAGACTTAGTTTAAAGGTGTACTTGGAGTTGGAGCCCCTGGAGTTTAGACTTAGTTTAAAGGTGTACTTGGAGTTGGAGCCCCTGGAGTTTAGACTTAGTTTAAAGGTGTACTTGGAGTTGGAGCCCCTGGAGTTTAGACTTAGTTTAAAGGTGTACTTGGAGTTGGAGCCCCTGGAGTTTAGACTTAGTTTAAAGGTGTACTTGGAGTTGGAGCCCCTGGAGTTTAGGTTTAGTTTAAAGGTGTACTTGGAGTTGGAGCCCCTGGAGTTTAGACTTAGTTTAAAGGTGTACTTGGAGTTGGAGCCCCTGGAGTTTAGACTTAGTTTAAAGTTGTACTCAGGGTTGGAGCCCCTGGAGTTTAGACTTAGTTTAAAGGTGTACTTGGAGTTGGAGCCCCTGGAGTTTAGACTTAGTTTAAAGGTGTACTTGGAGTTGGAGCCCCTGGAGTTTAGACTTAGTTTAAAGGTGTACTCAGGGTTGGAGCCCTGGAGTTTAGACTTAGTTTAAAGGTGTACTTGGAGTCGGAGCCCCTGGAGTTTAGACTTAGTTTAAAGGTGTACTTGGAGTTGGAGCCCCTGGAGTTTAGACTTAGTTTAAAGGTGTACTTGGAGTTGGAGCCCCTGGAGTTTAGGTTTAGTTTAAAGGTGTACTTGGAGTTGGAGCCCCTGGAGTTTAGGTTTAGTTTAAAGGTGTACTCAGGGTTGGAGCCCCTGGAGTTTAGACTTAGTTTAAAGGTGTACTCAGGGTTGGAGCCCCTGGAGTTTAGACTTAGTTTAAAGGTGTACTTGGAGTTGGAGCCCCTGGAATTTAGACTTAGTTTAAAGGTGTACTCAGGGTTGGAGCCCTGGAGTTTAGACTTAGTTTAAAGGTGTACTTGGAGTTGGAGCCCCTGGAGTTTAGACTTAGTTTAAAGGTGTACTTCGAGTTGGAGCCCCTGGAGTTTAGACTTAGTTTAAAGGTGTACTTGGAGTTGGAGCCCCTGGAGTTTAGACTTAGTTTAAAGGTGTACTTGGAGTTGGAGCCCCTGGAGTTTAGACTTAGCTTAAAGGTGTACTCGGAGTTGGAGCCCTGGAGTTTAGACTTAGTTTAAAGGTGTACTTGGAGTTGGAGCCCCTGGATTTTAGACTTAGTTTAAAGGTGTACTCGGAGTTGGAGCCCCTGGAGTTTAGACTTAGTTTAAAGGTGTACTTGGAGTTGGAGCCCCTGGAGTTTAGACTTAGTTTAAAGGTGTACTTGGAGTTGGAGCCCCTGGAGTTTAGACTTAGTTTAAAGGTGTACTTGGAGTTGGAGCCCCTGGAGTTTAGACTTAGTTTAAAGGTGTACTCAGGGTTGGAGCCCCTGGAGTTTAGACTTAGTTTAAAGGTGTACTCGGAGTTGGAGCCCCTGGAGTTTAGGTTTAGTTTAAAGGTGTACTTGGAGTTGGAGCCCCTGGAGTTTAGACTTAGTTTAAAGGTGTACTTGGAGTTGGAGCCCCTGGGGTTTAGACTTAGTTTAAAGGTGTACTTGGAGTTGGAGCCCCTGGAGTTTAGACTTAGTTTAAAGGTGTACTCAGGGTTGGAGCCCCTGGAGTTTAGACTTAGTTTAAAGGTGTACTCAGGGTTGGAGCCCCTGGAGTTTAGACTTAGTTTAAAGGTGTACTTGGAGTTGGAGCCCTGGAGTTTAGACTTAGTTTAAAGGTGTACTCAGGGTTGGAGCCCCTGGAGTTTAGGTTTAGTTTAAAGGTGTACTTGGAGTTGGAGCCCCTGGAGTTTAGGTTTAGTTTAAAGGTGTACTTGGAGTTGGAGCCCCTGGAGTTTAGACTTAGTTTAAAGGTGTACTCAGGGTTGGAGCCCTGGAGTTTAGGTTTAGTTTAAAGGTGTACTTGGAGTTGGAGCCCCTGGAGTTTAGGTTTAGTTTAAAGGTGTACTTGGAGTTGGAGCCCTGGAGTTTAGACTTAGTTTAAAGGTGTACTCGGAGTTGGAGCCCCTGGAGTTTAGGTTTAGTTTAAAGGTGTACTCAGGGTTGGAGCCCCTGGAGTTTAGACTTAGTTTAAAGGTGTACTTGGAGTTGGAGCCCCTGGAGTTTAGGTTTAGTTTAAAGGTGTACTCGGAGTTGGAGCCCCTGGAGTTTAGGTTTAGTTTAAAGGTGTACTCAGGGTTGGAGCCCCTGGAGTTTAGACTTAGTTTAAAGGTGTACTTGGAGTTGGAGCCCCTGGAGTTTAGACTTAGTTTAAAGGTGTACTTGGAGTTGGAGCCACTGGAGTTTAGACTTAGTTTAAAGGTGTACTTGGAGTTGGAGCCCCTGGAGTTTAGACTTAGTTTAAAGGTGTACTTGGAGTTGGAGCCCCTGGAGTTTAGACTTAGTTTAAAGGTGTACTTGCAGTTGGAGCCCCTGGAGTTTAGACTTAGTTTAAAGGTGTACTTGGAGTTGGAGCCCCTGGAGTTTAGACTTAGTTTAAAGGTGTACTCAGGGTTGGAGCCCCTGGAGTTTAGACTTAGTTTAAAGGTGTACTCAGGGTTGGAGCCCTGGAGTTTAGACTTAGTTTAAAGGTGTACTTGGAGTTGGAGCCCCTGGAGTTTAGGTTTAGTTTAAAGTTGTACTTGGAGTTGGAGCCCCTGGAGTTTAGGTTTAGTTTAAAGGTGTACTTGGAGTTGGAGCCCCTGGAGTTTAGACTTAGTTTAAAGGTGTACTTGGAGTTGGAGCCCCTGGAGTTTAGACTTAGTTTAAAGGTGTACTTGGAGTTGGAGCCCCTGGAGTTTAGACTTAGTTTAAAGGTGTACTTGGAGTTGGAGCCCCTGGAGTTTAGACTTAGTTTAAAGGTGTACTCAGGGTTGGAGCCCTGGAGTTTAGACTTAGTTTAAAGGTGTACTTGGAGTTGGAGCCCTGGAGTTTAGGTTTAGTTTAAAGGTGTACTTGGAGTTGGAGCCCCTGGAGTTTAGGTTTAGTTTAAAGGTGTACTTGGAGTTGGAGCCCCTGGAGTTTAGACTTAGTTTAAAGGTGTACTTGGAGTTGGAGCCCCTGGAGTTTAGACTTAGTTTAAAGGTGTACTTGGAGTTGGAGCCCCTGGAGTTTAGACTTAGTTTAAAGGTGTACTTGGAGTTGGAGCCCCTGGAGTTTAGACTTAGTTTAAAGGTGTACTTGGAGTTGGAGCCCCTGGAGTTTAGACTTAGTTTAAAGGTGTACTCAGGGTTGGAGCCCTGGAGTTTAGACTTAGTTTAAAGGTGTACTTGGAGTTGGAGCCCCTGGAGTTTAGGTTTAGTTTAAAGGTGTACTTGGAGTTGGAGCCCCTGGAGTTTAGGTTTAGTTTAAAGGTGTACTTGGAGTTGGAGCCCCTGGAGTTTAGGTTTAGTTTAAAGGTGTACTTGGAGTTGGAGCCCCTGGAGTTTAGACTTAGTTTAAAGGTGTACTTGGAGTTGGAGCCCCTGGAGTTTAGACTTAGTTTAAAGGTGTACTTGGAGTTGGAGCCCTGGAGTTTAGACTTAGTTTAAAGGTGTACTTGGAGTTGGAGCCCTGGAGTTTAGACTTAGTTTAAAGGTGTACTCGGAGTTGGAGCCCCTGGAGTTTAGGTTTAGTTTAAAGGTGTACTCAGGGTTGGAGCCCCTGGAGTTTAGACTTAGTTTAAAGGTGTACTTGGAGTTGGAGCCCCTGGAGTTTAGACTTAGTTTAAAGGTGTACTTGGAGTTGGAGCCCCTGGAGTTTAGGTTTAGTTTAAAGGTGTACTCAGGGTTGGAGCCCCTGGAGTTTAGACTTAGTTTAAAGGTGTACTTGGAGATGGAGCCCTGGAGTTTAGTCTTAGTTTAAAGGTGTACTTGGAGTTGGAGCCCCTGGAGTTTAGACTTAGTTTAAAGGTGTACTTGGAGTTGGAGCCCCTGGAGTTTAGACTTAGTTTAAAGGTGTACTTGGAGTTGGAGCCCCTGGAGTTTAGGTTTAGTTTAAAGGTGTACTTGGAGTTGGAGCCCCTGGAGTTTAGACTTAGTTTAAAGGTGTACTTGGAGTTGGAGCCCTGGAGTTTAGACTTAGTTTAAAGGTGTACTTGGAGTTGGAGCCCCTGGAGTTTAGACTTAGTTTAAAGGTGTACTCAGGGTTGGAGCCCCTGGAGTTTAGGTTTAGTTTAAAGGTGTACTTGGAGTTGGAGCCCCTGGAGTTTAGACTTAGTTTAAAGGTGTACTTGGAGTTGGAGCCCCTGGAGTTTAGACTTAGTTTAAAGGTGTACTTGGAGTTGGAGCCCCTGGAGTTTAGACTTAGTTTAAAGGTGTACTTGGAGTTGGAGCCCCTGGAGTTTAGACTTAGTTTAAAGGTGTACTTGGAGTTGGAGCCCCTGGAGTTTAGGTTTAGTTTAAAGGTGTACTCAGGGTTGGAGCCCCTGGAGTTTAGGTTTAGTTTAAAGGTGTACTTGGAGTTGGAGCCCTGGAGTTTAGACTTAGTTTAAAGGTGTACTTGGAGTTGGAGCCCTGGAGTTTAGACTTAGTTTAAAGGTGTACTTGGAGTTGGAGCCCTGGAGTTTCGATTTAGTTTAAAGGTGTACTTGGAGTTGGAGCCCCTGGAGTTTAGGTTTAGTTTAAAGGTGTACTTGGAGTTGGAGCCCTGGAGTTTAGACTTAGTTTAAAGGTGTACTTGGAGTTGGAGCCCCTGGAGTTTAGACTTAGTTTAAAGGTGTACTCAGGGTTGGAGCCCCTGGAGTTTAGACTTAGTTTAAAGGTGTACTTGGAGTTGGAGCCCCTGGAGTTTAGACTTAGTTTAAAGGTGTACTCAGGGTTGGAGCCCCTGGAGTTTAGACTTAGTTTAAAGGTGTACTTGGAGTTGGAGCCCCTGGAGTTTAGACTTAGTTTAAAGGTGTACTCAGGGTTGGAGCCCCTGGAGTTTAGACTTAGTTTAAAGGTGTACTTGGAGTTGGAGCCCCTGGAGTTTAGACTTAGTTTAAAGGTGTACTTGGAGTTGGAGCCCTGGAGTTTAGACTTAGTTTAAAGGTGTACTCAGGGTTGGAGCCCCTGGAGTTTAGGTTTAGTTTAAAGGTGTACTTGGAGTTGGAGCCCCTGGAGTTTAGTCTTAGTTTAAAGGTGTACTTGGAGTTGGAGCCCTGGAGTTTAGACTTAGTTTAAAGGTGTACTCAGGGTTGGAGCCCCTGGAGTTTAGGTTTAGTTTAAAGGTGTACTTGGAGTTGGAGCCCCTGGAGTTTAGACTTAGTTTAAAGGTGTACTTGGAGTTGGAGCCCCTGGAGTTTAGACTTAGTTTAAAGGTGTACTTGGAGTTGGAGCCCTGGAGTTTAGACTTAGTTTAAAGGTGTACTTGGAGTTGGAGCCCTGGAGTTTAGACTTAGTTTAAAGGTGTACTTGGAGTTGGAGCCCCTGGAGTTTAGACTTAGTTTAAAGGTGTACTTGGAGTTGGAGCCCTGGAGTTTAGACTTAGTTTAAAGGTGTACTTGGAGTTGGAGCCCTGGAGTTTAGACTTAGTTTAAAGGTGTACTTGGAGTTGGAGCCCCTGGAGTTTAGGTTTAGTTTAAAGGTGTACTTGGAGTTGGAGCCCCTGGAGTTTAGACTTAGTTTAAAGGTGTACTTGGAGTTGGAGCCCCTGGAGTTTAGACTTAGTTTAAAGGTGTACTTGGAGTTGGAGCCCCTGGAGTTTAGACTTAGTTTAAAGGTGTACTCAGGGTTGGAGCCCCTGGAGTTTAGACTTAGTTTAAAGGTGTACTTGGAGTTGGAGCCCCTGGAGTTTAGACTTAGTTTAAAGGTGTACTTGGAGTTGGAGCCCCTGGGGTTTAGACTTAGTTTAAAGGTGTACTTGGAGTTGGAGCCCCTGGAGTTTAGACTTAGTTTAAAGGTGTACTCAGGGTTGGAGCCCCTGGAGTTTAGACTTAGTTTAAAGGTGTACTCAGGGTTGGAGCCCCTGGAGTTTAGACTTAGTTTAAAGGTGTACTTGGAGTTGGAGCCCTGGAGTTTAGACTTAGTTTAAAGGTGTACTCAGGGTTGGAGCCCCTGGAGTTTAGGTTTAGTTTACAGGTGTACTTGGAGTTGGAGCCCCTGGAGTTTAGGTTTAGTTTAAAGGTGTACTTGGAGTTGGAGCCCCTGGAGTTTAGACTTAGTTTAAAGGTGTACTCAGGGTTGGAGCCCTGGAGTTTAGGTTTAGTTTAAAGGTGTACTTGGAGTTGGAGCCCCTGGAGTTTAGATTTAGTTTAAAGGTGTACTTGGAGTTGGAGCCCTGGAGTTTAGACTTAGTTTAAAGGTGTACTCGGAGTTGGAGCCCCTGGAGTTTAGGTTTAGTTTAAAGGTGTACTCAGGGTTGGAGCCCCTGGAGTTTAGACTTAGTTTAAAGGTGTACTTGGAGTTGGAGCCCCTGGAGTTTAGGTTTAGTTTAAAGGTGTACTCGGAGTTGGAGCCCCTGGAGTTTAGGTTTAGTTTAAAGGTGTACTCAGGGTTGGAGCCCCTGGAGTTTAGACTTAGTTTAAAGGTGTACTTGGAGTTGGAGCCCCTGGAGTTTAGACTTAGTTTAAAGGTGTACTTGGAGTTGGAGCCCCTGGAGTTTAGACTTAGTTTAAAGGTGTACTTGCAGTTGGAGCCCCTGGAGTTTAGACTTAGTTTAAAGGTGTACTTGGAGTTGGAGCCCCTGGAGTTTAGACTTAGTTTAAAGGTGTACTCAGGGTTGGAGCCCCTGGAGTTTAGACTTAGTTTAAAGGTGTACTCAGGGTTGGAGCCCTGGAGTTTAGACTTAGTTTAAAGGTGTACTTGGAGTTGGAGCCCCTGGAGTTTAGGTTTAGTTTAAAGTTGTACTTGGAGTTGGAGCCCCTGGAGTTTAGGTTTAGTTTAAAGGTGTACTTGGAGTTGGAGCCCCTGGAGTTTAGACTTAGTTTAAAGGTGTACTTGGAGTTGGAGCCCCTGGAGTTTAGACTTAGTTTAAAGGTGTACTTGGAGTTGGAGCCCCTGGAGTTTAGACTTAGTTTAAAGGTGTACTTGGAGTTGGAGCCCCTGGAGTTTAGACTTAGTTTAAAGGTGTACTCAGGGTTGGAGCCCTGGAGTTTAGACTTAGTTTAAAGGTGTACTTGGAGTTGGAGCCCCTGGAGTTTAGGTTTAGTTTAAAGGTGTACTTGGAGTTGGAGCCCCTGGAGTTTAGACTTAGTTTAAAGGTGTACTTGGAGTTGGAGCCCCTGGAGTTTAGACTTAGTTTAAAGGTGTACTTGGAGTTGGAGCCCCTGGAGTTTAGACTTAGTTTAAAGGTGTACTTGGAGTTGGAGCCCCTGGAGTTTAGACTTAGTTTAAAGGTGTACTTGGAGTTGGAGCCCCTGGAGTTTAGACTTAGTTTAAAGGTGTACTCAGGGTTGGAGCCCTGGAGTTTAGACTTAGTTTAAAGGTGTACTTGGAGTTGGAGCCCCTGGAGTTTAGGTTTAGTTTAAAGGTGTACTTGGAGTTGGAGCCCCTGGAGTTTAGGTTTAGTTTAAAGGTGTACTTGGAGTTGGAGCCCCTGGAGTTTAGACTTAGTTTAAAGGTGTACTTGGAGTTGGAGCCCTGGAGTTTAGACTTAGTTTAAAGGTGTACTCGGAGTTGGAGCCCCTGGAGTTTAGGTTTAGTTTAAAGGTGTACTTGGAGTTGGAGCCCTGGAGTTTAGACTTAGTTTAAAGGTGTACTCGGAGTTGGAGCCCCTGGAGTTTAGGTTTAGTTTAAAGGTGTACTCAGGGTTGGAGCCCCTGGAGTTTAGACTTAGTTTAAAGGTGTACTTGGAGTTGGAGCCCCTGGAGTTTAGACTTAGTTTAAAGGTGTACTTGGAGTTGGAGCCCCTGGAGTTTAGGTTTAGTTTAAAGGTGTACTCAGGGTTGGAGCCCCTGGAGTTTAGACTTAGTTTAAAGGTGTACTTGGAGATGGAGCCCTGGAGTTTAGACTTAGTTTAAAGGTGTACTTGGAGTTGGAGCCCCTGGAGTTTAGACTTAGTTTAAAGGTGTACTTGGAGTTGGAGCCCCTGGAGTTTAGACTTAGTTTAAAGGTGTACTTGGAGTTGGAGCCCCTGGAGTTTAGGTTTAGTTTAAAGGTGTACTTGGAGTTGGAGCCCCTGGAGTTTAGACTTAGTTTAAAGGTGTACTTGGAGTTGGAGCCCTGGAGTTTAGACTTAGTTTAAAGGTGTACTTGGAGTTGGAGCCCCTGGAGTTTAGACTTAGTTTAAAGGTGTACTTGGAGTTGGAGCCCCTGGAGTTTAGACTTAGTTTAAAGGTGTACTCAGGGTTGGAGCCCCTGGAGTTTAGGTTTAGTTTAAAGGTGTACTTGGAGTTGGAGCCCCTGGAGTTTAGACTTAGTTTAAAGGTGTACTTGGAGTTGGAGCCCCTGGAGTTTAGACTTAGTTTAAAGGTGTACTTGGAGTTGGAGCCCCTGGAGTTTAGACTTAGTTTAAAGGTGTACTTGGAGTTGGAGCCCCTGGAGTTTAGACTTAGTTTAAAGGTGTACTTGGAGTTGGAGCCCCTGGAGTTTAGGTTTAGTTTAAAGGTGTACTCAGGGTTGGAGCCCCTGGAGTTTAGACTTAGTTTAAAGGTGTACTTGGAGTTGGAGCCCCTGGAGTTTAGACTTAGTTTAAAGGTGTACTCAGGGTTGGAGCCCCTGGAGTTTAGACTTAGTTTAAAGGTGTACTTGGAGTTGGAGCCCCTGGAGTTTAGACTTAGTTTAAAGGTGTACTCAGGGTTGGAGCCCCTGGAGTTTAGACTTAGTTTAAAGGTGTACTTGGAGTTGGAGCCCCTGGAGTTTAGACTTAGTTTAAAGGTGTACTTGGAGTTGGAGCCCTGGAGTTTAGACTTAGTTTAAAGGTGTACTCAGGGTTGGAGCCCCTGGAGTTTAGGTTTAGTTTAAAGGTGTACTTGGAGTTGGAGCCCCTGGAGTTTAGTCTTAGTTTAAAGGTGTACTTGGAGTTGGAGCCCTGGAGTTTAGACTTAGTTTAAAGGTGTACTCAGGGTTGGAGCCCCTCGAGTTTAGGTTTAGTTTAAAGGTGTACTTGGAGTTGGAGCCCCTGGAGTTTAGACTTAGTTTAAAGGTGTACTTGGAGTTGGAGCCCCTGGAGTTTAGACTTAGTTTAAAGGTGTACTTGGAGTTGGAGCCCTGGAGTTTAGACTTAGTTTAAAGGTGTACTTGGAGTTGGAGCCCTGGAGTTTAGACTTAGTTTAAAGGTGTACTTGGAGTTGGAGCCCCTGGAGTTTAGACTTAGTTTAAAGGTGTACTTGGAGTTGGAGCCCTGGAGTTTAGACTTAGTTTAAAGGTGTACTTGGAGTTGGAGCCCTGGAGTTTAGACTTAGTTTAAAGGTGTACTTGGAGTTGGAGCCCCTGGAGTTTAGGTTTAGTTTAAAGGTGTACTTGGAGTTGGAGCCCCTGGAGTTTAGACTTAGTTTAAAGGTGTACTTGGAGTTGGAGCCCCTGGAGTTTAGACTTAGTTTAAAGGTGTACTTGGAGTTGGAGCCCCTGGAGTTTAGACTTAGTTTAAAGGTGTACTTGGAGTTGGAGCCCCTGGAGTTTAGACTTAGTTTAAAGGTGTACTTGGAGTTGGAGCCCTGGAGTTTAGACTTAGTTTAAAGGTATACTCAGGGTTGGAGCCCTGGAGTTTAGACTTAGTTTAAAGGTGTACTTGGAGTTGGAGCCCCTGGAGTTTAGACTTAGTTTAAAGGTGTACTTGGAGTTGGAGCCCCTGGAGTTTAGACTTAGTTTAAAGGTGTACTTGGAGTTGGAGCCCCTGGAGTTTAGACTTAGTTTAAAGGTGTACTCAGGGTTGGAGCCCCTGGAGTTTAGACTTAGTTTAAAGGTGTACTTGGAGTTGGAGCCCCTGGAGTTTAGACTTAGTTTAAAGGTGTACTTGGAGTTGGAGCCCCTGGAGTTTAGACTTAGTTTAAAGGTGTACTTGGAGTTGGAGCCCTGGAGTTTAGACTTAGTTTAAAGGTGTACTTGGAGTTGGAGCCCCTGGAGTTTAGACTTAGTTTAAAGGTGTACTTGGAGTTGGAGCCCCTGGAGTTTAGACTTAGTTTAAAGGTGTACTTGGAGTTGGAGCCCCTGGAGTTTAGACTTATTTTAAAGGTGTACTTGGAGTTGGAGCCCCTGGAGTTTAGACTTAGTTTAAAGGTGTACTTGGAGTTGGAGCCCCTGGAGTTTAGACTTAGTTTAAAGGTGTACTTGGAGTTGGAGCCCCTGGAGTTTAGACTTAGTTTAAAGGTGTACTTGGAGTTGGAGCCCCTGGAGTTTAGGTTTAGTTTAAAGGTGTACTCAGGGTTGGAGCCCCTGGAGTTTAGGTTTAGTTTAAAGGTGTACTTGGAGTTGGAGCCCTGGAGTTTAGACTTAGTTTAAAGGTGTACTTGGAGTTGGAGCCCTGGAGTTTAGACTTAGTTTAAAGGTGTACTTGGAGTTGGAGCCCCTGGAGTTTAGACTTAGTTTAAAGGTGTACTCAGGGTTGGAGCCCCTGGAGTTTAGACTTAGTTTAAAGGTGTACTTGGAGTTGGAGCCCCTGGAGTTTAGACTTAGTTTAAAGGTGTACTTGGAGTTGGAGCCCCTGGAGTTTAGACTTAGTTTAAAGGTGTACTTGGAGTTGGAGCCCTGGAGTTTAGACTTAGTTTAAAGGTGTACTTGGAGTTGGAGCCCCTGGAGTTTAGACTTAGTTTAAAGGTGTACTTGGAGTTGGAGCCCTGGAGTTTAGACTTAGTTTAAAGGTGTACTTGGAGTTGGAGCCCCTGGAGTTTAGACTTAGTTTAAAGGTGTACTTGGAGTTGGAGCCCCTGGAGTTTAGACTTAGTTTAAAGGTGTACTTGGAGTTGGAGCCCCTGGAGTTTAGACTTAGTTTAAAGGTGTACTTGGAGTTGGAGCCCCTGGAGTTTAGACTTAGTTTAAAGGTGTACTTGGAGTTGGAGCCCCTGGAGTTTAGACTTAGTTTAAAGGTGTACTTGGAGTTGGAGCCCCTGGAGTTTAGACTTAGTTTAAAGGTGTACTTGGAGTTGGAGCCCCTGGAGTTTAGACTTAGTTTAAAGGTGTACTTGGAGTTGGAGCCCCTGGAGTTTAGACTTAGTTTAAAGGTGTACTTGGAGTTGGAGCCCTGGAGTTTAGACTTAGTTTAAAGGTGTACTTGGAGTTGGAGCCCCTGGAGTTTAGACTTAGTTTAAAGGTGTACTCTGGAGTTGGAGCCCCTGGAGTTTAGACTTAGTTTAAAGGTGTACTTGGAGTTGGAGCCCTGGAGTTTAGACTTAGTTTAAAGGTGTACTTGGAGTTGGAGCCCCTGGAGTTTAGACTTAGTTTAAAGGTGTACTTGGAGTTGGAGCCCCTGGAGTTTAGACTTAGTTTAAAGGTGTACTTGGAGTTGGAGCCCCTGGAGTTTAGACTTAGTTTAAAGGTGTACTTGGAGTTGGAGCCCCTGGAGTTTAGACTTAGTTTAAAGGTGTACTTGGAGTTGGAGCCCCTGGAGTTTAGACTTAGTTTAAAGGTGTACTTGGAGTTGGAGCCCCTGGAGTTTAGACTTAGTTTAAAGGTGTACTTGGAGTTGGAGCCCCTGGAGTTTAGACTTAGTTTAAAGGTGTACTCAGGGTTGGAGCCCCTGGAGTTTAGACTTAGTTTAAAGGTGTACTCAGGGTTGGAGCCCTGGAGTTTAGACTTAGTTTAAAGGTGTACTTGGAGTTGGAGCCCCTGGAGTTTAGACTTAGTTTAAAGGTGTACTTGGAGTTGGAGCCCCTGGAGTTTAGACTTAGTTTAAAGGTGTACTTGGAGTTGGAGCCCCTGGAGTTTAGACTTAGTTTAAAGGTGTACTTGGAGTTGGAGCCCCTGGAGTTTAGACTTAGTTTAAAGGTGTACTTGGAGTTGGAGCCCCTGGAGTTTAGACTTAGTTTAAAGGTGTACTTGGAGTTGGAGCCCCTGGAGTTTAGACTTAGTTTAAAGGTGTACTTGGAGTTGGAGCCCCTGGAGTTTAGACTTAGTTTAAAGGTGTACTTGGAGTTGGAGCCCCTGGAGTTTAGACTTAGTTTAAAGGTGTACTTGGAGTTGGAGCCCCTGGAGTTTAGACTTAGTTTAAAGGTGTACTTGGAGTTGGAGCCCCTGGAGTTTAGACTTAGTTTAAAGGTGTACTTGGAGTTGGAGCCCCTGGAGTTTAGACTTAGTTTAAAGGTGTACTCAGGGTTGGAGCCCCTGGAGTTTAGACTTAGTTTAAAGGTGTACTCTGGGTTGGAGCCCCTGGAGTTTAGACTTAGTTTAAAGGTGTACTTGGAGTTGGAGCCCCTGGAGTTTAGGACTTAGTTTAAAGGTGTACTCAGGGTTGGAGCCCCTGGAGTTTAGACTTAGTTTAAAGGTGTACTTGGAGTTGGAGCCCCTGGAGTTTAGACTTAGTTTAAAGGTGTACTTGGAGTTGGAGCCCCTGGAGTTTAGACTTAGTTTAAAGGTGTACTCTGGAGTTGGAGCCCCTGGAGTTTAGACTTAGTTTAAAGGTGTACTTGGAGTTGGAGCCCCTGGAGTTTAGACTTAGTTTAAAGGTGTACTTGGAGTTGGAGCCCCTGGAGTTTAGACTTAGTTTAAAGGTGTACTTGGAGTTGGAGCCCCTGGAGTTTAGACTTAGTTTAAAGGTGTACTTGGAGTTGGAGCCCCTGGAGTTTAGACTTAGTTTAAAGGTGTACTTGGAGTTGGAGCCCCTGGAGTTTAGACTTAGTTTAAAGGTGTACTTGGAGTTGGAGCCCCTGGAGTTTAGACTTAGTTTAAAGGTGTACTTGGAGTTGGAGCCCCTGGAGTTTAGACTTAGTTTAAAGGTGTACTTGGAGTTGGAGCCCCTGGAGTTTAGACTTAGTTTAAAGGTGTACTTGGAGTTGGAGCCCCTGGAGTTTAGACTTAGTTTAAAGGTGTACTTGGAGTTGGAGCCCCTGGAGTTTAGACTTAGTTTAAAGGTGTACTTGGAGTTGGAGCCCCTGGAGTTTAGACTTAGTTTAAAGGTGTACTTGGAGTTGGAGCCCCTGGAGTTTAGACTTAGTTTAAAGGTGTACTTGGAGTTGGAGCCCCTGGAGTTTAGACTTAGTTTAAAGGTGTACTTGGAGTTGGAGCCCTGGAGTTTAGACTTAGTTTAAAGGTGTACTTGGAGTTGGAGCCCCTGGAGTTTAGGTTTAGTTTAAAGGTGTACTCTGGAGTTGGAGCCCCTGGAGTTTAGACTTAGTTTAAAGGTGTACTTGGAGTTGGAGCCCCTGGAGTTTAGACTTAGTTTAAAGGTGTACTTGGAGTTGGAGCCCCTGGAGTTTAGGTTTAGTTTAAAGGTGTACTTGGAGTTGGAGCCCCTGGAGTTTAGACTTAGTTTAAAGGTGTACTTGGAGTTGGAGCCCCTGGAGTTTAGACTTAGTTTAAAGGTGTACTTGGAGTTGGAGCCCCTGGAGTTTAGACTTAGTTTAAAGGTGTACTTGGAGTTGGAGCCCCTGGAGTTTAGACTTAGTTTAAAGGTGTACTTGGAGTTGGAGCCCCTGGAGTTTAGACTTAGTTTAAAGGTGTACTTGGAGTTGGAGCCCCTGGAGTTTAGACTTAGTTTAAAGGTGTACTTGGAGTTGGAGCCCTGGAGTTTAGACTTAGTTTAAAGGTGTACTTGGAGTTGGAGCCCCTGGAGTTTAGACTTAGTTTAAAGGTGTACTTGGAGTTGGAGCCCCTGGAGTTTAGACTTAGTTTAAAGGTGTACTTGGAGTTGGAGCCCCTGGAGTTTAGACTTAGTTTAAAGGTGTACTTGGAGTTGGAGCCCCTGGAGTTTAGACTTAGTTTAAAGGTGTACTTGGAGTTGGAGCCCCTGGAGTTTAGGTTTAGTTTAAAGGTGTACTCAGGGTTGGAGCCCCTGGAGTTTAGACTTAGTTTAAAGGTGTACTTGGAGTTGGAGCCCTGGAGTTTAGACTTAGTTTAAAGGTGTACTTGGAGTTGGAGCCCTGGAGTTTAGACTTAGTTTAAAGGTGTACTTGGAGTTGGAGCCCTGGAGTTTAGACTTAGTTTAAAGGTGTACTTGGAGTTGGAGCCCCTGGAGTTTAGACTTAGTTTAAAGGTGTACTTGGAGTTGGAGCCCTGGAGTTTAGACTTAGTTTAAAGGTGTACTTGGAGTTGGAGCCCCTGGAGTTTAGACTTAGTTTAAAGGTGTACTTGGAGTTGGAGCCCCTGGAGTTTAGACTTAGTTTAAAGGTGTACTTGGAGTTGGAGCCCCTGGAGTTTAGACTTAGTTTAAAGGTGTACTTGGAGTTGGAGCCCCTGGAGTTTAGACTTAGTTTAAAGGTGTACTCTGGAGTTGGAGCCCCTGGAGTTTAGACTTAGTTTAAAGGTGTACTTGGGTTGGAGCCCCTGGAGTTTAGACTTAGTTTAAAGGTGTACTCAGGGTTGGAGCCCCTGGAGTTTAGACTTAGTTTAAAGGTGTACTTGGAGTTGGAGCCCCTGGAGTTTAGACTTAGTTTAAAGGTGTACTTGGGTTGGAGCCCTGGAGTTTAGACTTAGTTTAAAGGTGTACTTGGAGTTGGAGCCCCTGGAGTTTAGACTTAGTTTAAAGGTGTACTTGGAGTTGGAGCCCCTGGAGTTTAGACTTAGTTTAAAGGTGTACTTGGAGTTGGAGCCCCTGGAGTTTAGACTTAGTTTAAAGGTGTACTTGGAGTTGGAGCCCCTGGAGTTTAGACTTAGTTTAAAGGTGTACTTGGAGTTGGAGCCCCTGGAGTTTAGACTTAGTTTAAAGGTGTACTTGGAGTTGGAGCCCCTGGAGTTTAGACTTAGTTTAAAGGTGTACTTGGAGTTGGAGCCCTGGAGTTTAGACTTAGTTTAAAGGTGTACTTGGAGTTGGAGCCCTGGAGTTTAGACTTAGTTTAAAGGTGTACTTGGAGTTGGAGCCCCTGGAGTTTAGACTTAGTTTAAAGGTGTACTTGGAGTTGGAGCCCTGGAGTTTAGACTTAGTTTAAAGGTGTACTTGGAGTTGGAGCCCTGGAGTTTAGACTTAGTTTAAAGGTGTACTTGGAGTTGGAGCCCTGGAGTTTAGACTTAGTTTAAAGGTGTACTTGGAGTTGGAGCCCCTGGAGTTTAGGACTTAGTTTAAAGGTGTACTTGGAGTTGGAGCCCCTGGAGTTTAGACTTAGTTTAAAGGTGTACTTGGAGTTGGAGCCCCTGGAGTTTAGACTTAGTTTAAAGGTGTACTTGGAGTTGGAGCCCCTGGAGTTTAGACTTAGTTTAAAGGTGTACTTGGAGTTGGAGCCCCTGGAGTTTAGACTTAGTTTAAAGGTGTACTTGGAGTTGGAGCCCCTGGAGTTTAGACTTAGTTTAAAGGTGTACTTGGAGTTGGAGCCCCTGGAGTTTAGACTTAGTTTAAAGGTGTACTTGGAGTTGGAGCCCCTGGAGTTTAGACTTAGTTTAAAGGTGTACTTGGAGTTGGAGCCCCTGGAGTTTAGACTTAGTTTAAAGGTGTACTTGGAGTTGGAGCCCTGGAGTTTAGACTTAGTTTAAAGGTGTACTTGGAGTTGGAGCCCCTGGAGTTTAGACTTAGTTTAAAGGTGTACTTGGAGTTGGAGCCCCTGGAGTTTAGACTTAGTTTAAAGGTGTACTTGGAGTTGGAGCCCCTGGAGTTTAGACTTAGTTTAAAGGTGTACTTGGAGTTGGAGCCCCTGGAGTTTAGACTTAGTTTAAAGGTGTACTTGGAGTTGGAGCCCCTGGAGTTTAGACTTAGTTTAAAGGTGTACTTGGAGTTGGAGCCCCTGGAGTTTAGACTTAGTTTAAAGGTGTACTTGGAGTTGGAGCCCCTGGAGTTTAGGTTTAGTTTAAAGGTGTACTCTGGAGTTGGAGCCCCTGGAGTTTAGACTTAGTTTAAAGGTGTACTTGGAGTTGGAGCCCTGGAGTTTAGACTTAGTTTAAAGGTGTACTTGGAGTTGGAGCCCTGGAGTTTAGACTTAGTTTAAAGGTGTACTTGGAGTTGGAGCCCCTGGAGTTTAGACTTAGTTTAAAGGTGTACTTGGAGTTGGAGCCCTGGAGTTTAGACTTAGTTTAAAGGTGTACTTGGAGTTGGAGCCCCTGGAGTTTAGACTTAGTTTAAAGGTGTACTCAGGGTTGGAGCCCCTGGAGTTTAGACTTAGTTTAAAGGTGTACTTGGAGTTGGAGCCCCTGGAGTTTTGGTTTAGTTTAAAGGTGTACTTGGAGTTGGAGCCCTGGAGTTTAGACTTAGTTTAAAGGTGTACTTGGAGTTGGAGCCCTGGAGTTTAGACTTAGTTTAAAGGTGTACTTGGAGTTGGAGCCCCTGGAGTTTAGACTTAGTTTAAAGGTGTACTTGGAGTTGGAGCCCTGGAGTTTAGACTTAGTTTAAAGGTGTACTTGGAGTTGGAGCCCTGGAGTTTAGACTTAGTTTAAAGCTGTACTTGGAGTTGGAGCCCTTGGAGTTTAGGTTTAGTTTAAAGGTGTACTTGGAGTTGGAGCCCCTGGAGTTTAGACTTAGTTTAAAGGTGTACTTGGAGTTGGAGCCCCTGGAGTTTAGGTTTAGTTTAAAGGTGTACTTTGAGTTGGAGCCCCTGGAGTTTAGACTTAGTTTAAAGGTGTACTCAGGGTTGGAGCCCCTGGAGTTTAGACTTAGTTTAAAGGTGTACTTGGAGTTGGAGCCCCTGGAGTTTAGGTTTAGTTTAAAGGTGTACTTGGAGTTGGAGCCCTGGAGTTTAGACTTAGTTTAAAGGTGTACTTGGAGTTGGAGCCCCTGGAGTTTAGACTTAGTTTAAACGTGTACTTGGAGTTGGAGCCCCTGGAGTTTAGGTTTAGTTTAAAGGTGTACTCAGGGTTGGAGCCCCTGGAGTTTAGGTTTAGTTTAAAGGTGTACTTGGAGTTGGAGCCCTGGAGTTTAGACTTAGTTTAAAGGTGTACTTGGAGTTGGAGCCCTGGAGTTTAGACTTAGTTTAAAGGTGTACTTGGAGTTGGAGCCCTGGAGTTTAGACTTAGTTTAAAGGTGTACTTGGAGTTGGAGCCCCTGGAGTTTAGGTTTAGTTTAAAGGTGTACTTGGAGTTGGAGCCCCTGGAGTTTAGACTTAGTTTAAAGGTGTACTTGGAGTTGGAGCCCCTGGAGTTTAGGTTTAGTTTAAAGGTGTACTTGGAGTTGGAGCCCCTGGAGTTTAGACTTAGTTTAAAGGTGTACTCAGGGTTGGAGCCCCTGGAGTTTAGACTTAGTTTAAAGGTGTACTTGGAGTTGGAGCCCCTGGAGTTTAGGTTTAGTTTAAAGGTGTACTTGGAGTTGGAGCCCTGGAGTTTAGACTTAGTTTAAAGGTGTACTTGGAGTTGGAGCCACTGGAGTTTAGACTTAGTTTAAAGGTGTACTCAGGGTTGGAGCCACTGGAGTTTAGACTTAGTTTAAAGGTGTACTCAGGGTTGGAGCCCCTGGAGTTTAGACTTAGTTTAAAGGTGTACTTGGAGTTGGAGCCCCTGGAGTTTAGACTTAGTTTAAAGGTGTACTTGGAGTTGGAGCCCCTGGAGTTTAGACTTAGTTTAAAGGTGTACTCTGGAGTTGGAGCCCCTGGAGTTTAGACTTAGTTTAAAGGTGTACTCTGGAGTTGGAGCCCCTGGAGTTTAGACTTAGTTTAAAGGTGTACTTGGAGTTGGAGCCCCTGGAGTTTAGGACTTAGTTTAAAGGTGTACTTGGAGTTGGAGCCCCTGGAGTTTAGACTTAGTTTAAAGGTGTACTTGGAGTTGGAGCCCCTGGAGTTTAGGTTTAGTTTAAAGGTGTACTTGGAGTTGGAGCCCCTGGAGTTTAGACTTAGTTTAAAGGTGTACTCGGGGTTGGAGCCCTGGAGTTTAGACTTAGTTTAAAGGTGTACTTGGAGTTGGAGCCCCTGGAGTTTAGGACTTAGTTTAAAGGTGTACTTGGAGTTGGAGCCCCTGGAGTTTAGGTTTAGTTTAAAGGTGTACTTGGAGTTGGAGCCCCTGGAGTTTAGACTTAGTTTAAAGGTGTACTTGGAGTTGGAGCCCTGGAGTTTAGACTTAGTTTAAAGGTGTACTTGGAGTTGGAGCCCCTGGAGTTTAGACTTAGTTTAAAGGTGTACTTGGAGTTGGAGCCCCTGGAGTTTAGACTTAGTTTAAAAGGTGTACTTGGGAGTTGGAGCCCCTGGAGTTTAGACTTAGTTTAAAGGTGTACTTGGAGTTGGAGCCCCTGGAGTTTAGACTTAGTTTAAAGGTGTACTTGGAGTTGGAGCCCCTGGAGTTTAGGTTTAGTTTAAAGGTGTACTCAGGGTTGGAGCCCCTGGAGTTTAGACTTAGTTTAAAGGTGTACTTGGAGTTGGAGCCCCTGGAGTTTAGACTTAGTTTAAAGGTGTACTTGGAGTTGGAGCCCCTGGAGTTTAGGTTTAGTTTAAAGGTGTACTTGGAGTTGGAGCCCCTGGAGTTTAGACTTAGTTTAAAGGTGTACTCAGGGTTGGAGCCCCTGGAGTTTAGACTTAGTTTAAAGGTGTACTCAGGGTTGGAGCCCCTGGAGTTTAGACTTAGTTTAAAGGTGTACTCAGGGTTGGAGCCCCTGGAGTTTAGACTTAGTTTAAAGGTGTACTCTGGGTTGGAGCCCCTGGAGTTTAGACTTAGTTTAAAGGTGTACTTGGAGTTGGAGCCCCTGGAGTTTAGACTTAGTTTAAAGGTGTACTCAGGGTTGGAGCCCCTGGAGTTTAGACTTAGTTTAAAGGTGTACTCAGGGTTGGAGCCCCTGGAGTTTAGACTTAGTTTAAAGGTGTACTCAGGGTTGGAGCCCCTGGAGTTTAGACTTAGTTTAAAGGTGTACTTGGAGTTGGAGCCCCTGGAGTTTAGACTTAGTTTAAAGGTGTACTCAGGGTTGGAGCCCCTGGAGTTTAGACTTAGTTTAAAGGTGTACTCAGGGTTGGAGCCCCTGGAGTTTAGACTTAGTTTAAAGGTGTACTCAGGGTTGGAGCCCCTGGAGTTTAGACTTAGTTTAAAGGTGTACTCAGGGTTGGAGCCCCTGGAGTTTAGACTTAGTTTAAAGGTGTACTCGGAGTTGGAGCCCCTGGAGTTTAGACTTAGTTTAAAGGTGTACTCAGGGTTGGAGCCCCTGGAGTTTAGCCTTAGTTTAAAGGTGTACTTGGAGTTGGAGCCCCTGGAGTTTAGACTTAGTTTAAAGGTGTACTTGGAGTTGGAGCCCCTGGAGTTTAGACTTAGTTTAAAGGTGTACTTGGAGTTGGAGCCCCTGGAGTTTAGACTTAGTTTAAAGGTGTACTTGGAGTTGGAGCCCCTGGAGTTTAGACTTAGTTTAAAGGTGTACTTGGAGTTGGAGCCCCTGGAGTTTAGACTTAGTTTAAAGGTGTACTTGGAGTTGGAGCCCCTGGAGTTTAGACTTAGTTTAAAGGTGTACTTGGAGTTGGAGCCCCTGGAGTTTAGACTTAGTTTAAAGGTGTACTTGGAGTTGGAGCCCCTGGAGTTTAGACTTAGTTTAAAGGTGTACTTGGAGTTGGAGCCCCTGGAGTTTAGACTTAGTTTAAAGGTGTACTTGGAGTTGGAGCCCCTGGAGTTTAGACTTAGTTTAAAGGTGTACTTGGAGTTGGAGCCCCTGGAGTTTAGACTTAGTTTAAAGGTGTACTTGGAGTTGGAGCCCCTGGAGTTTAGACTTAGTTTAAAGGTGTACTTGGAGTTGGAGCCCCTGGAGTTTAGACTTAGTTTAAAGGTGTACTTGGAGTTGGAGCCCCTGGAGTTTAGACTTAGTTTAAAGGTGTACTTGGAGTTGGAGCCCCTGGAGTTTAGACTTAGTTTAAAGGTGTACTTGGAGTTGGAGCCCCTGGAGTTTAGACTTAGTTTAAAGGTGTACTTGGAGTTGGAGCCCCTGGAGTTTAGACTTAGTTTAAAGGTGTACTCGGAGTTGGAGCCCCTGGAGTTTAGGTTTAGTTTAAAGGTGTACTCAGGGTTGGAGCCCCTGGAGTTTAGACTTAGTTTAAAGGTGTACTTGGAGTTGGAGCCCCTGGAGTTTAGACTTAGTTTAAAGGTGTACTTGGAGTTGGAGCCCCTGGAGTTTAGACTTAGTTTAAAGGTGTACTCAGGGTTGGAGCCCCTGGAGTTTAGACTTAGTTTAAAGGTGTACTTGGAGTTGGAGCCCCTGGAGTTTAGACTTAGTTTAATGGTGTACTTGGAGTTGGAGCCCCTGGAGTTTAGACTTAGTTTAAAGGTGTACTTGGAGTTGGAGCCCCTGGAGTTTAGACTTAGTTTAAAGGTGTACTTGGAGTTGGAGCCCCTGGAGTTTAGACTTAGTTTAAAGGTGTACTTGGAGTTGGAGCCCCTGGAGTTTAGACTTAGTTTAAAGGTGTACTCAGGGTTGGAGCCCCTGGAGTTTAGGTTTAGTTTAAAGGTGTACTCAGGGTTGGAGCCCTGGAGTTTAGACTTAGTTTAAAGGTGTACTTGGAGTTGGAGCCCCTGGAGTTTAGACTTAGTTTAAAGGTGTACTTGGAGTTGGAGCCCCTGGAGTTTAGACTTAGTTTAAAGGTGTACTTGGAGTTGGAGCCCCTGGAGTTTAGACTTAGTTTAAAGGTGTACTTGGAGTTGGAGCCCCTGGAGTTTAGGTTTAGTTTAAAGGTGTACTTGGAGTTGGAGCCCCTGGAGTTTAGACTTAGTTTAAAGGTGTACTTGGAGTTGGAGCCCTGGAGTTTAGACTTAGTTTAAAGGTGTACTTGGAGTTGGAGCCCCTGGAGTTTAGACTTAGTTTAAAGGTGTACTTGGAGTTGGAGCCCCTGGAGTTTAGGTTTAGTTTAAAGGTGTACTTGGAGTTGGAGCCCCTGGAGTTTAGACTTAGTTTAAAGGTGAACTCGGGTTGGAGCCCTGGAGTTTAGACTTAGTTTAAAGGTGTACTTGGAGTTGGAGCCCCTGGAGTTTAGACTTAGTTTAAAGGTGTACTTGGAGTTGGAGCCCCTGGAGTTTAGACTTAGTTTAAAGGTGTACTTGGAGTTGGAGCCCCTGGAGTTTAGACTTAGTTTAAAGGTGTACTCTGGAGTTGGAGCCCTGGAGTTTAGACTTAGTTTAAAGGTGTACTTGGAGTTGGAGCCCTGGAGTTTAGACTTAGTTTAAAGGTGTACTTGGAGTTGGAGCCCCTGGAGTTTAGACTTAGTTTAAAGGTGTACTTGGAGTTGGAGCCCCTGGAGTTTAGGTTTAGTTTAAAGGTGTACTTGGAGTTGGAGCCCCTGGAGTTTAGACTTAGTTTAAAGGTGTACTTGGAGTTGGAGCCCCTGGAGTTTAGACTTAGTTTAAAGGTGTACTTGGAGTTGGAGCCCCTGGAGTTTAGACTTAGTTTAAAGGTGTACTTGGAGTTGGAGCCCCTGGAGTTTAGACTTAGTTTAAAGGTGTACTTGGAGTTGGAGCCCCTGGAGTTTAGACTTAGTTTAAAGGTGTACTTGGAGTTGGAGCCCTGGAGTTTAGACTTAGTTTAAAGGTGTACTTGGAGTTGGAGCCCCTGGAGTTTAGACTTAGTTTAAAGGTGTACTTGGAGTTGGAGCCCTGGAGTTTAGACTTAGTTTAAAGGTGTACTTGGAGTTGGAGCCCTGGAGTTTAGACTTAGTTTAAAGGTGTACTTGGAGTTGGAGCCCCTGGAGTTTAGACTTAGTTTAAAGGTGTACTTGGAGTTGGAGCCCCTGGAGTTTAGACTTAGTTTAAAGGTGTACTTGGAGTTGGAGCCCCTGGAGTTTAGACTTAGTTTAAAGGTGTACTTGGAGTTGGAGCCCCTGGAGTTTAGACTTAGTTTAAAGGTGTACTTGGAGTTGGAGCCCCTGGAGTTTAGACTTAGTTTAAAGGTGTACTTGGAGTTGGAGCCCCTGGAGTTTAGACTTAGTTTAAAGGTGTACTTGGAGTTGGAGCCCCTGGAGTTTAGACTTAGTTTAAAGGTGTACTTGGAGTTGGAGCCCCTGGAGTTTAGACTTAGTTTAAAGGTGTACTTGGAGTTGGAGCCCCTGGAGTTTAGACTTAGTTTAAAGGTGTACTTGGAGTTGGAGCCCCTGGAGTTTAGACTTAGTTTAAAGGTGTACTTGGAGTTGGAGCCCCTGGAGTTTAGACTTAGTTTAAAGGTGTACTTGGAGTTGGAGCCCCTGGAGTTTAGACTTAGTTTAAAGGTGTACTTGGAGTTGGAGCCCCTGGAGTTTAGACTTAGTTTAAAGGTGTACTCAGGGTTGGAGCCCCTGGAGTTTAGACTTAGTTTAAAGGTGTACTCAGGGTTGGAGCCCCTGGAGTTTAGACTTAGTTTAAAGGTGTACTTGGAGTTGGAGCCCCTGGAGTTTAGACTTAGTTTAAAGGTGTACTTGGAGTTGGAGCCCCTGGAGTTTAGACTTAGTTTAAAGGTGTACTTGGAGTTGGAGCCCCTGGAGTTTAGACTTAGTTTAAAGGTGTACTTGGAGTTGGAGCCCCTGGAGTTTAGACTTAGTTTAAAGGTGTACTTGGAGTTGGAGCCCCTGGAGTTTAGACTTAGTTTAAAGGTGTACTTGGAGTTGGAGCCCCTGGAGTTTAGACTTAGTTTAAAGGTGTACTTGGAGTTGGAGCCCCTGGAGTTTAGACTTAGTTTAAAGGTGTACTCTGGAGTTGGAGCCCCTGGAGTTTAGACTTAGTTTAAAGGTGTACTCTGGAGTTGGAGCCCCTGGAGTTTAGACTTAGTTTAAAGGTGTACTTGGAGTTGGAGCCCCTGGAGTTTAGACTTAGTTTAAAGGTGTACTTGGAGTTGGAGCCCCTGGAGTTTAGACTTAGTTTAAAGGTGTACTTGGAGTTGGAGCCCCTGGAGTTTAGACTTAGTTTAAAGGTGTACTTGGAGTTGGAGCCCCTGGAGTTTAGACTTAGTTTAAAGGTGTACTTGGAGTTGGAGCCCCTGGAGTTTAGACTTAGTTTAAAGGTGTACTTGGAGTTGGAGCCCCTGGAGTTTAGACTTAGTTTAAAGGTGTACTTGGAGTTGGAGCCCCTGGAGTTTAGACTTAGTTTAAAGGTGTACTTGGAGTTGGAGCCCCTGGAGTTTAGACTTAGTTTAAAGGTGTACTTGGAGTTGGAGCCCCTGGAGTTTAGACTTAGTTTAAAGGTGTACTTGGAGTTGGAGCCCCTGGAGTTTAGACTTAGTTTAAAGGTGTACTTGGAGTTGGAGCCCCTGGAGTTTAGACTTAGTTTAAAGGTGTACTTGGAGTTGGAGCCCCTGGAGTTTAGACTTAGTTTAAAGGTGTACTTGGAGTTGGAGCCCCTGGAGTTTAGACTTAGTTTAAAGGTGTACTTGGAGTTGGAGCCCTGGAGTTTAGACTTAGTTTAAAGGTGTACTCAGGAGTTGGAGCCCCTGGAGTTTAGGTTTAGTTTAAAGGTGTACTTGGAGTTGGAGCCCTGGAGTTTAGACTTAGTTTAAAGGTGTACTTGGAGTTGGAGCCCCTGGAGTTTAGACTTAGTTTAAAGGTGTACTTGGAGTTGGAGCCCCTGGAGTTTAGGTTTAGTTTAAAGGTGTACTTGAGGTTGGAGCCCCTGGAGTTTAGACTTAGTTTAAAGGTGTACTTGGAGTTGGAGCCCCTGGAGTTTAGACTTAGTTTAAAGGTGTACTTGGAGTTGGAGCCCCTGGAGTTTAGACTTAGTTTAAAGGTGTACTTGGAGTTGGAGCCCCTGGAGTTTAGACTTAGTTTAAAGGTGTACTTGGAGTTGGAGCCCCTGGAGTTTAGGTTTAGTTTAAAGGTGTACTTGGAGTTGGAGCCCCTGGAGTTTAGACTTAGTTTAAAGGTGTACTAGGAGTTGGAGCCCCTGGAGTTTAGGTCTTAGTTTAAAGGTGTACTTGGAGTTGGAGCCCTGGAGTTTAGACTTAGTTTAAAGGTGTACTTGGAGTTGGAGCCCCTGGAGTTTAGGACTTAGTTTAAAGGTGTACTTGGAGTGGAGCCCCTGGAGTTTAGACTTAGTTTAAAGGTGTACTTGGAGTTGGAGCCCCTGGAGTTTAGGTTAGTTTAAAGGTGTACTTGGAGTTGGAGCCCCTGGAGTTTAGACTTAGTTTAAAGGTGTACTTGGAGTTGGAGCCCCTGGAGTTTAGACTTAGTTTAAAGGTGTACTCAGGGTTGGAGCCCCTGGAGTTTAGGTTTAGTTTAAAGGTGTACTTGGAGTTGGAGCCCTGGAGTTTAGACTTAGTTTAAAGGTGTACTTGGAGTTGGAGCCCTGGAGTTTAGACTTAGTTTAAAGGTGTACTTGGAGTTGGAGCCCTGGAGTTTAGACTTAGTTTAAAGGTGTACTCAGGGTTGGAGCCCCTGGAGTTTAGACTTAGTTTAAAGGTGTACTTGGAGTTGGAGCCCCTGGAGTTTAGGTTTAGTTTAAAGGTGTACTTGGAGTTGGAGCCCCTGGAGTTTAGACTTAGTTTAAAGGTGTACTTGGAGTTGGAGCCCTGGAGTTTAGACTTAGTTTAAAGGTGTACTTGGAGTTGGAGCCCCTGGAGTTTAGACTTAGTTTAAAGGTGTACTCAGGGTTGGAGCCCTGGAGTTTAGACTTAGTTTAAAGGTGTACTTGGAGTTGGAGCCCCTGGAGTTTAGACTTAGTTTAAAGGTGTACTCAGGGTTGGAGCCCCTGGAGTTTAGACTTAGTTTAAAGGTGTACTTGGAGTTGGAGCCCCTGGAGTTTAGACTTAGTTTAAAGGTGTACTCAGGGTTGGAGCCCCTGGAGTTTAGACTTAGTTTAAAGGTGTACTTGGAGTTGGAGCCCCTGGAGTTTAGACTTAGTTTAAAGGTGTACTCAGGGTTGGAGCCCCTGGAGTTTAGACTTAGTTTAAAGGTGTACTTGGAGTTGGAGCCCTGGAGTTTAGACTTAGTTTAAAGGTGTACTTGGAGTTGGAGCCCTGGAGTTTAGACTTAGTTTAAAGGTGTACTTGGAGTTGGAGCCCCTGGAGTTTAGACTTAGTTTAAAGGTGTACTTGGAGTTGGAGCCCTGGAGTTTAGACTTAGTTTAAAGGTGTACTTGGAGTTGGAGCCCTGGAGTTTAGACTTAGTTTAAAGGTGTACTTGGAGTTGGAGCCCCTGGAGTTTAGACTTAGTTTAAAGGTGTACTCTGGAGTTGGAGCCCCTGGAGTTTAGACTTAGTTTAAAGGTGTACTTGGAGTTGGAGCCCCTGGAGTTTAGACTTAGTTTAAAGGTGTACTCTGGGTTGGAGCCCCTGGAGTTTAGACTTAGTTTAAAGGTGTACTTGGAGTTGGAGCCCCTGGAGTTTAGACTTAGTTTAAAGGTGTACTTGGAGTTGGAGCCCCTGGAGTTTAGACTTAGTTTAAAGGTGTACTTGGAGTTGGAGCCCCTGGAGTTTAGACTTAGTTTAAAGGTGTACTTGGAGTTGGAGCCCTGGAGTTTAGACTTAGTTTAAAGGTGTACTTGGAGTTGGAGCCCCTGGAGTTTAGACTTAGTTTAAAGGTGTACTTGGAGTTGGAGCCCCTGGAGTTTAGACTTAGTTTAAAGGTGTACTTGGAGTTGGAGCCCCTGGAGTTTAGACTTAGTTTAAAGGTGTACTTGGAGTTGGAGCCCTGGAGTTTAGACTTAGTTTAAAGGTGTACTTGGAGTTGGAGCCCCTGGAGTTTAGACTTAGTTTAAAGGTGTACTTGGAGTTGGAGCCCTGGAGTTTAGACTTAGTTTAAAGGTGTACTTGGAGTTGGAGCCCCTGGAGTTTAGACTTAGTTTAAAGGTGTACTTGGAGTTGGAGCCCCTGGAGTTTAGACTTAGTTTAAAGGTGTACTTGGAGTTGGAGCCCCTGGAGTTTAGACTTAGTTTAAAGGTGTACTTGGAGTTGGAGCCCCTGGAGTTTAGACTTAGTTTAAAGGTGTACTTGGAGTTGGAGCCCCTGGAGTTTAGACTTAGTTTAAAGGTGTACTTGGAGTTGGAGCCCCTGGAGTTTAGACTTAGTTTAAAGGTGTACTTGGAGTTGGAGCCCCTGGAGTTTAGACTTAGTTTAAAGGTGTACTTGGAGTTGGAGCCCCTGGAGTTTAGACTTAGTTTAAAGGTGTACTTGGAGTTGGAGCCCTGGAGTTTAGGTTTAGTTTAAAGGTGTACTCAGGGTTGGAGCCCCTGGAGTTTAGGTTTAGTTTAAAGGTGTACTTGGAGTTGGAGCCCCTGGAGTTTAGACTTAGTTTAAAGGTGTACTTGGAGTTGGAGCCCCTGGAGTTTAGACTTAGTTTAAAGGTGTACTTGGAGTTGGAGCCCTGGAGTTTAGACTTAGTTTAAAGGTGTACTTGGAGTTGGAGCCCCTGGAGTTTAGACTTAGTTTAAAGGTGTACTTGGAGTTGGAGCCCCTGGAGTTTAGACTTAGTTTAAAGGTGTACTTGGAGTTGGAGCCCTGGAGTTTAGACTTAGTTTAAAGGTGTACTTGGAGTTGGAGCCCCTGGAGTTTAGACTTAGTTTAAAGGTGTACTTGGAGTTGGAGCCCCTGGAGTTTAGACTTAGTTTAAAGGTGTACTTGGAGTTGGAGCCCTGGAGTTTAGACTTAGTTTAAAGGTGTACTTGGAGTTGGAGCCCCTGGAGTTTAGACTTAGTTTAAAGGTGTACTTGGAGTTGGAGCCCCTGGAGTTTAGACTTAGTTTAAAGGTGTACTCAGGGTTGGAGCCCCTGGAGTTTAGACTTAGTTTAAAGGTGTACTTGGAGTTGGAGCCCCTGGAGTTTAGACTTAGTTTAAAGGTGTACTCAGGGTTGGAGCCCCTGGAGTTTAGACTTAGTTTAAAGGTGTACTTGGAGTTGGAGCCCCTGGAGTTTAGACTTAGTTTAAAGGTGTACTTGGAGTTGGAGCCCTGGAGTTTAGACTTAGTTTAAAGGTGTACTCGGAGTTGGAGCCCCTGGAGTTTAGACTTAGTTTAAAGGTGTACTTGGAGTTGGAGCCCCTGGAGTTTAGACTTAGTTTAAAGGTGTACTTGGAGTTGGAGCCCCTGGAGTTTAGGTTTAGTTTAAAGGTGTACTTGGAGTTGGAGCCCCTGGAGTTTAGGTTTAGTTTAAAGGTGTACTCAGGGTTGGAGCCCCTGGAGTTTAGGTTTAGTTTAAAGGTGTACTTGGAGTTGGAGCCCCTGGAGTTTAGGTTTAGTTTAAAGGTGTACTTGGAGTTGGAGCCCCTGGAGTTTAGGTTTAGTTTAAAGGTGTACTCAGGGTTGGAGCCCCTGGAGTTTAGACTTAGTTTAAAGGTGTACTTGGAGTTGGAGCCCCTGGAGTTTAGACTTAGTTTAAAGGTGTACTTGGAGTTGGAGCCCTGGAGTTTAGACTTAGTTTAAAGGTGTACTTGGAGTTGGAGCCCTGGAGTTTAGACTTAGTTTAAAGGTGTACTTGGAGTTGGAGCCCCTGGAGTTTAGACTTAGTTTAAAGGTGTACTTGGAGTTGGAGCCCTGGAGTTTAGACTTAGTTTAAAGGTGTACTCTGGAGTTGGAGCCCCTGGAGTTTAGACTTAGTTTAAAGGTGTACTCTGGAGTTGGAGCCCCTGGAGTTTAGACTTAGTTTAAAGGTGTACTTGGAGTTGGAGCCCCTGGAGTTTAGACTTAGTTTAAAGGTGTACTTGGAGTTGGAGCCCCTGGAGTTTAGACTTAGTTTAAAGGTGTACTTGGAGTTGGAGCCCCTGGAGTTTAGGACTTAGTTTAAAGGTGTACTTGGAGTTGGAGCCCCTGGAGTTTAGACTTAGTTTAAAGGTGTACTTGGAGTTGGAGCCCCTGGAGTTTATACTTAGTTTAAAGGTGTACTTGGAGTTGGAGCCCCTGGAGTTTAGACTTAGTTTAAAGGTGTACTAGGAGTTGGAGCCCCGGGAGTTTAGACTTAGTTTAAAGGTGTACTTGGAGTTGGAGCCCCTGGAGTTTAGACTTAGTTTAAAGGTGTACTTGGAGTTGGAGCCCCTGGAGTTTAGACTTAGTTTAAAGGTGTACTTGGAGTTGGAGCCCCTGGAGTTTAGACTTAGTTTAAAGGTGTACTTGGAGTTGGAGCCCCTGGAGTTTAGACTTAGTTTAAAGGTGTACTTGGAGTTGGAGCCCTGGAGTTTAGACTTAGTTTAAAGGTGTACTTGGAGTTGGAGCCCCTGGAGTTTAGACTTAGTTTAAAGGTGTACTTGGAGTTGGAGCCCTGGAGTTTAGACTTAGTTTAAAGGTGTACTCAGGGTTGGAGCCCCTGGAGTTTAGACTTAGTTTAAAGGTGTACTCAGGGTTGGAGCCCCTGGAGTTTAGACTTAGTTTAAAGGTGTACTCAGGGTTGGAGCCCCTGGAGTTTAGACTTAGTTTAAAGGTGTACTTGGAGTTGGAGCCCTGGAGTTTAGACTTAGTTTAAAGGTGTACTCAGGGTTGGAGCCCCTGGAGTTTAGACTTAGTTTAAAGGTGTACTTGGAGTTGGAGCCCCTGGAGTTTAGACTTAGTTTAAAGGTGTACTTGGAGTTGGAGCCCCTGGAGTTTAGACTTAGTTTAAAGGTGTACTCAGGGTTGGAGCCCCTGGAGTTTAGACTTAGTTTAAAGGTGTACTCAGGGTTGGAGCCCCTGGAGTTTAGACTTAGTTTAAAGGTGTACTTGGAGTTGGAGCCCCTGGAGTTTAGACTTAGTTTAAAGGTGTACTTGGAGTTGGAGCCCCTGGAGTTTAGACTTAGTTTAAAGGTGTACTCAGGGTTGGAGCCCTGGAGTTTAGACTTAGTTTAAAGGTGTACTTGGAGTTGGAGCCCTGGAGTTTAGACTTAGTTTAAAGGTGTACTCGGAGTTGGAGCCCCTGGAGTTTAGACTTAGTTTAAAGGTGTACTTGGAGTTGGAGCCCCTGGAGTTTAGACTTAGTTTAAAGGTGTACTTGGAGTTGGAGCCCTGGAGTTTAGACTTAGTTTAAAGGTGTACTTGGAGTTGGAGCCCCTGGAGTTTAGACTTAGTTTAAAGGTGTACTTGGAGTTGGAGCCCCTGGAGTTTAGACTTAGTTTAAAGGTGTACTTGGAGTTGGAGCCCCTGGAGTTTAGACTTAGTTTAAAGGTGTACTTGGAGTTGGAGCCCCTGGAGTTTAGACTTAGTTTAAAGGTGTACTTGGAGTTGGAGCCCCTGGAGTTTAGGTTTAGTTTAAAGGTGTACTTGGAGTTGGAGCCCTGGAGTTTAGACTTAGTTTAAAGGTGTACTTGGAGTTGGAGCCCCTGGAGTTTAGACTTAGTTTAAAGGTGTACTTGGAGTTGGAGCCCCTGGAGTTTAGACTTAGTTTAAAGGTGTACTCAGGGTTGGAGCCCCTGGAGTTTAGACTTAGTTTAAAGGTGTACTTGGAGTTGGAGCCCCTGGAGTTTAGACTTAGTTTAAAGGTGTACTTGGAGTTGGAGCCCCTGGAGTTTAGACTTAGTTTAAAGGTGTACTTGGAGTTGGAGCCCCTGGAGTTTAGACTTAGTTTAAAGGTGTACTTGGAGTTGGAGCCCCTGGAGTTTAGACTTAGTTTAAAGGTGTACTTGGAGTTGGAGCCCCTGGAGTTTAGACTTAGTTTAAAGGTGTACTTGGAGTTGGAGCCCTGGAGTTTAGACTTAGTTTAAAGGTGTACTTGGAGTTGGAGCCCCTGGAGTTTAGACTTAGTTTAAAGGTGTACTTGGAGTTGGAGCCCCTGGAGTTTAGACTTAGTTTAAAGGTGTACTTGGAGTTGGAGCCCCTGGAGTTTAGACTTAGTTTAAAGGTGTACTTGGAGTTGGAGCCCTGGAGTTTAGACTTAGTTTAAAGGTGTACTTGGAGTTGGAGCCCCTGGAGTTTAGACTTAGTTTAAAGGTGTACTTGGAGTTGGAGCCCCTGGAGTTTAGACTTAGTTTAAAGGTGTACTTGGAGTTGGAGCCCCTGGAGTTTAGACTTAGTTTAAAGGTGTACTTGGAGTTGGAGCCCCTGGAGTTTAGACTTAGTTTAAAGGTGTACTTGGAGTTGGAGCCCCTGGAGTTTAGACTTAGTTTAAAGGTGTACTTGGAGTTGGAGCCCCTGGAGTTTAGACTTAGTTTAAAGGTGTACTCAGGGTTGGAGCCCCTGGAGTTTAGACTTAGTTTAAAGGTGTACTTGGAGTTGGAGCCCTGGAGTTTAGACTTAGTTTAAAGGTGTACTCAGGGTTGGAGCCCCTGGAGTTTAGACATAGTTTAAAGGTGTACTTGGAGTTGGAGCCCCTGGAGTTTAGACTTAGTTTAAAGGTGTACTTGGAGTTGGAGCCCTGGAGTTTAGACTTAGTTTAAAGGTGTACTTGGAGTTGGAGCCCCTGGAGTTTAGACTTAGTTTAAAGGTGTACTTGGAGTTGGAGCCCTGGAGTTTAGACTTAGTTTAAAGGTGTACTTGGAGTTGGAGCCCTGGAGTTTAGACTTAGTTTAAAGGTGTACTTGGAGTTGGAGCCCCTGGAGTTTAGGTTTAGTTTAAAGGTGTACTTGGAGTTGGAGCCCCTGGAGTTTAGGTTTAGTTTAAAGGTGTACTCAGGGTTGGAGCCCCTGGAGTTTAGGTTTAGTTTAAAGGTGTACTTGGAGTTGGAGCCCCTGGAGTTTAGGTTTAGTTTAAAGGTGTACTCAGGGTTGGAGCCCCTGGAGTTTAGGTTTAGTTTAAAGGTGTACTCAGGGTTGGAGCCCCTGGAGTTTAGACTTAGTTTAAAGGTGTACTCAGGGTTGGAGCCCCTGGAGTTTAGACTTAGTTTAAAGGTGTACTTGGAGTTGGAGCCCCTGGAGTTTAGACTTAGTTTAAAGGTGTACTTGGAGTTGGAGCCCCTGGAGTTTAGACTTAGTTTAAAGGTGTACTTGGAGTTGGAGCCCTGGAGTTTAGACTTAGTTTAAAGGTGTACTTGGAGTTGGAGCCCTGGAGTTTAGACTTAGTTTAAAGGTGTACTCAGGGTTGGAGCCCCTGGAGTTTAGACTTAGTTTAAAGGTGTACTTGGAGTTGGAGCCCCTGGAGTTTAGACTTAGTTTAAAGGTGTACTTGGAGTTGGAGCCCCTGGAGTTTAGACTTAGTTTAAAGGTGTACTTGGAGTTGGAGCCCCTGGAGTTTAGACTTAGTTTAAAGGTGTACTTGGAGTTGGAGCCCCTGGAGTTTAGGTTTAGTTTAAAGGTGTACTCAGGGTTGGAGCCCCTGGAGTTTAGACTTAGTTTAAAGGTGTACTTGGAGTTGGAGCCCCTGGAGTTTAGACTTAGTTTAAAGGTGTACTTGGAGTTGGAGCCCCTGGAGTTTAGACTTAGTTTAAAGGTGTACTTGGAGTTGGAGCCCCTGGAGTTTAGACTTAGTTTAAAGGTGTACTTGGAGTTGGAGCCCCTGGAGTTTAGGTTTAGTTTAAAGGTGTACTTGGAGTTGGAGCCCCTGGAGTTTAGGTTTAGTTTAAAGGTGTACTCAGGGTTGGAGCCCCTGGAGTTTAGGTTTAGTTTAAAGGTGTACTCAGGGTTGGAGCCCCTGGAGTTTAGACTTAGTTTAAAGGTGTACTTGGAGTTGGAGCCCCTGGAGTTTAGACTTAGTTTAAAGGTGTACTTGGAGTTGGAGCCCCTGGAGTTTAGACTTAGTTTAAAGGTGTACTTGGAGTTGGAGCCCCTGGAGTTTAGACTTAGTTTAAAGGTGTACTTGGAGTTGGAGCCCCTGGAGTTTAGACTTAGTTTAAAGGTGTACTTGGAGTTGGAGCCCCTGGAGTTTAGACTTAGTTTAAAGGTGTACTCTGGAGTTGGAGCCCCTGGAGTTTAGACTTAGTTTAAAGGTGTACTTGGAGTTGGAGCCCTGGAGTTTAGACTTAGTTTAAAGGTGTACTTGGAGTTGGAGCCCTGGAGTTTAGACTTAGTTTAAAGGTGTACTTGGAGTTGGAGCCCTGGAGTTTAGGTTTAGTTTAAAGGTGTACTTGGAGTTGGAGCCCCTGGAGTTTAGACTTAGTTTAAAGGTGTACTTGGAGTTGGAGCCCCTGGAGTTTAGACTTAGTTTAAAGGTGTACTTGGAGTTGGAGCCCCTGGAGTTTAGACTTAGTTTAAAGGTGTACTTGGAGTTGGAGCCCCTGGAGTTTAGACTTAGTTTAAAGGTGTACTCAGGGTTGGAGCCCCTGGAGTTTAGGACTTAGTTTAAAGGTGTACTCTGGAGTTGGAGCCCCTGGAGTTTAGACTTAGTTTAAAGGTGTACTTGGAGTTGGAGCCCTGGAGTTTAGACTTAGTTTAAAGGTGTACTTGGAGTTGGAGCCCTGGAGTTTAGACTTAGTTTAAAGGTGTACTTGGAGTTGGAGCCCCTGGAGTTTAGACTTAGTTTAAAGGTGTACTCAGGGTTGGAGCCCCTGGAGTTTAGACTTAGTTTAAAGGTGTACTTGGAGTTGGAGCCCCTGGAGTTTAGACTTAGTTTAAAGGTGTACTTGGAGTTGGAGCCCTGGAGTTTAGACTTAGTTTAAAGGTGTACTTGGAGTTGGAGCCCTGGAGTTTAGACTTAGTTTAAAGGTGTACTTGGAGTTGGAGCCCCTGGAGTTTAGACTTAGTTTAAAGGTGTACTCAGGGTTGGAGCCCCTGGAGTTTAGACTTAGTTTAAAGGTGTACTTGGAGTTGGAGCCCCTGGAGTTTAGACTTAGTTTAAAGGTGTACTTGGAGTTGGAGCCCCTGGAGTTTAGACTTAGTTTAAAGGTGTACTTGGAGTTGGAGCCCCTGGAGTTTAGACTTAGTTTAAAGGTGTACTCAGGGTTGGAGCCCCTGGAGTTTAGACTTAGTTTAAAGGTGTACTCTGGAGTTGGAGCCCCTGGAGTTTAGACTTAGTTTAAAGGTGTACTTGGAGTTGGAGCCCCTGGAGTTTAGACTTAGTTTAAAGGTGTACTTGGAGTTGGAGCCCCTGGAGTTTAGACTTAGTTTAAAGGTGTACTTGGAGTTGGAGCCCCTGGAGTTTAGACTTAGTTTAAAGGTGTACTTGGAGTTGGAGCCCCTGGAGTTTAGACTTAGTTTAAAGGTGTACTTGGAGTTGGAGCCCCTGGAGTTTAGACTTAGTTTAAAGGTGTACTCAGGGTTGGAGCCCCTGGAGTTTAGACTTAGTTTAAAGGTGTACTTGGAGTTGGAGCCCCTGGAGTTTAGACTTAGTTTAAAGGTGTACTCAGGGTTGGAGCCCCTGGAGTTTAGACTTAGTTTAAAGGTGTACTTGGAGTTGGAGCCCCTGGAGTTTAGACTTAGTTTAAAGGTGTACTCAGGGTTGGAGCCCTGGAGTTTAGGACTTAGTTTAAAGGTGTACTTGGAGTTGGAGCCCCTGGAGTTTAGACTTAGTTTAAAGGTGTACTCGGAGTTGGAGCCCCTGGAGTTTAGGACTTAGTTTAAAGGTGTACTTGGAGTTGGAGCCCCTGGAGTTTAGACTTAGTTTAAAGGTGTACTTGGAGTTGGAGCCCTGGAGTTTAGACTTAGTTTAAAGGTGTACTTGGAGTTGGAGCCCTGGAGTTTAGACTTAGTTTAAAGGTGTACTTGGAGTTGGAGCCCCTGGAGTTTAGACTTAGTTTAAAGGTGTACTTGGAGTTGGAGCCCCTGGAGTTTAGACTTAGTTTAAAGGTGTACTTGGAGTTGGAGCCCTGGAGTTTAGACTTAGTTTAAAGGTGTACTTGGAGTTGGAGCCCCTGGAGTTTAGACTTAGTTTAAAGGTGTACTTGGAGTTGGAGCCCTGGAGTTTAGACTTAGTTTAAAGGTGTACTTGGAGTTGGAGCCCCTGGAGTTTAGACTTAGTTTAAAGGTGTACTCAGGGTTGGAGCCCCTGGAGTTTAGACTTAGTTTAAAGGTGTACTTGGAGTTGGAGCCCCTGGAGTTTAGACTTAGTTTAAAGGTGTACTCAGGGTTGGAGCCCCTGGAGTTTAGACTTAGTTTAAAGGTGTACTTGGAGTTGGAGCCCCTGGAGTTTAGACTTAGTTTAAAGGTGTACTTGGAGTTGGAGCCCTGGAGTTTAGACTTAGTTTAAAGGTGTACTTGGAGTTGGAGCCCTGGAGTTTAGACTTAGTTTAAAGGTGTACTCAGGAGTTGGAGCCCCTGGAGTTTAGACTTAGTTTAAAGGTGTACTCTGGAGTTGGAGCCCCTGGAGTTTAGACTTAGTTTAAAGGTGTACTAGGAGTTGGAGCCCCTGGAGTTTAGACTTAGTTTAAAGGTGTACTTGGAGTTGGAGCCCTGGAGTTTAGACTTAGTTTAAAGGTGTACTTGGAGTTGGAGCCCCTGGAGTTTAGACTTAGTTTAAAGGTGTACTCAGGGTTGGAGCCCCTGGAGTTTAGACTTAGTTTAAAGGTGTACTCTGGAGTTGGAGCCCCTGGAGTTTAGACTTAGTTTAAAGGTGTACTTGGAGTTGGAGCCCTGGAGTTTAGACTTAGTTTAAAGGTGTACTCAGGAGTTGGAGCCCCTGGAGTTTAGACTTAGTTTAAAGGTGTACTTGGAGTTGGAGCCCCTGGAGTTTAGACTTAGTTTAAAGGTGTACTTGGAGTTGGAGCCCCTGGAGTTTAGACTTAGTTTAAAGGTGTACTTGGAGTTGGAGCCCCTGGAGTTTAGACTTAGTTTAAAGGTGTACTTGGAGTTGGAGCCCTGGAGTTTAGACTTAGTTTAAAGGTGTACTTGGAGTTGGAGCCCTGGAGTTTAGACTTAGTTTAAAGGTGTACTTGGAGTTGGAGCCCCTGGAGTTTAGACTTAGTTTAAAGGTGTACTTGGAGTTGGAGCCCCTGGAGTTTAGACTTAGTTTAAAGGTGTACTCGGAGTTGGAGCCCTGGAGTTTAGACTTAGTTTAAAGGTGTACTCGGAGTTGGAGCCCCTGGAGTTTAGACTTAGTTTAAAGGTGTACTCAGGGTTGGAGCCCCTGGAGTTTAGGTTTAGTTTAAAGGTGTACTCGGAGTTGGAGCCCCTGGAGTTTAGACTTAGTTTAAAGGTGTACTTGGAGTTGGAGCCCCTGGAGTTTAGACTTAGTTTAAAGGTGTACTTGGAGTTGGAGCCCTGGAGTTTAGACTTAGTTTAAAGGTGTACTTGGAGTTGGAGCCCCTGGAGTTTAGACTTAGTTTAAAGGTGTACTCAGGGTTGGAGCCCCTGGAGTTTAGACTTAGTTTAAAGGTGTACTTGGAGTTGGAGCCCCTGGAGTTTAGACTTAGTTTAAAGGTGTACTTGGAGTTGGAGCCCCTGGAGTTTAGACTTAGTTTAAAGGTGTACTTGGAGTTGGAGCCCCTGGAGTTTAGACTTAGTTTAAAGGTGTACTTGGAGTTGGAGCCCCTGGAGTTTAGGTTTAGTTTAAAGGTGTACTCAGGGTTGGAGCCCCTGGAGTTTAGACTTAGTTTAAAGGTGTACTTGGAGTTGGAGCCCCTGGAGTTTAGACTTAGTTTAAAGGTGTACTCGGAGTTGGAGCCCCTGGAGTTTAGACTTAGTTTAAAGGTGTACTTGGAGTTGGAGCCCCTGGAGTTTAGACTTAGTTTAAAGGTGTACTTGGAGTTGGAGCCCCTGGAGTTTAGACTTAGTTTAAAGGTGTACTCTGGAGTTGGAGCCCCTGGAGTTTAGACTTAGTTTAAAGGTGTACTCGGAGTTGGAGCCCCTGGAGTTTAGACTTAGTTTAAAGGTGTACTTGGAGTTGGAGCCCCTGGAGTTTAGACTTAGTTTAAAGGTGTACTTGGAGTTGGAGCCCCTGGAGTTTAGACTTAGTTTAAAGGTGTACTCAGGGTTGGAGCCCTGGAGTTTAGGTTTAGTTTAAAGGTGTACTTGGAGTTGGAGCCCTGGAGTTTAGGTTTAGTTTAAAGGTGTACTTGGAGTTGGAGCCCCTGGAGTTTAGACTTAGTTTAAAGGTGTACTTGGAGTTGGAGCCCTGGAGTTTAGGTTTAGTTTAAAGGTGTACTTGGAGTTGGAGCCCCTGGAGTTTAGACTTAGTTTAAAGGTGTACTCAGGGTTGGAGCCCCTGGAGTTTAGACTTAGTTTAAAGGTGTACTTGGAGTTGGAGCCCCTGGAGTTTAGACTTAGTTTAAAGGTGTACTCAGGGTTGGAGCCCCTGGAGTTTAGACTTAGTTTAAAGGTGTACTTGGAGTTGGAGCCCCTGGAGTTTAGACTTAGTTTAAAGGTGTACTTGGAGTTGGAGCCCTGGAGTTTAGACTTAGTTTAAAGGTGTACTTGGAGTTGGAGCCCTGGAGTTTAGACTTAGTTTAAAGGTGTACTCAGGGTTGGAGCCCCTGGAGTTTAGACTTAGTTTAAAGGTGTACTCAGGGTTGGAGCCCCTGGAGTTTAGACTTAGTTTAAAGGTGTACTCAGGGTTGGAGCCCCTGGAGTTTAGACTTAGTTTAAAGGTGTACTTGGAGTTGGAGCCCTGGAGTTTAGACTTAGTTTAAAGGTGTACTTGGAGTTGGAGCCCCTGGAGTTTAGACTTAGTTTAAAGGTGTACTCAGGGTTGGAGCCCCTGGAGTTTAGACTTAGTTTAAAGGTGTACTTGGAGTTGGAGCCCCTGGAGTTTAGACTTAGTTTAAAGGTGTACTCAGGGTTGGAGCCCCTGGAGTTTAGACTTAGTTTAAAGGTGTACTCAGGGTTGGAGCCCCTGGAGTTTAGACTTAGTTTAAAGGTGTACTTGGAGTTGGAGCCCCTGGAGTTTAGACTTAGTTTAAAGGTGTACTTGGAGTTGGAGCCCCTGGAGTTTAGACTTAGTTTAAAGGTGTACTCAGGGTTGGAGCCCCTGGAGTTTAGACTTAGTTTAAAGGTGTACTTGGAGTTGGAGCCCCTGGAGTTTAGACTTAGTTTAATGGTGTACTCAGGGTTGGAGCCCTGGAGTTTAGACTTAGTTTAAAGGTGTACTTGGAGTTGGAGCCCCTGGAGTTTAGACTTAGTTTAAAGGTGTACTTGGAGTTGGAGCCCCTGGAGTTTAGACTTAGTTTAAAGGTGTACTTGGAGTTGGAGCCCTGGAGTTTAGACTTAGTTTAAAGGTGTACTTGGAGTTGGAGCCCCTGGAGTTTAGACTTAGTTTAAAGGTGTACTCGGAGTTGGAGCCCCTGGAGTTTAGACTTAGTTTAAAGGTGTACTTGGAGTTGGAGCCCTGGAGTTTAGACTTAGTTTAAAGGTGTACTCGGAGTTGGAGCCCCTGGAGTTTAGACTTAGTTTAAAGGTGTACTTGGAGTTGGAGCCCTGGAGTTTAGACTTAGTTTAAAGGTGTACTTGGAGTTGGAGCCCCTGGAGTTTAGACTTAGTTTAAAGGTGTACTTGGAGTTGGAGCCCCTGGAGTTTAGACTTAGTTTAAAGGTGTACTAGGAGTTGGAGCCCCTGGAGTTTAGACTTAGTTTAAAGGTGTACTTGGAGTTGGAGCCCCTGGAGTTTAGACTTAGTTTAAAGGTGTACTTGGAGTTGGAGCCCTGGAGTTTAGACTTAGTTTAAAGGTGTACTTGGAGTTGGAGCCCCTGGAGTTTAGACTTAGTTTAAAGGTGTACTCTGGAGTTGGAGCCCTGGAGTTTAGACTTAGTTTAAAGGTGTACTTGGAGTTGGAGCCCCTGGAGTTTAGACTTAGTTTAAAGGTGTACTTGGAGTTGGAGCCCTGGAGTTTAGACTTAGTTTAAAGGTGTACTTGGAGTTGGAGCCCCTGGAGTTTAGACTTAGTTTAAAGGTGTACTTGGAGTTGGAGCCCCTGGAGTTTAGACTTAGTTTAAAGGTGTACTCAGGGTTGGAGCCCCTGGAGTTTAGACTTAGTTTAAAGGTGTACTTGGAGTTGGAGCCCTGGAGTTTAGACTTAGTTTAAAGGTGTACTCAGGGTTGGAGCCCCTGGAGTTTAGACTTAGTTTAAAGGTGTACTCAGGGTTGGAGCCCCTGGAGTTTAGACTTAGTTTAAAGGTGTACTCAGGGTTGGAGCCCTGGAGTTTAGACTTAGTTTAAAGGTGTACTTGGAGTTGGAGCCCCTGGAGTTTAGGTTTAGTTTAAAGGTGTACTTGGAGTTGGAGCCCCTGGAGTTTAGGTTTAGTTTAAAGGTGTACTCAGGGTTGGAGCCCCTGGAGTTTAGGTTTAGTTTAAAGGTGTACTCAGGGTTGGAGCCCCTGGAGTTTAGACTTAGTTTAAAGGTGTACTTGGAGTTGGAGCCCTGGAGTTTAGACTTAGTTTAAAGGTGTACTTGGAGTTGGAGCCCTGGAGTTTAGACTTAGTTTAAAGGTGTACTTGGAGTTGGAGCCCTGGAGTTTAGACTTAGTTTAAAGGTGTACTCAGGGTTGGAGCCCCTGGAGTTTAGACTTAGTTTAAAGGTGTACTTGGAGTTGGAGCCCCTGGAGTTTAGACTTAGTTTAAAGGTGTACTTGGAGTTGGAGCCCCTGGAGTTTAGGTTTAGTTTAAAGGTGTACTTGGAGTTGGAGCCCCTGGAGTTTAGACTTAGTTTAAAGGTGTACTTGGAGTTGGAGCCCCTGGAGTTTAGGTTTAGTTTAAAGGTGTACTCAGGGTTGGAGCCCCTGGAGTTTAGACTTAGTTTAAAGGTGTACTTGGAGTTGGAGCCCCTGGAGTTTAGACTTAGTTTAAAGGTGTACTTGGAGTTGGAGCCCCTGGAGTTTAGACTTAGTTTAAAGGTGTACTTGGAGTTGGAGCCCCTGGAGTTTAGACTTAGTTTAAAGGTGTACTTGGAGTTGGAGCCCCTGGAGTTTAGACTTAGTTTAAAGGTGTACTTGGAGTTGGAGCCCCTGGAGTTTAGACTTAGTTTAAAGGTGTACTTGGAGTTGGAGCCCCTGGAGTTTAGACTTAGTTTAAAGGTGTACTTGGAGTTGGAGCCCCTGGAGTTTAGACTTAGTTTAAAGGTGTACTCAGGGTTGGAGCCCCTGGAGTTTAGACTTAGTTTAAAGGTGTACTTGGAGTTGGAGCCCCTGGAGTTTAGACTTAGTTTAAAGGTGTACTTGGAGTTGGAGCCCCTGGAGTTTAGACTTAGTTTAAAGGTGTACTTGGAGTTGGAGCCCCTGGAGTTTAGACTTAGTTTAAAGGTGTACTTGGAGTTGGAGCCCCTGGAGTTTAGACTTAGTTTAAAGGTGTACTTGGAGTTGGAGCCCCTGGAGTTTAGACTTAGTTTAAAGGTGTACTCAGGGTTGGAGCCCTGGAGTTTAGGTTTAGTTTAAAGGTGTACTTGGAGTTGGAGCCCTGGAGTTTAGGTTTAGTTTAAAGGTGTACTCGGAGTTGGAGCCCTGGAGTTTAGGTTTAGTTTAAAGGTGTACTTGGAGTTGGAGCCCTGGAGTTTAGGTTTAGTTTAAAGGTGTACTTGGAGTTGGAGCCCCTGGAGTTTAGACTTAGTTTAAAGGTGTACTCGGAGTTGGAGCCCTGGAGTTTAGACTTAGTTTAAAGGTGTACTCAGGGTTGGAGCCCCTGGAGTTTAGACTTAGTTTAAAGGTGTACTTGGAGTTGGAGCCCCTGGAGTTTGGACTTAGTTTAAAGGTGTACTCAGGGTTGGAGCCCTGGAGTTTAGGTTTAGTTTAAAGGTGTACTTGGAGTTGGAGCCCTGGAGTTTAGGTTTAGTTTAAAGGTGTACTTGGAGTTGGAGCCCCTGGAGTTTAGACTTAGTTTAAAGGTGTACTCAGGGTTGGAGCCCCTGGAGTTTAGACTTAGTTTAAAGGTGTACTTGGAGTTGGAGCCCCTGGAGTTTAGACTTAGTTTAAAGGTGTACTTGGAGTTGGAGCCCTGGAGTTTAGGTTTAGTTTAAAGGTGTACTTGGAGTTGGAGCCCCTGGAGTTTAGGTTTAGTTTAAAGGTGTACTTGGAGTTGGAGCCCCTGGAGTTTAGACTTAGTTTAAAGGTGTACTTGGAGTTGGAGCCCCTGGAGTTTAGACTTAGTTTAAAGGTGTACTTGGAGTTGGAGCCCCTGGAGTTTAGACTTAGTTTAAAGGTGTACTTGGAGTTGGAGCCCCTGGAGTTTAGGTTTAGTTTAAAGGTGTACTTGGAGTTGGAGCCCCTGGAGTTTAGACTTAGTTTAAAGGTGTACTTGGAGTTGGAGCCCCTGGAGTTTAGACTTAGTTTAAAGGTGTACTTGGAGTTGGAGCCCCTGGAGTTTAGACTTAGTTTAAAGGTGTACTCAGGGTTGGAGCCCTGGAGTTTAGGTTTAGTTTAAAGGTGTACTTGGAGTTGGAGCCCTGGAGTTTAGGTTTAGTTTAAAGGTGTACTTGGAGTTGGAGCCCCTGGAGTTTAGGTTTAGTTTAAAGGTGTACTTGGAGTTGGAGCCCCTGGAGTTTAGGTTTAGTTTAAAGGTGTACTTGGAGTTGGAGCCCCTGGCGTTTAGACTTAGTTTAAAGGTGTACTTGGAGTTGGAGCCCCTGGCGTTTAGACATAGTTTAAAGGTGTACTTGGAGTTGGAGCCCCTGGCGTTTAGACATAGTTTAAAGGTGTACTTGGAGTTGGAGCCCCTGGCGTTTAGACATAGTTTAAAGGTGTACTTGGAGTTGGAGCCCCTGGAGTTTAGACTTAGTTTAAAGGTGTACTTGGAGTTGGAGCCCCTGGAGTTTAGACTTAGTTTAAAGGTGTACTTGGAGTTGGAGCCCCTGGAGTTTAGACTTAGTTTAAAGGTGTACTCAGGGTTGGAGCCCTGGAGTTTAGGTTTAGTTTAAAGGTGTACTTGGAGTTGGAGCCCCTGGAGTTTAGACTTAGTTTAAAGGTGTACTCGGAGTTGGAGCCCCTGGAGTTTAGGTTTAGTTTAAAGGTGTACTTGGAGTTGGAGCCCCTGGAGTTTAGACTTAGTTTAAAGGTGTACTTGGAGTTGGAGCCCCTGGAGTTTAGACTTAGTTTAAAGGTGTACTTGGAGTTGGAGCCCCTGGAGTTTAGACTTAGTTTAAAGGTGTACTTGGAGTTGGAGCCCCTGGAGTTTAGACTTAGTTTAAAGGTGTACTCAGGGTTGGAGCCCTGGAGTTTCGATTTAGTTTAAAGGTCTACTCGGGGTTGGATCCCCTGGAGTTTAGTTTTAGTGTATACTCGGAGTTGGAGCCCCTGGAGTTTAGTTTTAGTTTTGGTATATATTGGAGGTTAGAACCCCTGGAGTTGGTACTGAGTGTGTGGGTGCATGTTTGTCGGTTCGGGGCCTGGGACCCCTTAAGTGTGTGTGTGGATTGATTGGTGAACAGTACCTTAGTAGTTAATTGGGGGTCGAGGATCCGCCAAGGACTGGCCTTTTTTTTTATTAAATAGAAAGTGGGTAATATGGCATCAAAGAAACCCCAGGTTCCCCCTTCAAGGGGAACCCCAAATGTTTATATGTATGTCCATTATGAACCTGAAAGTGTCCAATATGTTTCTGAACGGGTTAAGTGGACTCAAGCTAAGGGAGAGAGCTTCGCACCAGATGGAACTTGTAATCAGGATAGAATTGAGCGCTTAGCATATGTTTTAGGGGAGGTGGAGAAGTCGGGTAAGAAGAAAGTGGGATGGCCTGCGTATGTCCAGTGGAAGGACGAAACGTGGAGACAGGCTGATGAGTCGAGGAAAAGGAGTCAGGAATGTGAGAAAAAGCGCAAGCCAATTGATCATAACGGGAAATCCAGGATCCTGGTCGCAGCCCCCAGCATACCTGCCGTCCGATGATGAGCCCAGTCATCGGGACTGGCTTGTCTACCGGTCCCCTCCTCCTTATGATGATCATGAACAGGTTCCACCACCGGCTGCGGCTGCCCTGCTGGCTCTGCCGCCTCCTAGGGGCTTGCCAGAACCCGATAGTACTACCGGTGTACAAACCCAATCCCGCTCCCAATGGAGACGGAACTCGGATCCAGCCCTCCCACCGATCCTTCGCTCTCCGGCACCCCATTGCAGCTGCCAATGAGAGCATACCCTAACCCTGCAGGAGGTCAGATGCAAGTCTACCTTCCATGGACACCTTCCAAATTGCGAGCAATTATTGAATCCTCCCCCGACCCTAAAGAGGGAGTTGGGAAGTTTATACAGAAACTCGAAATTCTCTGTAAATGTCATAGCCCTAATTGTAATGATATAGATATGGTTCTTGATACTTGTTTGGGTACCCAGTGTTGGCGACCAATTCGGGAAAACAGTGAGTGGCCACTGCTCAGCCCTGACCCTCTTACTGCGGATCAGGAGACACAACTCTGGCAGCGCATTTGTCCTGATGTAGTTGACTGGCACAAAATTCACAATACAGTGCAAAAGCCCGATGAGGATGTTTGTGATTGTGTTGAATGATTCCGTACTATTTTTTAAAAATGTTCTGGTGTTAATCCTCAGGATTCTGTTCCGGCTCTTGTTAATGCTCTTGTACAGGGATTGCAGCCTGACCTTAAGAAAGCCTTTACCCTTAATTGCATTGGGTGGGAAGGTAAGGAAAATCTTCAAGAAATTTTTAGCACCCTCCAACATTGTGAGCGCCAATTGAACCACTGCCAGAAACCCCCAAAGAAAGGAAAAATGGCACCGGTGTTAGACGTTCCAGCAGCACCAGTAGCAGCGCCTCCAGTGGCGACGCCACCACCCACCGTGCCTCTGCCTGCTGCTTCACTCACAGTGCCCATGCTGGCACCGGCCCCTGTATTTTACGCTGCCCCTCAATTAGCCTCTCAGTTGCCCAACTTTTACAATTGCCAGCCCCAAACTGTTATGTGGCCTCGGAATATGTGGCAGCCTAATTGGAACCAGGGTGCCCAGGGGAACCGATGGCGAGGGAGAGGGAGAGGGAGAGGCCGCCAGATGGGACCAAAAGGAGGCGGCCACTTGACTTGTTTTAACTGTGGCCAGGAGGGTCATTGGGCCCATACCTGCCCTCGGCCACCTGCAGTTCCCCTGCAGGCGGCACCTAGCAGACGCCAGCCCCTGCCCCTCAACCAATCCCTTATTCTGCCCCTCAAACATTCCCCTACTCGGTAGCTAATCCATTTGGGGGTACGACACAATAGAGTTGCCGCACCCTTTTACCTCTCATTATCGTTGAGGAAGCTACTATCTCTTTGTCTGTTAATGGCCATCTCTTGAATTTCCCTATCGATACTGGAGCGACTTATTCTACCCTTCGGCCTGTGGAGGCACCTGATGTCACCCCCTCTAGGGATTCCATTTCCGTCATTGTCTCAGGACAACCGCTTTCACTGCCAGTTTCCAAAGAAGTGCCCTTTGACCTGAACGGAAGAAAAGGGTCCCATCGATTCCTCCTCAGGGCCTACATCCCGGTCAATGTTTTGGGTCGTGATCTCCTCTGCAAATTCGGTTGTACTTTAGACTGCTCTAACAACTCTATCACTCTTAAAGTTCCCGAGTCTGCTTACTCCACAGTCATCGGCTTTTTACAGGAAGATACTTTGCGCCATCCTCACGTTTGGTGGTGGAATTTCGGACATTGTGATTTATCCGAGAAACTCAGGACTGTGTTACTCCAGCTTCTGACTGACTGCCGTGTTTCCGCTGTGATAGCCATCCACCCGGCACTGCAGCACTGGCTTCAGGAGCTTCACTGCATGGTGCACTACTCTGCCTGCTCAGATCATTAGTATGCCCATGAGCTAACAGGCCATTTGGGTGTGTGCTATGTTCTTTCTGTATCTTCCCTTTGCGTTGGACCTGAAGGGGTTGCTGGTTCCATGTCCCTTCCTCTAACTGCCCAACCACTTTTCCATGCCCGGGATGTTGTGCCTCATGTTACTCTCTGTGCCTCCGTTGGTTATCAGGCCAGGGACCTTGGTCCTATGGTGTACCGCCTTCAGTGCACAGATCCCCAATCATCCATGGAATTGATAGACGGTTCCCTGATATCTATGATCAGGCTATCCAATTTTTTCCCTCTATGCCCTTTGAGTATGCTGCCTATTTTCAGCACCATGCTCTAGATTCTCTCGATGCCTTGGCAACTATCCCTGATACCTTGTGGGCAAAGGGTCCTAATGATGTTGGTCGGGTATTATCAGCAGAACCTTTTCGGGTGCGTTTGGGTCCCTCTAAACCCCTCCCTCAGAAAGCTCAGTACCCTCTTCATCCCGAAGCGCTGGAAGGCATAAAGCCTGTCCTTCAAGACCTTTTAAACTCCAGTGTTATTGTTCCCACTGTTAGCCCCTGCAAAACTCTTATACTCCCTGTGTGAAAACCAGGCAAAAATACCTGGCGGTTTTTCCAGGACTTGCGGGTGGTAAATGCTTGTGTGATCCCAGCCTGTCCAGTAGTAGCTAACCCGGCTACTATTCTTACCTGTGTTCCCCCTAACTCCACTTGTTATACTGTTGTTGACCTCTGTGGAGCCTTTTTCTCCATACCCATACACCCTGACTCTCAGTTTCTCTTCACTCTCACCTTTTATGGTACTCAGTATATATGGACTTGGATGCCCCAGGGGTATACGGAGAGCCCAACCATTTTCTCCTGTGCCCTGCAGGCTGATCTCGCCAATGTCTCCTTCCCCGGAGGTTCTACTCTCCTCCAGTACGTCGATGACTTGCTTCTTTGCTCTCCGTCTGAGCAAACTTGTCTCGACGACTCCCTCACCCTTTTGAAAGCCTTAGCTCATAAAGGCCATAAGGCCTCCTGTGAAAAGTTACAGTTTAGCCGATCCCATGTTGAGTATTTGGGCCATGTTCTCGATGGCCCCGCTCGACTCCTATCCAAACGCCGTGTCGACAGCATTATCTCCCTTCCCCTTCCCTGCGTTAAAAAGAATCTGACTCATTTTCTTGGCATGACGGGGTATTGTTGGCAGTGGATCCCTAATTATGCGGAACTCACTAGGCCCTTGCAGGATCTCGCCCTCTCTTCTGCCCCGAGGACCTCGCTTGGGAGTCAGACTCCCAAGTTGCTTTCGCGGCTCGCAAGACAGCCCTTATTTCTGCCCCCGCCCTCAGCCTTCCAGATTACACTAAACCTTTTCACCTTTATGTTCACGAGCATTGTGGCTTTTCACAGGGGGTACTTACCCCGTCCCATGAAGATGCCCAGCAACCAGTTGCTTACTACAGTACTCGCTTAGATCCTGTTGCGCGTGGTTATCCCTCCTGTATTTGATCCGTTGCGGCAGCCTACCTTGCTGTCGTCGCCGCCCAGTCCCTTACCCTTGGGTACCCTGTTGTTCTGCATGTTCCCCATGCAGTGCGGCTCTCCTTAACCGTTCGGCTACCCAACACCTTACCGCTGCCCGCGTCACCCGCTATGAGACAGCCCTTGTAGGGGATCCCTCATTAACTATTGTACGATGCACCACCCTCAACCCTGCTACCCTGTTACCCACAGAGGAAGATGGCAAGCTTCATGATTTCTCCACTATTGTCCGGCACTCCACCCTACCTCGCCCAGATCTGCAGGATCATCCTCTGTTAAATTCCGACCTCATCCTTTTTGTCAATGTCTCTTCAACTTGATCACCGAGCAGTGATTTACTTACCGGCTATGTTATCTGTGACTCTTACTCTGTTATTGAAGTATCTCGTCTCCTGCCATCCTGCTCTGCCCAGGCCACTGAACTTTCCGCCCTTACACAAGCTTGCATACTTGCTGCCAAACGATCAGCCGATATCTATACTGACTCTCGAAACGCTTTCAGTGTGACTTTGGGCAACTTTGGAAGCGCCGGGAACACCTCACATCAGCAGGAACCCCCATCCACCATGGGCAGCTCATCGCTAATCTTTTAACAGCTATCCAGCTCCCCTCCTCCCTTGCTGTTATTAAATGCTCTGCCCATACACAGGGCAATGATTTTGTTTCTCAAGGTAATGATAGGGCTGACCATGCCCCCCGTGCGGCCGCGGCCAGTCTCACTGGGTCTGTGGTTCCCCTTTGTTATCAGGCTGCAACCCCTTCTCCTGTAGCTAGTCTAACTGATCTTATTCACTTGCAGTCACAGGCATCTACCCGTGAACAAAACAGTTGGACTCAAGCATCATGCGCACAATGCTCTGACGGCCTCTGGATTTCTTCTGATGGCCGTGCTGTTGCCCCTGCTTCACTCCTGCCCTGGATTGCCTGCATGTAACATGCCTGCATGTACCCATGCGGGCAATGGGGGGATGAACAGAATGGCACAGTAGATGTGGTTTGTGCCTGGGTTTTTTGCTATGGCAGCTCAAATAGCTTCACAATGTCTGCTTTGTCAACGACATAACCCAGGCCAGATGCCCACAGTGATTGCTGGTATGGGACCCCAACCATGGGGCCCATTTGTACACCTACAAATGGACTTTATACAATGGCCTAAATGAATGGGATATAATTATGTTTTAGTTATAGTATGTTTGTTCACGCGATGGGTGGAGGTGTATCCCACCCAACAAAATTATGCTGTTATTATTGCAAAATTGTTGTTACATGAATACATACCCAGGTTTGAGATACCAGAGATTTTATCAAGTGATAATGAAACTGCTGAAGGCCTTACAATGCAACCACCACCTTTCCTGCCCATACCACCCCCAGTCCACTGGGGCAGTGGAAAGACAAAACAGTATTCTGAAAAACAAATGAGCTAAATTATGTGAGGAAACTAGTTTGAAATGGCCTGCAGCTCTACCCCTGGCACTCATGACTATGCGCTCTCACCCTAACCATACCACCTCCTTTTACCCTTATGAAGTTATAATGGGACATCCAATGCGCCTCCCAGTGGTCCCACCTTTGTCTGCTAGGGAAATGGACATCCATGCTATGGATGAGGGAATGATTACATACAGTATAGCGCTTACTAATTCTCTCAAAAGCTTGCATATGCAGGTAATAGAAGCTCAGAAAAAGCCCACCATTGAAGATTGCCATCAATACCAGCCTGGGGATCTAGTCCTGGTAAAGACCTTCAGGAGAAAGAACTGTTTGGAATCTCGATGGGAGGGTCCTGCTCACACCCATTCAGCCGAGAAATTTAAAGGACGACCCTTGTGGACCCATGCATCGTACGTCAAGTGGACGCTGACCTCGGATGGAAGTGCTGGTGCAGGAACTTTAACTGAGCCGTCAGAATGTTGACTCTGATTTGGATCCTGTCCTGCATGGTCCTTACGGGGGCATGGACTACCAATTCTGCAGTTCAATGAATGCAGGCCGTAGCCTCGCAAGTCAATCGGACTAAGTGTTGGATTTGTACTCATTTTCCTGTTAACCCCTCCTCCTCCAAGATGCATTTTCTGGCTCTCCCCTCAGACTTCACATGGTCCTTAGGTTATACAGGGGCCATCATCCATCAAGAGCCCATTTGGAGACGGGAGCCCACCTTTGTGGTTGGTAAGGGCCTGGCCTGGCTATGCGTTAGGAGAAATTATACCAAGGGTATACTCGGGTGGGTGAGCTGCCATTGGGGTCCTGTGCCTACCTTGCTGATTATAATTACTGGGAAGGCCGATTCCGGTTCCACAACCAGTCTGGTCCTATGACTACCTTTTGGGAGTGCAAGGCCAATGAGGTGATGTGTCTTTCGCAGGCCCCGAGATCTGAGGATAGACTCACATACTTTAATGGGGTTGGGTGTGATTGTCAACAATCATACAATCTCACATTAAATAATTCCACATCCAGCTGGACTTCTATTGGCTACTACACTGAAGGATTTGGGACTTGCAGCTACAAAAATCTGTCTGGTTGCCCTGACTTGTTGGCTCTGCGAGATGGTATGACCAGACAAATTCCTCTTTTGTCTGGGACCGGTTCAGCTTTTGCCAAAATTTCACTTATTGGTACCCTACCCTTATTCGCAATGGCTCATTCTGGCTTTGTGGAAACAGGGCATACAAAACCCTCCCTGTCAATTGGGCGGGCACCTGCACCATTGGCTATATTGTCCCTGAGGCCTTTGGGGTCAAGAACCTTACTATTCACTCTCTGCACAACCATCTAGGGCCTGTGAAGCGTCATAAACGATCAACCTGGAACCCGCTTGTCACCTGCAACAGCGGATTCCACAAATTGGTCCGTGCCTTCATCCCAGGTCTAGGGGTCTCGGAGCAGGAAAAAGCCATTATTAATATTTCCGCTACAATGGAACTTACTGAGAATAAAACTGTTGACGCCATTCAGAGTCTGCAGTTGGAAGCTAAGTCCCTATCCAAGGTTGTCCTCCAGAACCGTATGGCCCTGGATTTCCTGCTAGCAGCGGAGAGGGGAGTCTGTGCAGCCATTAATGAAACATGTTGTTTTTACATTAACAAGGACCAGAGGATTGAGACTGATATGCATTTCGTTCAGGACCAAGTACACCTCCTCCATGCAGTTGCCCAGGAGAAATCCTTTGACTGGTGGGGGTGGCTCCCTAATATCGGTGGGTGGTTTGGGGGCCTTTTCAAAACTCTCCTCAAATACCTTGTCATAGGCCTTGCCCTGCTCATTGTCCTGTATGTAGTTATCCCACTCATCCTCTGTTGCATTCGCTCTGACTGCCGACTATAGAACATTCAGAGATCTGGTGGCAAGCCAGTTGCCTATTCCCTCCCTCTCCTCAGGAATCAGGATTCCACTGAGGATGAAGCTCGGCAACTAGGATACATAGAACTTGGCTAAGGGTGGTGGATTGTCCTTTTAGGACAAAAGGGGGGACGTGTGGTGGCCTAGACAACTATAGGGAACCCATTTAGTGCTAAAAGGCTTAATGGAGAAGTTAGAAGTTGAATGAAATGCCTAGGCCCAAGAAAAAAATACTGCAGCCTTGAAGAAAAATACCATCTTGTCTGCCCACTGTTGCAGGATGAGCCCTGAGACATTCCATGTTGTTCTTTCTCAGGCTGAATGTAATCAAAGATGTGATAACCAAGTGCGTAAGCACCACATCTGTTATGGTGGGAATGGAAATTTACTAAAATATGGATTGATCAGTTAACTTATGCAAATAAGCAGATTGAGTTGAGCAAAATTTACTGATTGGTTGTAAAATGCTTTTAAACAAGTGTTCGTGTATTCTGCTTTTAGATGGTACAATAGCTCTCATTGTATTGTTCTCCCTTGTGCACAAGTAATAAATGGGGTTTCTACCTATTAATGATGCCTTGGTGTGATTAATCTCCGACAGAAGCAGAGGTTATGATCTGAAGTTGTTGACTTCAGTGTTGACTGCAGAAGGCTGTAGAGTGCTGAATAGAAAGATAAGTGCTGTTCCTTGAGCTTCTATTGATCATCACTGAAACAATGTAGCAGGCCAAGGGCAGAAAGGTCAGCATGGGAGTAAGGTGAAGAAGTAAAAGGCTGGATATTGGAAACCAAGTCAATGAAGTTTTCCAGTTCATGGAGAGTGAAGGAGGCAACTCTGTTACAGTCATCACTGTTCCAGAAAAATAAATGGGAACAGGGGCCTGAGTAGGACTGGAATAATGAATGTTCCACATATCCCAAAAAAGGCAGGTATAATTGGGACCCATGTGGGGGCCAACAGCAGCACCTTTTATTTGAAGCTGTCCCGATATTGCCGGCTTGATTGTGGAAGTGGGTATTTAAACCTTTCCTAATTTTCAAGGCTTTGGAAAGCAACATGTTTGACACCAGCTCAGAGGTGTCATGAATCGTGTGGGAACAATATTTTAGAGTCAGGAACCCTATGAAAGGTAAGTTCAGAAGTTGTTGCCAACTTTAAATGCCATAATGAAACACCATTTCACACATTATATATGTTTTTAACACATTGATTACTGATAGGACTTTCTTTTTAAAAAGTAAGTGCCCATTAAATTGAACAACAGTGTGAAGGTGTAAAAGTTTTCAGATGCATTGGAGTACATTATCCATGAATAAAGTCCTTATTCTGCCCTGCACAATAGTGAAATTCAGTTTGATTGTGTGAAATGTCCACTTTGCTTTCATGTTCCCTTGACAGATGACTGAGCTTTCACTGTCTTTGAATTTCAGCTCAGCCATCTGTTTGACTGTTTCAAAACTTTGACAGAGTACTGAGCCCCATCAAAGCCTTCAAAGTCTTTAATGTTGACATAGTTATTCAATGAAATCTCATTAGAATGCTTGGCTGACTTACAAATCCACTAATGGATTCAACTAAGCAGGGGTTGTTTATACAGTTGTTCAGTGAAATCTCATTATGAATGCTTTCCTGGTTTTAAATCTGCTAATGGATTCTGCTCAATAGGGTTGTGACAAAGTTGTCAGGAGAAATGTGAGCTTGATTGTTTTGGCAGATTTTTGAGCTGTTAAGAGGATTATGTTTTTAAGTGGATTTTCTAGTTGTTTATTTTCACAAATGTGTGAGCATGTCAAAGACTACCTAATGTTTAATAGAGCTTGTGTATTCTGTATATAATGGATACTGGGTAAATGGGTTGGAGGATGAGGGGGTTTGAGGGGTGGGATGGGAGGTGAGAAGGTACAGGTTAGGCGCAGGTTCATCGCCAGAACTGGGCTGATGGCTCAGTGAATGGAAGTGAACCATTTAACCCAGCAGGCCAGACTCCAGCTGTTCCCAATTCTCTGCCATGAAAATAGTACTCGTGGGCAATGCCAGTCAGGAAGCAAGAATGCAATGTCAGGAAACCCCTGACTCCTGCCTCCAAGATGAAAATCCAGCAGTAAGGCTACATTTCATAAGAGTTATACAGCATAGGAGACCATTTGATCCTGCACACTTTGAAAGAGCTGACAAATTTAATCTCACACCCTAGATTGTTTTTCCATAACACTGAAAACTATGTCCAGTTGCCTGTAGAAAGTTTCATCAGGTCACAGACCTGAAACATTGTGGCAGATTTTCATCTTGGGAGATAGGGATAAGTCAGAGGATTTCCTGACATTGTGATCCTGCCTCCTGACCTGCAGTGCCCGCCCACAATATTTTCATTGTCAGGTCTAGAGTTGGGCCTGCTGCTGAAGGTGGCCAAGCTAAAAGGCCTGCCTCCATTTGTTGAGTCATTAGCCCAGTTCTGGAGATGACTGTGAGCACCCTAATCCTCAGCCCTTACCCCCTCACCCTATGTGACATCCATCTTGCGCCTGCAGCTCATCAACCTTATTTGTAATAGTCCTTGCATTAGCACATAGATTCCAACAGCATGCCAGTCTGCTGTGCATGTTTTGCCTGTCTAATTCCCATTCTTTATTCTGTTGCTATTTTTTCTCCAGTTTCCTAGTTTTCTATGAATCTTGTCTCTCCTCTCTGCTGCAACATCCTGGTTCCCCTCCTCTGCCAAAATAGTCGATGGTGCCTACATTAATTGACAGTCACAAGAGAACGAACAGACGGCTTTTATGAGACCACAGCTGATGACCCCAATTCCAAACCTCCACACAGCAGAGCACAGATTCTGTGAGATACATGCCATCATCCAATCATCATATGGTTGCTGAGGCAACAGTTCCATTTTTTGGACTGTTCAGGCAGAATTATTTACGGTATTCCAGGCAAAATCTTCAAAAAATCATCATCATCTTCTGGATACAATCAGGCATATTGGACTAATAATTCAGAGGTCTGGACTAATGATCCTGAAACATGAGTTTAATTCGCAACACAGCAACTGGGGCATTTAACTTCAGTTACTTACATAAATCTTGGGGGAAGTAGGTGGTATAAGTAATGGAGACCATGAAACAACTGGATTTTTGTTTAAAAACCCATCTAGTCCCCTATTAGTCAATAGAGTAGGAAATCCACCTCCCTTACCCAGTCTGGCCCACATGTAACTCCAGATTTACAGTAATGTGACTGACTCTTAACTGTCATCTGAAATGGCCCAGCAAACCACTCAGCTGTATCAAACTGCTATAGAAGAGCCAAATAGAATAAAACTGGATTGACTACCCAACATTGACAAACGCACCAGAAACGACAAAGGCACACCCTGATAAAAACAAAAAAACTGTGGATGCTGGAAATCCAAAACAAAAACAAAAACAGAATTACCTGGAAAAACTCAGCAGGTCTGGCAGCATTGGCGGAGAAGAAAAGAGTTGACGTTTCGAGTCCTCATGACCCTTCGACAGAACTTGAGTTCGAGTCCAAGAAAGAGTTGAAATATAAGCTGGTTTAAGGTGTCTGTGGGGGGGCGGAGAGAGAGAGAGAGAGGTGGAGTGGGGGTGTGGTTGTAGGGACAAACAAGCAGTGATAGAAGCAGATCATCAAAAGATGTCAACAACAATAGAACAAAAAAACACATAGGTGTTAAAGTTGGTGATATTATCTAAACGAATGTGCTAATTAAGAATGGATGGTAGGGCACTCAAGGTATAGCTCTAGTGGGGGTGGGGAGAGCATAAAAGATGTAAAAAAATATATAAAATAAATAAATAAATATTTTTTTTTTCTTTTTCTCTTTTTATAATGGAAATAGGTGGGAAAAGGAAAATCTATATAATTTATTGGAAAAAAAAAAGAAAAGGAAGGGGGAAACAGAAAGGGGGTGGGGATGGGGGAGGGAGCTCATGACCTAAAGTTGTTGAATTCAATATTCAGTCCGGATGGCTGTAAAGTGCCTAGTCGGAAGATGAGGTGTTGTTCCTCCAGTTTGCGTTGGGCTTCACTGGAACAATGCAGCAAGCCAAGGACAGACATGTGGGCAAGAGAGCAGGGTGGAGTGTTAAAATGGCAAGCGACAGGGAGGTTTGGGTCATTCTTGCGGACAGACCACAGGTGTTCTGCAAAGCGGTCGCCCAGTTTACGTTTGGTCTCTCCAATGTAGAGGAGACCACATTGGGAGCAACGAATGCAGTAGACTAAGTTGGGGGAAATGCAAGTGAAATGCTGCTTCACTTGAAAGGAGTGTTTGGGTCCTTGGACGGTGAGGAAAGAGGAAGTGAAGGGGCAGGTATTGTATCTTTTGCATGGGCATGGGGTGGTGCCATAGGAGGGGGTTGAGGAGTAGGGGGTGATGGAGGAGTGGACCAGGGTGTCCCGGAGGGAGCGATTCCTACGGAATGCCGATAGGGGGGGGTGAAGGGAAGATGTGTTTGGTGGTGGCATCATGCTGGAGTTGGCGGAAATGGCGGAGGATGATCCTTTGAATGCGGAGGCTGGTGGGGTGATAAGTGAGGACAAGGGGGACCCTATCATGTTTCTGGGAGGGAGGAGAAGGCGTGAGGGTGGATGCGCGGGAGATGAGCCGGACACGGTTGAGGGCCCTGTCAATGACCGTGGGTGGAAAACCTCGGTTAAGGAAGAAGGAGGACATGTCAGAGGAACTGTTTTTGAAGGTAGCATCATCGGAACAGATGCGACGGAGGCGAAGGAACTGAGAGAATGGGATGGAGTCCTTACAGGAAGCGGGGTGTGAGGAGCTGTAGTCGAGATAGCTGTGGGAGTCGGTGGGTTTGTAATGGATATTGGTGGACAGTCTATTACCAGAGATTGAGACAGAGAGGTCAAGGAAGGGAAGGGAAGTGTCAGAGATGGACCACGTGAAAATGATGGAGGGGTGGAGATTGGAAGCAAAATTAATAAATTTTTCCAAGTCCCGACGAGAGCATGAAGCGGCACCAAAGTAATCAACGAAGTACCGGAGGAAGAGTTGTGGAAGGGGGCCGGAGTAGGACTGGAACAAGGAATGTTCCACATACCCCATAAAGAGACAGGCATAGCTGGGGCCCATGCGGGTACCCATAGCCACACCTTTTATTTGGAGGAAGTGAGAGGAGTTGAAGGAGAAATTGTTCAGCGTGAGAACAAGTTCAGCCAGACGGAGGAGAGTAGTGGTGGATGGAGATTGTTCGGGCCTCTGCTCAAGGAAGAAGCTAAGGGCCCTCAGACCATCCTGGTGGGGGATGGAGGTGTAGAGGGATTAGACGTCCATGGTGAAGAGGAAGCGGTTGGGGCCAGGGAACTGGAAATTGTTGATGTGACGTAAGGTGTCAGAGGAATCACGGATGTAGGTGGGAAGGGACTGGACAAGGGGAGAGAGAAGGGAGTCAAGATAACGAGAAATGAGTTCTGTGGGGCAGGAGCAAGCTGAGACAAGGGTGGTGCTGTTGTTGTCTGGCGCACTGACCTCTACCTCGCAGAGGCTGAGCGTCAACTCGCAGACACTTCCTCCTACCTCTCCCTGGACCATGACCCCATCACTGAACATCAAGCCATTGTTTCCAGGATTGTCACTGACCTCATCTCCTCTGGGGATCTCCCTCCCACAGCTTCCAACCTGATCGTCGCCCAACCTTGGATGGCCCGCTTCTATCTCCTACCCAAAATCCACAAACAGAACTGCCCCAGTAGACCGATCGTCTCAGCTTGCTCCTGCCCCACAGAACTCATTTCTCGTTATCTTGACTCCCTTCTCTCTCCCCTTGTCCAGTCCCTTCCCACCTACATCCGTGATTTCTCTGACACCTTACGTCACATCAACAATTTCCAGTTCCCTGGCCCCAACCGCTTCCTCTTCACCATGGACGTCCAATCCCTCTACACCTCCATCCCCCACCAGGATGGTCTGAGGGCCCTTAGCTTCTTCCTTGAACAGAGGCCCAAACAATCCCCATCCACCACTACTCTCCTCCGTCTGGCTGAACTTGTTCTCACGCTGAACAATTTCTCCTTCAACTCCTCTCACTTCCTCCAAATAAAAGGTGTGGCTATGGGTACCCACATGGGCCCCAGCTATGCCTGTCTCTTTATGGGGTATGTGGAACATTCCTTGTTGCAGTCCTACTCCGGCCCCCTTCCACAACTCTTTCTCCGGTACATCGATGATTACTTCGGTGCCGCTTCATGCTCTCGTCGGGACTTGGAAAAATTTATTAATTTTGCTTCCAATCTCCAACCCTCCATCATTTTCACGTGGTCCATCTCTGACACCTCCCTTCCCTTCCTTGACCTCTCTGTCTCAATCTCTGGTAATAGACTGTCCACCAATATCCATTACAAACCCACCGACTCCCACAGCTATCTCGACTACAGCTCCTCACACCCCGCTTCCTGTAAGGACTCCATCCCATTCTCTCAGTTCCTTCGCCTCCGTCGCATCTGTTCCGATGATGCTACCTTCAAAAACAGTTCCTCTGACATGTCCTCCTTCTTCCTTAACCGAGGTTTTCCACCCACGGTCGTTGACAGGGCCCTCAACCGTGTCCGGCCCATCTCCCGCGCATCCACCCTCACGCCTTCTCCTCCCTCCCAGAAACATGATAGGGTCCCCCTTGTCCTCACTTATCACCCCACCAGCCTCCGCATTCAAAGGATCATCCTCCGCCATTTCCGCCAACTCCAGCATGATGCCACCACCAAACACATCTTCCCTTCACCCCCCCCATCGGCATTCCGTAGGAATCGCTCCCTCCGGGACACCCTGGTCCACTCCTCCATCACCCCCTACTCCTCAACCCCCTCCTATGGCACCACCCCATGCCCACGCAAAAGATGCAACACCTGCCCCTTCACTTCCTCTCTCCTCACCGTCCAAGGACCCAAACACTCCTTTCAAGTGAAGCAGCATTTCACTTGCATTTCCCCCAACTTAGTCTACTGCATTCGTTGCTCCCAATGTGGTCTCCTCTACATTGGAGAGACCAAACGTAAACTGGGCGACCGCTTTGCAGAACACCTGTGGTCTGTCCGCAAGAATGACCCAAACCTCCCTGTCGCTTGCCATTTTAACACTCCACTCTGCTCTCTTGCCCACATGTCTGTCCTTGGCTTGCTGCGTTGTTCCAGTGAAGCCCAACGCAAACTGGAGGAACAACACCTCATCTTCCGACTAGGCACTTTACAGCCATCCGGACTGAATATTGAATTCAACAACTTTAGGTCGTGAGCTCCCTCCCCCATCCCCACCCCCTTTCTGTTTCCCCCTTTTCTTTTTTTTTCCAATAAATTATATAGATTTTCCTTTTCCCACCTATTTCCATTATAAAAAGAGAAAAAGAAAAAAAAAATTATTTATTTATTTTATATATTTTTTTTCACATCTTTTATGCTCTCCCCACCCCCACTAGAGCTATACCTTGAGTGCCCTACCATCCATTCTTAATTAGCACATTCGTTTAGATAATATCACCAACTTTAACTTTAACACCTATGTGTTCTTTTGTATTATTGTTGTTGACATCTTTTGATGATCTGCTTCTTTCACTGCTTGTTTGTCCCTACAACCACACCCCCACTCCACCTCTCTCTCTCTCTCTCTCTCTCTCCGCCCCCCACAGACACCTTAAACCAGCTTATATTTCAACTCTTTCTTGGACTCGAACTCAAGTTCTGTCGAAGGGTCATGAGGACTCGAAACATCAACTCTTTTCTTCTCCGCCGATGCTGCCAGACCTGCTGAGTTTTTCCAGGTAATTCTGTTTTTGTTTTTGTAAAGGCACACCCTGCCCAGTTGATTCTATAAAGCCCTTGTCACTAACATCTGGGCACTGGTTCCAAAATTGGAAGAGCTGTTCCACAGACAAGTCAAGAAACATCCTGACATAATCATACTCACCAAATCAGACCTTAGAGACAATGTACCAGACATCGCCAACATCCGTTATAAAAATATATAAAAACAACAAGTCAGGAAGGCATATGGCATACTTGCCTTCATTGGCAGGGGTATTGAGTATAAAAGCTGGGAAGCCATGCTGCAGCTGTATAGAACCTTGGTTAGGCCACACTTGGAATATTGCATGCAATCCTGGTCACCACATTACCAGAATGATATGGAGGTGTTGGAGAGGGTGCCAAGGAGGTTTACCAGGTTATTAGCTATGAGGAGAGGTTGGAGAAACTCGGGTTGTTCTCAGTAGAGTGACGGAGATTGAGGGGTGACTTAATAGAAGTTTACAAAAGTATGAGTGGCATGGTCAGAGTAGATAGTCAGAAGCTTTTTCCCAGGGTGGAAGAGTCAATTACTAGAGGACATAGATTTAAGGTGAGAGGAGAAAACTATAGAGGAGATGTGCGGGGCAAGTTTCTTACACAAAGGGTAGTGAATGCCTGGAATTCGCTGCCAGAGGAGGTGGTGGAAGCAGGTATGATAATGGTGTTTAAGAGGCAACTTGACAAATACATGAATAGGATGGGAATAGAGGAATACGGACCCCAGAGGTGCAAAATGTTTTAGTTGACGGGCAATATGATCGGCGCAGGCTTAGAGGGCCGAAGGGCCTGTTCCTGTGCTGTACTTTTCTTTGTTCTTTGTTCTTTATCCCTGGGTATGTCCTGTTCCACCGTCAGGGCAGACCTACCAGAGGTGACAGCATGGTGGTATACAGACCGGAGGGTGTGACTCTGAGAGTCATCAACAATGATTTCAGACCCCATGAAGTCTCACAGCATCAGGTTAAACCTGGTCAAGGAGACCTCTTACTGATTACCACCTACCAACCTCCCTCAGCTGATGAATCAATTATCTTTCATGTTGGAAACTACTTGGAAGAAGCACTAAGGATAGTAAGGGCACAGGATATACTCTGGGTAGGGGACTTCAATGTCCATCACCAAGAGTAGTCTGGTAGCACCATGACTGACCAAATTGGCTAGTCCTGAAGGATATAATCTGGCAGACTGGGCCTGCAATAGATCACCAAGGAAGCAACACAAAACCTACCTGACCTTGCCCTCACCAATCTATTTGTCATAGATGCATCTGTCCATAACAGTATTGGTAGGAGTGACCATCATGCAGACCACTTGGTGATTTAGTCCCATATTCACACGAATATGGCACTATCGTGTGGCACTATCACTTTGCCAAATTAGATAGATTCAGAAAGGATCTAGCAGCTCAAAGTTAGGTTCATTCATTAGGTTCTGTGGGCCATTGGCAACAGCAGAGTTGTACGCCACAACAATCTGTAACCACATAGCCTGGCATATTTCTTATTGGACCATTACCATCAAGCCAGGAGACCAAACCTGGTTTGATGAGGAGTGTAGGACAGCATGCCAGGAGCAGCACCATGCATGCCTAAAAATGAGGTGCCAACCTGGGGAAGCTATAATACAGGACAATATGCTTACTGAACTGCAGAAATAGCATGCTATTAACAGAGCTAAGCAATCTCACGTGCAACGGATCAGCAATTCTGCCACATCCTGTCAAGGTTGGTGGTGGACAATTAAGCAACTAAAAGGAAGAGGAACCCCCACAAACATTCCCATCCTCAACAATAACAGACCCAGTACGTGGGTGTAGAAGTGTTTGCAACCAGCTTTGGTCAGAAGTGCCCAGTGAATGATCCATCTTGACATAACCCTATGGGCCTCACCTGCCACCCATCCTCCCTCCACCCCTAACTCACCTTGGGGGAGGGTAGAAGAAACCAACCATGTCTCTGAAATGGCCATTTATTTCTATTTGTGTTATCAATTCATCCATCTTCTTACGAGTGCTGTGTGCATTCAGATAAAAAGCTTTAAATTCTTTCTTTTAAACGTTTTCCCTACTCTGACCTTACTTGCTGGTGCACCCTTATGTTTGAATGCTCTGTCCCTTCCTGTCACACTCTGGTTATCATTACCCACACCACTCCCTGCTCTATTGCCAGGTCCTTTCTCTTTAACTTGCAAAATCGCCTTTCATGTGAAACCTCCCCCACTCCACTACCCATCTTATGGGTTTCACGAAGGAAATCCTGGTCTGGCCCTAGTTACATAATTTGCCATTACTCTGGTCCTCAGATGAAGGCCATCCCAACGGTTCAGCTCCCTCTTTCCTAGTACTAGTGCCCCATGAATCAAAACCCATTTCTCCTAAACCAATCTTTGAGCCACACATTCAACTCTCTGATCTTATATGCCCATGTCAATTTGCTCGTGACTCAGGTGGTAATCCAAGATTTATTACCATTGTGGATCTGCTTTTTCATTTAGCTCCTAGCTGTTCAAACTCCCTCAGCAGAACTTCTTCCTTAGTCATTGATGCCCCCATGGACCACGGCAATTGAATCTTTCTCCCACTCTACAGCTCTGAGGAGGTATCCTTAACCCTGCATAAGGCAGGCAACACAGCAGTTGGGACTCATGCTCTTGGCTGCAGAGTACAGTATCCATCCCCATAACTATGTTCCCTACTACAACTACATTCCTTTTTACTCCTAGTACTTGAATGGCCCCTTCACCATTATGATGAGTTTGCTCATTCTCCCTGTAGTCCCTGTTCTCATCCACATAAGATGCAAGAACATCAAACTTGTTGATAATTGTAGGGTTGAGCTTTATCCATTGTTACTTTGTGGATCCCCACACCTGCCTCATTCGCAGTCATACCCTCCTGTCCCTGATATTGAACCTAACCTGAGGGGGAAGGCTATGGCATAGTGGTATTGTCATCAGACTAGTAATCCAGAGACCCAGGGTAATGCTCTGGGGACCTGGGGCAGGATTTTACCGTTGGTGAGCAGGGGCAGGGCCCGCTTGCCGACACATAAAATGACTTTGGGCAGAACTCCCAAAGTCACCGCGCCCCATTTAAATTTTCAGGAAGGCGGGGGCGCAGCAAAATCAGCTAATTGAGGCCATTGACAGATCAATTAAAGTAATTAATGGTCCTGCCCGTCCAGCCTTAAGGCTGGCGGGCAGGCCAAGAGCCCCGGCAGCAACTAGAAAAATCATGAAACCTCATCCACCGGCGAGATGAGGTTTCATGTAGGGTTTTAAAAATGTGAATAAAATTTTTTTGGAAATTATGAACATGTCCCAACTCATGTGACATTGTCACATGAGGGGACATTTTGTCACATGAGGGGACATGTAAGGGAATTTTCTTTTCTATTTTTAATATTTCTGAAAGTAGAGGTGATCTCCCTGAGACAGCACTTAGACTCAGGGAGATCAGTACGCTCTTTCATGCCTACAACCAACTGATCAGATCTAAGTTCTGCTGTCCTGCCACATCCAGTCGTGAATGGTGTTGGACAATTAAACAACTCACTGATGGAGGAACCCAGCACAGCAGCGCAAAAGATAAGGATACAATCTTCAGCCAGAAGTGCCAAGTGGATGATCCATCTCAGCCTCCTCCTGAGGTCTCCAGCATCACAGATGCCAGTCGTCAGCCAATTCGATTCACTCCACGTGATATCAAGAAATGGCTGAAGGCACTGGATACTGCAAAGACTATGGGCCCTGACAACATGCTAGCAATAGTACTGAAGACTTGTGCCCCAGAATATGCCGTGCCCCTAGCCAAGCTGTTCCAGTACAGCTACAACACTGGCATCTGCTCAGCTATATGAAAAATTGCCCAGGTATGTCCTGTACACAAAAAGCAGGACAAATCTAACCTGACCAATTACTGCCCCATCAGCCTACTCTCCATCATCAGTAAAGTAATGGAAGGGGTCATCAACAGTCCTATCAAGTGGCACTTGCTTAGCAATAAACTGATACCCAGTTTGGGTTCCGCCAGGGTCACTCAGCTCCTGACCTCATTACAGCCTTGGTTCAAACATGGACAAAGGAACTGAACTCCCAAGCTGAGGTGAGAGTGACTGCCCTTGACATCAAGGCAGCATTTGACTAAGTATGGCATCAAGGAGCCCGCTGGTTGGAGTCAAACCTAGCACAAAGAAAAATGGTTGTGGTTGTTGGAGGTCAGCCCTCTCAGCTTCAGGGCATCACTGCAGGAGTTTCTCAGGGTAATGTCCTCAGCCCAACCATCTTCAGCTGCTTCATCAATGACCTTCCTTCCATCATAAAGTCAGAAGTGGAAATGTTCCATGATGATTGCAAATGTTCAGCACCATTCGCAACTCCTCAGATACTGAAGCAGTCCATGTCCAAATGCAGCAAGACCTGGACAATACCCAGGCTTGAGCTGACAAGTGACAAGTAACATTCACGCCACACACGTGCCAGCCAATAACCATCTCCAACAACAGGAAATCCAACCATTGCCCCTTGACATTCAATGGCATTACCATCACTGAATCCCCCACTATCAACATCCTTGGGGTTACCATTGACCAGAAACTGAACTGGACTAGTCTTATAAATACTGTGGCTACAAGAGCAGGTCAGAGGCTAGGAATCGTGTGACCTCGTGACTCCTCAAAGCCTGTCCACCATCTACAAGGCACAAGTCCAGAGTGTGATGGAATACTCCCCACTTGTCTGGATTAGTGCAGATCCCACAACACTCAAGAAGCTTGAAACTGTCCAGGACAAAGCAGCCCACTTGATTGGCACCACATCCACAAACATTCACTCCCTCCACCTCTAAAGCACAGTAGCAGCAGTGTGTACCATCTACAAGGCACACTGCAGGAATTCACCAAGGCTCTTTCAATAGCACCTACCAAACCCATGACCACTATCATCTAGAAGGACAAAGGCAGCATATAGATGGGAACACCACCACCTGGAAGTTCCCCTCCAAGTCACTCACCATCCTGACTTGGAAATATGTTGCTGTTCCTTCACTGTCACTGGGTCAAAATCCTGGAACCCCCTCCCTAACAACACTGTGGGTGTACCTACACCACATGGACTGCAGCAGTTCAAGAAGGCAGCTTACCACCACTTTCTCAAGGGCAATTCGGGATGGGCAATAAATGCTGGCTCAGCCAGCAAAGCCCACATCCCGAGAAAGAATTTAAAAAAAAGGGTATGACTGCCTCGTGGAACAAAGTTTCCAAATAGCTTTCCATCTCCCTGATGCATCGCAGCATCCAGAGGTCAGACTCTACCGGCCAAAGTGAAAACTTGCCCAGATCTGTCCTGTCCACAAATACAGGGCAAATAGTGAAGCAGCCTGTGCCCACATGTAGCAAGAACTGGACAACATTCAGGCTAGGGCTGATAAGTGGCAAGCTGTGCTTATGCCACACAAATGCCATCTCCAGCAAGGAGTTAAATCACCTCCCTTTGACATTCCATGGTATTATTGTTGTCGAATTCCCCCATGATCAACATTGTGTGGGTCACGATTTACTAGAAACTTAACTGGACCAGTCACATAAATACTGTGGCTACAAGAGCAGGTCAGAATCTGAGTATATTCTGCGTCGAGTACTGGCTTCCTGACTCATCAAAGCTTTTCCACCATCTACAAGGCAAGAGTCAGAAGTGTAATGGAATACTCACCAATTGCCTGGATTGCTCCAACAACACTCAAGAAGTGATACCGTTCAAGATTTGCATCCCATTCACCACTTTAAACATTTACTCCTTCCACCACTGGAGCACTGTTGCCACAGTCTATAAGATGCACTGCAGTTATGGCATAGCTGATGGTAAATGCTGAGTTGTGCAAATCCCAAAGGGAAACTTGAAACAACTGCCACAACTTGTTTTGCAATTTGTATAAATTTTGAGATGTGTGCCTTGAATTCAGTAGTAATAAGACCACCAAGTCTTACAGGTTTTTACGAAACTAGATTAAACATTTATTAAAAGAAGAAATGTATTTAAATACATACATTGATCTGCAAATTATTTCTATGACAACTTGTAAATCCCCTAATCAATCTAACTCCCAGTTACACTTTCATTAAGGCAATAATAAGGCACATAGATTTTAAAAGACCTAGGCAAAGAAACATGATAGCCTGAACAAATGACTTTCCAAGTGAATTTCCTTAACTTCAGTCCTTTGAAGACAGCAGCTTGAGGCATAGATGAGGAAGGCTTTTTCACACACTTGTAAGATCTTAAAAATATCTTCCCTTACAAAACAGTCTTCTTTTCCCTATACATATCTTCCTCTTTGAATGCAAATACCCATTGTTTCACTATGTCTTTGGACTTTATCTCCCTGATAATAAAATCCTCTCATAGCACTAAGTTTTACCAGTAACATTTGGAAAATAAACACACTGGGCAGAATTTTGCTGTCGGCGAGCAGGAGGTGGGGCCTGCTCACCTACCTGTAAAATGACACGGGATGATGTCGGGCGGAACCCCCGACGTCACCCCGCCCCATTTAAATTTTCAGGAAGGCGGGGAGGCAGCAAAATCAGCTGCGGGCCCGTCGACCTGTCAATGGCCAATTGAGACCATTGACAGGATCATTTAACCAATTAAATGACCTGCCCGTCCAACCTTAAGGTTGGCAGGCAGGCCAGGAGCCTTGGCGGCAAACAGAGAAAACATGAAACCTCATGCAGTGGTGGGATGAGGTTCCATGCAGGGTTTTAAAAATTGTCATATAGTTATTCTGTAAATTATGAACATGTCCCAACTCATGTGACATTGTCACATGACGGGGACATGTAAGCGAATTTTTTTGTCTATCTTTGATATGTTTCAAAGTCTAGGCGATCTCCCTGAGGCTACACTTAGCTGAATTCTTCACTTGTGAACTAAGGGCCATTGTCACTCATCACAATGCCTGGAACACTGTAACAACTGGCCTTTCAGCCATTCTACTATTTTTCTCATCATCATTGAAGTCAGCTGGTCTAACTCTCAGTAACCAGAATAGTAGTCTACAGTGACAAGATAATCAATTCCTGCCAAAGTGAAGAGGTGTACTTCCAGCTTCATCCATGGTCTGCTGGGGATGTCATGTGTCATCAATGACTCTCTAGTTTGGTACTCGTTAAATGCACCACACTGGCCAATGTGATCTTTAATTTCATTACTCTTGTTTGGCCGGTAAAGCACATCTCTTGCCTGTCTCAGAGTTGACTCAATTTTTTGTTGGCTTGCATACATACACTTCAGTGCCTCTCCTCTCATCCCCCTAGGGATGGTGACTGCATTTCCTTCGTATAAGATGCAACCTTGGGCTGTCAGTTCATCTTGGTATGCCCAATGTGCTCTTGTGACCACAGGCGTGTCCTTAATGCTTTCAGGCTATCTTTTCAGCACTATTCCTTGTAGTACTTGTACAGATGCATCATGTTGGGTAGTTCACTTGATTTGAGTAAGGTGCTTGTCTGTCAGATTCAATGGCTAACAAGCGGGTAGCGGAGCCTGCCCATCAGCGCTTAAAATGTCGCATGAGTGTTCCGATGTCAGCACGTGGCATCGCGATACTTAGGTTGGTGGGTGCACTGTGCAGAAGGACGCGCACCCACCATTAATTAAAGGCCTTGTTAAGGCCATTAACTCTTCAATCGACCAGGATTTTGAGGGTCCCGTGCAAACTTCGGCTCGGCACACGGGCCCAACGGGCAGGCAGATAAGTGATTTTTTTTACAAACTTCATCCAGTGGCGGGATGAGGTTTGATATCGGCATTAGAAAATTGTAATAAAGTTTTTGTGTATTTCATTAACATGTCCCATCTCGTGTGACATTTTCACATGAGGGGGACATGTTAATGATTTTTTTATTTTTCTATTTTTAATGTTTCACTGCCTTACAGTGATCCCCCTGAGACAGCACTTTGCCTCAGGGAGATGTACGTTCTTTCGTGCGCATGCGCAAAAGAGCGCACTCTGACAGTTGGGGAATTCCCCCACCCGCACAGGAAGCACATAGCACTTCCCTTCGGGCAGCACGCTGGGTGGGCCTAATTGGCCTGCCCACTTAAAATGACGGCGGGGCCTGCTTTGGGGGCGGCAACCCACTGCCCGCCCACCGCCAAGTCAGTCAGGCCCGCCTGCCCATCAAGGGCAAAATTCTGCCCAATGTCTCTGCCAGGCTGACATCTTCCAGAGCATGTCTAGCTGCTGCTTCATGTTGAACCTAGAAGATGTTGCATTCTGTTGTAGCCTCCTCAACTTCCTTCATAGGGACTGTTGCTCTTGACAGCCTATCCACAATGTACATCTGTTTTTCCTTCTTGTACGTCACATCCAGATGATATCCTTGTAAATGAAGTAACATCCTTTGTAGTCGTTTTGGAGCAGAAAGTAGTGGTTTGCGAAAATTGCTTTGAAGGGGCTTGTGGTCAGACTCCACTGTTACCTTCTCTCTCTCAAGCAGATATTGATGAAAATGCTCACAGGCAAAAACAATAGCCAGGCACTCTTTCTCGATCTGAGTATTGCGCCATTCGAGTTGCATTAGTGCTCTGGATGCAAATGTTGTCCTGGCTGTATTAGAGTTGCTCCCAGATCCATCTCGCTGATGTTGCACTGCAAGATGACTTCATCATTGACATCACAGTACTTCAACAGTGGCGTTGTCGTCACTAGCTGTTTGATTTTAGTGAATGCCATTTCTTGTTCAGTTTTCCAATACCACAGAACATGCTTGGCAGTAAGCTTGCATAATGGCTGACAAATTAGGCAAAAGTTTAGCTAAATAGTTCACAAATCCAAAAAATTGCTGCACTTCATTCACATCTGTTGGTTGTTGCATCGCTGCTACAGCTCTCACTTTGTCAGGATGCGGGCAAAGACCTTTTGCTGTCAGTACATGTCCTATGTACTTGACTTCAGGTATCTTCAGTTGCAATTTTTTCTTGCTCAGCTTCAGGTTCATCTGGTGAGCTCTCTCTAGCAGTCATATTAAATTTTGATCATGGTCAGCTATGGCTTCTTCCATTGTGTCTCCACAACCATAGACTAGTAAATCATCCACTATGGCTTCCACTCCAGGAAGATCTCTATCTCATGTTGTCTGTGCCAGTACTCTTCTGGAGCCATAGAAATGTGAAATGGCATGCCCAACCATCTGTATCTCCCAAATGGCATCCAGAATGTAGTTAGAAAGCTGCTGCTTTCAACCAGCTTCATTTGCAAGTAACCATCCTTCACATCTAGAGTAGTGAATATCTTTGCCTTGGCAAATTGTGGCAAAATTCCTTCGATGGATTGAAGAGCCTTTTTCTGTGCTGTAGACTTCTATGACTCTATGACTCTATGGAACTTGTCTCTGCAAATGCTGAATTGGTCTTGCACCCTCATCTACTTCTAAATGACATTCTCCAGGTAGACTTGCCAACACTATAAACACATCTTTGTACTCCTGTAGGATCTGTTCGGCAGTCAATTGTTTTGTATGCTGTGATACATTGTGAATCTTTGTTGGCATGTTCAGGATTACCAGCCCAATCTTTAGATTTGTTTCAGGTGAAATAAGTGGCCTTTGTATTCGGTTCTGTTGTGTTATATTCTGGAACTCTAGGTCTTCCTTCTTGCAATTGCATTGGATTACCAGACTAATTTGTCCTTTTAGTATGAGTATCGTGCCATCATATAGCCTCAACCTTACTTTCAAGGGCTTCATTTTTGGACTACCATGTACAGCCACTTTGCACAGGTCTGTGAATGTCATTATATTGTATGAAGCACCAGTGTCTATCTGACCTTGTTTACTTGATACTCTCCCTCTGCGGCCATCATTCTAACAGTCACAAACCATTTGTCACCTATGGCCTTGATGGAACCAACCTGTTGTATCATGTATAATTCTTCATTAGACTCTTCTGCTGATATCTCTCCCATGGCCATCTGTATAGGCTTGTTATGCCTTTTTTCTGGCCAAGCACTTGTGTGCGAAATGATTCTGCTTTTTGCAGCTAAAACAATGCTTTCCCCACAGTGGACAATCCTTCTTTTCCTGTGCATGCTGTCCTCTGCAGTGTTTGCATCTGCCCTTTGTCTGCGATTGCTCTGCCCTTTTGGCTTGGACTCTCTCAGCATATTGTATCTGCTGGTCTGCCCTGCTATACATATGCTGCAGCTGCTGTTTCACAACTTCCACGTTTCGACACAGGTCTGTCATTTTCTTTAGCATCAGTTTCTCAAGTTCTAGTAGATTTGATTTCATCAAGGGGTCTCTCACGCCTAAAACTAATCTATCTTTAAGCAAATCATCTCTTAGCTGTTCAAACTCATATGATTCTGCAGACTGCATTACTGCCATCACATACTGTTCAGTGGTCTCATTTTCACTCTGAACTCTAGTGTTCATATGTAACGTTCACTCAGTGTTCAAAATGTGTGTTCAAGGCATTCAAAATCTGTCGTCTGGTTACTTTGTTCATCTGTTGCATTTAGAGTGGTACTGTAGTAATCTGATGTATAATATATCTTTAATACAAATATTGTAATATAAGATCACATGATCTTGATATCCAATAGCAGAATAGCACAGGCTACGTCTGTAGTCAGTAGTCCTGAGTTAGAATTTGAAGAGTAAAGATAGAGTTTTGAGTTGTAAGCACACAAGTGTAGCTGCTGAGTTCCTTTTGTAAATAAACAGAATGTGTTTCTTCTAAGAACGGTCTACAGATCTTCTCTGTCTTGGTACCAACTTGGTCGCCCCAAGACATGTGTGCAACCCAATCCTTTTGCCCCAACAAACCAAGGCACTGGATCCAACAAACTGGTGACGAGAGTAAAAAGCAAGAAAAAACACGAAAGGACGAGGTAAAAAGCAAGGAAGAATGAAGGAAATCAGATTAAACGAAATTGGGTTGTACCTCGCATGGCAGTTGTGAGCAAAGAAAAAGTTCCTTCCTGATCGTTGAAGCGATCCCCTCGGAGCGTGGCACAATTTGGAAGAGTGGAGCCGTTTGATCCAACCTCAGATGACTGGTCTCATTATGTTGAATGCCTCGCATTCTTCTTCCAGGCAAAATACATCATGGGGAGGAGAAGAAGTGCACTATCCTCTTACCAAATGTGGGAGTAAGGCATACGGATTCATTCGAAATTTGTTGGCACCCAGTGCCCCAGTTTCGAAAAGTTTTGATGACTTAGCAAATCTGGTAAAGAATCATTACCAGCCCAAGCCATCGGTGATGATGCAACGGTTCAAATTTAACTCCATGAATAGAGTCGTGGGGGAGACAGTTGCTTGTTATGTGGCAAGTCTGAAACAATGAACTGAATATTGCGAGTTTGATACACCTATCAATGATATGCTTAGAGATCATTTGATGCGTAGTATAAATGAAGATGCGATTCAGAAGGGAGTACTGTCTGAAATGAATTTAGATTTTTAGAAGGCATTGGAATCACTATGGAAATGAAAGGTACAGTGCGAGGCTCAAAAGCCCTATAGGGAGCACAAAATGGCACTGTCCTCCACATTGGGCAGGGAGCCTCAGCCAAAGAGAGTGCAAAAGTGCACAGCTTTACTTAGAAGTGGGAAACAGCCACCACTAGCAGATAAATTAAAAGGGATAACTTATCAGGAAAAACATGGAATAATGGTAACAGAGGTGGAAGCAGACAAAGTTTAAAATGTTTGTTTTTTCTGTCATTGAATTGGACACCTCATGAGACATTGTAAAGGTAGAAGAGACGTTGTATAGCAGACTTTCAGACAAAAGCAAAAACCCAATGAGATTAACAGCATTGAAAAACCTGAAGTAATAGATTCAGATATTTATTCGTTATATAATTTAAAGAAAGGAAGAACCTATCTATATAACTATGAGAGGCCTATCAGAATCGAGGTGGATACTGAAGCAGCCACTACAGTAATAGGTGAGTATACTTTTAAATACCTGAATCATGAGGAAAGTAAACTAAATTTGGAGGGAACTGATGCCAAATTGAAAACTTACATGGGAGGAGACATACAAGTCAAGGGCACATGTAAAGTCACAGTACACTATGGAGGTCAAGCAGTGAAATTACTCTTTATGGTAGTAGCAGGCGAGGGACCGTGTCTCCTCAGACGAAACTGGCTGAAAAAAATTAAATTGGAATGGACTGAAATCTTCCAACTGAGAACTAATGGGCTATCAGACCTACTACAAAAACAAGCCTCAGTTTTCAAAGATGATCTTGGAAAAATTGAGGGGTTACAAGCAAAAATTCATGTAGATCCAGAGGCAACACCAATATTCATGACGGCAAGACCAGTACCTTATGCAATGCAGGAAAAAGTAGACGCCAAACTGGACAGATTAGAAAAGCTGGGAATGATATAACCAGTGCAGTTTTCAGAGTGGGCAGCACCAATTCTATTTGTTCTCAAACCTGACTGAAGCACTCAAATTTATGGGGACTACAAATTAACAGTCAATAATGTGGCTAAGTTGGGCAGAGACCCCATACCAAAAATTGAAGATTTGTACACTAAACTGGCAGGTGGAAATGCCTAGACGAAGCTTGATGTGAATCATGCTTATCAACAATTGGAATTAGAGAAGGCCTCATGGAAATTTGTCAGCATTAATACATACAAATACCAATGTATATATGGGTATATACCAATATACCCGTTCACCTTTTGTCGTAACTTCAGCTAGCGCCATGTTTCACAGAATGATGGAAAGTTTACTACAGGGGCTGCCCCACATTGTAGCTTATTTGGATGACATTCTCGTGACTGGAGTCACTGAAAAGAAACATTTGATAAACTTGGAAGAAGTTTTGAAACATTTCTCGCAGGTTGGGTTGCGGTTGAAAAAAGAAAAGTGTACATTCCAAAAAGTAGATTCACAAGGCCTACATCCAGTTGAAGAAAAAGTGAAAGCCATTAAAGAAGCACCAGCGCCAAAGAATACATCTGAACTGAAATCATTCTTGGGGTGATCAATTACTATGGATGCTTCTTGCCTAGTTTGTCAACTCCACTGTATTCACTTCCTCAAGAAGAACCAGCGATGGTCTTGGTAAACACCACAGGAAGAAGCTTCCTCAAAAGTGAAACAATCATCTACACTTCTAGTACATTTTGACCCAAAAAATGAGTTGATATTAACGTGTGACGAATACTCAATACAGCAGAAAAAGGGTACTCTCAAATAGAAAATGAAGGCCTGTCAATCATTTTCGGTGTTAAGAAGTTTCACCAATATGTACACAGTCGTCATTTTACTATCGTATCGGACCACAAGCCATTATTAGGATTATTCAGCGAAGAGAAGGCTATACCCCCTATAGCCTCAGCAAGAGTATACAAAGATGGGCATTGATCTTGGCAGTATATGATTATACTTTCATTCACAGACCCAGAAGTCAAATTACAAACGCAGATACGCTCAGTTGTTTGCCCATACAAGTAAGCGATGAGGATGTTCCAATTCCTCAAGAATTCGTTTTATTTTTGCACTTCCTGAACTCATCACTGATATGTGCTAAACAGATTAGGGATTGGACTCAGTCTTTTCCAAATTGCGAGAACAAGTTCTTCTGGGTTAGTCACAAGAACAAGAATCAGATGAAATGAAACCATATTTCCAGAGAAGATATGAAATAACCAGCCAGCAAGGTATCTTATTGTGGGGAGCATGAGCGATTGTTCCTCCAAAAAGATGAAAGCCATTAACTGAACTTCACAGAGCACATCCCAGAATTTCCAGAATGAAGGCAACAGCACGCAGCTATTTATGTTGGCCTGGGATGAATGGAGAAATAGAAGAAATAATGAGAAGTTGTATGCAGTGTCAGCAAGTACAAAAATTATCTGCAACAGTTCCGTTATACCCCTGGGAGTGGCCAGGAAGGCCATGGGTATGAGTACACATTGACTAGGTGGGACCTTTAAGGGAACAATGTTTCTACTTATCATCGATGCACATTCAAAATGGGTGGACATATATGAAGTGGGGTCACCTACATCTTCTGCTACAATAGACAAGCTACAGCAAAGTTTCACAATCAATGGATTACCTGAAGTGGTCGTATCAGACAATGGAACAGTATTCACAAGTGCTGAATTTCACCGATTTATCAGCCTCAATGGCATTACTCATATGACAACTTCACCATACCACCCTTCTTCAAATGAGACAACAGTTCAGACATTCAAATCTGATATGAAGAAATTGTCTGGAGATTCTACAGTGACTAAATAAGCAGGTTTTCTTTTCCATTATAGAACCATCCCTCAAACGACAACGGATGGCACTCCTATAAATTGTTGATGAAGTTCCGTCTCTATGCCAAATTTCGGGGGGGAAGGTGGAAAGAAGTCAGGGAAGTTAGAAAATTGGACATGACTGTCGCAGTCATGACGGGATGTTTAACATAGGAGAGAAAGTATTTGTGAAAAATTTTAGAGAAGGATCAACATGGCTGTTGGTGAAATAAGTGCAGTAATAGGACCTCTTTCCTGCCATGTGAAAGTGAACAGTCAGGTCATATGGAGACATGTGATCATTTAAGAAGAGGAGAAACAAAATACCCAGAAATGGTTCCACCAGTGTTCGTGACTGAATCAACATCTCCTGTTGAAAGAACTCAACTGAGTACAGATGTGTCTGAAGGGCCGACTGACTATACCTGAAAGAGTTGAAGAAACAGATTTGCAGGTACCTACTAAAGAACCAGACGCTCAAATGACTACAATGAGGGAGGTTCCAGATCAAACATCTGAATCTGGAGAGCTGAGATGTTCTATGCCCATAAGGAAACCCCCAGAAAGACTGGCTTTGTAAATCACTTATCTTTGTGAACAATTTGATATTTTGAGAAAAATTGTAAAATGTATTTGAGTAAAGGGGGAGGGATGTAGTAATCTGATGTGTAATATACCTTTGAGCCAAATGTTGTAATGTAAGATCACATGATCTTGATACCCAATAGCAGAGTAGCGCGGACTACCTCTGTAGTCAGTAGTCTTGAGTTAGAATCTGAAGCGTAAAGACAGAGTTTTGAGTTGTAAGCACACAAGTGTAGCTGCTGAGTTCCTTTTGTAAATAAATAGAATGTGTTTCTTCTAAGAATGATCTACTGATCTTCTCTGTCTTGGTATCAACTCGGTCACCTGAGACAAGCTTGTAATCCGGACCCTTAAGCCCCAACAAACCAAGGCACTGGACCCAACAAACTGGCAACGAGAATGAAAAGCAAGAATAAACAGGAAAGGACAAGGCAAAAAGCAAGGAAGAATGAAGGAAATTAGATGAACCGAAATCCTCAGCAAACCAGGGCACTGGATCCAACATATACACTTTGCAGCAGTCCTACAGCAGCATTAAAAGTGTGGCTACTCTTGCTGGTTCAGGCTTGTTAATTAAGCCTATTGCAATCTCACAGTTTTGCCATTGTAAGTGGAAAAATTGCCAGCTTTGCCATGCTTCACTTTTCAATTTGACTAGGGATGGGATTGGAAAATTTACTGTAGCCATTTTACTCACTCAGTAATTTACTTATAGCTTTTTTGTTTCCTTTCTCCTTTTTCTGAGGCTGCATGCTTTTCCTTTGTCTTATTTCTAGTAGCTTTCTGCAGATTTGAACATTTCTGTGTGCCTTTCTTAGCTCCGTTTTCTCTGCAGCCAACATTTTCTTTGCAGCTTTTCTTTTCTGTCCTTTTTTCAACAGCTTTTTTGAAGATTTGTTCCTTTCTGTGTCCCTGGGTTCTCAGTGCCTTCGAATTGGCTGAAGACTGGCATCCATGATGCTGGGGAGCTCCGGAGGAGGCTGAGGTGGACGATCCACACAATGCTTCCGGCTGAAGACTGTAGAAAATGCTTCAATCTTATCTTTTGTGCTGATGGGCTGGCCTCCTCCCTCACTGAGGGTGGGGATATTTGTGGAACCTCCTCCTCCAGTGAATTGTTTAATTGTGACTAGATGTGGCAGGACTGCAGAGCCTAGACCTGATCCATTGGTTGTGGGGTCGCTTAGCTCTATCTATCACTTGTTGCTTATGTTGTTTGGCACACAAGTAGTCCTGTGTTATAGCTTCATCAGGTTGATACCTCATTTTTAGGTTTGCCTAGTGCTGCTCCTGGCATGCCCTCCTGCACTCTTCATTGAACCAGGATTGGCCCTTGGTTTAATGGTAATGGGAAAGTGGGGGATATGCTGGGCCATGAGATTAGAGATTGTGTTTGAGTACAATTCTGCTTCTGCTGATGGCCCACAGCACCTCATGGATGCCCAGTCTTGAGTTGCTAGATTTGTTCGAAATCTATGCAATTTAGCATGCCACACAATAGGGATGGGTAGTAAATGTTAGCCATGCCAGAGATGCCCTTGTCTTATGAATGAATAAAAAAAAGTGCTGCACAATTTAATCAAAACAGTGAAAGTATGCAGTCAGTTATGGAGTAAGCTCCTGGAGCACAGACCCACAGGAAACAGGAACAGGGCAGCATTGAGTGGGATCATGTACAATTGGATATGTTGGCGTGAAAATCACCTGTAATGAACTGTCTGTAATGAATACTTCCTGCCCATGACCAGCTATGGTTTTTTTTTTCCAAATTACAAGTTGGAATGGCATCTTGCAGCCTCCCCAGCATTCTTACCTTTTCACAGATCTACACAACCACCATTGTTCATATAAAATAGAAAGAAAAAGATCAATATTTGCTTTGTTACTTCACAGCATAATTTCAAGGTTCATGCATAACTCATTAATATTTGTTATACATTGACCTGGATCTTCTGAATAGTGGCAATCATGATCAAATTGCCACTGCGCTATAAATTCGCCCAACTCAATATGGCTGAGCATTTTTTCAGGGATCCCGGCTGTCACAAAAATGCTCAGCACAGCACAGCGTCCCTTGGGGAACTCGGTGGATCAAGTATAACCGGGGAACGACAGGACACACAAGCTGCCATCTGGTAAGCTTAAATGTCCAGTCTTAACGTTAGTGAATAGGATAGGCGGATAATTGGGTAGATGAGTTAAATGGGAGAGTAGGTCGGTGAGTAGGTGGGTAGGTGGGTAAATGGTAAATGGGTGACGTGGGTAAGATGGCTAGGTGGTAGGTGGGTGAGATGGTGGGTGGGTAAGTGGTTAGGTAGGTAAGTAGATAGGTGGGTGAGGTGATATGTGGGTTAGGTGGGTAAGTGGGTAGGTGGATGAGGGTAGGTGGGTTTTATGTCTTGGGTAAAGAAGTTTGTTGGCAAACCAACTCTAACTGCATGCTTTCCTATGTTCTCATTAATTGCTGCTTGCAATCATTAACAGGGAGAGATTGATGTAAGAATGGTTAATTGAGACATATGGCAGAGCGCCTGATCATATGTGCTCACTCAGAAATCTCCAGAACTAAATTTACAGTTCTCAGTTGTCTACATGGTACAGTGATTCATCAGTGCTGTCACATGATCAGTACACTTACATTCTCTTTAAGGGACAGGACACCTCACTTTACCACATCCCTCCCCCTTTACTTAAAGTACAGCTAACAAGCTTAAAACACATTGGCCTGAATCTTCTGGTCAGCATATGGGGGCGAGCCCCACCCGTTGACATGTAAAATGATGCGTGGTGATGTCGTCCCACTGTCACCGCGTGTCATAACAATCTTCAGTTCGGCAGGTGCGCACCGGAGTCAGCTGCATGCCCGCTGAACTGTCAAAGGCCTGTTAAGACTATTTAAAACTAATTGAAGTAATTAACAGGGCTGCCTGTCCAACCTTAAGGTTGGTGGGCAGGCGAAGAGCCCAGGCCCACTTCGCATTTTTCATGGAACCTTATCCACGAAGTCTCATGAAGGTTTTATTAATTTAATAAATTGTTTCATGTGAATTGATAAACATGTCCCACCTCATGTGACAATGTCACATGAGGGGACATGTCTGAATAATTTTATTTTTTTATGACTTTCCTTTATCTCCCTGAGGCAGTTCTGTGCCTCAGAGAGATTTCTGCGCTCTTTCAAGCGCATGTGACTCTTTCTCTTATCCCCTGGCAGGCTGCACAGGTAGCGCTGAGCGTTTCAGGGTGCACATCACGCTGGGCAGGCCTTAAATAGCCTGCCCAGGCAAAATGGCAGCACCCAGCCCATTGCAGGCGGCGGTCGGTTATGCACCCGCCCATGCCTGCTCCCACCCAGCCCGCCCGATGGGGAGAAAATTCTCCCCATTAACTATTTACACAATAACTATTTACAGGTCACGTCTCTCAGGAGGCCTTCTTTAATGGGTTACGTGAAAGAGGAAAAGGAAAAAAGAAAATTTCTTTTTGTTTTTCTTTCGAAGAACTGTCATTAATTTCTCTTTTTCTTCCCGTGTGTCCTTTTCTTGGTAGCACTGACCCATCCCTCTTTCTTCTCTTTAATTTTGCTGTTGGCTGGACTAGACTCAGTCACAAGCTGAACGTGAATGAGCTCAGTGGTTAGGTTTTCTGACAGCTCTTCTGAGAATTCAGGGCATTCTAGCTTTAAAACTTCAGGGCTTTTACGCAGCTGCTGCTTCAGTTCTTCCAATTCTTTCCTATTCTCATTAATTTTCCTAGAGACTCACATTTCGTTCCCCTTTCTCAGCTAATTTGTTCCTTAACTCGGCCAGAGACAGGCTTAACTCTTCCTTTTCAATTTCATATCTTTCTCATGGCACAAATTGGGATCTGATTGAATTTTGTAGTGCACTTAAAAGTCCTTTGATTTTCCATTTCCTTTCGAAGGTTACTGTCTTCAGCTTTAACTCTGTCCCTGTGTAATAATTCTGCGGGCATCCCCCGTTGGGTCTTTGCATACTCATTTTTTCTTGTAGCAACACTTCTGATTTCGAACTGGGAGCTTAGCGGGCCCTCAAGATTTATCTCTCCCTGCCAGTTCCTTCCGAGGAGACTCAGTCCCCTGCCTGACATTACAAAGAGGTAATTTTGCAGACTGTTCCTCATACTGCACCTTGACTTGACATACCCCTTTTACATTTATTTCTTTGCCCGTGCATGTCCTCAACTTTGTGTTCAAAACTTCTAACTTCAAAGGTGCACATCACGCTGGGCAGGCCTTAAATAACCCACCCATGCAAAATGGTAGCACCATCTAAATGTATGCTCTCCAATGACAGATATTGACGCTCCCATATCAACTTCCATCTTAATGGGTTATCCGTCAACTGTAATGACTACTTGGATTGGCTCAGTTCTACCCACTTTGACAGTATATAATGAATGGGTGTCTGATTCTATTTCTTCTGGCTCTTCCATGAGGTATATTTCATAATTTTTCCTTCTGCCTTTTGAGTGTTGTTTTAGTCTTTCACTGCAGTGCCACCTTATGTGCCAAAGCAGTGGCAAAAAAAGCGCTCAACTTGTTTGAGTTGTCGTTCACTCACTGGAGGCCTGAATGTATTTCTCTCATTCGTTTTGTGGGTTTCACTCAGTACTATTGTTTTTCAATGGCCTGGAGCTAGAGAGCATTTCCCACCTTTCTGTGGAGTCCGAAGTTTTCATGCATTCTGTTACTGGATTGTCTCGCTGGATCAGGTGGACGGCACCCATTTTATGTATCTTTTATAACTTTGGAATTTCTAACAGCACTCTCCATTGTAGTAGCTAATTCTAATGCTTTATGAAATCTAGACTAGGTTCGGCTAACAAATGCCTTTGGATAGTATCATCTCCAATCCCGCATATCAGCCGGTCTCTCAACATATCACTAATAGATGTTCCAAATTTGCAATGCTCAGTTAATGCTTTTAAAAAGCCTACATAGTCAGTTATTGTCTCCTCCAGAAGCCTGTTCCTTGAATTGAACTTGAAGCGCTGCACAGTAACTGAGGGCTTTGATCTTAGGTGGCTCTGTATAACTTTTATTAGCTCATCAAAAGTCTTTGAGTCTGGGCTGCTGGGTGATGTAAGGCTGCGGATCAGCCCATACGTTTTGCTCCCTCGTGAAGACAAAAGATTTGTCCTCTTCTTCTCCTCCCTGTGATTTCATTAGCAGTAGAAAAGAACACCAGGTGTTTGACATACTGAGACCAGTCATCTGAAATGGGGTCAAATGGATTGAGACGCCTGAAATGCGGCATCGTGAATGACTGCAAGGGGGTTGCACTTCCAATAGGCTTTCCAGTCAATGACGAATTTAAGTGTTTGGCTTACCGTGGAGTCACCCTCTCTCTGGGGTCTCTTATTATTTTCTGCCCATAGCCATTTTTCTTGTATTTACCAGTTTAAATGCATTGCTGCATTAAGAGCAATCACCTTTTTTTTATCTCTGTCTCTGCAGCTGTTGGCTTTTCCCTGTTGGATTTTGCGATCTTCTTGAGTTTTGATGAGATCCCCGTGATCGCAATTCTGCAGGGTTTTTAAAACATTTTAAACTGCTTTCTGCTCTGATTGCTGGCTGTCACCTATTTTATAAGGTAAGTATAAAAGCTCTTTCCAATGCTTTGCTCAACTGGTTTGAAATTTATTTTCTTTTTTTCATTATTCTCATCACCACTTTTATGTGTTGGGTAAATTATTTCACTGGCCAACCGAACTCTAACTGCACGCCTTCCTATGTTCTTATCAATTGCTGCTTGTAATCAATAACGGGGAGAAACTGATGTAAGAATAAACAGTGATGGTTTATTGAGACATAGGGCAGAGCACCAGATCATACGTGCTCACTCAGAAACCTCCAAAACTAAACTTACAGTTCCCAGTTGCCCATGCTGTACAGTGATTGATCAGTGCTGTCACATGATCATTACACTTACATTCTTTTAAAGGGACAGGGTACCTCACTTTACCACAGTAAGTGGGTGAGTTGGGTAAGTGGCTAGGTGGGTGAAGTGGGTGGGTGAGGTGGGTAGGTGGGTGAAGTGGGTAAGTGGGTAGGTAAGGGGGTGGGGTGGGTAAGTGGGTAGGTGGGTGAGGTGGGTAAGTGGGTAGGTAGATGGGTAAGGTGGGTAAGTGGGTGAGGTGAGTAGATAGGTGAAGTGGGTAGGTGGGTAAGTGAGTAGGTGAGTAGGTGGGTGAGGTGATAGTTGGGTGAGGTTGTAGGAGGTGAAGTAGGAAGGTGATATGTGGTTGGGTATATATGTAGGTAAGTAGATTGGTGGGTGAGCCGATTGATGGATTAAGTAGGTAGATGGGTAGGTAGGTGAGGTTGGTAAGTGGGTAGGGTGGGTAGATGGGAAATAGGTAGGTGGGTGAACTGGTTAAATAGGTGGGTAGGTGGGTGAGTTATGTAGGTGTGTTGTGGGCAGGGGTGGTAGGTGTCTGAGGTAGTAGATGGGTGTGGTGTGTAAGTGACTAAGTGGGTGAGATGGATGAGGTGGGTGAAGTGGTAGGTGGGTCAGCACATCAGAGGTTGGGTGAGGTTTTAGTTGGTTGGTGGAAGGGGTAATTAGGTTGGGGGTGCAGTCAGGCCTGATTGGGGAGGTAGTCAGCTGGTTGGTGGAGTAGAAAGTTTGGGGCAGTGGTTGGGTGGTTGGGATGGTAGTCGGATAGGGTTGTATCATGTCGGGGGTAGTCAAGTCAGGTCAGTGGGGTAGTTAGGGTGTCAGGGGGTGATGGGGAGGTTGGGTAATTTGTGGAGTTATCTAGGCATTAGACTAGGTTTTAATCTGTGTACCATTTCCTGGATAACTTTTCAGGTACCGCAGAATTATTCAAATCCTCTAGTACTAACTCAGAGTTGAGAAATTTGTGGAGGGTCCTGGGGAACAGGAGAATTGCCTGTCAGAATGTGTAATGTGTAATGAGGCAGGTTTAATAAATAATCTCCGAGTAAAAGTTACCCTAGGAAACAGTGACCACCATAATACAGTAGAATTTAGCATTCAGTTTGAGAGTGAGAAACCTGTATCAGAAACAACTGTGCTAAACTTAAATAAGGGTAATTACAAAGGAATGAGGGCAGAGTTGGCTGGAGTGGACAGGGAAAGTAGTTTAGCAGAAAAAACGGTTGGCAGTCAATGGCAGACATTTAAAAAAATAGTTCATGACTCACAACAAGATATATCCCAGTGAGGAAGAAGGATTCAAGGAAGGGGATAAACTAACCATGGTTAACCAAGGAAGTTAAGGATAGTATCAAACTTAAAGAAAAGACATACAATGTGGCAAATATTTGTGGTAAGCCAGATGATTGGGAAAGCTTTAAAAACCAACAGAAGATGACCAAAAAATAATAAAGAGGGAGAAAATAAACTTTGAGGGTAAACTAGCAAGTAATGCAAAAATGGACAGTAAGAGCTTCTTTAAATATACAAAAAGGAAGAGAGAGACCAAAGTGAATATAAGTCCCTTAGAGAACGAGGCTGGGGAAATAATAATGGGGAACCAGGAAATGGCAGAGGAGTTGAATAAATACTTTGCTTCAGTCTTCACGGTAGAAGAAGCTAATGGCGTACCAAAAATACTACATAATCAAGGGGCAAAAGAGGGAGAGGAAATAGATACAATAACAATCACTAGAGTAAAAGTACTAAGGAAACTAATGGGGCTAAAGGCCAATAAGCCCCCTGGACTTGACGGGTTGCATCCTAGGCTGTTAAAGATAGTAGCTACAGAGGTAGCTGATGCACTGGTAGTAATCTTCCAAAAATCCTTAAATTTTGGGAAAATCCCTGAAGATTGGAAAGCCACCAATGTAACACCCTTGCTCAAAAAGGGAGGGAGACAAAAAACAGGTAACTATAAGCCAGTTAGCTTAACATCCGTCATTGGGAAAATGTTAGAGTCTATTGTAAAGAATGTTGTAGTAGAGCATTTATAATCACATAATCTAAACAAGCAGAGTCAGCATGGCTTCATGAAGGGGAAATCATGCCTGACAAATATATTAAAATTCTTTGAGGGGATAACAAGGATAGATGAAGGAAAACCAGTAGATGTAATATAGTTGGATTTCCAAAAGGCATTCAATAAGGTACTTAATAAGATAAGAGCCCATGGTGTTGGGGATAGTATATTAGCATGGTTAGAGGATTGGCTAACTAACAGAAGGCAGAGAGTTGAAAAAAGGGGGTAATTTTCAGGATGGCAACCTATTTTCAGGAGTGCCACAGGGATCAGTGCTGATACAATAGTGCTTATACAATATATATTGATGGCTTAGATGAGGGAAGTGAATGTACTATTGCCAAATTTGCAGGTGATACAAAAATAGGTGGGAAGGCAAATGGTGAGGATGACAGAAAGAGCTTACAGAGAGACATAGACAGATAAGTGAGTTGGCAAAATCTTGGCAAATGGAATATAATGTGGGAAAATGTGAGGTTATGCACTTTGGCAGGAAGAATAGAGGAACTGAATATTATTTAAATGGGGAAAGACTGCAGAAGGCTGCAGCACAGAAGGATTTGGGAGTCCTTGTGCATGAATCCATAAAAGCTAACATACCAGTTCAACAGGTAATAGGGAAGGCAAATGGAATGTTGGACTTTATTTCAAAGGGAATGGGATATAAAAATAGGGAAGTCTTGCTAAAACTATACAAGGCACTAGTTAGACCACACCTAGAATACTGTGAACAGTTTTGGCCCCCTTATCTAAGGAGAGGTATACTGGCATTGGAGGCAGTCCAGAGAACATTCGTTAGGTTGATCCTGAGTACAGAAGGTTTTTCTTACGAGGAGAGGTTGAGTAGGCTGGGTCTGTGCTCATGGGAGTTTAGAAGAATGAGAGGCGACCTTATTGAAACATATAAGATTCTCAGGGGGGCTTGACAGTGTGGATGCTGAGAGGTTGTTTCCCCTTGTGGGAAAGTCTAGGACCAGAGGGCATAATCTCAGAGTCATTTAAAACAGATGAGGAGGAATTTCTTCTCAGAGGGTAGTGAATCTGTGGAATTCTTTACCACAGAGGGCTGTAGAGGCTGGGTCGTTAAGTATATTCAAGGCAGAGATAGACAGATTTTTAATCAGTAAGGGAATCAAAGGTTATGGGGAAAGGTAGGAAAGTGGAGTTGAGGGTTATCAGATCAACCATGATCTTATTGAATGGCGGAGCAGACTTGATGGGCTGAATGGCCTACTTTTGCTCCTACAGCTTATGATCTTATGGAAGTTGAAACAACACATAGGTCAGCACAAGAGGACTTCCACTGGGTCCTAATGCGCATCTTCCGTCATATGTCTGATCTCTGACGATCCAGAAACTGGAAGATTTAGCCCATTTTGTTTTCTGCTTTTAAATCCATGCCAGGACATTTCCATTTGATTAAAAACCCCATCCATTTGCATTTTTGTCACTTCTTTAAATATTACATTATTTTTCTTATTTTTTGGAGCAGATTTTTCTTTATTTATTTCTTGATATATTTTCTCCTTTCTTTATGGTCATATTTATATTTTTAATCAACTCGTAACTCGAGAACCGTAAATTAATGTCGATGTATTGTTGCAATAAACAGCACCGTCTCACTTTGTAACAGAACTGTGAACAAGCTACATTCAAAATAGTTACCATGAATGACAATGTAGGGCAATTTTAACTTTTATCACTGGGTAGAAAATGGGTGATCGTAAACAGCAGTCTGTTTTAAAATTTGCCCAATTGCCTTTTCCAGAAATAGTCCTTGGAGACTGACTTCATGGTCTTGCCGGCAGGTATAAGTTTCCATGAATATCCTCCTTTTCACATGAGTTCTCGATCCTAACACTCTGATGGGAGGCCTTTTTCTTCCCTTTTCCTTGGCCTCTTTCACTTCTCATTCCTCCAACTCAGCCAAATGTGTTCAATGTGCAAAATATAAATTCAGCTCCTTCTGATCAAAGCATTTTGCAATATTCACCCACTGTCATTTCCTTCCTTCACTGATTCTTTATGTCACCTCCTGTGCTGTTGGGTCTGGAAATTCTAGTTATAGCTCAGACAGGTTAATGATATTGTGTTCTGTATTTGGGATTGATATATTTTTATCTATAGCCCAGACAATTCATTTTTTATGCAGGTTTGTGGAGCCAACTTGGTGCACGGTGATTTGCAGCCTCAGTTGCTGGAGACAGCAATGGGCACACTCTTTTGCTGATGTGGAATTGGTGTAAATTATCTGTCCAATTATCCGGGCCACCAGCGGGATATCCCTCCAGCCTGGAACATGTCCAGGCCAACGTGGCCTGGACATGTCAGGACGTACCTGGAAGAAGGCCTAGGTAACTTACAAGAGAGTGGAAAATGGAGGCCTCCAGTGATCCCGTGGACCTTGGAACACCACGTGCAGCAGTGTGTGGGTGGAGCATCTACCACGTGGATCTTAACACTAAAGGAGCTTCCAGGAGATGTGGATCTTCACACTGCAGGAATTTCCAGGATGTGGATCTTCACACTGCAGGAATTTCCAGGATGTGGATCTTCACACTGCAGGAATTTCCAGGATGTGGATCTTCACACTGCAGGAATTTCCAGGATGTGGATCTTCACACTGCAGGAACTTCTAGGACATAGTTCTTTGAGCTTCAGGTGATTAGCTGCATGAAGTACTGTTGGGCGGTGATGGTTTGTGCTAGGGGCACATTAGACAGGGAGAAGAGGGATGAAGACATAGAATGAGTATGGAAGTCTTGTGGGGATGGAGGGGTATGGGGTTGATAGGGGAAATAGAGAAATTATGCGGGAGTCATGGAGTGGGTGAGATGGTTTATGGAGTGGGAGTCTGGGAAGGACTGTGGTGGAGTGTGGGTGGGGGGATGGGGTTTGCAGGTGTGAGTGGGCATGGGGGGGCTGTGCAGGTTTGAAGGGGCATGGGCTGGGGGAAGAGGGGGAAATGGATTCAGAGGGAGGGGTCCGTGATATCTAATGATGAGTCCTGTGGGGAAAAATGAGGGAATTGTTAATAGAAAGGGATGGTGAGGGTTAAAGAGGGCAGTGGGAGCCGTTAGGGTGGGAGGGTGAGGCTCCTGCAATGATAGACGAAGGGACGCTGAAGGTTGTTGGAGGGAACATGCAAATAGAACTGGATTCTGAGGTTGGCAGGCTGAGGGGGAGGGGGGCATGTCTATTCCCATGGCGGTGGCCTCCTCAGGAAGGTAGAGCATGTGAACACTCACCTGCATGGGATGCAAGGTGATGGGGGGGGCGGTTGTAGGATGACTGTGGGGAGATCAAAGGCCACATTAGGTGGGTCAATGGTTATTGGTGGGGGTGAGGGCCTGGGTCATGGGGCAAGGTTGGAAGTTGTTGGACTTTACTTGAAAAGTCACATGGACCACGGCCACTTGCAACTATCCAGAGCCTTGAGGTGACGATCTCGAGATGCTGCATGGGAGTTGGGTCATTGGGGTTGGGCAGAGCAGCAGTTCAGCTCAACTGTACAACTGAAGGGGAATCCCCAGCATGTAGCACTGACAACGCTAAGGCATTTCAACAGATGAGCACGTGAAGGGCAAAGGTTCAGTGTACGAAGGAGCTCACATGGGCCCCGGCAAATGTTCTTGCCTCCCTGCACATACATGATTCTGGGAGAAATAGACTCAGCCTGGGGCTTCCCCCTGAAGATGGGGTTTGGGGTGTGGGGGGCGGTGGGTGAACACATTCTTAACTACTATGAATTGCAATTAAACCATACCAGACCTCATTAAAGTGCAAATGTAGTCTATTTACAAAACTGTAAGAACATCAACAACTACAGTGCACCTGTTCAACCACATGTGAAATCATAAGTTCTTTAGCTTTCATACTCTACCACTTCTTCTAGGTTCTCCCCCGACATGTGCAGCAGGGGTAGAGGCAGCCTACTGACCAGCTTGCACTGTTGTCTTGGATGGCCTTGGAGGGTGTCCTCTGGAGACCCGAGGCCTGGAGGGTCCAAACTTACTTTGTGGGGCAGCTGCTCCCACTGTGGTCACAGAGGATGAATCTTAAGGGGTCACAGGCAAGGGGGATTCCAAAGGGCCAGACATCCTCAGACAGTCCTGAGTGGAGGTCCTGAGGTGTCCAACAGGTGCTTCTCCTCTCTTTGGGTGCCTGAAGGCCCCTGCTTGACACCTTGAGAGGGAGCACCTGGAGGGAAGTTGAGGTGCCCTGTCCCCCTCTCGTGTAGTCACAGCAAGATCTCACCCATGGCTACAGTGATGGTGTGTGGGACTGTGTGCATCTCTGACAGAAACTTAGCATTCTGCTGGACCAGAGTCTTCATGGCATTCGCCATCCTCCCCATGGAGTCCTCCATGCAACCATAGGGCAGATCCACTTCATCAGAGAGGAGGTGGAGGCATTCCTCTGCCTCATATGCTGCTCTGCTGTGGGTCTCTGATACCTCTGCCTGATGTTCCCCCTCCTCTTGCTGCATCTCCAGCATCTCGTGCAGAGCCGATACCCGAGACTCATCATGTCCCAGCTGTCCTCCGAGTACGGTGAGCTTGGCTGACCATGCCTCCTCCTGCTAAGGGCACGTGTCTGTTTGGTGACCACCAGAATGTGAGACCCTGACTGAATTAGATCTAGTACACACCAAGATATGTGTCTCTGGGCTGGTGGAGATGACTGGTTAGGTGACTACTGTGATGACTCTGCAGGTGCACTTTCTTTCTCCTCCCCAATGTCCTTGGTCCTCTGAGGGCTGGAGGTACTGCTGGGCAAGGCTTCTTCTGGTCTTCCCCTCTTCCTGCCGGCACCTGTAAATGAGGGAAGAGAGAGTGAGTGACTGCATGAGTTGCCTCCAACATGGAGGAACGCATGACCCTTAGGTTACTATGTGACGACATTATGCATGGATCCTTACTGGATAGACACTGCCCGCCAACTACATAGACTTGGTCCGGTTTCTCCCTTTTGAGTCTGGCTCTGTAAGGTTCCTCAGTTCAGAGGGGCCCCCTCTCACTTTCCTTTTCTCTCTCCTGTTGTGCTGTAACTTTTTCTGATGGTAGTGGTCGTGGGTTTGGAAGTTGCTCCCTAAAGAGCTTTGGTGAATTCCTTCAGTGCATCTTGTAGATGGTACACACTGCTGCCACTATTCATCAGTGATGGAGGGAGTGAATGTTTGTGGAAGGATTGCCAGTCAAGCGGGCTGCTTTGTCCTGGATGGTGTCAAGCTTCTTGAGTGTTGTGGGAGCTGCACTCATCCAAGCAAGTGGAGATTATTCCATCACACTCCTGACTTGTGCCTCGTTGGTGGTGGACAGGCTTTGGGGAGTCAGGAGATGAGTTACTCGCCACAGAGCTCCTAGGCTCTGACCTGCTCTTTTAGCCACAGCATTTATATGGCTAGTCCAGTTCAAGTTCTGGTCAATGGTAACCCTCAGGATGTTGATATTGGGGGAATTCAGCGATGGTAATGCCATTGAATGTCAAGGGACAATGGTTAAATTCTCTCTTATTGGAGAGATCATTGCCTGGCACTTGTGTGGCGCGGATGTTACTTGCCACTTGTCAGCCCAAGCCTGGATATTGTCCAGGTCTTGCTGCATTTGGACATGGACTACTTCTGTATCTGAGGAGTCGCGAATGGTTCTGAACATCATGCAATCATCAGTGAACATCCCCACTTCTGACCTTATGATGGAAGAAGGGTCATTGATGAAGCAGCTGAAGATAGTTGGGCTGAGAACACTACCCTGAGGAACTCCTGCAGTGATGTCCTAGAACTAAGAGGATTGACGTATAACATCCACAACTATCTTCCTTTGTGCTAGGTATGACTCCAATCAGTGGAGAGTTTTCCCCTGATTGACTCTTTTGGCTCCAGTTTTGCTAGGGCTCCTTGATGCCACATTCAGTCAAATGCTGCCTTGATGTCAAGGGCAGTCACTTTCACCTCACCTCGGGAGTTCATTTCTTTTGTCCATGTTTGAACCAAGGCTGTAATGATGTCAGAAGCTGAGTGACCCTGACAGAATCCAGACTGAATGTCAGGTAGCGGGTTATTGCTAAGTAAGTGCCGCTTAATAGCACTGTTGATGACCCCTTCCACCACTTTACTGGTGATCAAGAGTAGACTGATGGGGTGATAACTGGCCAGTTTGGATTTGTCCTGCTTTTCGTGGAGGGCATAGCTGGGCAATTTTCCACATTGCCGGGTAGACGACAGTGTTGTAGATGTACTGGAACAGGATAGGGGTGCGGCAAGTTCTGGAGCACAAGTCTTCAGTACTTTTGCTGGAATGTTTTCCAAGCCCATAGCCTTTGCAGCATGCAGTTCCTTCAGCCATTTCTTACTATCACGTGGAGTGAACTGAATTGGCTGAATACTGGCATCTGTGATGCTGGGGACCTCCAGAATAGGCTGAGATGGATCATTCACTCGGCACCTTGCTGAAGATCGTTATGAATGCTTCAGCCTTATCTTTTGCATTGACGTGTTGGGCTCCTCTATCATTGAGGATGGGGATATTTATGAAGCTTCTCCCTCTGTTGAGTTGCTTTATTGTCAAACACCATTCACGACTGGATGTGGCAGGACCGCAGAGCTTAGATCTGAACATTGGTTGCGGAATTGTTTAACTCTGTCTATTACTTGCCGCTTACGTTGTTTGGCATGCAAGTGGTCCTGTTGTAAGGGTAGCCAAGTTGTCTTTCAAAATTTCATTATCTGTCTGCTTCTTGCAAAATTCTGCAGCCTTTGCTTCCCAAAGCCTTTTTGGCTTGATTTAGCTGATTCTTCAACCCTTCCATCTCTTTCTTGTATTTGTTGGCTGCATCCTGGAAAATTGAACATTGTTGTGTCTTCTCAGCCAACTCATTCTTCAGTTTGTTCAGAGAAGTCCTGAATTCTTTCTGTTTCTCTTCATACTTTTCCAGAGGTACAAACTCTGACTTGAGGGCATCTTGTAGTATATGAAGGTCTTTCAACAAGTTTTCTTTTTCCCTGTGAATGTTGCTCACCTTGTCTCGAACTCTGTCATCAAGCAAGGTCTCTTCGAGTTCTTTCTGCTGTTCTTCCAGGTTTTGGCTTAAGATAGCCTGCATTTCTTCAGGTTTCTGAGTCCTTGCACACTCCTTTTTCAAAGCAGGAACGCTTCCAGCTTCCTTTTGGAATCTCTGTGGCTAATCATGGTTGATTTCCCTAAGCCAATTTTGCCCTCGAAGGCTTGGTCCTCTGCCTCTCAATAACAACAGCTTTGCCGTTTGGCTTCCATAATGGACAGTTACCTGCTTAGCCCTTTTACTTGAATGCCCTCACCCATATATGTTTTTAGCTTGGCAGCTGTTTCTTCTAAATTGATGTTCACCATTATTCAGATATCTGAAGGTATGTTCCCCAATTACTGTAGTGCAAGCTCCCATGTCCAATTCCATTCTAACAAGTTTGCCATTTACTTTCACTGTGACAAATATTGGTTCTGCCTTTCCAACTTTCAGCTTAAGCAATGAGTAAATGTCTGACTTTGTTGTTTCAGGTTCTTCTACCTTGTAGATTTCATTGGGCTTCTTTTTTTGTTTACAAGCCTGCTTGAATCTTTTCTTACACTGTCTCATTATATATCCATTTTTATGACAATGTTCGCCTTCAATTTTTTTAAACTGCCAAACGCCAAAAGACTGATTGTTTCCACCTCTGTTAAAATTATTCTTTGATTTCACTGCTAAGTTATTTTTATTTATTCTTCAACTAGCAGGGGCTGTTTCCCACTTCTCAGCAGAGCCTTGCTTTTTCGTGCCCTTTTCGGCTGGGGTTTCCTGTCCAATATGAAGGACGGCGCCATTTTGCGAACCCTGTATTGCTTTTGAATCTCTTACTTCGTTTTCCATGGCCAGCGCTATCTTGAGCGCCTTCTTGAAATCCGAATCCACTTTGAACAATAATCTCTTCTGAATATTGTCCTCATTCACACCACACACTAAATGATCTCTGAGCATGTTGTTTAGGGACGTACCGAACTCACAATGTTCCGTTAGCTGCTTCAAATTTGCCACATAGCATGCGATTGTCTCACCCGGGGCTCTAATTCGGTAATTAAACCTGAATCTCTGCATCGTGACTGAGGGCTTTGGTTGAAAATGTCCCTTCACAAGGTCCACTAATTCATCATAATTTTTTCAAACTTAGGGCACTGGGGGCCATCAAGCTTCGAATCTGACTGTGGGTTTTGCTCTCATAAGTGCTCAAGAGGACTGCTCACCTCTTTTCTTCCCTCGTACTGTTGTTTGTTTGAAAAAAGAACGTGAGGCATTCTATGTAATGAGACCAATCATCAGTGGTTGGTTCTCCCAAACTGTGGCATTTTGAGAGGGGATAACTTCTTCGATTCTAATGGAGCTTGCTACTGGCAATCACTGGGCGAGGTACAGTGCTGATTTCTTTCTAACTTGATTTCTTCTGTTCAATCATGTTTTATCCTCATCGTCAGTTTGTTGTAAGGGTGAGTTGTTACTATTAATGGTAAAGTTGATCTGCAGACACTCTTAGGTGGAACCATTAAGTTTATTTACAATATACTCAGCAGCAACTACACATGTGCTTTCAACTCTAACTCTATCTCAACACTGACTGTTGAGGTAGCCCGCAATACTCTTCTATTGGTTACTACAGATCATGTGATCTTCCCTAACTAGTATCATTCTTAAAGGTACATTACATATTAAATAAAACCATAATTACTACAAGTCCTGTGTTGTAGCTTCACCAGGCTGATACCTCATTTTTAGGTATGCCTGGTGCTGCTCCTGGCATGCCCTCTTGCACTCTTCATTGAACCATTTGAACCTCCATTGAAGGCTTGATCTCCTGACTTGGTGGTAATGGTAAAGTAGGGGATATGCCGGGCCGTGAGGTTACAGATTGTGGTTCAGTACAATTCTGCAGCTGCTGTTGGCCCACTGTGCCTAATGGTTTCCAGCCTCGAGTTGCTAGATCTGTTCGAAATCTATTCCATTTAGCATGGTGGTAGTGCCACACAACACGATGGAGGGTCTCCTCAATGTGAAGATGGGACTTTGTCTTCACAAGGACTGTACAGTGGTTACTCCTACCAATACTGCCATGGACAGAATCGTCTGCGGCAGGCAGATTGGTGAGGATGAGATCAAGTATACTTTTCCCCCTTGTTGATTCCCTCACTACCTGCCACAGACCCAGTCTAGCACCTATGTCCTTTAGGACTCATTCAGCACAGATAGTAGTGGTGCTATTGAGCCACTCTTGGTGATGAACATTGAAGTCCCCCACCCAGAGTACATTCTGGGCCCTTGCCACCCTCAGTGCTCCTTCCAAGTGATGTTCAACATGGAGGACTACTGGTTAATCAGCTCCTGAGGGGTTGGGGGCAGGTGCTATGTGGTAATCAGCAGGAGGTTTCCTGCCCTTGTTTGACCTGATGCCATGAAACTTCATGAGGACTGAAGCTGATGTTGAGGACTCCCAGGGCAACTCCCTCCCGACTGTATACCACTGCGGTGTCACCTCTGCTGGATATGTCCTGTTCCACTGACAAGGATTGTCAATGGTGGTATCTGGGACATGATCTGTAAGGTATGATTCCGTGATTATGACCATGTCAGGCTAGTCTGTGAGACTGCACTCCCAATTTTGGCACAAGCCTTCAAAAGTTGGTGAGAGGGCTGGTTTTCCATTGTTGTTTCCAGTGTCTAGGTCAATGCTGGGTGGTCCGTCTGGTTTCATTCCTCTTTATTGGCTTTGTAGCAGTTTGATGCAACTGAGTGATTTGCTAGGCCATTTCAGAGAGCATTTAAGAGTTACATGTAGGCCAGACCAGGTAAGGATGGCAGATTTCCTTTCCTAAAGGACATTAGTGAACCAGATGGGATATTCCGACAATCAACAATGGTTTCATGGCCAACATTAGACTTTTCATTGCAGATTTTTATTGAATTCCACCATCTGCCTTGGCGGGATTCGCACCCGGGTCCCCAGAGCATTCTCCTAGATCTCTGGATCATCAGTCCAGTGACAATACCACTACGCCATTACCTGCCTTGCAGGGTTGGTCACAAGCCTCAGCCTCCTCCTTCCATCCTTGGGGTACAGGGCGTCCCTCCTGGCCTCCACTGGATTAGGCAGCACATTAAGGGAAGCATCGCTAAACCTGGGGGCCGGAGCTCCCTGGGGTCACCAGGCCATCTCCTCCTTCCACGGTGGGTTTGTAACAAAGAAGTTGATGTCCAGGTGACTTTTAAATATGGCGCCCTGATATGATGGTGCAGCGTGTATCATCCAGCTCGCCCTACCACACTATATGTCTGGAAACGCCCAACTGCATAATCAAGGAGCCAAAAATTGTGCAATTTGGCGGAAATTCCCACCTGGCTCCGCAGCAAGAAACAATCCCAGTTCCCAGCCCTGCCACGGGACTTAGACCCAGAATGGAAACTCCTAGCCATTGTTTATTTGAATATTTTTCTTATTCCAATATTGCATTTTGATACCTCCAGATGCATTATCAGGTTTTGTTTAGAATCTCTGGTTCATTTGTACTTTAGTAAAACCCAAAATTACAGTTCTGCTTTTTCTCCCTAATGTTAATGAATTCAGCAGCTTGAAAAAGGCACAAGCAGCATGACAGCTGATCATTCTAGCTCTATTTTGTTATCATACTGCAAGTTTAGAACAGCACAGCCAGAATAACAACCAATTTTTTGTATTATCATTCTGTTATTTTCCTTGAGGATTTTGCTTATGTTAGTGTGACCGACAATGTAAAGAATCTGAGATGGAAACTCATTTGGGCCCAGCTTCAGGCTTGTGATGGATGCTGCACTGTGAATTGTGCACCCCAGTCAGATGGCCTGAGGCCAGCCCCCTTAACATTAATATTATTTACAGAATCTCCCAGTGTCTTTCACTTGTCACTCTCGCACAAGCAACTTACCCTTTTGAACAGGATCAATTTCAGGCTACTTACATCACTAGGATCAGTCCAAATGTAAGAGGCAACTGGAAATAGATAGTGGGAGGTGTGATAGGAGAAATTGTGGGATCAGAGGAGCGCTCCTGCACTTCCTGGCTATATAGGAACAATTTTTGGATTTTTTTAAAAGGCAAAAGCTTAACTTTTGTTGGTTGTCACTGATTGTCACAGTGATTGTTTAAGAATCCTAAACAGAACAGGTACTACAGTATTTAATTTTGGCAAAGGGGACCTAAACAGGTGCCGGCAAGGACACCTGAAAAATAGCCCAACCCAACATTGGGTTGGACAACTATCAGGCTTATTTTGGGAACAAGATAGCAGCCCCAAATTTGGCCCTTGTTATACTCAGAGCACAGGTGCAAAGAGATACCCTGCTGAACCTATTGATATTTTGTGGGTTTTTCAACCGCTGTAGCAGCATGCTCTTTGCAGACGTCAGAAACCACAGCGTTAGCATATGACTCAGGCTGTGCTGATAACTGCTGCACTTAGTTAGTTCTCGGCCCATTTGTTGCATGGCTTCAATCTTGGAATGAAAGAGGCCTAGAAAAAAATTGAAGGTTTTGTTCTGGAAATACAAATTCTCTTTTAAAAGTACCTACAGGGCATCACTGGTAAGCAGTTCTCCAGATTTGATTATTAAGCATGAAATTATATACAAAGTAATTAACCATGATATTGCTACATGCTGTTTCTTACTTTTTGAATATTTTTTAAATGCATTTGATCTTACAATTGTACCGTTTTTCTATCAATTGGAACTAAAGGAATGTATTATATCAACTCATAATTCTTAGTCCAGAGGGTCTTTGAAGAAATATAGAATAAATGGGATCATAGCCTTCAAGTATTGAAGCTTTTACATTCTCTTCAAGACTCAAATCAAAGAGGTAATGCTAACCTATAAAAATATTAATTAGACTTTATTCATAATAGTGTGTTCAATTTTGGAAATCTTGCTTAAAGAAAAATTTTAAGCACATAGGCTGCAATTTTATGGCCTCTCCCACCGGCGGGATTTTCAGGTCAGTGGATTTTTTGAATGGCTCACTGCATTTTCCAGCTCCGTCCACATCACGACAGGGCCATGAAATTCTGCCTCATGGAGAAATTGCAGAAAAGAGTCACTAAGGAGACACCATAAAGGGCACCACAACATGTTACTTTAGTTATGAATAAAGATTAAAAACTGGGACTCATTTCATTTGAACAAAAGAAGTGTAGAGGAGACCTGAAAGATCTAATCATGAGAGATTTCGATTAAATAAATGACGAAGACTACTTGGACTAACCAGTAAGTTTGTGACTTAGTAGCATAAATGTATGATCACCAGCAAAAGAATGAAAAGAGAGGCAAGGAGAAGGGAATTTTTAAATGGAGGTTTGTAAGCAAATGTATTGGCCTGAAAACAGCAGTAGAAACAGAATCCAAATGAATGCATGAACTTAAGAAATCCGAGCAGGAGCAGGTCATCCGGTACTTCAAGCCTTGTCCACCATTCAGATCATGGCTGATCTTCCACCTCAACTCCACCTTCCTGCATGATCCCCATGTCCATTGATTCCCATCGTGTCCAAAAAAACCTGTTGATCTCTGAATTGACTGAGCATCCACAGCTCTTTGGGGTAACAGTGTTTAAAAGGGAAATGGATAAATATTTGAAAAGGAAAAGCTGAAAAATTTATGTGGAAAGGGCAGAGCAATACATCCAAATGGAAAGCTGTTTCTGAGAGCTGACAGATGCAACAGTTGAATGATTTTGTTACTGTGTTGCAACATTCTATGATTCTATTCTATCATTTAAATGGTTTTGTGGTGGGTTATGTCATTTTTATTTTTAGCTGTATTGGTCTGCAATGAGCAAATGACTGTCATTTGGAACTACAGTTCTATTAACAAAAGCTGCCAGTGATTTGTCCACTGTAACTCTGATACCCCATTTGCTGTGAACTGGATCCCTTTCTAACTCATGAAGGACTATACACCTATGGATGAAACACAGCGTTAGGTTTAGGGGCAATGGTGCATCTGATTTCTTCTACAACAGTGCAATCACTTTAGCAAAGTTGCGACTGCATGTAGCCTCCTGATGGTGCATCAGTCCTATTGCTGACAGTCTAATCCAGAAGATCTTGTGATGGCATTTCAGTCCAACCTCTGAGTATTCTAACTGAGGCTTATCCAATGCTTGTGGTAGTTCCTTCCAGTCTTGGAGTTCTTAGCAAAAATGAAACATGCCCATTAAGTTACAGGATTTGCCCCAAGTTCAGCACTTGAATTGATGTGAAATTTTGCAGAAACATTTGACTCTAGTTCAAATAAAAGAGGTGAAAAGATCTGTGTGTCAACAAGATGATGGGCAGTATTTAACGGAGGTGATGGGATCTCGCACTCAGGCTGAAGAGCAGGCAAGAACTCCATGTTGCCTCATTTTGGGAAGGTCCACCAAATGAAGTTCTATCACTGGACAGTGGCAGGCTTTCCTGGAACCCCATAACACCATGGACAGTAGTTCCACCCACTGGGAACTCTTCATTGCCCAGCAGAACCACAGAGGAGGCAGTGGCTGCTGCTGATACTACAAGCCAAAGGCCTAGCGTTGCCAATGGGCCGAGACACAGGTGAGTGATAGCAAGAGGGGGGTCATGGGGATGGGAGGAGGAGGGTCAGCAGCAAGAGTGGGGGGTGGCGCTGGGCAGTTGCCTTTACTGATGTCAAGGACCTAAATAAGGCACTGAGTCCCTTTGAATGCGGGACACCCGCCCCCACCAACCCAGCCCAACCCCAACACTGGGATCTCGCAAGTAAACATGCCAGGGTTTGCTTTTTTGAGCTTCCCGCATGGCAAGACCCCACCAACAACTGAGTGAATACCAGCAGCAGCTGCATAATGCCCCTAGGTGGGCATTAATTACCCACTTAAGGGCCTCAATTGACAATAGGGTGGGAAGGCTATCCAAGGGCAGTGGTGAGAAGACAGCAAGGTCCTTACGCACAATGTGCCTGCATGATTACATGACCCCCATCAAACTCAACATGGGAGAGGGCATTAACTTCCGCCCAATGTTTCACTTTTGTCTATTTCTGTGCACATATAGACACAATACAATATTTTGCTCATGACTTCCTATGTAACGAAAGAAGCTCTCTGTAGCTGGAACTGCATTACAAATGTTGGTGGGTTTCTTTGGTCTCCATTATTTTTAACCTGATACCTCGGAACAGAAAATCAGACTCAATGATAAACTGGCCATCGATTCTCCATCACCTGTTTCAAACTCCACCCAAGAGCAAATCTCTCCCTCCCGGGGAGGACAGTATTTGATCCATATTGATCCAGTGACAGAATGTCCATCCATTTCCCTGTATGTGTAGGCAAACTGCAGTGATGCTTGCATCCTGAGCCTATGCCCATCTTAACCTCACACGGCTGAACACAATGTTAAAATGGAATGAAAAGTCCCCCAGACCCAAACAGCGTTATTTGAAGAGATCCATGAACCATTTATAGGTTAGTTGTTGCATTATTTCTTCTGGTTACAGGTGCAATTTTATGCATTTTTGGAGCTTTCCTGTACTTGCTTAAAATTGCACAACAGTCTTACATTGAGAGACATACTGCCATAAGAAGCATTATGGAGCACACCATCTGCAGCCTCAAGCAATGGCTGAACCACTCTGGAAGAGCTCAGCTGAATGGGAGCCAAGATTTGTAGCAATATGCTGCACAATCTGGTTATTATGAGGATTGGCCCTTGCCAAAATTAACCAGCTAACAAGCAAAGGAGCAGGAGCATGAGGAAGAAAAGGAGGAGGGGATGATGTGCAATAGGAGGTGGAGGAAGAAGAGGAGGGTACAACATGGACACATGCTTTCTAACCTGGGTTGTAGGGATCACAATTCCTGAATAATACCTGCAACAACAGCATCTCCCCAGTCTCAACAGTTCCACAGTCTGTACCTTTCCTCTGTCACTGACCATCAAATTGTTCTCTTTCAAAGCACACAAAAATAAAAACCACCAGAAACTGCACATTCAAACCCTCATTTATAAATGTAATTATTACATTCTGCAAATAAAAATAAATTAATCACTCTTGTGCATCCCCTCAGTGCCTACCTAGTGTGTGTCTTTGCCTAGTGCTCCTATGTGTTATCAGTAGCTGCAGTATGGCTGGTGGAATGCTGCTGACCTTTAGTTGTGTGGTCTGCAAATGATCTTAAAAATATAAAAACAAAAAACTGCGGATGCTGGAAATCCAAAACAAAAACAGCATCGCCGATGCTGCCAGACCTGCTGTTTTTCCAGGTAATTCTGCAAATGATCTTGGTGGGCAACCCCAAGGAGCTGTGGGCCTAGACAGCCTGGCTTCAGACTGCCCTAACCTGGCTTGGGCTGAAGCAGCTGGTTGGCTGACAGGCAACAGCAAAGGCACTGGTAGAGTGGCAGGGGTGGGAGTTGGAATGTTGTCATCCTGAGGGAGGACAACAGGATTCATGCTCCATAATGCCACTTCCATTCTCTGGGGCAGCACCTCAGCAATCTTACTAAACCATTGGAGAATAGATTGATGAATTGTTGTGAAGTCTTGGAGCCCCTTTGGACATTAGTAACCAGAGCCATGAGAATAGCAATTTAGGTTTGTAAGGCGGTTGCTTGAACTTTAACTGCAGCATTCAGACCTTTGATGGAAGCTGTTTGTGCTGCAATGGAAGGAACATAATGTGACATTTTTCATCAGACAATGCAATTGGTTCCATGGGTGCATTGGTCCAAACTGCTCCAAGTTCTGCACAGAGCCCTGTGCCATGGTCTCTTCCATACTCCTTGCTATAGAGTACGCTTTCTGGCAACTTGTCCTATACACCAAGCATTTGGCTGTACACAGGCATTTTTCTGTAGCCTGCCCCATTGAAGTCCTCACCCGAGTCCTCTACAGCAGATCTCATTTGTGATCTCACCCCTCAGGAAAGACACTTGCGCTATCTTTTTCCTTGCCCTGGTTCCAGTGCACTTGTGCCTGTTGTTTCACCACGTGCAGATCCCTCCTCTATCCTAGCCACTAAAATTCATGCAGTTTCAGTATCTGAGATGATGGCTACAACTGTATAAGATTGTGTAACGATATCTTTCCATTTTCACTGTCTTCTTTCTGTCCTACCATTGACTGATCAATTTCCAGTTCTTGGGAATCTGAAATAAGAAAGACAATGATTGGATTGTGGTAAGAACAGAGGAGAAAGTGAGATCGACTGCTTACACCATCAACAGCTCCATTCAAAAGAGGCTAGGGGTGGAGGGAGAAGTGGGGTGAGTGAAGGAGCATTAGATACCTTGACATCATCGATCATTCCACAGCCTCAGTGACTCACCCTCCCACAATGGTCAGTACTGTCTCTTCCATGGGTGATAAAACATGCAAGCACTGTTGTTCCCCCCAGTATGCTTGCTGTTATGTGCCACTTTCTCCTGCAAAAGAGAGGGAGATATGTCAGTGAGTGTCCTGCAATTTGTCTAGATGAGTTGGCTACCATGGTTGACTAGCTGCCATTGTATGCAAGCTGTGAGTTGGATGTGCAAGGTTTGCAACAAGTTTCAGTGTATAAGGGTGAAGTAAAGCATATGAGTGAAAGGGTCAAGGCCTGATAGATGATGGGCGGGTGATGGGGTGACTTAATCAGTGATTGAGGCCAGTGATATAGTTGGTAGTATTTGTCATTTGAAAATAAACTCACTTATCTTGTCAACTTGTCATTAAACTTTTTCCTGCATTGCCTCCAGGTTCTAGGCATTGGACTCCACCAATATAGCCTCCCACTGCCTCTTGAGTCCGGTTCAGGTCGGCCTCCTGGCCTCTGCAAACACAGGACGTCTCTCTTCCTTTCCACTAAGATCTTGAGTGCAGGGTTTGAAAAACTTGGTCATGGTCTCTTACAGCAAATTTTCACTCTTTCACAGGAGAGATTCATTTCTGAAATTACTCCCAACACTTCCTGCAGCCACAATGTACCTCCATACTAAGAGGCTGCCTTTAAGTAGCATTAGCCACTCCGGATATTGAGCTGCCTCCTGATATGAGGGGCTAATGAAAAGCATGAGCAATGTCAGATGCAAGCAGCAATCATGCAAATCAGCAGGCAGCTCTCATTTACTGTGCTTCCTGCACAATTCAACAAACAGGCATGGGTCAATAGCACATCACAATCACCACGACCATTTGTGGTTCCTATCCAATTTAACCTCCATTTTGTTTAATTTCCTGGCAGCCTCGGGAATCTTGTAACCAAGCCATTGGGACTGAACTTTATCTGCACTTCATGAATATTCAGATTTTACGTTCCTAATATTCTCTGATAAACTCCCCCATAAAATAAACGATACTACATTTTTTTCATTTGGTGTTTATCAACTAGGAGCAGGGAAAGCACAAATGATCAATGGGATTTAAAAATCTCCCAGTATTTCTCTGATGCTGCACTTTGAAAATTCCTTACTAAGTGAGAAATGTATTTTCATCTGATAAACCTGCTTCAAATTATAAAAGCATTGTTCTTTTTTCACAAAGTTATATCAACAAACTTTCATCTTCCTCAGCTGGCTGTAGAAGCAATTTAACAAGACTGCAGCTTAATGTACAGAGTTGTGAACATTAACCCAGCACTAACAAGGGATTACATTGGCTTTCTATTTCTCTTTGAAGACCAATGGATCTATAAAACAGTGCTTTGAGTGCAGGTAGCTGTACATTATGTAATAAGTTGGCTAAAGCTGCAGCCAAAGTGTGACTATAGTCACCAGGAACTGGAAGCATGAACTTGCATTTATCGTTGCCTTATCACCGGACCCTGGTCACCCGAATAATATGCTCTCTATGCAATGACAGTTTTGTTTTTGCAGTGCAGTCATTGTTACATGGATAAAATTTGCCATCTTGTTGACAGTTTTTACTCACAATTAGCCTTCTGGGAATTACTGTATTCCTGTGTTCCATAATCCCTAGGGCTCCCAGTTTAACCCAGCTGCTACACTTATGCATTGTCAACAAAACAGAAAAGCACTGGATCAGAAGTAACTTCAATTCAGAAAGGCCGGTTTCTGTCCAGGAGTGGGAAGGCAGCCCTTCACCCAGACAGCTGAAATGTTGCTCGCAGCAGGTATTGCAGAGCATTAAGAGAAAGAGCTAAAATACTTATTAATTCAGTCAGCATCTGAAGACAGGTAATATTTTTGTTGTAGTATTTTCAGAATGTTAATCTGATTTAAACCTCATGTTAATGCCTATTTTCTAAAGCTGACAGATTCAATGTGCAATTGTATTTTTAGATGTGGCAATTGCAAAACTATTTTCCTATCACCCCTTGTGCTCTAGGATCAAGTTACAGTATAAACAAAGAAGATCATACAGTATTGGGAGTGGTTTTGCACTATTACTGGAGTAGGGGTTGATATAGCATGAATAGGGAAAGGAATTTATCTCATCCTATGGGTAAATTGGCTGTGGCATTTGCTTCCAAAACTGTAGTGACCACAGTTTGAAAGTAATTAGTTTGCTGTAAACACTTTTAGAAAATGAAGGGAAAATTATTTTTTGAACCTCAGCCATTATATTTATATAACTGTCCAATGATCTAGGTAAACTTTGCCTATCGAATTGTACTTTTATAAACAGCCGTGCGCCAAATAGCCCAGTTAAAAAAGTTGTTGCCTTGTGTTTTTGGAGTCACAAAGCCACTGTAACTGACAATGTGTGATATACTTCCAAACGCAGTCATTCTGTTTATAAGTCAATGGAGATATATACTAGTGCAAGATTCTGACATGTTTACCAATCACACCTCTGAGCGGGGACTATGTGAATGCAATAAATAAGTTAGTAATCTGATAATTTGGAGAAGATGGGCAGGAAGGACAATTGCTAAATTAAAACATAGGCACACATCACAAAAATGAAAACAGCAACAAAAAAGTAAAAATTGACACAAACTTTTAAAGAAAGCACGGCCAGAATTTTCCCGTTGGTGTGTGGGGGCGGGACCCGCACACCCATACGTAAAATGACATGCGGTGATGTCGGGCAAGCGACCCGACCTCACCACACGCCATCGCAATATTTGGGAAGGCGGGTGCACTGTAAGTTCGGATGCGTGCCCGCCATCAATTAACGGCCCAGTTAAGGCCCTTGAGGCAGCAATTGATCTCGATTTTTCGGGGCCCATGCGAACTTCAGGACATTGCATGGGTGCAATGAGCAGGGGGGGTAGGAGACATTTGTATAAACCTCATCCACAGGTGGGATAAGAGGGGTGAGTGGGATCGCAAATGTGATGTTTGAGGTATTTAAGTGTGAAAGTAATTTTTACTTGCCTGAGTGAGCAGAAAGACTTCAAAACTCAGCTGCTAGGACAGGAGTGAAAGCCTTGGTTAGGACTCTAGAAATCAGTTCTGGGGCCTGCAGATTTCAGGAAGCCTTCCCTTAACCTGGGAATAGGATTGTGGAGGCACCTCCTCTGAGGAGGAATGGAGGGCCAGAGGGAGCAGGAGGCTTCCAGGGAAGCCACCTTTGGGTGGAGAGGCATAGGCACAAGGGGTGCAGGGCCAACAGGAAGTACAAGGCAGAAGGGGCCGCAGAAGTTGCCAATATCTTGCTGTCAGGGTATACAGGCAGCGAAGCAGCTACCTCAATACGTCTAAGCTACAGTGCCGAAGGAGGCTCCATCTCTCAAGGGAGACAGTTAGCTATATCTGTCAGATGATAGGCCCTGAGATCTCCCCAAACTGTGTTTGGGGAACCCTATGCCAGCAGCCCTCAAATTCTATGCCTCCGGCTCTTTCCAGGGCTCAGTGGGTGACTTCTGCAGAGCCTCCCAATCAGCTGTCCACACTTGTGTCAAGCAGGGGACAAATGCTCTGTTCAAGTGTGCATTGATTTTCATCCACCACTGCTGGGACGATGCCAGTCTGAGTGAGCCAGAGGCTTTGCGACCAATGCTGGCTTCCCCCGTATCCAGGGTGCTATATACTGCGCACACGTGGCCATCAAGGCGCCCAGTGAGCCTGATGCCTTCGTCAACAGGAAGGGCTTTCACTCCATGAACGTGCAGTTAGTGTGTGATCACAGGATGCTGATTCTACAAGTCTGTGCAAGGTACCCAGGCAGCTCCCATGATGCCAACATCCTCAGACACTCCCAGGTGCCGGGGCTCTTCAGTGCTCCGGCTTGGCTGGATGGATATCTGCTGGGCGACAAGGGCTATTCCCTCAGAAGGTGGCTCATGATGCCTCTCTGCCATTGAAAAACAGAGGCTGAGCAGCGGTACAATAGGATCCATGCCTCCACACGGGCTGTCGTGGAGAGAACCATCGGTCTTCTCATGATGCGCTCCCAATGCCTGGACCGCTCAGGGGGTGCACTGCAATACTCCCCCAGATCGTGTGTCACTGATAGTGGTTGCATGCTGCACTCTCCACAATCTGGCGCTGGAAAGGGGCAACACAGTGGACAAGGAAGACGTGGACACAGTGGCTGCGGCTGCACACGATGAGTCCAGCAGTGAGTCCGAGGATGAATACGCATTGGAGAATGCTGAGGGGGTAGACGCTGACCCGGGCATACTCCAGGGAGGCAGGGGCACCCGGGAGGCTTTAATCCAAAGAACCTTCAGCTAGCACACCACAGATGGACCTTCAACACACGCTAGGGCTGCAGGCCCCGCACTCGATACCTGAGTGCTAAATCAGCCTGGATAATAACATTAACTAAGGTCCTTGTCAATCAAGCTCAATGTCAAACAACTCACTCATAACATCATGGCTTCCTGTACACATGCAGAAGTAAGGAATAACCCTGAGGCATGGCAACATGTCAAAATTTATTGAGTAAACAAAAGTAAATTCATAAAGCAAAACAAAAACGGTGTTGGACATCACATCAAGTCTTCGAATAAGTACTGTGGACCAACATTAAAGCACCAGTGAGAAGCCTGTGGTGTGTCTAAGGTGCCTTAAATTTACGCTTATGGGTGCTACATCTAGGTGCTCCCCCCTCACTGGCGCTGTCATCTGAGACAGCCTGTTCACTGTGCTGTCCTGTTGGCCTTGATGACCATGGTGGACGTCCTCTGGTCCGTAGAGCATTCGATGGCCCTGCCTGGGAGGGAGCGGGCAGTAACACAGCAGCCTCATTGGATCCCATGGTCACTGGAAGAGGGGTGGAGGAGCTGCTGCCCTCATCCGGAGCACCCTGAGAGGAGCCAGCAGAGATAACAGGCAGCTGCTGCGCCGACATGAGGTCACTTCAGACCTCCCTGCTTACCATAGATACTTGGAGCCCAAACCATCTCCCACACTGGCAATGACCAGGTGAGGTCAATGCCGTTGTGAGGGCTTGCAGGTCCGAGTGCAAACCCAAGAAGCAATGATTGTTCTCCTGGAGGAGCCTCTCCATGAGAGTCGCCACTCTCTCCATGGAGGAAGCATGATGCTCGGCCATGAGGCTCATTGCATCAGTGATGCTCCACATGGACTCCTCCAGCATGGGCACCATGCCATGCATAGCCTCATGTATCTCCCCCTGATCCTCCCACACATCCTGCTGCACTTCCAGCATTCGCTGCCTCACGGACGACTCCAGAGACACATTAGCCACTGACCGAGCAAGTACCTGGTCCCCTGCAGTCCTCTGACTGCCAGCGCCCTGGGCACTCTCTGCCTTTGCCCACACCTCAAACGAGTGTGTAGTTCCCTCACCATCGCGCACCAGGACATTAGCCCATAATCTAATTCCCACCGAGGTGTTAGTACCTGCGCTGGTGCCTGCTTAGCAGAGATGGTGTGATGCTGGTGAGTGGATTTTCTTGGGGGCTTCAGGGGTGAGAGGTGGGCCCCTCTGCCTCTTCCTCCTGGCCTTGCTCCAGTGATGCTGAAAGAAAGAAATTAGTCACAGTGCAGACAATGTCAACTTGCATGCCGCTCCCCCAGATCATTATGCGCTCATCCTTCCATAATCAATGGTCAACCCATGTTGCTAACTTCAATCACGGAGCATTCAACAGTGCCATGGCTTCTGGGATACACATGGTGACCTGAGTGCTCGCCAAACATACTTCCCTTGGCACCCCAGCCTCACCGCCATCGGTGGACCTGGGGGCATGGCGCCTCTCACGGTCAATGGTCTGCTGCTCGTAAGCTGTTAGGATGCTCAATTGGGCCTACCCTCTGCCAGTATGCATTCATTCTGATGCATTGTGTGCAATCTTCTCCTGAATAGGAGAGAAGAGCATTGATTAGTCCAGCTTGTACCTGTATTCCCATCACATCACTCCCAACCCAGCCAGAGTGGGACATTGCAGAACTCCAATTCTTCATCACCCTGCAGCTGCCACACGCTCACACAAACAAGCCAGGGCTGACCCCCCCCCCCCGGCCCCATTGCCCAAATGCTGCCTCCTTCATGTGTGGCACCAGAAGGTGTCGCTTTGCTAAGCAAGGAGGCACAAGCATGTGGAGCGCAAAGACCAGCAGATGGATTGGTGCCCCGCCAACTGGAAGTTCCCCTCCCAGCATGTTAGTACCCTGACTTTGACATGCTTCCCAGTTCCAGCACTCTGCCTTGACTTTCACCCCCATTCTATACTCTGGGTGTCAGTGTCACACATGCTGCAGATGCAGAACACGTCCTATCTCAACCCTCTCAGGCTGAACTGGGCATGGGAAATCTCTGCTGTCACACCCAGTGAGGGATACATGCTGTCAGGGATTCAGTGATGTTACTGTACTCAGAGTTGACAGGGGTGTGGGGAGGGGGGCGGGTTTGGGGCAAAGGGTGATGGCTGCATTAAGTGACTTGAGACAACATGGTACTCACCCTTCCCGAGTGCAGGAGGTCATTCAATCTTTTACGGCACTGGAGCCATGTGTGCCGCGCCACATCACGGGAGCTCACACTCTCGGCCACCTCTTCCCACGCATGTTTGGCCAGTTGCAGAGGCCTCTGCCTCCCTTCCCTCAGAGGAAGGACCTCCCGCTGCGCTGCCAACTCCTCCAGGAGGGCAGCTAGGCACTCATCTGAAAAACGAGGGGCACACTGTCCCATTGGCCTACCCTGTGGCCTGGCCTGCCCGATGTCCTACCCTCCAGCCTGGCCTGCCCCGATGTCTTACCCTCCAGACTTGCATCGCCAACATTGCCTCTCTGCACAACCCTTTGCCCAGCCATTGTGAGCAACCTTTCCAAAGCTGCCAGGCCTTCCTTTATACAGGCCTCCGGGTCACCACTGGACCCAGCGGGCTAAGCACGCCCGCCGTGGTCCACCCGCTCCCACTATGCACGAGAATTGTGAAGTATGCTGGGCAGGCCTTAATTGACCTGCCCACATAAAATAGCAGCGCGCAGCCAATTGCGGGCACCCGCCCGCACCCGCTCCCACCCCCCCCCCACCCCCCCCCCCCAAACAGGGAGAAAATTCTCCCCTAGAATATTATCTATTTGCACTTGCAATGTTTCTTTGTCTTTTTTAATTAATTATTAGAAGACAAAGTATTCTTAAACTGTTGTTGTCAGCTGTAGATTATACAGCAACAGATGTGCATTATGTGAAGATGGAAAAGATTGTTCAGCAAGGAGCCCAGAACATAGTGACCGCACTAAACCACATCCTCTTGTTTCTTCATACTTCATACTTACCAAAAGTAACTTACTGCAGACTGAGAGCATTCAGATTGAAAAACTAACCTTGATGACATATTTTTCGTTCATGGGATGAGAGCATCGCAGGCTAGGCCTGCATTTATTGCCCATCCCTAATTGCCCTTGAAAAGGTGGTGGTGAGCTGCCTTCTTGAAACACAGCAGTCCATGTGGTGTAGGTACACCCACAATGCTGTTAGGAAGGGAGTTCTGGGATTTTGACCCAGTGACAGGGGAGGAACGGTGATATATTTCCAAGTCAGGATGGTGAGTGGCTTGGAGGGGAACTTCCAGGTGGGAGCGTTCCCATGTGTCTGCTGCCCTTGTCCTTCTAGATGGCAGTGGTCGTGGGTTTGGAAGGTGCTGTATAAAGAGGCATAATATGAACACAATCAAAAGTTTTTCATGGACTTGAAGACATTTAGGTACACTCCAGCAATAAAGTACTTTGGCTGTAGCTTGCTGTTCATATGGTAGCCATCCAAAAACTGAGCCTTAGACCTCATTTTATCAATAAGGGTGAGCTGCCAGACTCTGTTGAGCCTCCAAAAGCTGACTTGGCAATGCTAGCGAGTGAATTTGGACCTTCTGCCTCACCAGAAGTGTCCCTCTGTAAGTTTTGGAAGAGGTAACAGAGGAAAAGGTGCTGAGGGAGTAGAAGCAAAATGCAGGGATGTAGTGGTCCACTGTGGAAATGGAAGGAGCACTGTGGCTTTTCTTGACTCCTCAGGAAGGAAAGTACAAACAATATACCTGACCATTTCTTTGGCGGTCTCCAGCAGCCCCTTTAAAGATAGGAAATCTAATCAGGACTTTCATGGCATATATTCCTTTCTAGTTTTTCACAAATTTGGCTGAATAGTCTTGATCTGTATATGGATCATTTTTTTCAGTCTAAATCAATCCAGATCAAACTCAGCTCCTGACCTCAGTGCAGCCTTAGTCCAAACATGGACAGAAGAACTGAACTCAAAAGGTGAGGTGAGAATGACTGCCCTTGACATCAAGGCAGCATTTGACTGAGTGTGGCATCAAGGAGATAAAAACAAAAAAGATAAAAACAAAAACAAAAAACTGCAGACGCTGGAAATCCAAAACAAAAACAGAATTACCTGGAAAAACTCAGCAGGTCTGGCAGCATCGGCGGAGAAGAAAAGAGTTGATGTTTCGAGTCCTCATGACCCTAGTTCTGTTGAAGGGTCATGAGGACTTGAAACGTCAACTCTTTTCTTCTCCGCCAGTGCTGCCAGACCTGCTGAGTTTTTCCAGGTAATTCTGTTTTTGTGTGGCATCAAGGAGCCCTGGCAAAACTGGAGTCAATGGGAGTTGGGGGGAAACTCTCTGTTAGTTGAAGTCATACCTAGCACAAAGGAAGATCATTCTGTTTGTTGGAGATAAATTATCTCAGTTCCGGGACATCGCTGCAGAAGTTCCTCAGGATAGTGTCCTGGGCCCAACCATCTTCAACTTGTTCATCAGTGACCCTCCTTCCCTCATAAGGTCAGAAGTGGGGATGTTCACTAATGATTGCACAATGTTCAGCACCATTTACGACATCTCAGACTGAAGCTCATGCAGCAAGACCTGGACAATATTCAGACTTGGGTTGAAAAGCGGCAAGTAACATTTGTGCCACACAAGCACCAGGCAATGACCATCTTCAAAAAGGGAGAACCCAACCATCTCCTCTTGACATTCAGTGGCGTTACCATTGCTGAACACCCACTGTCAACATCCTGCGGGTTACGATTGTTCAGAAATTGAACTGGTCCAGCCATATAAATACTGTGGCTACAAGAGTAGTTCAGAGGCTGGTAATACTGCAGACAGTAACTCACTTCCTGCCTTCCCAAAGACTGTCCACCAACTACAAAGCACAAGTCAGGTGTATGATGGAATACTCTCCACTTGCCTGGATGACTGCAGCTCCAACAACATTCAAGAGGTTCGACACCATCCAGGACAAAGCAACTCACCCAACCAATTGACACCCCATCCACCATTTTCAACATTCACTCCCTCTACCACTGGCAAACAGTAGCAGCAGTGTGTACCATCTACAAGATGCTTTGCAGCAATTCACCAGGCCTCCTTAGACAGCGCCTTCCAAATCCACGACCTCTACCATCTAGAAGGACAAGGGCAGCAGGCACATGGGAACACCACCACCTGCAAGTTCCTCTCCAAGTCACACACCATCCTGACTTGGAACTATATTGCTCTACCTTCACTGTAGCTGGGTCAAAATCCTGGAACTCCCTCCCTAACACTGTAGGTGTACCTACACCACATGGACTGCAGCAGTTGAAGAAGGGATCTCACCACCTCCTCAAGGGCAATTAGGGATGAGCAATATATGTCGGGCTAGTCAGTGATGCCCACATCCTGTGAAAAAAATTTAAAGAAAAGATCACTTGCCAAGGATGCCTAAAAGCAACGTGGGTCCACAAAGTAGTAGTCATGTCACTGGTTCAGTTCAGGCACAGGACCATATGAATCATATATCAATTTCTAACTTATTATCTTTTAGTGCTGCTATACAAGACAAAACAAAATGAAATTATAGTCAAAGTAAAGATGAGGGCCCAGCATCGCATAAAGAAAACCTGGAATTAATTCCTTTTGAATCTCTAAGTCCAGCATTAAATATAAGTCCATTTGACACTGAGTGAATAAATGGTTTGTGGTATTCTTTATCTGGAATGGTCATTTAACCCAGCAGCATAAATGGACCCTAATGGGCAAGAGTTTACACAGAATGGAGTGATTGACAGTTTTGGGGTGGGGATTTTCAACTCCAGGCTGTTTGTTTCTCACCTGAAAAATGCGCTACTAGTCGAGGAAAAGCCTAGAAGTGTGAACACACAGAAATCTTTGGGCAGGCAGGGGTGCAGGGAACAATCCCTGTGCCTGATGAGGCTTGAAGCATAGCCAGCTTGGTTTTCTTGAGAGCAGCCAGCCAGTGCCAAAGCAACGGGTCATAATCTTTGGGAGCCAGGAGGAGCAGGAGGACACCCTCAGGTTTCTCCTCTCCTGTCCCTCCCTCTTCCTCTCCCTCCTCAAATTGATATTTTTTTGGGAAGCTGCTCCCAGCACTTATGCCAAGGCCCATTCAATTAGGCTCTGACAGCTAGCATTGGCCTCAATTCCTATTCCTGTCCATTGGCCTTGACATCATTCCTGTAATCTCTGAGCAACCACTAATATTATTTATTCAAGTATGGCCATTAAGTTAAAACCATCTTAAAAGCTTAACTTTATTTGATGGCAGCCTGCAGTGATTAATCCACATGTAGACTTGGTTTTGCTCAACACAGAACAAACCAATTTCATAAAGGTGGGGATCAAGCTAGTGCCAGGCCGCTTATAATGCAAAAGGCCAAATATTTATTTCAACCCTTGGCCCCGGACACCTCTTTTGATATCTGTGCCAATACCATTTCTAGCACAGAATGTGCGAGAACATGCCACTCAGCATATTATATGCTTTGTCACCCATTTTCTGCCTGTAGTGTCATTGTATTTCTACGCCCCTAGTCACTGAGGAGGGATGAGTAAGGAACAGATTGAACATTAGCCTAGATATAGTTCATAGCCTAGTTCAGGCATCATTGTCATTTATACTGTTTTACCACACAGTGAGGCATGCTTTCTCTGAAATAGCATCACCCTGTCATGACAATAATATTCCACCAACAAAGTATTTTTTAAAAAATCAGTAGAAGTATAGAGAGAGAGAGGAGGGGCCGGCAGGAGAGGGAGAAGATATGACACAATAATAAAAAGAGCTTAACAGTCCCTTTAATGTAGAAAAGTATCCCAAGGCACTTTAGGAACACAATTAGAAAAAAATTAATGCTGAGCCAAAGAATATAATATTAGGAGTGGTGACTAGATGCTTCAGCTAAGAAGTGGTTTTAAGAAAGAGCTGGAGAGGTGGAGGTTTAGGGAGTAATTGCAGAGTGTAAGGCCATGACAGCTGAAGGCATGGCTGCCAGTGCTTGGAGCAAAAGGAGTGGAGAATGCATAAAAGGCCAGAGTTAGGGGAGTGCAGAGTTCTCAAAGGATTGTAATCATAACTCTTTGTAACTGATTTTTCAGAGGAATTAATGATTGTGACTTTTTCTTATTCAGCTCCTATCTGTTTTCTTCATTCTTTTTAATGGTGGCTTTGAGAGAACTGGTGTTTTTTATGACAGAAGTAATGCAGGAAATTAGACACAAAATGTAGTGTCAAAGTAATCACAGAGCATTCTGTTAAGGAAAACAGCACTGGAGATAGCAAACTTTTACTCCTTAGGATTGGATAATATAGTAACATTGAGCCAAGTAGCAATCACCGTCAGATTCAGCTCCGCTCCTATTTTCCTATCTTGGACTGGAGCTCCACATTTCTCGCCCAGGCTTGACATCTGGGCTTGCTGAGAAATGTGGAGTGTAATTGCTCCTGGAGTCATTCAGTGCAGTGTGGGAGCGTTGGAAGAAATGAAGCTATGCCCCATTTTTACAGCACGAGCTGCTGTAAACCGGTAAGTTTAAATATACCAACCACTTTGACAAACCACAAGGTAAGGTAAGTGTGTAAGTAAGAGGGTAAGGGGGTAGAATGGGTCATAGGGGTGTCAGGTGATCAGGCAAGGCATCAAGTGATCGTGTGGTGTTGGGTAGTTGGGGAGGGCCGGGTGATTGGGGAGGGTCAGGTGGTCATGGATGGGGGTGTTTGATTGGGTAGGAACATAAGAAATAGGAACAGGAGTAGACCATTTGGCCCCTCGAGCCTATTCTGCCATTCAATAAGGAGGCGAGGGGCAGTTGGGTGGTTGAGGGGTGGGGGATTAGTCATGGGATAGTCAGGTGGTTAGGGAGTTCAGAGGGTAGTTGTGGGGGTGGAGGGGTGAGGCGTTAGTTGGAGGCGGGGTTTAGTTAAGTGGTGAGAGATGGGTAGGGTACTTGGGGGTCAGGGTTTGGTCGGGGTGAGGGAGTAGTAGAGGGGTTGGGAGGGGTAGTCATGGGATTCAGCATGAGGTGGGGAGGTGCTGTCAGTAGTAAAGCTACTCAGAAGTTAGAACTGGTTTTAATGTTTCTACCTTTTCCTGAGTAACTACTCTGCTAAGTAAATCAGAACGATCCAAGGTCTCCAGCTTTAAATCAGAGTTTCAGAGTGTTCCAGATGCAGGATAATCACTCAATGGAAGTTCAACCTTTCTGAGCAATTCCCATGCAGTCCATGCATGGGGCCTTCAGGGGGGTCCCCCAGTATGACCCTCTGGAGAAGAGAAGATCTGAGCAATTAACACTAGGAGAATTGACAAAAAAGAGCAGCATTGTAGAGAGAATTGTAAAATATTTGCTTCAACGTGCTGGCACCAATCCAGGATACTGAGTGTTAAACCATTGCAAAACTGGACCCAAAATCATTGAATAATATGCACTAAATGCGCAGAGGTTTGCAAATTAGCTGTGCTCTGTTTCTATGATTTTTATCTAACATTGGGCGGGATTTTCCGGTCCCACCAGCAGCGGGCATCATCATGGGTGAGATGGGAAAATTTGGAGAGCTTCCTCTTCCTATCCCACCTATGATGATGCCCATTGCTGGCAGGACCGGAAAATCCCAACCATTGAGTTCTCAAACAAGCAACAGCTCACATCTGTCTGCAGCACTTATCATTGTCTGGAACCTCATTCCTTCAGAAAAAGGGGCAACCAAATAAAAATTAATGAAACAGAAGTAACTAAATCCACAAACTGAAATGAATGAGCCTAAGTGGTATTGTCAGTACTTAAACAACCTAAATAGTCTTGGTTGGTGTCCCTTGATTCAAGGATGACGTCTACTCAGGGTCATGAATTTCTGCCATGGATCTTCATGTGACTGAACAGGCCAATTCTTAACTCACAGATCTTTGGGCACATGAGGCAAGATGTCCCATGAGGCAGTGGGATCTGGAGTGCAGAATTTGCTTCCTTTTCTTTCCTTCTCTGCTGCTGTTCTGCCTCATCATTAAGATGTTGTGAATCAGAGTGTGATGCAGTGGGCAAGTTGTCACCATTTTGAACGATTGAGAGCAAATTCATCCCAGTCATTAATGTCAATGTTGCTGCGCTTTTGAGGAGCTTAAGAGTGTCAATGAAGTATTTTCTTTGTCCTCCTCTGGAATACTGGCCATTTGAGAGTTGAGGAAATAGGATCTGGCAGGGGAGACGGTTTTCCGTCATCTGGACACAGTCCATCATCTTTGTGAGGTGACGGTGGCATAGTGGTAATGTCATTGGACTAGTAATCCAGGGCCCAGGCAAATGCTCTGGAGGCTTGGGTTCAATTCCCATGATGGTACCTGATGGGGACTTTTAATTCAATTAATAAATCTGGAATTGAAAACTAGTCTCAGTAATGGCAACCAAGAAACCATTGTTGATTACCTTAAAAACTTATCTGGCTCACTAATGTTCCTTAGGGAAGGAAATCCTTAACTGGTCTGGCCTACATGTGACTCCAAATCCACAGCAACATGGTTGACTCTGAAATGGCTTAGCAAGCCACTCAGTTCAAGGGCAATTATGGATGGGCAATAAATGCTGGCCTTGCCAGTGATGCCCACATCTCATTAAAGAATTTTTAAAATAGTTGATTTTTGCAGGAGGTTTTCCTGAATGTTTGTAGAGCTCGCTTCAAGAAGGACCCAAGCATTTGTTTGATAGTCCTCCTAATGAACCTGGAGGATGCAGTGGAGGTAATATTGGTGGAATTTCTCTAGCACTCTCATGTGTCACTGATACGCAGTCCAGTATGGCAGTACAGGAGTGTGGTGATGACAACTGCTCTGTACATTAGGATATTTGTTGACTCACTTTGTTATCAAACACTCACTACCATAGTTTGTAGAAGGCTGAGCTGGCACAGCTGATCCAGCGTTGGATCTCCTCGTCAATGGTGGCTTTTTGAAGGAGGTGACTGCCAAGATATGGAAACATTCAAGGGCAGGTCGAGCATCTTGTAAGCAGAATCAAAGAAATCGAGAATGGCTGGAAAATCTGGTGCAGAGTGGGCAATAACACAGTAGTCATCCACAAACTGTAGATCATGTATGTATGGTGATCAGTTTAATTTTGGCATGGGAGCGACTGAGGTTAAGAGTTTTCCATCTTAGCAGTATTTAATACCTACATCTGAGGAAAGTTGACCTTTGATGAGATGAATAGCCATTGTCAGGTAGATTGTAAATAGTATCAACTATCAAACAGTTTTGCTGACTCTGGTCCAGGTATCTGTTTCAGATCTCCCACTTAAGTCACATCATCATGAAGCAGTTGCAGGATTATGACAAAGTTTCTTGGACATCCAAATATTTGGAGCACAATCTACAGAGCCTCATGCTTTACTGGGTCAAATGCTTTGTCCAGGTCTGCAGAGTTCCTGGTGTTGTTCTCAGCATTTTTCTTGGATTTGTTTGGCAACACAAACCATTTCAGAGGTTCCTCTGGAAGGTCTAAAGCCACATTACGTCTCTGGGAGGATTCCCTCAGCCACAGGAAGAAGGTGATTCAGGAGAATGCTTGTCAGGATTTTCCCTGCTGCTGACAAGAGAAATATCTCTATAATTTCCACAGCATACTTTATCTCCCTTCTTGAAGATAGCTACAATTCACATTCCTGAAGTCGGACTAGGGTGTGGGGGAGTTATTTTTCCTCCCAACTCCGTAGGATGAGTGCATGCAGTTTTGATGTGAGCAAAAGTCCACCAGCTTTGAAGACTTCAGCTGGAATACCAACAGGGCCACAGGTTCTATTGATTCTTGTCTGTTTGATTGTTTGTTGCAGCTCTCCCATCGATGGTGGTTCACCCATGAATTCTACCACAGAACACTGGGGCTAGCCTGGAGAGTATCAGCTGCAACTGTGGATTCGCTGTTAAGGAGTTGTTGTAAATGTTCTTTCAGGTGTTGGTGAATGGCATTGTAATCTTTAAGAAGAGAAGCACTAGCCTGTAAGTGAAGGGAATTTTGTCCATTTTGCTTTGGTCTTTAGATGGCCCTATTGGCTTCAAAAAACCTTTACATGTCATGATGGTCAGCATATTGTTGGATCTCTCAGACTTTCTCTTCCTCCCACTTGTCCTTTATCTTTCAGATTTATCTTTGGTTATCAGTCTTGAGCTGTTTGAATGCTGTCTTCTTAACTTGCAACCTTTGGTTGTTTTACCAGGCAATGAAGGTTGCTCGTTTTTGTTCCTAGAAGTCACATATTTCAGCATAATTTTCATTGAATCAGTCCTGGTGACGAAGGTCTTGACACAGGAGTACAGCTGACTTTATTTGATCTCACTGTTCTGAATTGAGTTGATGTGTGCAGATTTTCCAGATTATTTATGAACTGCACTTCAAATTTCTCTCTTCAGTGGGGCTGCTTTAGAGCTGAGATATTCACTTTCTTCCTCTTGGACTTTTAGGTCTTGCGATGTCTTGGTGCTGGGTGGATATTCATCACCAATCAAACAAGTCAATGATCTGTCCAGCAGGCGTTGGTCCCCTGCATGCATCGAGTGATACAGACATCACTTAGAGCTTCGACTCAATTATATAATCCAGGAGGTGTCAGTGCTTTGATCTACATTGCCTCGATGTGATTTTGTATTTGGCCTTCTGGTAGGAGAGGGTGTTTATTATAACGAGGCCATGCTGACCACACTTTTCCAGCAGGAGGACATCATTTGCATTGGCTTTTCCCAACCCTTTTTTAAAATTCATTTACAGGATGTGGGCATCACTGGCTAGCCCAGCATTTATTGCACATCCTGCGTAGGTAAAGCCACAGTGCTGTTATGCAGGGAGTTCCAGAATTTTAACCCAGCAAAAGTGAAGGAATGGTGATGTATTTCTAAGTCAAGATGGTGAGTGACTTGAAATGGAATTTCTAGGTGGTGGTGCTCCCATACATCTCCTGCTCTTGTCCTTCTAGATGGTAGCAGTCGTAGATTTAGAAGGTGCTGCCTAAGGAGCCTTGGTAAGTTGCTGCAGTGCATCTTATAGATGGAACACATGCAGCCGCTGTTCATCGGTGGTGGAGGGAGTGAATGTTTGTTTTATGGGGTACCAATCAAGTGGGCTGCTTTGTCCTGGATGGTGTCGAACTTCTTGAGTATTGATGGAGCTATACTCATCCAGGCAAGTGGAGAGTATTCCAACATACTCCTGACTTGTGCCTTGTGGATGGTGTCAGGAGGTGAGTTACTCGCTGCAGAATTCCTAGCCTCTGACGTGCTCTTGTAGGCACAGTATTTATGTGACCAGTCCAGTTCAGTTTCTGGTCAATGGTAACCCCCAGGATATTGATACTGGGAGATTCAGTGATGGTAATGCCATTGAATGTCAAGGATTAATGATTAGATTCTCTCTTATTGGAGATGGTAATTGCCTGGCACTTGTGTGGCATGACTCTTACTTGCTACTTGTAAACCCGAGCCTGGTTATTGTCCAGGTCTTGCCGCATTTGGACATAGACTGTTTCAGTATCTGAGGAGTCCCGAATGTTGAACATTGTGCAAACATCCCCACTTCTGATTTTATGATGGAAGGAAGGTCATTGATGAAGCAGCTGAAGTTGGTTGGGCCGAGGACACTACCCTGAGGAACTCCTGCAGTGATATTCTGGAGCTGAGATGACTGACCTCCAACAACCACAGCCATCTTCCTTTATGCTGGGTATGACTACAAATAGCAGAGAATTTTCCCCGATTCCCATTGACTCCAGTTTTGCTAGGGCTCCTTGATGCCACACTCAGTCAAATGCTATCTTGATGTCAAGGGCAGTCACTATCCAGACATCGGAGCTACTGACAACCCTGGTAGTGAACTCTCACAGAAGAATGATCTTTTCTTTTTTGGGATGGCAGTGAAAGGTTAGGATAGAACTCTTCCTTAACATTTTCATTGGAGTCAAGGGTCAGGGCATAAGTGCTGATGATGGTGGCATGTTGATTATGGCTGAACTGTAAATGAAGTGCCATGAGCCTTTCATTTTCCAACTGGGGAGTTCTGTCTGTCCATCCAGGATTCGATTCTGTATGACAAAACCAACTCTGTAGATGCAAGTGTTGCAGTCAGTCCTTGTTCCTTCAGCCACCCCTGTCCAGGAAGGTGGATCTCCCTGAGGGTGGTGTTATCAATTTAGAGTCTTGTTAGTTCATGTGATATGATTGCAGTTCTGCTTTCCAGACAGTAACTCTAGAGATTATCCATGATTGTTCTAACATTCCAAGTTACAAAATTTAAAGTTTTCTTTCTTTGTCCATGAAGATGGTGATCCTGAGCAGTATGGTTCCCCAACCAGAAGAAAGTGGGACAATCTATTCTTAGGCTGCCTTTTCCAGCCCCCTCCTCATTTAGGGTGAGCAGAAGGTATCCTGAAAAGGACAGCTCAGTCACTGATGCTGCTGCCTAAACACATCTCTGTCCTAACACAGGTGTCCAAAGGTCTTCATGCATCTGTTGCCTGTGTGCAGATTCTTGACAAGTGACTCCTAGGTCCACAACCCTATGCCCATCACTAATTCTCCATCGCCATAGGGCTTGGCAACTGAAATGAACCCTGGTAGAAGTGTGCATGTGACTTTGTTTAACCTGGGGACATTGAGAATGGTTATTGTTCACATGGCCTTGATGGATTAGTGATCAGATTCTGGTGACATGTTGAACCATGATGACCAGGACCACTTTGCCACTGGAGGCTTCTTCCACCTTCACAGCTGGTGAGATGCACAGCCTTCCTGTCCTCGCCTGTTCTGACATTGAGGAGATTTTGGACTGCACTTCACCTGGCACCTCCCCACAATCTTGCTGCCATGGATGGCCCTATCAAGAGCAAGAAGCTCCCAACAGCATCTCTCAAGGGATCATTGAAGTATACAAACCTCTCCAACATGTCAAGGTGGCAAGCCACAGAGGGCTAAATAGAACACAAGTAACATAGTGATATGTCACTGGATTAGTAATTCTGACTCAATGAAGCAGGCACATGAGTTCAGATCCCATCATGGCAGTTGGGAAAATTAAATCCAGTCAATTAAATAAATCTTAAATAAATTAGTTAGTGATGGTGACCATGAGTCTACCCAATTGTTATAAAAACCCATCTGATTCACTAATGCTCTTTGAGGGAAGGGAATCTACTGTCCTTATCTAGTCTGGCCTATTTGTGATGCTAGACCTGTTCTCTGAAATTGCCTAGCAAACCATTCAGTTGTATCTCAGGGCAATTAAAGATGGGCAACAAATGCTGGCCTTGGCTGTGACCACTACATTGTGTGAAAGAATGGAAAAATAGTTCTCCTGCAGCTTATGTTAACTAATTCACTCACAGCCAGGTCGACGTGATTAATTTGTAACTTCAGCTCTTCTTTGTTATGAGATCAGGGCCAGGAAATTCTTTGGATCTGCTCCAATTACACTGCATTGTTTTGTCGGAAGTGCAGTGGAAACCCCGTTTACCACAATTAAGCTGGTTTAAATTTAAGTTAGATAGAAATACTATCTGGAAATCCCCTATCGTGCACCCAGGAACTAGCAGACACATTACAGGGCTGGGGCAGCTGCTATTGAGGTAACTCCTTCGCATCAGCCTAGAATTGGGTTTATGTAAGCATGGACAGAGAAAGATCTGGTAGACCAGGGATTTGATAAAGCAGCAAGGCATTGGAGGACTTGGTTAATAATATGTTGAAATAAATTAGAGATAATTGTGCTGAGTGCAAAAGTGAAACATCTGTCAGCATGACCTTCAAACATTAACAACTTTCACTAAAATAGCACCTGGAACAGAGGGTATAAATTTTATGAACTTTCAGGTGGGGTGTATAAAAGATGACTAGTTCAATTTTGCTTGTTTTGTGCCCCTATCAGAGGAAAAAGTTACAGCAATAGTGAAACATCCCACGCCACTCCATCAGAAAGGAATTGGGAGGAAGGTGACTGAAAGATAAGATTAAATAACTTTTCGTAGATTGAGAGAGATGTACAAGGAAAGGTTTAATCGAACAAGTCCAGTGTGTGGGTATGAGGTGGCTGTAGGCCCTACCACCAAGAGTGAAAGTGAGGATGCGTGAGTGCACATTAGAGTCAAAAGAGCAGACAGTGTGAACTGGGAAATACAGCAGGAACAGGTTTAGACACAGGTAAGAGCATAAGTGCAATGAAACTTGACAATAAAAGGGGTAATAGATTATATAGCATTACTTATGCTTTTGATGGTTCCGGAATCACCCAGAAGTAAACATGACAAGCTGCTTTTCATCTTGCCCAAAACAGCTGAACAGAGGGCACAACCTGCACTTGAAAGGAGATAAATTGCAACTAATCCGTGGAAACATCCCAACCAGATCTGACTACTCCCCCACCTAACTACCTCCCCGACAAAACCTGATGACCCCCACACTTGATTACCCTCTCCACCTGATCACTACACCCCCACCTTGGCACCCCCCGCTGACCTGACCCAACCCAACTACCCTTCCACCCAAAATTACCCCACCACCCAACGCCTATTCACCTGCTCACACACTCGGTAAGTAAACATCAATACAAAGAACTCATAAGTATTCCAACCTTCCCCTAACTCTCTAAATATATATCACCCTCTTTGTCCTTAATTGAACCCACTCTGCCTCTTACTGTTTACTATTTACTGCTGGTGGAAGATTTTTTGGGCTCCCTGTCTTATTTGCCTCTTTACCCTACTGTATTTGACCTGGTTCTCACTTGACGAATTCACCTGACAAACATCATACACTCTTTTTGATCATAAACTCTGGGCGGAATTTCCCCAAACTTGTAGTAAGTGTGGTAGCGGGCAGGCAAAATGGTGTTCCACCTGCCGATGGCAATGGCAGATTTTCACGCTGTATTGTCCCGAGCCTACCACATTAGTTATGCATTCCCGGGAAACACGCCGTTTCCATGGTGGGCGGGCGGGCTCTCATTCACCCGCCTGCCATCACCCCGCCGTTGCATCAAGCTGACCGCCATGTTTAAAAGGCAGCTGCTAACTAAGTGCTCATTGCCACCAGCTCACCAACACTGCCCGGGAGACATGGCCAGCAAAGGCAAAAAGACTGCAGCCCCCCCGGGTCCCTCGGGCAACTGCTGGATGCCGTGGAGGCACATCTGGATGTCCTGTACCCCCACTCTGGCTGCAGGATGAGCAGCAATGTGACCAATCCAGCTTGGAAGGCGTTGGCAGTGGTGGTCAGTGCCAATGCTCTTCAGAAGAGGACAGACACCCCAAGAGGATGAATGATCTCCTCTGTTCCACCAGGGTAAGTCACTCTTCTCATCACTCTCACATTCACAAACCCATCACACATCCACAGGACCCTCATTCACTGCCAGTTCAAGGGACATCACCATTCACTCTCTCACACTCACCGTCATAGTCCTCATCCCATCCATGGGACAACTCACCACCCACGCAGGCCAGGCATACTTATCATCTGGCCCAGCAAGCATCCTGATACACTCTCCCCATCTCTAATCATACAGGACAAGCTGGCTCACAACAAGAGGGAGAGGTCACAGGCCGGTGGCAGAATGCCCAAAATCAAGGTCCTTAGACTTTGAAACAGACCCATCCAGCTGGCCAGCTACAATCTGGACTGATCCTGTGCTGACGGTGAGTTGGCGCTGCTCTACCAAGTGAGGATTCAGCAGTGCAACATCCATCAGACAACCATGCTGTGAGTGATGTGTCCGCTTTCATGGCCACTGCCATGTACTAATTATCTCCCCTTGCTTTCATAGGCACATCTGCCAAACAGCTGACAGCATCCATGACCCAGCGTCTCCAATCAACCCTGAAGAAACCGCTGAAGAGGAATCTGAAGGCACCCTCCCTGAAGTCCCGTTACAGCGCTCACCCATGCCCTCCACCAGCAGGGACACACACCTCAGTGGGAACTTGCTTTAGAGTAGCCTGGGATCACAATCTGGTGAACACATTGCACTCTGTGATCCACAGCAGGCGGAGGCAGGGACTTCCCAGGTCCCCGATACTTAGAGGACTACTGGAGATCAGAACATTGCTGAGTCCGAGTCAGATGACGAGCCTCTGGACTCAGCCATGTCTCAGTTGCTGGAGCTGCAAAGGCAAGTAGGGAACATCAGGAAGGGATGTCCGCTGCACTCCTCAGATTGCAAGATACAGTGGAGGAGTCTGCCTGCCTTCACTCTAAGGTGACAGCGCCGGCATGCCAAGCACTGAGGTCAATACTGGTAAGGTGATGGCTGCCATGGAAACCTTGGTCTAAGACTTCGCTTCTGTACTGCTGCGTGGTCTCAACTCCATTGTTGATGCCATAGTTGGCCGCCAACAGCTCGAACTCACTCCAGCTACCCCTGCTCCTCAAGGAGTCAGCCTGGGGCTCCTGGGCACCTATAGGGAGGAGGATCAGCAGGTGCACACTCCAAGCCCATCTATCTAGGTGACTCCAAGAATGTCCAGCACATCCGACTCCTCTCTTCCTGTAACCTCAGCAGCTCCAGCTCCATAGGCCAAGGAAAGTGCCACTGTCACACAGCAGGACCCCGAAAGCAGGCCGGGGCCCTCCAAGTCTAGGCCCTCTAGAGGACACCTGCCAAAGTCTTCACAGACACGGCTTTGCAGTCAGCAGGCTGCCTCCACCTCCATTGTGGGAAGCAACAAGATGGAGTGGCAGGGTTAGGAAAGTTAAGGAGAATTAGTTGCACAGCCTGGGCTTGGGTGTTAATCACTTGTACATACTGTTCATTATTGTTAATAAACTCCCAAGAATGTCTCCCTGCCTATGGCTCCTTGTTCTGATGAGCGGTGTTCTTGTCACTCAGATGTGCAACCCTTCTGCACAACATAAATGTAGGGCCTCTTCCCTGTGCTTTGTGCAGCCTTCAGACCTGGAAACATTACTGATGCCTGCACCTCAGCTGTGCTCGTCATTGCTGCCAGAATATTGTGGGCAGGTCCAGAGAGTTCTCTCATTCACTCGATGTGCTCTCAACACCTTTTAAGGAGGTACTGCTCCTCATCTCTTCAACATCTGTGACCACTGATGCTGTGCACCAGCTCCTGAAGAGCTCAGGTGCTGAAGGTGAACAAAGCCCCAGATGGTTCTAAAGTTTCTTGGCTGCATCTCCATGATATGCTCCTGATCATGGAGCGCAAGCGAGCTGCCCTCGGCCAGACAGGAGTCAGACGTTCTCAGAGGCTATGTGAAGATTTATGGAGTGTCCTCACAGCATGTCATCATCATCCACCTACAATTGAGCAACTCTTAGGGCCTCCACTACATCTCCATGACAGGAGCATTCTCACAGAGGCTACTCACACTGCCATAAACTAGACTAGAATCAAACATTCACAAATGTGATGTGAGGAATTATGGGGTCACCTCACTGCATGTCGTCATCCTCCACAAATCTAGCAGCTATGATAGCCTCCCGAATGTGCCTGCCTCGTCTAGGCAGTGCAAGGGCCTCATCCCCGTCATTGTCACCTCCAAGGACTTCCTCAGCCTCATCCCCGTCGGTGCCCTCTCCATCGGTGGAGACATGCAGCTCCTCCATCTCTTCCTCAGCCATCTGCTCACCCTGTTGCAGCTCCAGGTTGTAAAGGGTGCAGATGATGACCTTCTGTGGACTATATTGCAGGGATCCACCTGACCGGTCTAGGCACCAGAACCTCATCTTCAGCATTCTGATGGTCTGCTCCACCAAGTTGTGAGCTGTAGCATGAGCCTCATTACACCATCACTCTGCTGCAGTCTGAGGCCGCTGCACAAGTGTCAGCAGCCATGGCTTCTGTGGGTAGTGCTTGTCCCTGAGGAGCCAGTCCTGCAGCCTCTGTGGACCTTAGAAGACCCCAACGATCTGCAAGAAACTGAGAATGTAGGCGAGGGAAATGGCCACGCAGTAGGGACACCTGTATACACCCCCTGGAAACTGTGTGCACACCTGCAGGATGCGTTTCTGGTGGCCGCACACCAGCTGCACATTCGGTGAGTGGAATCCCTTATGGTTGATGTAGTCCACTGTGTGTAGCGATGGAGACCTGAGTGCACAATGTGTGCAGTCCAAGTGCTCCATGGTCCAATAAATTGGTTGCGGACTCGCAGCCTGTGCTGGGGTGCGTGGTGGGGGGGTAAGGTCTGGAGCGCTTGGTGGCACTCTGATGCCTCTGCATTGCTTGCGTGGGCAGGCAGTCTGGGAGCTCAATCCCAATTATATCATTGTGGTTGTGCCTGAACTGTCTCAGTTGCAGAGGAATGGTCAGTTTATACAGGTGTCCCTACTGCGTGGCCATTTCCCTCGCCTACCCTGCCCCCACCTCGATATCTTGTGCACGGGATCCAACGCCAGGGCAGCAGTTGCCCCCATCCCCCTCCCCCCAACTCCGACAACAGTCACCTCTGTGGCAGGGCGGCATTTCACGCCAGCCCCCCCGATGCCCCTGAAGCCTGCCAAGCAACAGGCGACCCTGGCGAGCTCTACAGAATGATGCCGTCCACTCACCTCCAGTTACCCCACAGTGATGGCCGCCAAGTGCACGTCACTGTGTGCTGTTGTGAAACACGTCAACGTGCTTTCCCATCGTCGTGGATGGACAATCTGGTGGGGGCCCAAGAGCCTGGTGGGATGGCCTTTTAATGATATGCTGATGTATTACAATGAGCTCCCGGATAACTGCTGGCAGGAGAGGTGGCCCGCCATTGGCCGGCTGAGCTGACAATCATGACCTGACTTCCTGTCGTCATGAAACAGATGGCGCCATATTGTCTGTGCACACCACCTATCACGCCCGCTGTCAGTTGGCACAGGAAATTCCATCCTCCAACTGCCCCATCATCCAAGGAGCCCTGATTTTGACTCCGTTACATTTCACCCTTGTTGGAATGTACCTAGCCTGACCTGAAGCATCTGTTCCTTAAAGATCCATTTTTCAGTCCCTGGCTAGATCCCTTCTCATCACTTTGAAATTAGCCGTCTTGCAATTTAGAAGTTCTGTGCTAGATTGTTCCTTGCTTTATCCCATTGCTGATCTAAATCTTATGATACAATGATCACTCTTACCCAGATGTTCCCCCACAGACACTTGGTCTACTTGGCCCATCTCATTTCCCAGCACCGATCCAGAAATGCCTCCAATGCCTCCTTTATAGTTGGGCTGAGGACATACTGAACGAGGAAGTTCTCCTGAAAAAGTTTCAGAAATTCGTCCCGCTCCTTGCAAATTTGTTCCTCAATCTCTGACTTTCTCTCACTAATGAAGGCCTATAGAATACCCCAAATAACACAAGCTTGAATTTTTTGCTTCCCAGGAGAGGTGTTGGAGTTGGGCGATGGAATCCAGGGAGCACTTCTGCTAGTTAAGTCTCCAGAGGAAGGTTTTTGTAAAAATGTACGTTAAATAAACTTACTTTTAGTTGGAAATTGCAACCGGAATCCCATTAGGACAGGCTTAGCACGCATCCCTGCTCAATTTCTGCAAGAGGACTTAAAACTGGCCTTACTTACTTATCTAATAAACCTAATGATGTTTTAAGTGACAGGCAAGGACACTTGCAAAATGCCCTGCATCAGACATTTTTCAGGCACTTTGGGTTGCAGGATGTTGATCACTAAAACTGGGCCTTGTTGCACCTCTTTTATATCCTGTAAAATGAGCACAATGTCCAATTTCTATTTGCAATCTGCAAACCACACGACCTTTTCACAATAATGCTTCTATTATTTTATTGTGGTGAATAAACTTGACAGAATTGCATTACAAAAGAATTGAACTGAGTCAACTGATTATTTCAAGGCCGAGATCGGTGGATTTTTGTTAGGTAAGAATATCAAATATATATGGAACAAAGTCAGGTAAATTCAGCTTAGTTAGAGTTCAATCATGATCTGACTGAACACAAATTAGGGTCATGGAGGGTAAATGGCCTACCCTTGTTCCTATCTGTTTTCTACTTCCACTCCTTAAATTACCTGATTACTTGACTATAGAATACCCATTGTATTGAATTAAGAATGGGACCAATCTGATTTCCTGATTGAATCTGACTTTAAATAGTTTCCTTGATTTGTAAAGATCCAGGATTGAATCATGTTGATATTGCTATTCTCTGAAACTGATTATATCTGCTGTGTTATTTTGAGTATCAATCTGACTGCTGCTGAACTAAAGCCTCTTGAATGGTAAACACTTTGAGGTAGGAATTGGCCCTCACTACGCCCGATTTTTTGAGACATGCAACGTGAGAACATTCTAATGAGGAAAATGAAAAGCACAAACATTACCAAGAAATGTATAACCTACTTCTGGCTGCAGCAGGTTAACACAGGAAACTGAATAAGGCTGGTGGTTTGAACAACACGGTTCTTGAAGATCTTATCTCAGAAATGCATATGATAATGATTACGGATAACACTGTGTGGGAGGACATCACTAGCATAAACAATTTAACCCTTAAGTTGCACAACTGATTTCATAGATTTTAGTGGGCCTTCCTAGCTTTGGTGAGTCTGACAATTTTCCTTCATGATTGCTGCTGCCAGTGAACCAGAAGCTGCCAGCCACTGCTGCCCACTGCCACATCACCAGTCTCTCTGAGGCCACGAATGGCACCAATAGCTAAACTATTGCGGCTGGCAGACCAATTCCCATGATCATATCGCTGGTTTATTAAAGACTGCGCTGGGGTCAGGGTGCAATCAAAGTTCTCGGCCATCATTTTTGAATCCCATCATATATGCTGCTTTCCTGCTACGATTTCATATTCAGATCATGCAAAACCTTGACATCATGATTATAACTGAACTACAAACTCCACATCCTATCTGCCAACAACATCCACGGTATTACCTGATTTTCCATTATCGACACTTCTGTCAACTCTGAACTAAGTAGGGGTTAAATTGACTCGGCCAGTAGTGCTAGCTGAGCTGTAGTGATTTGTCCACACATTTCGCACTCCATTGAATTTTTTCTTTCATTGAGGTCAAAGGGAAAGAAAATCAGGCAAACAGTAAAATCGTCTGCCAATTCATTATTGTTTTGATGCGGGAGCATCTCCTAGCTTAAACATTGAACTGAATGCAAATAAACTTTTATTATAACCAGATTGTTCTCTGTACTTTTACAGTTTTTCTGAGGTGAAGGTTTCTTAAACAGGTTCAGTCTCCTGATCTTATCCCACTTACCAACAACCTATTCCTACAGTTGGTCACTCTCTGTGTAAAGTGCTATTTCCTGACATCTGTCCTAAATTCATGAATATGATCCATTCTCTCAGCCGCTCTGTTTATTGCCACCTCACAGTATTTGAGGCAAATAGAAATTAAAATTGGAAGAGATACAGAATGGGCTACTGAATCGATATCACTTGTTTTACACTCACAGCCAGAGTCAAAATTACTCTCAGTGTGTGATGAAGCAACCAATACCCTGAGATCTCTATCAACTTCCTCCTTGGCAAGTACTATCCCACATATGCCCCTTATTATAACTTCAGCAAATAAGTTAAACTACTACATGTAGCATTTTATTTCTTTATACAGTCTTGCTTTATTTATTAATAGCTTCCACATTTCAAAGGAAAAACCCACAAATCAATCTTTAGTAAATATAGAATTTGATGGCCCTAATTAATTCTGGAAAATTCATTTAATTTGATTTTATTGTCAAGACATTCTTATCAAAAGTTAATTGAAGTTAATTAGAAGCTTGAGGTGCCTTATAGCAATGCCAAGATAGTGGGTAACCTTTACAGAAGCTCATTTATCAGTGTCTCAGTGTAGCTGACATTATTAAACAAATATATTACTCAGCTTGGTGACAAATAAATGTTTATTATTACTTTACTGTTTGGATTTTACTTTTCTGCATATTTTATGCATATATTTGGCAGCTTTATTATAATCATAATTGAAACAGCACTCCAGTATCTGGCACACGCTGTATGACTCAATATGGTCAGCCCCAGGTCAAGCTATAGCAAATGAATTTCTCAGAAAAGGCAACAACCAATTAGAAACCTGCTGAAATAATTGCAGTGAAATATGCAGCAAAACCAGTCATTTTATAAAATAAAAAAGTGACTTGTCACCAAAAAAGTGAGATACAATAGGTTTACAGCCTAACAGCCTATGAATTTAGAGAATACTATAAATTAATTGAATTGGGTTGGTAGCTCAAGGTCTGAGCAGTTATTACATGCAGGGTAATTCTTTTATATTAAAGATATTGGGCAGAATTTTGCCCTTGATGTGTGGGCGGGCCCCATCCTATACGGCGGGCAGGCAGCCGGGCCCCATCCTATATGGCGGGCAGGCAGCCGATCACAGCCGCCGAAACGGGCCCCACTGCCATTTTAAGTGGGCGGGCCAATTAAGGCCCAGCCAGCGGGCTGCCCGACACGAAGTGCTATGTGCTTCCTGTGCAGGGTGGAGGGGATTCCCCAACTGCCAGCATGTGCTCTGACGTGCATGTACGCAAAAGAGCACACATCTCCCTGAGACTAAGTGCTGTCTCAGGGAGATCACTGACAGTGTTTCAAACTTCAAAAATAGAATAATAAAAACTTATTAACATGTCCCCCACATATGGCAATGTCACACGAGATGGGACATGTTAATAAATATCACTAAAACTTTATTGAACTTTTTAAAAACAGACACAAAATCTCATCCCGCCAGTGGATGAAGTTTCATGTTTTTTTAGAAGCCCACTGGGGCTCCTGGCCTGCCCGCCAGCCTTAAGGTTGGACGGGCAGGGCTTTTAATTACATTAATTACCCCGTCAAGGCCTCAGTTGGCCATTGACAGGTCAGTGGGTGGACAGCTAATCGCGCTGTCCACCCGCCTTCCTGGATATTTAAATGGGGTGGGATGACATCGGGGATTCCTCCCGACATCATCCCGCGTCATTTTTAAGTCGGCGAGTGGGCCCCACACCCAGCTCGCCAAAGAAAACATTCTGCCCAATATGTTTGAAGTTGCAACAAAATAAGAAAAGTAGGCTTGATGTAGAGAACTAGGAATAATAATTTGCCTCAATTTTTACAGACACAGTGGATATCAGGATACTACCAGAAGTTAGCACAGAGCCGTTAGTAGAGGCTGTTCTTCAAGTAGTAGTAGTAATGATGAGTAAAGATTGCAAAATCAAAGTGACCTGATGGTTTAAGGATACTTAGGGGATCTCAGGACAAAATAGCCAAAGTTGTTTTTTATTTCCCTGAATTTTGTGTAGTTTACAGGATAAGATGAAGAGGTCTTCGCATGAAGAAATATTGAACAGAAGTGTGCAGGAGCAAGGGTTGGGAACAGGACAGCAGAGTAGCCAGCTCATCAGATGGTGAGATTGAATCCAAGCCCTGCAATCAGTGGCCCAGGTGCTGACTTCATGGACCTAGACTACTGAAGCAAACAGCTGACCATACACCTGGAAATGCAAAATGTGCTGGCTGACAGTTTGAACTTAAGTCAAGACTTCACCCAGGAGCTGGTTAAAGTGATATCACTGTCCCATGCAAAAGATGGGACCATGACTTGCATTATTAATAAGATTTCCACCAGAGTCACAGAAAACCAGCAAAACTGAAATCACAGCAAGACCTGGACAACATCCAGGTTTGGACTGATAAATGCGAAGTAACATACACACCACGTAAGTGCCAGTAACGGCCATCTCCAATAAGAGAAAGCCTAACAGCCTCCTTTGACATTCAATGGCCTTACCATCGCTGAATTCCACCACCATCAACACCCAGCAGCAAACTTAACTGGACAAGCCACATAAATACTATGGCTACAAAAGCAAGTCAGAGGCTGGGTATTTTGGGGTGAATGACTCACGTCAAGACCCCCCAAAGCCTTTCTTTCCACTTTCCTGGATGAGTGCTGCTGCAAAAACACTCAAAAAGCTCACCCTGGTCACAGCAACCCACGGATTGGCCACCCATCCACCAACACATTCATTCTATGATAGGAAAAAACAGTTCACACCAGTACTCTTATTTCCCAGATTTTACTGGTGTTCATTTTAAGGTGCACAAGACCAGTTCGGACCAGTGTCCTTATTTCCCAGTTTTTACTGTTCTTTTGTTCTGGGTCCCTCCCTCACTGGACTCCGATGTGTACCATTCCCCAAGGTACACTGCAGCAAATTGTCAGGACCTCTTCAACAACAGCTCTCAAACCCGAACCTCTGCAATTTAGAAGGCCAAAGGTGATAGGCACAGGGAAACACTGCCACCACCAAGTTTCCCACCAAATGGGACATGATTCTGACTTGGAAATATATCACTGATTTTTCATCGTTGCCGGGTCAAAATCATGGAACTCCCTATTTAGCTGTAGCACTGTGGGGATACTATCACCACATGGACTGCAACAATTCAAGAAGGTGGTTCAGCCTTGCCTTCTCAAGGATATTCAGGGATTTGAAATAAATGCTGGCCTTGCCAATGATGCCCGTATCCCATTAATGTATACATTTTTAAAAATCAGTGGAGTAGAATGGGAAATGGAGCCGCTCCATTTTAAATGTCCATGCACTTCTTGCTGAAGATTGGGGAGAGCTGAAATCTCTCTGCAGGTTTTACAAAAAAATTCAGCAACATAGATAAAACTAGGGACCTACTAATCCCACATTCTGTTTTTCAAAAACTTCAGTGCACAAAATGTTTGTTGTATGCTTTTTGGTGATCTATGAAGCTATTTGATTTGAACTCATGTTTTCTGGATTATGAGCCAATAACTTAACAACCACCCTACCTTGATTAATGGTGATTGGTTACTATTCAAGAAATATGTTCACAGCCCTAAGGGCCGAATTGCAGTGTAACTTAACATCAAAAAATTCATAATATTCATAAACAGGTTAAGCAATCAGGGTTAAAAAATAGAATCATGTGGCAATCATGTAATAACAGAAATAGACAAGCAAATAGGGAAGTGGTGGATAGGATATTAAGGAAGGGAACATTGAATTAAAGTTATATTAAAATACGATTCCTACATTACAGGCACTGAAGTACTTTACTAATTAACTATGATAATGATCTGTCAAAATCATGGTGAGGCTATTAGCATTCACCATTATTTAAGTGCACATGCCATGACACCTTCAGGCAAGGGCAGATGCACAATTAAACATGGAAATCCAAAAATTGCTGTCAGAACTGCAACTATCCTCTGTTAGCTCCATAAAAGCAGTTTTCCACTCTCTGATCCTTCATTCAAATACTTCGAGCAGTGTGAAATTGCTGCATTTACTTTGTACATACAAACTAAATTTACTACAAGAAGTTAAATAAGTATATTTTAGCAGCTTGATAAGTGTTAATTACGGCCAGGCAATCTTTCTAGCATTGAAAATTTACTATCACAAATGTGGAGTTTCACTCCTTCAGGTTGTAATTGTTGTTGGGGATTTTAAAAAGACAACTTTTGTTTGGCTTTTTATTTTTGTCTTTTTTTTTATCTCTCTTAACCCAACCTTTCTTTCCCACTCTTTGGGTGGAATTTTCCATGTCTGCTGGCGGTGGGTGTGATTGCTGGTGTGAGCGGACAATATGGCATGACCGGTTTCACGTCGACGAGAAGGCAGGTCACGATTGTCCGCTCAGCCCTAACTCTAAGGCGACCGTGGTGTGGGCGCGGGGGGCAAGGACAGCTCTCCTGTTGAATATAGTGGCATTTTCCACAATCAATCATCAGGAACCTCATTGTAATACATCAGCATATCATTATCATGCCATCCCGCCAGGTTATTGCACACCCCCCACCCCCACCGGATCCTCCATCCACCTTGGCAGGAAAGCAGGCTGACATGTTTCACAACAGCACAGGGGCGATGTGCACTTGGCGGCTTGCACTTTAGGTGAACTGGAAGTGAGTGCACAGCAACATTCTGCAGAGCTCGCCAGTGTCACCTGTTGCTTTGCAGGTTTCAGGGGTGCCGGGGGGTTGGGTTTAAGTGCTGCCCTGCCCCAGAGTCGACTTTTGAAGGTGAGGGGAAGCAGGGGGCAAGTGCAACCTCGCCATTGAGGTGGCTTGTGAGGGGGAGCAAGTGCAGCCTTGTCATTGAGGTGACTTGTGAAGGGGTGGGTGGTTAAGAGCAGCCCTACCTCTGAGGCAACTGGTGGCATGGGCGCGGGGGGCAAGGACAGCTCTGCTGTTGAATATAGCGCACAAGCATTTGGGGTTGGGGGGGTAGAGTGAGCAAGGGAAGTGGCCACGCATTCGGCAAACTTGTACAAAGTGACCATTCCTCTGCAATTGAGACAGTTCAGGCGCAGTCACATTGATAGGACTGGGGTTGGGCTCCTAGCTTATCCGCTCACTCAACAATGCAGAGGCATCAAAGTACCACCAAGTTCTCCAGAGCTCCCCCATGCCCTACACCCCTCCACCCACAACCACCACCCCCCCCCTGCCAACCCCACCTCCACCCCGCAGTCACCCCAGCATAGAGTGCACATTCATGAGCACTTTGGTGGACTGCTGAGCAGTTGGACTGCATACGTTGTACAATTGCCTCACTAAAGTTGGACATGGAGCAGTCACTGCTGGAGGTGCTTACAGCCCCTTGCAATGTCAGCATCCCAGTTTGGACCAGTCTCCCCCACAGTCCAAACTAATAGGGCAGCCATGCAGCCCACTAATCCATGGCCATCCAAGTGGCAGCCAGCACTCTCTGGGAAGCGTTAAAGGGCCATCACACTTAACCAGGACAGATTTTTAGTACTAAAAACAAAAAACTGCGGATGCTGGAAATCCAAAACAAAAACAGAATTATCTGGAAAATCTCAGCAGGTCTGGCAGCATCTGCAGAGAAGAAAAGAGTTGACGTTTCGAGTCCTCATGACCCTTCAACAGAACCAACAGGTTCTGTTGAAGGGTCATGAGGACTCGAAACGTCAACTCTTTTCTTCTTCGCCAATGCTGCCAGACCTGCTGAGTTTTTCCAGTTAATTCTGTTTTTGTTTCAGATTTTTAGTACATCCATGCTAACCACATGTCCCTCTCTCTTATCCTGCAGGAGAAGTACATCAGGATCATGGAGACTGGTGAGCTTGCTGTATGCCTGATGGCCTACAGAGCACAAAGAAAATGGAGGCGAGAGCGACTGAGGCTCCTGGCTGTGCAGAGGCAGGAGCAGCAACTTCAGGAAGAAGGAGCAGCTGGGGCTCCCGCACATGTCACCCAAGAGCCACAGTGAGCCATCGCAGACTGGCACCTTGTGACACCCAGGGTCTGTAGATGATGCCTTTCATTCCTGCAGATGACCGAGAGCCAATGTTGCCGAAGACCACAAATGCTTAGGGAATTGGTCAGTCGCATCTGCCACTTACTGCAGGACTTGGCGCCAAGGGGACATGGAGGGCTTCCACTGCCAGTGGCTATGAAAGTGACCGCGGGGCTCAATTTCTGTACCAGTGGCTCCTTTCAGTGCTCCACAGGTGACCCCTGTGGGATCTTTTAAGCCTCCACCCACAAATGCAGCCATGGGGTCACAGATGCCATCTTTGCGAGGGCACACAACTTTGTGCATTTTGCCCAGGGCCGGGAAAGCCAGGATGCAAGGGCGATTGGATTTGCCCAGATCATGGGTTTGCCACAGGTTCAGGGTGCAGTTGATTACTCTCACATGGTGCTCAGATCTCCATCGCTACACACGGTGGACTATGCTGACCACAAGGGCTTCCATTTGCTGAATGTGCAGCTGATGTGTGGCCACGAGAAACGCATCCTGCAGGAATATGCACGACGCCTACATCCTCAGTCAGTCACAGATCCCTGGAGTCTTCCAGGGTCATCAGAAGCTGCAGGGTTGGCTCCTCGAGGACAAGGGGGGCCTTGGCTGGTGACATGCGTGTGACAGCCTCAGACTGCAGCAGAGCGACACTATAATGAGGCTCATGCAAAAGCTCGCAAATTGGTGGAGCAAAACATTGGGATGCTGAAAATGAGGTTCTGGCGCCTGGACTGGTCTGGTGGAGGCCAGCAATATAGTCCATGGAGGGTGTCATGCACCCTTTACAACCTGGCGCTCCAATGGGTAGACGAGCTGGCTAAGGAAGAGATAGAGGAGCTGCACGTCTCCTTCGAAGGGGAGGACACCATTGGGGATGAGGCTGAGGAGGTGCTCGGAGTTGAAGATGATGGGGATGAGGCCCTCACGTTGGCTATACAAGGCAGGCGCACTCAGGAGGCCCTCATAGCTGCTAGATTTGCGAAGGATGATGATGACATGCAGTGAGGTGACCCTATATTTTCTCACATTGCATTTCTGAACGTTTGACTCCAGTCTGGCTTATGGCAGTGCAAATACCCTCTGTGAGAATGCTCCTGTCGTGGAGGTGTGGTGGAGGCCCTTATAGTCACTCGTTTGCAGGAGGAGGATGATGACATGCAATGTGGATACTCCATAAATCTTCACACAGCCTCTGAGCATGTCTGACTCCTGTCTGGCTGAGAGCAGCTCGCTTGTGCTCCATGCTCAGGATCATATCATAGAGACGCAGCCATGAAACTTTAGAGGCATCTGATGCTTTGACTGCCTTCAGCACCTGAGCTCTTCAGGAGCTAGAGAACAGCATCAGTGGTTACAGATGTTGAAGGGATGGGGGCCAGCCCCTCTTTAAAATGTTCTAAGAGTGCACAGAGATTATGAGAAAATTCAGTGGCGCCTGCCCATTACATTCTGGCAGCAATGACCAGCACAGCCGAGGTGCAGGCATCAGTAATGTTTCCAGGGAGTGTGAGGCTGGACCATCACTTTGGTCTGAAGGCTGCACAAAGCACAGGGAAGAGGCTCTGGACTGAGACACCTGCCTTATCTTGTGCAGAAAGGTTTCACATCTTAGTGACATGAACACTGCTCATCAGAACAAGGAGCCATAAGCAGGGAGAGAATTTTGGAAATTTATTGACAATAGTGAACAGTATGTACAAGTGGTTAACACCTATGCCCAGGCTGTGCAACTAATTTGTCCTAACTTTCCTAACCCTGCCGCTATATCTCCCCAGACATCCACAGCAGAGGTGGAGGCAGCCTGCTGACTGCGATGCACTGTCTGTGATGACCTGGACAACGTCCTCTCAGAGGCCGAGACCTGGAGGACCCCAGCCTGTTTTCGGGGTCCCGCTGTGTGGCAGTGACATCCTCCTCAGCCTGTGAAGCTGGAACTGCTGAGGTCACAGGAAGAGGGGAGTCGAATGGACTGGACACTCTTGGGGTCACCTAGATGGATGGTCCCAGGGTGTGCACCTGTTGATCCTCTTCCCTATGGTTGCCTGAGGGGCCCCAGGCTGACTCTGTGAGCAGAAGGGGAAGCTGGAGTGTGATCGAGCTGCCCAGCACCCCTCTCGAGTACACACCGTTGGAGGCCAACTATAGTATCAGCGATGGAGTTGAGCCCGCGCATCAGTGCAGGAGCGAAGTCCTACCACTGTCAACCTCAATGCGTTGGCATGCCGGTGCTATCACTTCAGCCTGAAGGCGGACAGAGTCCTCCATTGTGCCTTGCAATCTGTTCCTTAGCTTGTCTTTGCAGCTCCAGCAAGTGTGACATGACTGAGTCCAGAGGATAATCATCTGGCTTGGGCTGAACAATGTTCTGGCCTCCATCAGTCCTCTGAGTGCCAGGGACCTGGGAAGTCCTTGCTGCCGCCTGCTGTGGATCAGGCAGTGCAATGTGCTGATTAGATTGTGATCCTGAGGCTACTCTAAAGCTAGGTCCCACTGAGGTGTGTGTCTCTGCACTGGTGGAGGGTGTGGGTGAGCGCTGTGATGGGACTTCAAGGAGGGTGCCTTCAGATTCCTCTTCAGAGGTTTCTTTGGGGCTTGCTGCTGGGTCATGGACGCTGTCAGCTGTTTGGCAGATGTGCCTATGAAAGCAAGGGGAGATAATTAGCGCCTGTGAAATAGGACACATCACTCACAGCATGGTTGTCTGATGGATGTTGCAGTGCTGGACCCTTCCTTGGTAGGGCAGTGCCAACCTCACTATCAGCACAGGACTGGTCCAGATCCTTGCCAGCCAGCTGGAAGGCTGTTTTCAAAGTCCGTGAGGTTTGCGACATCTCCCTCTTGTTGTGTGCCAGCTTGTCCTGCATGAATAGAGATGGAGAAAGTGTAAGCAGGACACCTGCCAGACGAGTTGATAAATGTGCCTGGCCTGTGTGGGTGGTGAGTGATTCCGTGGATGGGATGAGGATAATGACGGTGTGTGTGAAAGAGTGAATGGTGAATGTCCCTTGAGCTGGGCCCTGGGGGTGGGTGATGGGTTTGTGAGTGTATGAGTTGGGAGTGATGAAAAGAGTGACTTATCCTGGCAGAATGGAGGAGATCATTTAACCTCTTGTGACACTGGATGGGTGTTCTCTTCTGAAGGACATTGGCACTGACCACCACTGTCACCGCCTCCCAAGCTGAATTGTTCACATTGCTGCCCATCCTGTGGCCAGAACAGGGGTGCAGGACATCCCAACGGGCCTTCATGGCATCCAAAAGTCACTCGAGAGACCTGTCATTGAACTGGTGGGGGGAAGCTTCAGTCTTCTTCAGTTCCAGGGCCACATATTCCAGGCTGCAGTGGTAAGTTGGTAGCAATGAGCGCTGTACTTGCAGCTGGATTTTAAACATGGCACCCGGCATGATTGGGGGAGGGTGAAAATGACCCCACCAGCCATGGAAAGGATGTGTTCCTGGGAATGCCTAAATAATGAGACAGGTTTGGGACTATATTGCGTGAAAACCCACCATTGAGGCTGGCAGGTAAAACGTCATTTTACCCGCCTGCTGCCACACTTAGTGCAAATTTGGGAAAATTCTGTCCTTTGTTTCTCTTTCTATACCTGACTTGACATTGAAGTCATTCAATACAATTTCTTCTAAAACTCGGGAGTGATTTTTTATTCCCTTGTTCCTCCAATCCAATTGGTTAAGCAGAAGCTTAGTTGCTTGTCAGGTCCTCGGATCCCTTGTAGTGGAAGTGCGGCCGCCCAGGAGGTTGCGATCCAGCGGTCAGTTCACTGTACAGAAAATTTTTGGATATACTGTGATCATCCATCTGATGAATGTGACCAAGCCAGCACAGAAATCGTTGGTTTAGCAATGAGTGTATACTGTTGGAATTAGCATGCTCCAGGACTTTTGAGTTGGTGACCTTGTCCTTCCAAGAGATGCCAAGGATACTCCTGAGACAGTGAAGGTGGAAATTCTTCAGCCTTTTCTCCTGCCTAGAATACATTGTCCAGGTCACACCTCTGTAGAGGAGTGCACTGAGATCAGGCTTGGTAGACTTGCAGTCTGGTTTTCTCAGTCAGATTGCTGTTGTTCCACATTCCCTTACTCAGCTTGGACATAACAACTGCAGCTTTTGTGATGCCTGTTTTGATTTCAGCATCAAGTGACACATTGCAGGTGATTATGAAGTCTAGATATGTGAAGCTATCAACAACCTCCAGTGTCACATTGTCAATGCTGATAGATGGCAATGTGGCAACATCCTGGACCATGATATTTGTCTTCCTGATGCTGAAGGCCAAACCAAACTCTGTACAGACATGAGAGAGTCTGTCCATTTGCTGCTGAAGGTGTTCCTCAGTCTGGAAAGCTAGTGCGGCATCGTCAGCATAGAGTAGCTCTCTGATTAGGACTTGGTGCACCTTTGTCTTTGGATCTCAGGTGAGCAAGGCTAAACCACTTTCCATCATCTCTAGTACATAAGTGGACACCATCTGTATATGACCTGAAGACTAAATAGGCTAAGGCTGGTTGAACATAAAATAGTCATTTGGTTCAATTTTAAAGAGCAGACCTGGGTGATACATTACTTATATCTATTTCTAGCTAGCTTATTAAAAATTTTGCAGCTTCGTGCACTTTTAATCTGCATCATTTAACCTCCCGTTGTCAGCTTTTTGTCACTTGTTTGTGTCAGCTTATTCCCAATTATAAATTCTTATGCCATGTTCATTCTGGGAACTGGCTAACTTTGTACCCAATGTACGAAATTCTGAACTCTGAAAAATCACATAATTCTTGCCCACCAACTTGTTTTCTCTGCAGGTTATTTTTTGTTATAAATGTTTTCCTCACATTGTGAAGATTTTGATGTTTTTCACCTAGTAAAAACAAGGTGTAAAATAACAACACTATTCTCACCAACAGTGTGGTCAATGCTATATTCTCAGTCTTAAGATTCTGTCTCTGGGTAATCAGTGTGCCTGCCTGAATTAGGCAATAGGCCTTTTTAACATGCAAATTAATGTCTAATAAATTAGGACCCTAATTGCCATTTTATGATACAACTGGGTGAAAAATGTGTCAAGCATTCTCTGTGCAACTTCCGCTGGCAATCTGGCTTGGATGGTAAATTTTCATCATTTTTCTGTGACTGGGAAGAGCAACAGTGCTCCCTCAGGCTTCACTAAAACAACTAGGGTGACCACTGATGTAATTCCACACCACGCCCCCATGTCCAAAGCACACCCTCTTCCTCAAAGCAGCACAATGTCTGAAAATTGCTGTGCCCTGACGAGTAATGTTATGTCTGTTACTCCAGAAACGTGCTTTCCACACACCAGCAACAAAAACCACTTCCACATGAAGTGCAGACTGGCTTTAGGGAGTAGCAGGCCTGCTGGATTGCCTGCCTTCCCCAGTGGCAAGATTAGCACTAGCTCGCCACTCCAAATTAAATGAGGCCCAATCACAATAAATTGATGGGACTGTTTAGAGGCTGACTAGAAACGGTACTTCCAAATCTCTGGTCGAGTAACTAAGCTAGAAGAGCAATAAGTGATCTACACAGAGTTTAAGCTTTCTATGGGATGTGTATTTTTTGGTCTATGCCACAAAAAATTAAATCCAGTTTATATAAATTCAGCAATTTTACACTTAATGTTGCTTTTGCTTGGAGCATGACTGAAAGTGATGTGTTAGTAAGTAGAAACGCTTGTGTTTGATTTCTCTATAAAGCTGTGGCATGCAACAATGCATTTTCTAACATGACAGTCCAAGATTATAAATCAGCTATGGCCATTGGGAATCTCTAAGAAAACTGTGACACTGACCCTGAGAAAAAGAAATATGATCAAACTTGTTCTGACAGCTATACTTAGTGACCAAATAATAAATGGCAGAAGTACACTGGCCTCATAGTGCATCACTAATGGCAGCAGGGGCTCAATTAGTGCAGATTCAGAACTGACAACAATTAAAGGCATAATTGGTACAGCAGAGAGGGTAGGGGGTGAGTCAATGTTGATAAAAGCTTGGAACAGTCCATAATCCTAATTAGTGTTTATTCCAAGGAATTGCCATAGTTTTTGCATTAAAAGTTTTATGATCAAGATCCCCCTGTTCACTACTTGTGGGAAATTTGTAAACTAGACATTTATAGAAATGTTCATATTTTCATTGCAAATAGAAAACAGAAGAAATCTTTCCCTTCCATAAGACATTGTATTTTTGAAGCGATCCACAGATAGAAGATTTGATATCAAATGTGCACATTTGAAGCTGTCCAAAATCATCTTTATTATATCAAAGAGCAGCAGCACTTGGCTTTAAGGAGCACTATCGATTTTATTCAGTCGGAAAAGAGGCCGGGGAGGTGCTTAAATGCAGTTTGTGCCGTTATATCATCTTTTTGCAAACAAATGTAAATGTTTACTAGATTTTATGAATGACTACATTACCCTTTACATTTCCATTTCTGATCTGATCTTGATCTGAACAGGAATCTGATGACTGAAAGCAAGATTTCTGCTTCCTCCTTCATTATTTTGTTATAAGATCAGGAAAACTGCAATTACAGCATTTAATTTTGTGAAATGAGTGGTGACAATTGTTGAAATTTAACAGATAGACTCCTCTGAAAATTGGATTGATAATTTTTTAAACTCACAATCAGGTTGTTTCCAGATCTAAACCATAAGCCTCACCACAGGTGACAATTAGATTCTGGGATGTGTATTTTTGATGGTTATTTTAAATCCAAATGGTGATTTAAAGGAGCTAATTATCCTTGCAGAACCTCCTTTCATTGGCAACCATGTTCATGGTGAATCTGTAACGAATACCACCACAGTAGGTGGCTACTTAATCAACACACAGCCTTAATGTATTAGAAATATATTGACTGGTCAGCACCTGTTTAATCCAATGAGCAAAAGCAGAAATTTTACAGGACATCTTGGTCCAGAATTGAATCTCTGCTGACTTATTATCATGTCGATTCTTCCCCTCTCCCTCTCAGCTTCTCAACAGTGCCACAGGCTGCGAAGCTGTGTCCCAATCAGGAGGATGAAATCATCTTGGACAAAGGCTTCTCCAAGGAAGTCATGTCTGAGTAGCACTCAGCTCTGGGACTGAAACCCATCGGCTGTTTAAATGAAAGCAACATTAACAGCTGCTGTGCTGAGCTTTCTGATTCTTTCAATTCAAACCATAAATACAATATAAATTGAAATAAGTACAAAAAAATGCTAGAAATGTGCTACAGGATATAGAAAAGGAAAGGTTAATGTCTTGACTATAGGCTTTCATAATGTTTGTTTTTTTATGCCATCATGTCAGGTTGTAAAGTCTGAACGTGCTTCACACAATGAATTCCACTTGGAATGCAATGACAGGTGATATATAAAGGTGCAGTTCTCATAAAAAGCCAGACCTACAATATAACCTTTTGTTGTCTTTCAGATTGTTGTGCCTCTCCATCATTTTTACTTCAGACTTTCCACATTTGCACTTAAAAAAAATCTCTATTCATCAACTGCTCTAAAGAAATTTGTTTCAGATCAGTATCGTAAATGTAAACCAATTCTGGCTGCTCCATTGGTTGAATATTTGTGTGTGAGGAAGGGGAGGGAAAGGTGTTGCAATTTTAAGAAAGAACTTAAATTTTAACTGTGCTTCATCATGTCTATAAGAAAAATCCCAAATTATTTCACACACAATAAATCATTTTGAAATGCAGTCACTATTGTTGTTGAGACAAATGTAGCAGTCAAACACATCAAAATTCAACAATCATTTAATGATAGACTTGTTTATTTTTTCAAAAGCGAAATACCGAAGGTGCTGGAAATCTGAACTAAAAACAGTAAACGCTGAAAATACTCAGCAGGCCAGGCAGCATCTGTGGAGAGAAACAGAGTTAATGTTTCATGTCGATGATCCTCTATCAGAACATCTGATGAAGGATCATTGACCTGAATGACTGCGTTACAGTTTATTCTGTTTCTCTCTGCATGACCAGCTTTGTTTAATTTTTGATGGTTTTGGCTGAGGAAAAATACTGGCCAAGAGATTGGGAGAACGCTCTGCTCTTCTTCAAATAGTTCAGATTGATATCAGTCGGAACCCTCAGAACAGGACGATAGGCCTCATTCAGCATAGACCTTCCATAATGCAGCATCTCCTTGATAATACACTAAAGTCCTGGAGTGAAACTTAAACACATATCCTTCTGACTCAAAACTGAGAGCGCTTCTAATTGAATCAAATTGACACTTAAAACATATTCTGGATCACTTCTGCCTTTGCAACTAATTAAATCCATTTTCTTTGCCCCTAATTACATTACTTGTAATATATTCTGTGTAATGCAGATTTGTTAATCTAATCACAGCCCCGTGCCATCCAAGTTGATTTTTTCACAAATGCTGAAATCTCCAGTGAAAACAATGGGACTAGTGTCCAAGTTGTCAATTATCACCATGTTCATAATAAAATGCTAGACAGATGATTCTAGAACCTCTTAATATTTTCATAACCAGCAATGACAGCTGAGGTTACAGGCTGCTGGAGGATGTGGAAATTTGCAATCAGAATATATATTTTTGGTGGTGTGCTGTACAAGGTAGCAGGCATACACTCACAAGCACAAGTATTTTTTTAGCAGACTGAAAGTCAAAGGTTGGCCCCAAAGTTTAGCAGAAACTCTGAACCTTTTTGTTTAACTGAGTTCTCCTTTTGCAACATATGGGGCATTTAAAGAAAAACCTGGCCAAGCGGGTAAGTGTTTTAATATCTATCATCTCGGAAATACCGTATTGACATTTCAATTGTGCTTTTTTTTTCACTTAAGGATATTGGTTTATTACCACATAGCAAGTCATATTTTTTTTTAAATTTTCTTGTTTGAATCTTTTCACCTGTGAGAGATATTTTGTACAAAGTACCCAGTCTGTTGAAACTGTCCATTTAGTGAGAATGAACACAGTGGATGTTGCTGGAAATGGTTCCAGGTTTTCTTTCCCATGATTGTTTAAAAGACAAATTCCTATAGGTTTTGTCAAATATTCTCTGGATTTCATATGTATGCTGCTTACTAATGCTAACCTTCTTCAAGGCCCCCATCTCTGTCCTGAAAAAGTGTGAAAGCTGGGGAAAGTTAGGAAATGCTGCTGCCTGTGGTTTTATTGAAACAGCTATCATATGTCCACTTAGATAGAATCCACAGTAAACAGTTAGTCAATAGCCCAGAATAGGGAAGAGAGAGGGAGCCAGTGAGAAAAGCTTCTGACTATAGCAAGCTTATGTTCCCCAATCTGCCAGGTTTAGAAGCTGATGGCGTTAACTAGATCATGTCCTGCTATTTTTAGAATATGCCTCCAGAATTAAGTTACCTAGAGGGGAGAAGGACTAATCTGAGGGAGTGAGAGGAAAGATTCTGCTGTAAATAAAAATGCATGGCATTGTTTGCTGTCTTACCTAACTCACCATGCCATTGAAATGGAAACTCTGTAATAGCCCCAGTGACAGAAGATTCTTGGTTTCTGTTCTCAAGGCATCCAGGACAACTACAGCCTCTCCAGCATACATGTAAGTGGAATTTTATTTGTCTTCATCAGCATGCTTTTGTGATAAGATTATCAGAATAGTTACAGAATAAGTTACTGATCAGAAAGCTGCATAAACTATCTCAGAAAAGGTGTAAGTAAGAACGTAATGAGGAGTATTTGAGCAAGCAAAAATAGTATGGAATTATTTTGATAGCAAGACTCTTACTGACTTCTAATGAAATTGTGGTACAAATGAGAGTTGTCATTCTAAAAAGCTGACATGATTCTGATTAACGTTGATCAGAAGCTATCACCCTGCTACTTTGACGTGATGAGACTGTAATTGTCCTGTGTTGGTCTGAGCCACTGTGGTCGGTATTTATAAATACAGTTCTTAAGATGTAATTATTTTAAACTGTGAGTGAATTGTATCATTTTGAAGCAGGCTCCTTAAATCGAGCGCTGACTCTTTTATGTGCAGAACTACAGGATTTATATTTTGGGGAAAATATTGTGGAGGTCTTTTAATGGCAGCATTACAATAATGAGTAAACCATTTGTGTTTATCCAGTGGTTTTTATTTAGCTAAATCTCTTTTTAACACACATACCCACTCACAGGATATCCATTAATAGTTGCAAAAGGTATGTTTGGCTTTTTATATATATATATATATAGAGTGGCAGTATCAAATTATACTCCCTTTTAGCTTTGTTATCCTGCTCTCCTACACTTTGTGTACAATTTTTTTTTTATTTGTTCATGGGGCATTTATTGCTATCCCTAACTGCCCAAGATAAGGTGGTGAGCTGCTTTCTTGAACCGCTGCAGTCCATGTATTGCAGGAACACCCACAGTGCTGCTAGGAAGTGCTCCAGGATTTTGACCCAAGGAACGGCGATATCAATGGTATCCCAGATGGTGCTACATAATTGGAGACAAAGAACTTTGTCAAAATTTCTGGAATCACTGGATATTTTTCTCTCTCTCCTTTGGCTTCTATGTTTCCCTCAATGTGCCAGATAAGAGCTGTTTTTTTAAATTAATTCATGGGATGTGGGCTTCACTGGCTGGGCTGGCATTTATTACACATCCCTAGTTGCCCTTGAGAGGATGGTGGTGAACTGCCTTCTTGAACTGCTGCAGTCCATGTGGTGTAGGTATGCCCACAGTGCTGTTAGGAAGGGAGTTCCAGGATTTTTATCCAGTGACAGTGAGGGAACAGTGATATATTTCCAAGTCAGGATGGAGATTGACTTGGGAGGAAGTACCACGTGGTGGTGTTCCATCTATCTGCTGCTCTTGCCCTTCTAGATGGTAGTGGTCATGGGTTTGAAAGGAGCTGTTGAAGGAGCCTTGGTGAATTCCTACAGTGCATCTTGTAGCTGGTACACACTGCTGCTGCTGTGCGCCTGTGGTGGAGTGAGTGAATGTTTGTGAATGTGGTGCCAATCAAGCGGGGTGCTTGTCCTGGATGTTATCAAGCCTCTTGAGTGTTGTGGGAGCTGCACTCATCCAGGCAAGTGGAGAGTATTTCATCACACTCATGACGTGCCTTGTAGATGATGGACAGGCTTTAGGGTATCAGAAGCCGAGTTACTCGTCGCATGATTCCTAGCGTCTGACCTGTTCTTGTAGCCACAATATTTATATGGCTACAAGAGTTCAATTTCTGGTCAATGGTAACTCCCATAATGTTGATAGTGGGGGATTCATTGATGGCAGTGCCATTGAACATCAAGGTTGGATTCTCTTTTGTTGGAGATGGTCATTGCCTGGCACTTGTGTGGCATGAAAGTTACTTGCCACTTGTCAGCTCAAGCCTGGATATCACCCAAGTCTTGCTGCATTTGGACATGGGCTGCTTCTGTATCTGAGGAGTTGCGATTGGTGCTGAACATTGTGCAATCATCAGCGAACATCCCCACTTCTGACCTTACGATGGAAGGAAGGTCATTGATGAAGCAGCTGAAGATGGTTGGGCTAAGGACACTACCCTGAGGAACTCCTGCAGAGATGTCCTGGAGCTGAGATGACTGACCTCCAACAACCACAACCATCTTCCTTTGTGCTAGGTATGACTCCAACCAGTGGACAGTTTTCCGCATGATTCCCATTGACTCCAGTTTTTGCTAGGGTTCTTGGTGCCCCACACAGTCAAATGCTGCCTTGATGTCAAGGGCAGTCACTCTCACCTCACCTCGGGAGTTCAGCTCTTTTGTCCATGTTTGAACCAAGGCTGTAATGAGTTCAGGAGCTGAGTGGCCCTGGCGGGGTCTAACTGGGCATCAATGGGCAGGTTATTGTTAAGCAAGTGCCACTTGATAGCAATGTTGATGACCCCTTCCATTATTTTACTGATGATTGAGAGTAGACTGATTGGGCAGTAATTGGCCTGGTTGGATTAGTCCTGCTTTTTGTGTACAGAACATACCTGGGCAATTTTCCACATAGCTGGGTAGATGCCAGTGTTGTAGCTGTGCTGGAACAGCTTGGCTGGGATGTGGCAAGTTCTGGAGCATGGATCTTCAGTATTATTTCTAAAATATTGCAGGGCCCATAGATTTTCAGTATCCAGTGCCTCCAGCCATTTTTTGATATCACATGGAGTTAATCGAATAGATCTGTGATGCTGGCGACCTCTGTAGGAGGCTGAGATGGATCATCCACTCGGCACTTCTGGATGAAGATTGTAGCCAAATGCTTCAGCTTTATCTTTTGCATTGATGTGCTGGGCTCCTCCATTACTGAAGATGGGGATATCTGTGGAGCCTCCTCCTCCAGTGAGTTGTTAAATTGTCCACCATTCGCGATTGGATGTGGCAGAACAGCAAAGCTTGGATTTGATCCATTGGTTGTGGGATCGCTTAGCTCTTTCTATCAAGTAGTCCTGTGTTGTAGCTTCATCAGGTTGACACCTAATTTTTATGAATGCCTGGTGCTGCTCCTGGTATGCCCTCCTGCACTCTTCATCAAACCAGGATTGAACCCCTGGCTTGATGGCAATGGTGGAGTGGGGGATATGCTGGGCCATGAGGTTACAGATCGTGTTCAAGTACAATTCTGCTGCTGCTGTTGGTCCACAGCGCCTCATGGACGCCCAATCTTGAGTTGCTATTTCTGTTTGAAATCCATCCCATTTAGCAGGGTAGTAGTGCCACACAACATTATGGAAGGTATCCTCAGTGTGAAGGTGGGACTTCGTCTCCACAATGATTGTGTGGTGGTCACTTTTATCAATACTGTCATGGATGAATGGGGCTGCAGCAGGCAGGTTCGTGAGGATGAGGTCAAGTATGTTTTTCCCTCTTGTTGATTCCCTCACCACCTGCTGCAGACCCATTCAGGACTCAGCCAGCTCGGTTATTAGCGGTGATACCAAGCCACTCTTGGTGATGGACATTGAAGACCCCACCCAGAGTGCTGGTGCTTGACTTTATCAAATGGCTCAGCAAATAAATGCACTACTCCAAGTGGAGCTGAGCTTCACAGACCGAGATTGATTATCGTAGACTTTACAGAGTTTGCTGATCACAGCTACAGGTGGTAAGGGAGGTGCACCAATTAGCCACAATACCATAAGTTCAAAAGAGGAAGAAATCAGCCAGGATTTCAACTCCTGATCACTGTCCATTTAATCCTGCTGCAATTGCACATCTAAGGATGTGAGGTGAAAATAAGATTTGGTTTACTTCTGATACGCCTCGCAGTTATGCAGCCTGTAAACATTCATTATCCAAGCTACTTGGACAAAGTACCATGGAGGCCATGGAATAATACCCCAGCATTAGACAGTAAATTGAGAAGAGGAGGGGGAAAATTACATTTTCCACCACTCAGTCATGTGATTTGTTTTGCATTAAGTTACATTAAGTGTATAATTATATAAAAGCAAAATATTACGGATGCTGGAAATCTGAAACAAAAACAAAAATGCTGGAAAAACAGCCAGTTTGACAGCATTTGTAGAGAGAAAAACAAAGTTAACTTTGAGTCTGTATGATCCTTCTTCAGATCTGAAGAGAAGTGGAAATATGACGAAATGTATACTGTTTAAGGGGGTGGGGCAGGTGAAGCTGGATAGAAGGGCAGCAATAGGTGGGGACAAAGGAGGGATTGACAAAGATGTCATGATCAAGAGGACAAAGGGATTGTTAATGCAAGTGGGCAGAATTTTTCCGTCAGTGTGCGGGACAACTCCCGATGTCACCCTGCATCGTTTACATTTTCAGGCCCCTGCCGACCTCTCAATGGCCTATTAAGGCCATTAAGAAACCAATTCAGTTCCTTAATGGACTTGCCCATCCATTGACGGGCAGGCTGGGAGGCCAGGCGGGCTTGTGAAAAAATATGAAATCTCATCCACTGGTGGGATGAGGCTTCATGAGGGTTTTAAAATTTTAATGAAAGGTTGCAGTGAAAGTTATGGATATGTCCCAACTCATGTGACAGTGTCATATCAGGGGACAAGGCAGGGAAAATTTTTAAACTCCTTTACTTAAAGTTTCAAAACGGAGCCGATCTCCCTGAGACCTGAATGTCGAATGTTTGTTTTATTTTTATTTTTATTAGTTATCTGTAGTTTTATCCCCTATTATCCCATTTTCTATCCTTTTCCCCCCACCACTGCCTCTCCACCCACCCCATCCCCTACAGGGCCATCTGTCTCTTGTTCCATGTTGTTCTTTCACTCAATGCTACCCTTGTTCTCCTGTTATCACATTTTGCTTTCTTACCTTTACACCACTATTAGCCTTTTTTAGCACTAACCACTAGCATTAACAATCCCTCTGTCCTCTTGTTCATGACATCTTTGTCAATCCCTCCTTTGCTCCCACCTATCCTTTTATCCAGCTCCACCTGTCCCACCCCCCTTTAACAGTATAAATTTCATCACATTTCCACTTCTCTTCAGCTCTGAAGAAGGGCCATACAGACTCAAAGTGTTAACTTTGTTTTTTTCTCTCTCCACAGATGCTGTCAAACCTGCTGAGTTTCTCCAGCATTTTCTGTATATAATTATGTATTTAGCTATTCTATATAAAATTTACAGCACAGGAACAAGGCATGTGGCTCAACTGGTTCACGCTATGCTTAAGCTTCACACACCTGTTTTCTAACCCTATCAACATAATCTTTTTTTTTCATCGTGTTTATTTAGCTTCTTCTTAACTGTTGATAATTCATCTATTTATGCGTTTGATTTTAACCATTCCTCTACTCCTGCAGTTCTGTAGTTCTGCATATACAAAAAGAGTCAGTGCATGATTTAAGGACCCTGCTTCAAAATGATACAATTCGCTCACAGTTTAAAACAATTATATTTTAAGAATGGTATTTATAAATACCGACCACTGTGGCTCAGACCAACACAGGACAATTACAGTTTCATCACGTCAGAGTAGCAGGTGGCAGTGGCAAGATCCCCTTGTTTTACTTCCCACTTAATTTTCCATTTTCATTGAATTCCCACTGCGCAGGAATGGTTAATATCAAATCTAAAGATAGCTAACGAAAAGATGAGCTGGCTGATTTTGTGCATAGTGAGTAAGAGAGCTGTGTTCTGACACAACAGTTTTTCTTGTGCTCTGCTATATAATATCTAGACACAAAAATACAGCTTAAGGCTAATGAAAAGAATGTATATAGAGTTGGCACAGATAGTGCTACAAAACTTTTATGTCTGCATTGAATATGCATTAGCTACAATGCAATTAAAGCAATCAAATCAAAATTAAACCAAGACGCTATTACAAGTATATCAGTTTATTAATAGAGAATGATAGTTTCACAGCTGGTATTTACAGCTGCAGAAAGAGTTCTCCAGTACAATTTAAAAAAATATTTTTCTGTCCCCACTGTGCACTGTAAAATAAAGCTGAATGACTGTATAAATGCAAAGTTAGTTATATTTCGTGACAGAAGCTGGGTCTTAGGAAAAGGATCAAATGCAGCAAGGTTTGCCTATAATATTTCAAAACTCTACTACAATTTTTTAAAAAATGAATAAATTAGCTTATTACTGCCAATTCATTCTAAATTATCTAATGTTCCCCATTCACAATATCCAGGTATAATTTCTGGCCCCAGCACCAAGCATTTTTTTGGGAAGTTATTGTTAAATAAATGTTCTGTACCAAAAATGAGTAGAATCTGTCGTCATTCCAGATCATAAAGCAGTTCAGTACTAGGATGTAATTGGGCCATGTTTGATCAACACCATGGAACAGCATAGGTAGGAGAATATTTTTAGCAACAATAAAATGCATTTTTGCAACCACAAACATGCCGGCTACAGTTTGGCACCAAGCCAAGCTTTTTAACTAATTAGTTGGACAGGAATGTGTGGAGGTTGCTTTTTCAGTGAATGTAAGAACTGTTTGTACAATTATACACTTGGAGGGCAGTGGCGAGTTTTAAATAAATAGTTTTAAAGATGACCAGCTGGACAGGAATTAATAACAATAATGAATTTAATATGCTAGGTGATTAAAATATTTTAGCAAACACTTTATTCCCTAGACAACATGTTGAAATGTGTTACATAAAAAAAGTTAAATAACGGAAATATGTGGCTGGTTCAGCATCAAGCTGAGTCTTAGGTTTAGACTTAGTTCCTCCGGTCCCTTGCAGGACAATGGGCAGCAACACACTGCCACCGACCCTAGGCTGGAGTCTTTCACTCCAGTCCAGGTGGTGTCTCACTCTTTAAACGTATTTTGCCGGGTCTTCTTTGGCTGGCCCCGTCTCCTTTTTTCATCTGGTGGTGTCCATTTTACGACCACTCTGGAAGGTGAAATACATGTCCTGCCAGTATCGGTTGACTCTCCGTCAAGTTGTTCTGCAGTGGCATCTGACCATTTCTCTGTAGCATTTCTTTATTAGTGACGTTGTCCCTTCATGTGATGCTCAGGATCTTAGGTAGGCAATGCGGGGGAAAGACATTCAACTTATATGATACCTTTGCTGTTCTCCTCCATGTCTCACTGGCATAGGTTGGTACTAATATAGACATGAGTCGCAGCTTCATGCCATACTGATGGTGTTGAATGCCCAGACTATGTGGAGCACTGGAAGATTGATGCTGCTTTGCCGATTCTTTTGTGGACACTGATCTCTACATTGCCCTCCCTGGAGGTGTTGCTTCCTAGGTAGGGGAAGTGGTCAATGCCCTCGATGTTATGTTGCCCGAAGATGATGGTAGGACCTTATTACCATCCAGTCATCAATGTCTTGGTCTTTTCACAGCTGATGTGGAGACCAACCTTGGCATTGCTACTCTCAAGAATGCTGGTCATGTCTTTGCGTGTATTCAATTCTTCAGCTAACAAGGCGATATCATCTGCAAAATCCAGCTCCGTTAACTGGTGGTGTTGACGAAGTCTGCACCTTCCTCATGATGAAATCAATAACCAAGAAGAAAACAAATAGGGAGAATATGCAACCTTGCCATATTCCTGTGATGATGTTGAAGGAGGCCGTGGTGCCCATGCTGATCTTGACACAGCAGTTGGATTTGTGGTATAAGACATTGAAGATGTTACTATACCATGACTGGGTGCTGCACTGTCTTGTGATGTACCCCCAGACTGATGGTCAATGGATGTAATGGGAAGCCTCCCTGAAATCAATGCAGTTGGTAACAAGTGGCTTCTGATATTCTAGGCTCTGGTCTATGATGTTCCCGAGTGTATAGATCTGCTTGCAGCATGATCTGCCACCCCAGAAAACTGCCTGTGATTCATGACAGGTTTAAATATTGGCAGTGACCGTTCGACATATCTTGGGTTCTGATGTCTTAATTTGAATTCTTGCATAGCAGATACGATCACCCACTGGAGTCCATAGCATTCACATTCTAATATAAATTGCTGGTATGGAAATACCTGTAATTGCATTCTATGTTAGTGACAGTCAGATAACTAAAATTAATAGATTCTTTTCTATCTGCACCCGATATATTAATTCCAATATAAATAAATGTATATTAGCTCAGATTGCACATTTTATTCAGTCTGCAAGTCATGCTAGTCACATTCTGTGTAACATATATCATTACTTTGGCTATTTCACTTATCTACCAAATTACTGGAGGTTTGAAATATTAACCCTGTGTCACTCTTTACATTTCAAAAAGCAATTCTAAATCTCTGAGAAATTCCAGACCACAGGGTTGTTACTGATATTTCTAAAGAGTTAACATTGTCCTGTGCGGTATTGGTAATAAATACCTTACAGATTTGTACAAAGTGTATTTATAAAAAACTACTTTAATGAAAGGATTGTGCTTCCTTGTTTGAAATGGGTTAATTTGTAATAGGAATTTTATGAGAATTATTAGCGAGTCTGTTATTAATCTCATACAGCCCAATTTGAACTCAAAACTGCTGATCAGGCATGTTCTGGCATTCCATAATCTAAGATTCCAGTTGGGTTGAAAGAGGTGTGTGATGCCTTAGTAGATCAGAGCCTCAGAACACACTGTATGGAGCTTCATGGTGCACATTTATACCAGAAATCAGCAATCTCAGCTGTGTGTTGTGTGACAGGTTGAGGCCAGATGCCTTACGAAGCAGAGGCAGGAAGAGTTAGAAGGACAATTCTCTAAGCTGCTCTTTGCATAGTTCTGAAATTGATCATTTCAAGACTGTTTTGATTGGGGTTTGGATGCTGTTTTTTTTTTCCTCGCCCTTTCAGCCAGGTTTGGTGGGTGGCATGTTGAGACCCAAGGTCAAGGTAAAATTAGCTGAAAGAAAACCTGATGTTTGCTCCCCTTTTAAACAACAGCTTAAAAGTGACTGGTTCACTGCATAAAGAGATAGGTTGCCTCTGTGCACGACTAAAATTGTAAACCCACTAATAAAATAAAGAGTGCAGGAGGGCATGCCAGTAGCAGCACCATGGATTCTTAAAAATGAGGTGTCAACCTGGTGAAGCTCTAACACAGGACTACTTATGCCAAACAGCATAAGCAACAGAGCTAAGTGATCCCAATACCAATGGATCAGATCTAAGCTCTGCAGTCCTGCCATATCCAGCCGTGAATGGTGGTTGGCAATTAAACAACTCACTGGAGGAGGAGGCTCCACAAATATCCCCATCCTCAATGATGGAGGAGCCCAGCACATCAAGGCAAAAGTTAAGGCTGAAGCATTTGCTACAATCTTCACCCAGAAGTGCCAAGTGGATGATCCATCTCAGCCTCCTCCAGAGGTTTTCAGCACCACAGATGTTAGTCTTCAGCTAATTCAATTCACTCCATGTGATATCAAGAAACAGCTGAAGGCATTGGATACTGCAAAGACTATGGATGCTGACAACATTCTGGCAATAGTACTGAAGACTTGTGCTCCAGAACATGCCGTGCCCCTAGCCAAGCTGTTCCAGTACAGCTGCAACACTGGCATCTACCCAACAGTGTGGAAAATTGCCCAGATATGTCCTGTACACAAAAAGTGGGACAAATCCAACCCAGCCAATTACTGCCCCATGAGACTGCTCTCCACCATCTGTAAAGTAATGGAAAGGGTCATCAACAGAGCTATCAAGTAGCACTTGCTTAGCAATAACCTGCTCACTGACACCCAGTTTGAGTTCTGCCAGGGCCACTCAGCACCCGACTTCATTACAGTCTTGGTTCAAACATGGACAAAAGAGCTGAACTCCCGAGGTGAGGTGAGAGTGACTGCCCTTGACATCAAGGCAGCATTTGATGGAGTGTGGCATCAAGGAGCCATAGCAAAACTCAATGGGAATCAGGGGGAAAACTCTCCGCTGGCTGGAGTCATACCTAGCACAAAGGAAGATGGTTGTGGTTGTTGGAGGTCAGTTGTCTCAGCTCCAGGACATGACTGCAAGAGTTCCTCAGGGCAGTGTCCTCGGCCCAATCATCTTCAGCTGCTTGATCAATGACCTTCCTTCCATCATAAGGTTAGAAGTGGGGATGTTCACTGATGATTGCACAATGTTCACCACCACCTGGAAGTTCCCCTCCAAGTCATTCCCCATCCTGACTTGGAAATATATCATCGTTCCTTCACTGTCAGTGGGTCAAAATCCTGGAACTCCCTTCCTAACAGCACTGTGTGTTTACTTATACCACATCACCACATGGACTGCATCAGTTCAAGAAGGTAGCTCACCATTACCTTCTCAAGGGTAATTGGGGATGGGCAATAAATGCTGGGCCAGCTAGCGAAGCCCACATCCTGCCAACGAATAAACTAAAAAACAATTTTGCACTGTGTAGAGTAAAAATTTATAATTACAAATTACTGATGGTGTAGATTTATATCACGGTTCCTTCACTGTTATTGGGTCAAAATCTGGAGCTCCCCTTCTAACAGCACTGTGAGTGTACCTACACCACAGGGAGTGTAGCTGAAGAAGGTGGCTCACCACCACATTCTCAAGGGCAATTAGGGATGGGCAATAAATGGCGGGCTAGCCAGTGATGTCCACATGCCATGAAAGAATAAATAATAAAAAAAAATGTAACTAGAAAATATATTATTGGGAGAGAGCTTTCCTTTGTGCAGCTGACATAACAAGATTGTAAATCTGCTTTTTAAAAATTCATTCATGGGATATATCCATGTGGTATAGGTACACCCATAGAGCTAATAGGGATTTCCAGGATTTTGACCCAGCAGCAGGAAAGGAACAGTGATACAGTTCCAAGTCAGGATATTGTGTGGCTTGGAGGAGAACTTGCAGGTGGTGGTGTTCCCAGTAATTCTGCTGCCCTTGCCTTATAGGTGTTAGAGGTTGCAGATTTGGAAGGTGCTATCAAAGGAGCCTTGGTGAGTTGCTACAGTGCATCTTGTAGAGATGACACATACTGCTGCCACCATGCATCAGTGGTGGAGGGACTAAATGTTTAAGGTGGTGGGTGGGTTGTCAATCAAGCGGACTGCTTTGTCCTGGATGGTGTCATGCTTCTTGAGTGTTGTTGGAACTGCATTCATCCAGGCAGGTGGAGAGTATTCCATCATGCTCCTGATCTGTGCCTTGTGGATGGTGGACAGGTTTTGGGCAGTCAAGTGGTGAGTTACTTGCTGCAGAATTCCAAGCCTCTAAGCTGCTTTTGTCGCCACAGTATTTATGTGGCTGGTCCAATTCAGTTTCTGATCATTGGTAAATCCCAGGATGTTTGGGGAATTCAGTGATGGTAATGCCATGGAATGTCAGGGGACAAGGTTGGATTCTCTCTTTATGGAGATGGTGATTTCTGGGCACTTCTGTGGCACAATGTATCTATTACATATGTATCTATTAAAGGAATTCTACTATTGAAAGCAATGCATATCTTAATTTAGCAAGAGCTAGATGATCAGCAAATTGTAAAACAACAGCTAAAATAATGGTCACAGTAACAGGTATACCTTGTCTTCAATTTTAGTTGAAGCCAGCGGACAGAATTTTACATCCAACGGGCGAGCATGCGCCCGACCTGATTAGGCATAAAATAGCGCGCGATGATGTCAGGTGATGTCGGTTGGTAGGTGCGCGCGAGAGTCGTCAGCACATCTGCCAACAATTAAAAGGCCTATTAAGGCCATTAATGTAGCAACTGTCCTGGAATTTTTGCTGCATGTCTGACCTTATGGTTGGTAGGTGGGCGAATCGGCCAGGTGGATTTGGATTTTTGAGGAAGGCTCATTCAAGGGCAGGATGAGGCTTCCGATATTAATTTTTTAAAAATGTTTGGGCAGACTTTTTATCATCAATATGTTTAGGTGAGTGATTCTTATGGGTGGAAATTTTTTTCAGAATTTCATAACGTTTATTTTTGGCTTTAAAATTCTTCAGCTCCCTAAGGCAGCTTGCTGCCTTCAGGGAGCTTTCATTACATGCTCCACTGTGCCCGCGCTGACTTCCGCGCTTGCTCTCCTCCCGCCCTCACCGCGGCAGCGCTAGGCATTTCAGCGTGTTTCACGCAGGCTGGCCGTTAATTGGCCAGCCAGTGTTAAATTGCAGTGGAGGCCGATTGTAGGCGGTGGCCCGTTTCCTGGCGCTCCCAGGCCTGCCCACTGCGCCCACCCAATAACCTGAAAATCCTGTCCAGTGTCTCTCACACACATTTGTTGTTGATATTACATCATGGGAATTTTTAGGGAAAAAGGGTCTCACTTGCTCTTTCTTCAGCCGGTTAAATCAATAAATAAACTTATTTGGATTAAGTGGCTTAGGTATAATTCAGAGATGCAGAAATAACTGCTATTATGTCTTAGGCATAACTGCTAGTGAAATGGTTTTAACATGTGCGCACCACAATCTCCCTCTCCAGAGATTAATATCTTGATAACAATACACTTTTTAATTGGAGCTAATTCCACACAACTATTAGGCTTGGTCCTTTTATTGTTATGAGGGCACAAACCGCTTTGTTTTGAATTGTTTTTTTACATCCTCCTCTACCACAATAATCTCCAAGTATGCACAGTGACCAATAGGGCAGGTGGTTGAGAGACCTCCACCAACACCATTTGATCCAGCTTTTATAAGCGTTGTAGACCAGCCTAATAAGATCACTCCTTCCTGGAAAGCATAGCTATAAAGCTCAGATTAGAAGGAGAAAGAAAGGACTCGCATTTATAGAGCACTTTTTGCAACCTCAGGAGGTCCCAAAATGATTCACAGCTAGTGAAGTACTTCTGAATTGTACACACTGCTGTAATTTAGGAATCACAGCAGCTAAGCTGTACACAACAATGGGTTGCTACTTTGGGTGTATAGTTGGCACTGATCCACATATATAATGGAGCTGATCCAGGTATGTAACAGGCACTGATCCGAGTATGCAATGGGTTCTGATCTGGGTATGTAACAGGCACAAATCCGTGTATGTAGTGGACACTGATCTGGGTACGTAACAAAGCTGATCCAGGTATGTTATGGGCACTGATCCAGGTATGTAGCTGGCACTGATCTGCATATGTAACAGAGCTATCTATCCAGGTATATAATGGGCAACTGATCTGGGTATGTAATTGATCTGATCCAGTTTTGTAATGGGCACTGATCCAGACATGTAATGGTGGTTGATCTACAACTGCCAGTTTTCCACCCAGTGGAGTTAAAATCTATCTCATTGTTTCCATGCCAGCAGAATTAAATAACACAATTTACCTTTTGTTGCTCAAGTGAGCTGGTTGGTAGTCAGGCTGGAGCGACCAACAGTAATCTTTAAATGAGTCTAACAAAGCTTTAGATGCTGCACCTCAGCGTCTTTCCTGTATTCACCAGTTCATTATTTTAAAGATGGTCAATGCAGCAAACCTGACAGCTGACAATGGCAGATTAATGTATCACATAGAGAACTAATTTTGATGATTTTCTTCTTCATTTGTACATAAAAGTGAGATTTTATAACGTTTGTTAAAGCGATGTCTCTCTGAGTTAACAGTGCAATCTTTCAATTCTATTGCACTCTTTAACATCTTGCAAGAGCAGGATTTAATGACTGGCATAATTAACACAATGTTATGTGCATGAATAACCAATAAAATCCTTCAAGGACCCAGAACACCAATCTCATTATCAACAAATGACCAAAAATAGCATTTATTAAATACATCAGAAAAACTCGCATCTTTTTAAGGTTTTCAGAACCTCAGGATGTCCCATAGCACTTAACAGGCAGTGAAATACATTTGAAGTGTGGTCACTGCTGCAATATGGGATTACAATGAGCTGTGTGTGTGTATAGGTTTGAGGAGAGATTACAATGTGTTGTGTGTGTGTAGTTTAGAGGAGAGATTATATTGTGCTGTGTGTGTAGGTTTGGGGGAGGGATGTGCTGTGTGTATAAATTTGGGGACAAAATACAATGTGCTGTGCTTGCAGGTTTGGGGGAAGAATTTACAATGTGCATTGTGTATAAAATTGGAGAGGATGAAGTGCAGGAAGTGTAGAAATGTGGGGTAATTTTCAGAGTGAAGTTTCTAGCAGAACGGCTCGACTAACAGCCGCACATATGGATCAGTCACAGACCCATGAGTTTCAGTCCATTACAGGAGGAAAATTGTGAATAGCACTCCTGTAATTTCCTGGTCCATGCTGTTGGTAGGTGAGGTTCATTAGTATATAAAGACAGGGCTAAGACAATGGTAATCTACCACATGATAAAAATAAATGGAGCTATCACATAACGTTAATTGAAAACACAACTGAGTCATTGATAACTGATGTTTGTTTTGTAAATATTTTAATTAACTTTTCAAACCAGAATTTCAAACAACATTTGATATTGCATAATAAAAACAGAAAGTGCTGGAAAAACTCAACAGGTCTGGCAGCAATTGTGGAATGTCAGGAAGATACAATAATTTCTATAATGTTTTTGGAATTTATTGTAAAGTAGAGTAATAGTGGGGTCTATGTCTATGGACAGGATTTTGCCGTCGGCGAGCTGGGGGCGGGGCCGGCTCGCTGATGCCTAAAATGATGCGGAATGATGTCGGGCGGGACCGTCGATGTCACCAAGCCCCATTTAAATTTTCAGGAAGGCAGGGACCCAGCAAAATCAGCTGCGGGCCCGCCGACCTGTCAATAGCCAATTGAGGCCATTGACAGGACCATTTAAACAATTAAAGGACCTGCCAAATTAGTACTATGGGAGATTTTTAGTATTAGAGAGGTAAAGTCCAAAGACTTTGAGAAGCAATGGAAATTTGCATTCAAAGGGGAATATATGGATAACGAAGAGAAGGCTGTGGGCAGCTGAAGGCACTCTAAGGTGTAACAAGCATGAAAAGCCTTCAGCATCAAATCCTCAAGCTGCTGTCTACAAAGAACTGAAGTTAAGAAAACTCACTTTGAATTTTTCATGGTATAGTGTGTTGCTTTGCCTGGGTCTTTTAAAAGCTGTGTCTTACTGTTGCCTTAACGAAAGTGTAACTGGGAGTTAGATTAGCTAGGGGATTTAGAAATTATTGTAGTAGTAAATTGTAAATCTATGTGTGTACTTAAAATAATTTCTTCTATTAATAAAGATTTAATTTAGTTTTGTAAGAAACCTGTAAGTTTTGGTGGTCTTATTCAAGGTGGTGGTCTTATTCTGAATTCAAGGCAGCTTCTCAAAATTTATATAAATTGCAAAACAGTTGTGACAGTTGTTTCAAGTTTCCCTTTGGAATTTGAGCAGCTCAGCATTTACCATTGGCTGTGCCAAAACAGGAGGGAGAAATAGAGCTAAAGTTTTGAGTCCAATATGTCTCTTCCTTGGAATTTTTGATATTGCATTTCAATCATTAGTCTTGTTCTGTTCTTCAGTTCTATAAATATAAATTATACAATAACTGTTTGTCAGTTAATTAATGTTTCAATAGGACTGATCCAGCTGGAGCTGGAAATGAAGCAAATTATTTCTAAAGTAAATTTACTATTTGAGATTTTAGTAAAGATTGCACTCACTTTGAAATGGGATTAAAAATCCATGGGCTGTGATGCACAAATGGAAAAGTGATGGAACAGAATCCCCATGGTCCTAATGATTGGCCACTAACTCAGGTCCTAATGCCGAAACCTGCAGGGACATCTCAGGGTTGCCTAAAAGCTAATCCACCTGATGTGTCCCTAACTCTTTCTTGGGTGAAGATAAGTATAGATTTCACCAGTCTTTGCCTCCAGCAAAGGCTACAGGGTGAGGGCTGCACTAGGAAGTGGGGTATCCCAGGGTATGTGTGGGGGCACAAATTGATCTGTGCAAGTGGCCTCAAGATGCTGAGGGCTGAGGAGGCAGTCTCCAGAGGAGATCAGGCCAGATGGAGGTGTGAGGGTGTGTGTGAGAGAGTGAGTGGTGATGTCTCTTGAGCTGGCAGTGAGTGAGATGCCAGTGAATGTGTAGTGGGCTTGTGAGTGTGTGATTTAGAGTGATTAGATGGTTGCCGGCACGGATGAGATCATTCATCCCCTGTCTGCAATAGATGATTGGGATGATATAACATGAAAAGCTGCTATTGTAGCCGGCGGTAAAACATCCTTTTACCCACCCGCTACCACACTTAGCACAAATCTGGGATGATTTCCCCCTTTGGCTCAAAATGGGATCAATTGCCATAGTCTAGGTTTAGTGTCTTTCGCAAAGACTCTAAAGGACTCACACTACCGCTGAACAGGAGTGAGTTTTGATGAGGCCTTTCAAAGATATAAAGGATAGAACTCCTAAGAAATCAGGAAACTCTCTGAACAGGTCTCCAGGATAGAGGGCAGCAGAACTGTTCATGGCTACTCATACGGAAAAGGTCTGGAGGTAAAAAATGGCAGAATCCAAGCACAACCTGTTTCTATCCAATCTTCTGGTTCCTTGACCAGAGATTTGCTCCAATTGTACCTGAAACTTTGGGCCCAGTGTCCATATTTGTCATCTGATCATGGTTATTTTGACAAAAAATGATTTACTGTAGCTACACCAACATCTCAGTGAGCATTAGGCAGCAGTTGAACTGAGTCATGATAAGTCTAAGTATGCTAAGTCATACAAATCAGGAAGATCCAAGATTAAATTAGTAGAGATGCAGAGTCTGCTTATGTCAGGCAGGGCAATGGTTGCATTGTTACAATTGGGCTGGTAATGGGGAAATCAGTCAAGGCTCCAGCTTCTAATTACTATTCTCTCTGTTGCAAAATGTTATGTGGACTTTAGATAAGGACACAATGAGACTCGGCTGCAGCACTCCCTTCAAATGAATAGCTGCTAACATGCCACATATGGGCTTACACATGGGGCAGAAATTTGCACTCAGCAGGCGGGCACGTGCCTGACCCGCTCAAGGCTGAAATGATGCGCGTTGACGTCGGCTGAGCATGCTGACGTCAATGCGCTGGAGCCTGTTAAGGCCATTAAGTAATCAATTAACTTAAATCTCTCGCTGTCCGTCCAACCTAACGGTTGGCTGGCAGGTGAAAAGGCCAAGCTTTAAAATTGAATTAAAGTGACAGAGTCACACGAGGGAACTTGATTTATTACATTTTTTGTTTCTTCATTTTCTTTTTTTAACACCGCTTCATCTCCCTGAGGCAGCTCTGTGTCTCAGGGAGATTATGAAGCGCTCACTCACGTGCATGCGCTCGCTCTCCTCCCCCCTCTGCACAGGCAGCGCTCAGCACTGCCGCTCGCCTTAATTGGCCCACCAGCATTAAATCATGGTCTGGTCCCAATCGCGGGCAGCGGTCAGCTTCCTGACTGCCCCCGCCCATCCCCACCGAGCCCACTGCCAAGGGCAAAATTCTGCTCATGAATAATGGCTGGTGAAATGCACTACCCTGATCCTGAGTGTACCCTGGAAGACCAATCTGGTCTGGAGGTAGAGGGGAGAAAAGAAGAGAAACATGGGATAATAAAGAAATGTTTGCGATTTTCCATGAGTCAAACTTTTAGACACTAGTTTAAGGGGCCTAAATTTATTGGCACCCAAATAAGGGTGAAATAGTCGCAACGATCCTTGTGCAAGAAGTGGCAGGTTCAAGTGCATCCAATCTTGGTTCTCAGACGTCATTAATAAAACACTGCAAACTGCCGGCACTAAGTAGACAAACTGACCCAGAAAGAAAATCATCCTGTTCTTGCACCAGCTAGGAGACAGAGAAAATATTAGCAACTTTGAAAGTAGATAAATCCCCAGGCCCAGATGAAATGTATCCCAGGCTGTTAAAAGGAAATAGTGGAGGCTCTGACCATAATTTTCCAAAATTCTCTGGCTACAGGTGTAATAAAGGACTGGAACACTGCTAATGTTGCACTGTTGTTTTAAAAGAGAGAAAGTGATAGACTGAATAATTACAGGCCTGACCCCAGTAGTGGCAAATTACAGAAAAATTTCTGAGGTAGTGTCAATTGTCATTTAATCCTGATTATTTTGAGGAAATAATGAGGGTCAATGAGGGTAGCATGTTTAATATGGTCAACAGGGGTTTTAACAAGGCTTTTGACAATTGGTCTCACATGGCTGATTGGTCAGAAAATTAAAAGTTCAAGGGATCCAAAAGAAAGTAGTAGGGAATAAAGGGAATGGTTGACAGGTATTTTCATGTCTGGAAAGCTGTTTCCAGTGGATTCCACAAGGCTCAGTATTAGATCCCTTGATTTTCATGGTACATATCAATGATTTTGTTCCAGCCCCATTCTAGAACTTGATGGCCATGGAAGGTGCATTCATTACGTTTCCAAACAGGTTGATTATCAACCTCTAAATCTATCCAGTTTGCCTATGGTAGGAGGTAAGAGTGGGAGATTCTATAAGCCATAGCCATGTGGTAGCTGCAACGCAACAGTACCCCTGCATTAAAAGACTCCACGCACAGGTTCTTGCCACGGGATGTACTCTATGACAAGCATCCTCCCCACTCCAAAGGACAATCAGAGAGATATCAATGATTTAGATGTAAATATCAAGGACACAAGTAAGAAGTTTGCAGGTGACGTAGCAATTAACCATGTGGTTGATAGCGGGGAAGAAAACTGAAGATATCAATGGATTGGTCAGGTGAGCAAAATAATAGCAGATGGAGAAGTGTGAGGTAATGTACTTGAGAAGGACAAACAAGACAAGAAAATATGCAATTTATTGGTAGGAAACTGAGGAGTCATAGAGAAACAGAGGACCTTGAGTGCATGTTGACAGATCCCCAAAGGTAGCAGGACAGGAAGATAACATGGTGAAGTAGGCATATGTATAGCAAAGAACATGGAGCAGGACAATTAGGTTAGAACTGTATAAAACACTAGTTAGACTCCAGCTAGAGTACTGTGTACAGTTCTGGTCATCGCATTACAGGAAGGATGTGCTCACAATAGAGAACATACAGAGAAGATAGAACCATAGAACTGTAGAAAAGTTACAGCACAGAAAGAGGCCATTCAGTCCATCATGCCTGTGCCAGCTGAAACAGAAAAAATAAAAAACTAGCTTCCCGTTCTAATCCCACCTTCCAGCACCCGCTCTGTAGCCTTACAAAGATGTTGCCAGGAGTGGAGAATTTTAGCTATGAGGAAAAAATGGATATAGTGGAGCTATTTTCTTTGGAACAGGAGAAACTGAGGGGAGACTTAATTGGGGTGCATAAAATTATGAGGGTTCTGGAATGGATAGGAGGCAATTTCCCTTAACAGAGGAGTCAATAACCAGAGGTTATAAATTTAAAGTAATTGATGGAAGGATTAAACTGAAGTTGAGGAGGAAGTTTTTCACCAGTGGCGGTGGGGGTCTTGAATTCATAAACCTTCAGAGCATTTGCAAAGTACTTGAGGTGCCTTATACAAGTAAATTTCTATAATTCTATGATGCCTTGGAAGGGTGGAGAGGCAAGCAGGACGAGAGGTGAATGTGGATTTGTAATGATCTATTTTTTTCTATATGTAATAAAAGCAAAATATTGCAGATGCTGGAAATCTGAAATAAAAACGGAAAGTGCTGGAAATACTCAGCAGGCCTGGCAACACCTGTGGAGAGAAAAACAGTGTTAATGTTTCGAGTCTAATATGACTTCTTCAGAACTTCAGTAATCCTAATTACTGATTACTGGGATATAATGTTTAGTGTAATGTATAGTGTATTTGTATAATGTATTAGTACAATGTTTAGTGACACATTTGCAATTACATGTTCTAATTAAAAGCCCATCAGACGTAATATTTTTTCCAAGGGTTTCTTGGAAAAATAGGTTTCACCTATTGCAGAATGATGACTATACTTTATTACCTAACTAAATATCTGTCTATATTGCCTTATGTTTCAGTTCGCTGCTAGAAGAGGACACTTTTCCTCTGAAAGTGTCTTTGGCCTGCAGTAGGATGGGAGTGTCAAAAAATTGCCAGCCTTCTGCTTCTCTTACAAGCTCTCAAGCCTTCAACAGTGAGACACATAGCTCAGCTGTGCTGCAGGTAAATCCAAAACCTTTTTATTAATGCCCTACATGCAGTTGCCTTGCATCTGTGAGTAAAATAAATCATTTTTCAGGTAAAGTAATACCAGTGGAGTTTGGGAGTTAATTTGCTCTTGCTCATCAAGCTTTCTTTACTACTGAGCAGAGAGATGCTAGCGATCAAGTTTTTGTTGTTAAACTGCTCTATATTCTCTCTTTGTGCACTTGTTTTATATTGAGAGAGTATTATAATATCAATTTTTTTTGCATGTTTTGTTTTGTTTCTTTTCAGTACTAACATGAAGCACTCGTTGATGTTATCATGTTAACAATCTTTGAGAGTTAAAATTTGTGACTTGTTGATCTTTATATAATAGTTCGTTAATCTTTAGATACCTTTGGCTCTTTTGTGTTTACCTCTACCGTGGTTCACCCTTGTCATGATGTTTTCCATTCATTAAATTCTAATATCTGTGCTCTTATTTTGTCCCTTTTTCAGGGGTTTAACAACCTGAGAAATAATGGTTTACTCTGCGATGTTACTTTAGTGCCAGAAGATGGAGATGAAAGATTTCCTGTGCATAGAGCCATTATGGCATCAGCGAGTGACTATTTTAAGGCCATGTTCACAGGTAATTAGGATTTTTGTCAATTATCAATTAGGTAATCTACAACCTGGTTTCATTATTTTGCCGTAAAACAAGATTAGCAAGAACATAAACAATGAATTGACGGAATGATCCGCCTCAAGATATCAAGAGAACCCTTGCGAAAAAATTACGCCTGAGTTATAAGAAAGCAATATGAGGAAGGCCTCATTCAAGATAAAGGGGCAGCAGGGCCTGCTGCGAACGCAGCTGAGGATCTACAGCGAGCTGTCGCTTGTACATGCCTCGCTAGACCCTGCGTCTATAGATAGTGCCTGTCAGACAAATTTTCGATGGGAATTTTCTAGATGAGCCCATGGTGTATCCGGTTACCATCGTTGCCAAGCAAACAACTGACCTTGCAATAGTGAAGGTGCCGGGCGGATATGCCACTCTTCAAGAACATTATCACACCTTCCTCGTACGCATTCTACAGTCTTCCATTCTGGAATGCCAGATACAGGCGCACACCTTACCTGTTTCTCCTTCAACCTCAGTTTCATTTTTCAGCTACTTTACTCACTTTTGTGCTTCCAATAACTGCACAGGCTAAGCTGGACAACGCATATCATCCATACACTTTTCATCTCCTTCCTTATCTTGGAAGAAAAATCAGTTCACAATCTAATAAACTCCCATTGGATGCCACTTTGTACTAATAATTACTATGGCAGAATCGTCCCAGATTTGAACTAAATGCAGTAGCGGGCATGAAAAAAGTCATTTTACCTGCCGGTCGGAATGACGGGTTTTTGCACTATATTGTCCCATTCCTGCCATGCCTCGCCTCATTAATAATGCATTCCCAAGAAACATGATAGGCGGTGGATGCCCTCCATGTTCCTGTGGTGCCAAATCCTGCAGCAGGTGGCATACGAGACCGACCAGTTCCTAGACATGTGCTGTCTTCAGCGACACTGATTCTCAGTCATCTGCAGGAGTGACAGGCAACGTCCATAGATCCAGGGTCTGGTGAGGCACCTAAAGTGATGGCTCGCTGTAGATCTTGAGGTGCGTGCACAGTAGGCCCTCCCGCTCCTTCACCTTGAGGGAAGTGCTCCACCCTTTGCCAAACCAGGCACCTCTGCTGCTCTCTTCTCCTTCATCTCTGCTCCCAGTTTGCCTTGAGGCATACTGCAATCACCAGGCTCCATGATCCTGATGTCCTGATGTTCTTCTCCTAGAGGATCAACAAGAGAGATGCATGGGTTAGCACAGGTGTACTAACAGCCTCTCTTGGTTAAGTCTGAAAGCCTCTTCACACATGCAGGAGAGTGTTGGCCACCACTTGGATGGCCAGTGTGCAGTGCACTCATTGGCTGTCTGAAACCCCACCTACTTCCTCTCCACTCAACTTGACCGATTGGCAGCAGCTTCAGCCACTGGACTGCACGCTGTGCTATCAGATCAAGCGCAGGCATTCTCCTAACCTGCACTGTAAGGCTGTGCTATTAGCTTGAACCATAATGGATACTGGTCCAAACTTTAGTAAAGACATTGCAAGGGGTTGTGAGCACCTCCACCAGTGATTACGCCATGGCCACATTTCGCAAGTGGATTCTACAACTTGCCCAGTCGGCCAATTGTTTTGCTGCCCCCTAAAATGCGCATTAATTTGCTGTCTGCCCCTGAGGGGTGAGAAATTCTGGAGCATTTGGTGGCACTTTTATGCTTTTGCATCTTCAGAGGCCCAACTCCAAGCATGTCAATGGAGCTGCAGCTGAATGCTCACTTCCCCCACCCTCCTCGGCATGTGTTTGCCCCCCAACCCCCAACCTCTGGCCTGACCCACACTGGAGCCTGTGCCCCGGCACCACACTGAAAGCCAGTTGGGGAAAAGCGACTTGCCTGTGCCTTCCGCAAATGTGGTGTCCTACAGGTGATGTTCGTGAGCACTCTGCAAGGTTGTGTGTGCTCACCTCCGAGTTCCCCTCGAAATTCAGGTCACCAGGTGCACGTCTTTTAAAGGCAGTCATGAAGCACGCTGTTCTGAAGTCACAGTGAACTGGGCAGAAAAATGACGTGGGGAGATGATTCCGGCGAACAGGGCTGATAATGAGATGCTAAAGTATTGAAATTAGGTTCCAGATGTGCGGCAGCAGGAAACGCGGCCTGCCATTGATGGATGGAACGGACAATCAGAAACTGGTTTCACGATGGCATAAAACCAATTTTTGGCCTTCTCACTACATTGTTGTCGTCCCCCCACCCCTCCACCCAGCCCCCTCCTTCCCAGCTTCCATGATTGTCCCATTGGCAACAGGGCCAGAAAATTCTAGCCTTTATTTAATGAAAAATGCCTGACATCACTTTCGGGGTTACAGCAGTGTCATGCTGTAATTCTGACAGGAGATCATCCAAATCCCTCTGGGGACATCCAGAATTATTTTTGCAGATCTACCTCCTCAAGGATTAATGGTCATTCCCTGGTGGTGCTGACTGCCCACTCCTCCCCAGATAGGCACCAGAGTTTCCAGGAGACATGCGAAGATGGATTGGTAGTGGTATACATGCTCACAGTGGTGTCCTTGTCCAGCTCTTCCTTGTAAATTATATGCTCACCCGTCACCCTGAAAACCGCAGCACTGGAGGACACTGTAATCATAGAATCACAGAAAATCACAGTGCAGAAGAGGCCCTTCAGCCCATCGAGTCTGCACCAACGCGTGAGAAACACCTGACCTACTCACCTTATCCCATTTACCAGCACTTGGCCCATAGCCTTGAATGTTATGATGTGCCAAGTGCTCATCCAGGTACTTTTAAAAGGATGTGAGGCAACCCGCCTCCACCACCCTCCCAGGCAGCGCATTCCAGACTGTCACCACCCTCTGGGTAAAAAAGCTTTTCTTCACATCCCCCCTAACCCTCCTGCCCCTCACCTTGAACTTATGTCCCCTCGTGACTGACCCTTCAACTAAGGGAAACAGCTGCTCCCTATCCACCCTGTCCATGCCCCTCATAATCTTGTATACCTCAATCAGGTCACCCCTCAGTCTTCTCTGCTCCAACGAAAACAACCCAAGTCTATCCAACCTCTCTTCATAACTTAAATGTTTCATCCCAGGCAACATCCTGGTGAATCTCTCTGCTCTCCCTCCAGTGCAATCACATCCTTCCTATAATGAGGCAACCAGAACTGCACACAGTATTCCAGCTGTGGCCTCACCAAGGTTCTATACAACTCCAACATGACCTCCCTACTTTTATAATCTATGCCTCAATTGATAAAGGCAAGTGTCCCATATGCCTTTTTTACCAACCCACTAACATGACCCTCTGCCTTCAGAGATCTATGGACACACATGCCAAGGTCCCTTTGTTCCTCAGAACTTCCTAGTGTCACGCCATACATTGAATACTTCCTTGTCAAATTACTCCTTCCAAAGTGCATCACCTCACACTTTTCAAGGTTAAATTCCATCTGCCACTTATCTGCCTACTTGACCATCCCATCTATATCTTCCTGTAACCCAAGACACTCAGCCTCACTGTTAACCACCCGGGCAATCTTTGTGTCATCCGCAAACTTACTAATCCTACCCCCCGCATAGTCATCTATGTCGTTAATATAAATGACGAATAATAGGGGACACAGCACAGATCCCTGTGGTACGCCACTGGACACTGGCTTCCAATCACTAAAGCATCCTTCTGCCATCACCCTCTGTCTCCTACAACTAAGCCAAATTTGAATCCACCTTATCAAATTACCCTGTATCCCATATGCATTTGCCTTCTTTATAAGTCTCCCATTTGGGACCTTGTCAAAGGCTTTGCTGAAACCCCTATATATTACATCAACTGCACTACCCTCATCTACACACCTGGTCACCTCCTCAAAAAATTCAATCAAATTTGTTAGGCTTGACCTCCCTCTGACAAAGCCATGCCGGCCACCCCTGATCAAACCTTGCCCAAGTGGAGATAGATTCTCTCCATCAGAATTTTCTCCAGTAGTTCCACCCCCCCCCCCCCTCCACCCCACAGAAGTGAGACTCACTGGCCTGTAGTTCCCTGGCTTATCTCTACAACCCTTCTTAAATAGTGGAACCAGTCTACTGGCACCTCCCCCGTGGCCAGAGGAATTAAAAATTTGGGTCAGAGCCCCTGCGATCTCCTCCCTTGCCTCCCTCAGCAGTCTGGGACACAAATAATCTGGACCTGGAGATTTGTCCACTTTTAAGCCTGCCAACACCTCCAATATCTTGTCACTCCCTATGTCAATTTGCTTAAGAACCTTGCAGTCTCTCTCCCTGAGTTCGATACCTTCATCCTCATTCTCTTGGGTGAAGTCAGATGTGAAGTATTTATTCAGCCCTCTAGCGATGTCTCTGGCTCCACCCATTGATCGTCTCCTTGGTCCCTTATGGGCCTTACTCTTTCCCTAGTTATCCTCTTCCCATTGATATACTTATAGAATATCTTGGGATTTTCCTTACTTTTACCAGCCAGAGCTTTCTCATATTCCCTCTTTGCTCTCATAACTGCTTTCTTAAGCTCCACCCTGCACTTTCTGTACTCCACTAATGCCTCTGCTGATTTGCTCCCCTTGTACCTGCTAAAAGCCTCTCTTTTCCTTCTCATTGTAACCTGAAAATCTCTGGTCATCCATGGTTCTCTAGGCTTGTTACTCCTTCCTATCATCCTAAAGGGAACATGTTGAGCCTGTACCCTCCCCATTTCCTTTTTGAATGCTCTCCACTGCTCCTCTGTAGATTTCCCCACAAGTAGCTGTTCCCAGTCTACCTTGGCCAGACCCTGCCTTATTTTACTAAAATCCACTCTCCCCCAATCCAAAACATTTTCTTGCAACTTGTCTATTTCAAATAATCTTTGATTCCAATTGCTACTGCTAAAGAATATCAAGATTGTGACCTTTATCTCTCTGTTTTCTTTTCATCTCTTTGTTTATTTCCATTTTATAAAGATGCTCATCCATTTTCCTTCTTGAGTTCTAAGGAAAGGTCAATTATCCTAAAATAATAACCAGTGCATTTCCAACGTTTTTTTGTTTTATCAGCCATTATAAATTTTTCTGCTTCCTCTTTAAGGAATCAAATAACTGGAATTTCTTTATTTTTCAAAGCTGTTCCTAATGAGTGCTTACAGGTAGAATTTATGGAACTTTAGAAAATGTAGTAAATGTATGCTCTAGCATTTGGAACCATCGTATATCTAATCTTGAGTTCAATTACTCTTAGGTGGTATGAAAGAACAGGAACTGATGTCTATCAAACTACATGGAATAAGCAAAACAGGACTGAAAAATATTATAGAGTTCATCTATACATCCAAACTGTCTCTCAATATGGACAACCTCCAGGACATACTAGAGGCAGCCAGCTTCCTTCAGATAATGCCTATCCTTGAGTTCTGCAAAGAGCTTCTAATTTCTCAGGTTTGTCTCAGTATCCCTTTGAAGCCCAAATAAAATATTTGCTTCATTTTTATTTGTCATATTAGGATATGTGTTGGAAATATGTTTCTATGTTTCACCTTCAGCTTTGCTTTGCTTTGCTTTGGCTTCATGCTATTATTTTCCATGATCCACTACAATCTGGGTCAGGATTTGGGATGCTACTCAATTTCAGATTGCTTACATTTGTTTTTGCCAATCTCCTCCTTAGGGAGCTTGATCGCTCCAAGGTATTTTGTTAATTAAATCAGGAATCGGTGAACCTCGCCATTGGAGGCTAGGATGTAGACCACAGTCCTCGAAAGAGAAAAATTCTTCCGTGTGTATTAACCCACTGTTGAACTGTTTATTAAATGCACAAAATATCATTGCTCTAAAAGTTTTGGAATACAAATATTATTCCACCAAAGATGCATTTGCAAAATGTACCTATGCATCTTTGCACCCTGGAATTGTTCCTCAGTTAATCAGGCAAGTAGACCCATACAGCTAACTAGCAGAATGTCAAGTTGTAAATGTTTCCAATTTTTAGACATGTTGGATAGAATGTGTGGGATCCTGATATCTCTGTTTCAGTCAATTGTTTCTGATTTGTTCCATTGCAAAACTTAGAAATCTTTTTCATCTGTTCACTTGTTCAGCATTGCTCAGTCCTAAACAAAATTGTTGTTTATGCCAGGGAGAAAGTAACATGAGGTTTGAGAAAATGCTGTTCAGTATGAGATTACTTCTGCCCCAACAAATTTGATACAGGTGATTAATTTAAATTGCCTCATGAATTTACCTGTGTGAAATGGCACTTTGCATTTTGAATAAAATAAGTGCAGTTCTGCCTAAGGGCCCTGAATGACATATCTAAGGTTCCAGTGCACTATCAAAGGGTAAATGTAACCCTTAGTACATTAGCATTTCAAATAGAAGATTCTCTCACATGTATTAACACAGCGAAACAAAACAAAACTCTACAGCATGTTTTATGCACTTTTGAAGTTGAGGCGAAAATGAAATTATTGTCACTGTCTTCTATGCAGATGGTAAATTTGCCACTTTAGGAATTACTTTGTATGCTGGAGTATTAATGCACAGAACTCTTAAGTAGCTCTCTGTTCACCCTGCCCCCTTCCCAATAATTGTGTGAGCAACCAAAATATATTAGCTATTTGCTTTATAAATCAACAGACTGATTAATTGCTATACTAATAGACAAGGTATTAAGGGGTAATAATGAATTGGTAGAAGTATGGGATCATCAACTGATCTTCAGTACTTTGATGTAGGAACTTCCCATCCTCATAAGATCTCACATTGAAATAAGATCCTGCATGGCTCATGGCATTGAGCTAGTGTAGAGTTATGCCAAACCTGAACTACTGATGGTAGTTTGTGCTTATTAAATAACCTTCCTTGAATTCATTTTGCAGGTTTCTCTCGAAAACTGTGTCGAAATTGGTCGTATTGCTAATGCATACCACTTGACCAAAGTAGATGATTACATCAAAGACTGTATTCTGAAGAACTTGTTAACACTATTAAACAATGGGGAATTTATTAAGTTGTCATACGACCAACTTGCCTTTGCACTTGGCAATGATAGCCTGAAAAACTGCTCTGAGCTTCAGTTATTTAAAGCTGCCTGTCAGTGGCTGCAGCACGAGGAATGTCGAATGCAGTTTGCTGCAAAACTGATGAAGCACATTCGTTTCCCACTGATGTCACCACAGGAGCTTCTTGAACATGTTCAGAAAGTTGAGTTCATGCGAACTGATACCACTTGTGTTAACCTTCTACTTGAAGCTAGCAACTACCAGATGTTGCCTTACATGCAACCAATCATGCAGTCAGAAAGGACTAGGATCCGTTCCAATTCGACACACCTGGTCACCCTGGGGGGTGTTCTCCGCCAGCAGCTTCTGGTGAGCAAGGAGTTGCGTTTGTTTGATGAGAACACTCAAATGTGGAAGTCGTTGGCTGCCATGGATGTGCCACGTTACCAGCATGGTGTAGCTGTGATTGGAAATTTCCTCTTTGTAGTTGGTGGGCAGAGCAACTATGACACAAAAGGGAAAACAGCTGTTGATACAACATATAGATATGACCCCCGCTACAACAAGTGGAAACAGATGGGCTCCCTAAATGAAAAGAGAACTTTCTTCCATTTAAGTGCTCTTAAAGGAAATCTGTATGCAGTAGGAGGCCGGAATGTTGCTGGAGAATTAGGTAAACTGTGATTTATCTACATCCTCTTATTGTTCAGGCAAACCGGTTAGTCGAATTTTGACTTTTAGTACAGATTATGAATATAAATCCCATCTCAGAACTGCAATGTATAGCTAATCTTTATACTGTAGGTTGTAAATTGGAACTGTGCAATATCAAGAATATACCTTCCCTTGGGTGAGACTGATCTTGGGATACTTCTCCAAAAATTTACTTTTAAAGTTATTGTTTCTTCTTTATCTCAATATTGCCACACCTCACAGGGGAAAAGCCAACAATTCTATTCTCTTTTAAAGAATAATTATAACAATTTATTAGATCAGTTTCTTTCCAATGCAGCAGTCATATCTTCATTCACTCACCTTCTAAATGGTTGTGGTTGTTGGAGATCAATCATCTCAGCTCCAGGACATCACTGCAGGAGTTTCTCGGGGTTGTGCCTTCATCTTCAGCTGCTTCATCAATGACCTTCCTTCTAACATAAGGTCAGAAGTGGGGATGTTCGCTGATGATTGCACAATGTTCAGCATCATTCGCGACTCCTCAGATACAGAAGCAGTCCATGTCCAAATGCAGCAAGACCTGGACAATATCCAGGCTTGGGCTGACAAGTGGCAACTAACATTTGTGCCACACAAGTGCCAGGCAGTGACCATCTCCAACAAGAGAGAATCTAACCATCACCCCTTGACATTCAATGGCATTCCCATCGCTGAATCCCCCAATATCAACATCCTGGGGATTACAATTGCCCAGAAAGTGAACTGGAATAGCCATATAAATATTGTGGCTACAATAGCAGGTCAGACGCTAGGTATCGTGCGACGGGTAACTCACCTCCTGATTCCCCAAAGCCTGTCTACCATCTACAAGTCACAAATCAGGAGTGTGATGGAATACTCTCTTCTTGCCTGGATGAGTGCAGCTCCAACAACACTCAAGAAATTTGACACCATCCAGGACAAAGCAGCCCGCTTGATTGGCACCCCATCTACAAACATTCACTCCTTCCATCAGAGTATCAGCTGTGCGTACCATCTACAAGATGCACTGCAGAGACACTCCAAGTCTCCTTAGGCAGCACCTTCCAAAACCACAACCATTATTATCTAGGAGGACAAGGGCAGCAGATACATGGGAACACCACCACCTGGAAGTTCCCCTCCATGTCACTCACCATCCTGACTTGGAAATAAATCACCGTTTCTTCACTGTCGCTGGGTCAAAATCCTGGAACTCTCTCCCTAACAGCACTGTGGGTGTATCTACACCACATGGACTGTGGTTGTTCAAGAAGGCAGCTCACCACCGCACTCTCAAGGGCAGTTAGGGATGAGCAGTAAATGCTGGCCCAACCAGTGATGCCCACATCCCATAAATGAATTTGAAAAAATGTTTTTAATTTATGTTGACTGTATTCAATAATAAATCCCAGTAATAACTTAAATACTTTGAGAAATCCTGTTTGCTTAAAACTGAGAAAATAGCAAACACTTCCCCTTTACAAAGCACGGGGTATTGTTACAAGTGCAATGGAGCTTCCCAGCAGAAATTGAAAATTACAGGTAACTCCAGCCCTTGCGTTCAATCTGGTGTTAAAAATAAACAAAAGACCTTTCTTTACAGTTGAGCAGCAATCACAATGCTCAAAGATTAATCTTTACTTTCCTAACAGACATGAGCCCAGAAAACTCACCCAATACCCTGGTTTGGAATTTCCGCTTGATTACACTAGCATTTTGATGCAAATCAAACCACAGAATTTTACATACAAATTGTGTTCAGTGAAGCTTCTGCGTTCTTTTGCACTGGTATGAAAAACATCACACTAGAAGCCAGGCTCCTTCTTAAAACTGGCCCACTCCCAGAATGGTTAAACACCATCGGGAGTTTCTGCTAATTGTGCTCATTTGCAGACCTTTGAGGAGTTCTAAAATTAAGCTGGTTATTTTGGGCACAAGGACAAGTCAAAAGCTTTTGAATATAAGTTTTTCACAATTTCCTAAGAAACCCTCAATCTACCTCAATACAACTAAGAAAAAGCTCTGTATATTTTTTTTAAGTTGGTTTACTCACTGGCTCACCACTGCCTTCTCAAGGGCAATTAGGGATGGGCAAGAAATTCTGGCATTTCCAGCAATGTTCACATCCTATGAAAGAATTAAAAATGGTGGTGGTTTGACATAGTTATTAAACATGTTTTCCTGTGATAAATTTTTAGCTGTGTTAACCAAAGTGTACCCAGTTACCCATCAAATTTATCAAGGAATATTTGTTGAACCAAAATATATTTTAGGAGTGAAATTATGTCTTAAAAAGCTGCCCAATTGGCCTGGGGCATTGGCAGATTGTGCGTTTGATGATAAGGTGGAAATTCAAGGAAAAACACTTCTCAAAAGCAGCACAATTTTACATGTAAATTTCACCTATTTTGCTGATTGTGCCCAAAGTAGAATCACTTTTTGAATACCAACGTAAATGCATTGTGACATTTCATTGGGTACCCTGGATAATAATATGGCAGTACTTAGTTTTCAACATCTGCGTTACGATTCTGCAGCTTCTCCTTCTCTTCCAACCACTCAACCCTCCTGTCTTCCATCAATTTTTTCAATTTCCTGCTGTGCCTCTTCTGCTGGGCTTCTTGCAGTTTGTATTTCCTCTTTTAAATGCTCCAGCATTTCTCACGGCTTGTTATTGGCCTCCAGTAAATTATTCACTGACTGTGATAGTTAAACTGCAGCTGAGGTTCACTAATTTACTGTCTGAGCTCAGCACTGTCATTCTCTTCTTTTTCAAGTTCTTCTATTTGAAATCCGTGCTGATGAAGTTTTGACCTGAGGCTTAGGATCTCCATATTTGATGCTTCCTCTGCTAACTGCACATGCAGTTTCTCTTCTATATGCTCCTTCTCAGCTTTCCATGTTATGTCCTGCTCAGCCTTCAGTTTTCCCAGGTTTATTCTCTAGTTCTAACTTTTTGTCATGGATATCTTCCTGTTTAGCTGCCAGAACGCCCTGTTTTGCCTAAAAAAAAGAGTTGACAGGGAATATGATTGACGCAGGCTTGGAGGGCCAAAGGGCCTGTTCCTGTGCTGTACTTTTCTTTGTTCTTTGGCTGTCTTTCTTTTTCTGTCAAGAGCTCTCCATGCCTTTTGATATTGGCCTTGAGAATTTCCAAATCCGACTGCAACACATTCATTTGACTTTGCATGTTATTTCTCACAATGATCGAATTTATCCGATTTGTAAACTGTGACTCTAGCAATCGTTTTCTTTTCTTCCGTTTCTTGGAGCTCTTTCAAACTTTTCTTTTAGTTCTTTGGTATTTTGGTGATCCAGAAACTACTGGAGGGGAAACATCACATCTACAGGGCTTATCTCAATGATAAGCCATCACTACCTAAGCATGATGCCTACTGAAACATCCACAGGACTGTCCAATGCAAGATCAAAGAGATGTGGGACACTTGGATGAATCAGAAAACTGGGGAACTTCAGTCAATGCAGACCACAAACACAGGAAGAGATACTAAAATGCTCTGAAATTTGTCTACGAGCCCCAGTCTACTGGTTCATCACAGATCTCAATGCCGATGGGTCAACACTGCTCACAGAAAATGCCCAAATTCAAAAAAATGGGACATTAATCACATCCCCTATCAGCCTTCATCCATCAATGAATCAACAGGCTGCCAAAGATTGCCAGCCTGCTCTCTTGATGACCTTCCCACCATGTTACGAGCAACAAACACAATCAAATTCCTGTTCAACAGCAAAGCTCCAGAAGCTGATGCTAAGCTACCTGAGGTCCACAATGTCACAATGGCAGGTCAAAAAGCTCACTGAACTCTTTCAGTCTATGTGGGAGCAAGAAACCATACCACAAGAAGACATGGATGCCCGCATTGTTCACCTCTACAAGTGTAAAGGAACCCGCCAATCTTGTGGCAATCAAAGAGGAATCTTACTCCTCTCCATCGCCAGCAAAATCTTTGCCAGAATCCTTCTGAACCACTTAGTGCAACATCTCGACCAGAATCTGCTGTCAGAGAGTCAGTGAAGTTTCAGAAAAGGTTCAGGAACCACTAATATGGTGTTTGCAGTTAGACAGCCCCAGGGGAAATGCCAAGAACAGAACATAGACTCCTACTCCAGGTTTATTAACCTCGAAGGCCTTCGATCATGAGAGCTTTTAGAAGGTAAGGGGGAAGTATAGCTGCCCTGAGAAATTCATCACAATGGCTCAACAGTTCCATGACGCTATGCTCACCCATGTCCTGGTTGATGGTGAGTCTTCTGACTGATTCCTGGTCATTAATGGAGTTAACTAGGGCTGTGTGGTAGCGCCAACCCTCTCCAGCCTGTTTTCTCCACAATGCTCTCTGATGCTTTCCATGATAGTGATGCTGGCATCAAAATCAGATATCGCATGGATGGCAAGCTGCTCAATCTGAGACAACTCCAGATAAAGACTAAGATCTCCAAGAACATACTTTGTGATTTCCTGTTTGCTGATGACTGTGCACTAGCTGCCTGTTCAAAGTTGGACATGTAATGTAGTATGGATTTGTTCTTTAATGCATGTGACAACTTCAACCTTACAATCAGCACAAAAGAAACTCAAATAATATACCAACCTGTTCCAGGAAAGCCCTATCTCAGGCCCAATGTTTTAATCTATGACCAGATCCTGTCAGCAGTGGATAAGTTTACTTAATTCAACAGCACGCTCTCTCAAGCTGTCTATATTGACAAGACATGTGCAAGAATTACCAAAGCAAGTGTGGCCTTCAGCAGGTTTTGAACATCAGCCTGGGAACAAAGGAGTGTATGTCTGCCTACCAAACTGAAAGCCTATTGAGCAATTGTCCTGTCCACTCTATTCTACACATGCGAGACCTGGGCTGTGTACCATTGTCATGCCAAGAAGTTCAACCACTTTCTTTTGAGCTACCTTTGGAAGCTTCTGACAATCAGATAGCAGGACAAAATGCCAGATACTGAGGTGCTCACCTGAACTGGCAAGCCAAATATCCTCACCATGAACTGGGCTGGTCATGAAGCCAAAATGCCTGACACTGGCTTAGCAAATCAGATCTTCTGTGGAAAACTTGAATGTAGAGTGCGCTCTCATGGCATTCAAAGGAAGCACTACAAGGACAGGCTGAAGATTTCACTTAGGAGCTTTGATATTTACTTTGAGTCATGGGGGAAGCTCACTGTACCTGGCACAACCAAAGAAAAAACACAAGGAGAGCAAATCCCATGTTAGCAACTCATCAAAAACTCAATCGTCAGCGGTATCCTGTCTGATTTACGGCGGAACCTTCCTGGTGCAGTCACGTGTACCCACTAGAACACTACCAAATACCCCAGATGATGAACATGGTCACCTTTGTCTCAAAGGATGAACAGGAGGATTGGTAGTTTGCATTGTAGATGGATCACTAGTTTCTTCCTTGGATCAATGATGGTGTGATACTCAAAATCTTCAAAGCATCCAACAATCTTATCAAAACACTTAGGACAGAATTTTCTGTGCCTGCTGGTGTCGGGGCGTTTTTGGCGGCGTGGTGGACAATATGGCGAGAAGGCCAAAAATCGGTTTAATGATGCAATGGAACCAGTTTGCGAACATCCATTCAGCCCGTCGATGGCGGGCTGTGTTTCTCGCTATCAGATGTCAGGAACCTCGTTGTAATACGTCTGCATATCATTATAAGACCAGCCCACCGAAATCAGCCCCCCACGTCGGTGCAGCACACACCTTGACATGTGTGATGCGCAGAAGTCGGGACTTAATGCCAGGACCTTGATCACATCGTGGACATCCGAGGCGCAGAAGATCCAGGAGCCTGACAGCAATAGGACCCTAGAGGAACTTCCATGGCATGCTGGGCAGATTCTCATGGATATGGCTCTGCTGAAAAGCAGCTCGCCGAAAATGGAAAGTCACCATTGAGAGTCTGTTCACAATGGATGATGGTGGAGGGGGTGGAGAGGAAGGTCCAGCTCTGTTTGGGAGAGGAAGATGTACCGGGGAGGGGGAGAGGAAGGTCTAGAATCGACTGGGAGAGGAAGGTGAGTCAGTGGGGCTGAGGTTGGGAGGGAGCGAACAAAGGTGTTGGAGGGTAAGGTTGGGCCGGGGAGGGAGTACATGGGAGGAGAGGGTAAGTGGGGAGAGGATGGCAATTGGGGAAGTAGGTGTAAGTGGGAGAGGAACGTGTAAGAGAAGGGGTTTGGAGATGTGAAGGAATCCGGAGAGGGCAAGGACTCCAGAAAGGGGAAGGAGTCTGGGGGGGAGGAAGGTACCCAGGGGGAGGGAGGAGTCAGGAAGGGTTAGGAGTAAGGCTAGAGGAAGGAGTCTGGAGAGGGGAAGGACTAAGGTGGGGGGAATCCGGATTGGGAGAAGGAGTAACAAGGGAAAGGGAGTCCGGGGCGGGAAGGAGTCTTCTGGAGAGCCAAGGCGTGGGGGCCCCAACTTGCTTTGGCTGTCTTCCTGTGGGCCAACTACTTCCTCTGTGGTTAAGAGGATGAGATTGAGGGGGTCACAGGCAAAGGGGACTCGGAGCAAGAGGACAGCCTTTGAGATTCCTGAGTAGATGACCCAGAAGTGTCCAACTGCCACTCCCCCCCCTTCGGGTGCCCAAGGGCCCTGACCTGACTCCTTGAGGGGAAGAAGCATCGGGGGAGATATTGAGGTGCTCCGTTTCCCTCTCGCATTGCCACTTCAGGAATTCACCCATGGCTACTGCGATGGAGTGCAAGTCTGTACACATCTCTGCATTCTGCTGGGCCAGGGTCTCCATAGCGTCTGCCATCCTTCCCATGGAGATCTCCATGAGCGCACATGTGGGCACCACTTCATCAGAGAACAGGCAGGCGCACTCGTCTGACTCGCATGTCACTCTGTTGAGGGCTTCCCACGCCTTCTGCTGATTCTCCTGGATGAGCTGGAAGAACAAATCCAGAGGCTCATCATCTGACTCGGACCTCACAGCTGCCTCTTCTCCAACAGTCCTCTGAGTGCCAGGAGTTCGACTGAACCTGCCTCTTCCTGCTGCAGATGCGTGTCCATGTGGTGACACCAAATTGTGAACCCAAGCCTTCTTTAGATCTAGGTCCCTCTGAGATGTGTATCTCCGTGCTGGTGGAGGGTGTGGGTAAGCGCTGTGACGGGTCTTCCAGGCTGCTTATTTCCAGCTTTTCAATTGAGGAGGAATCCTCTTGGTTGGAGGTGAGGACGTGGATGAAGGTGAGGGACTGGCTAGCTGAGGGTGTCGGTTGCTTCGCAGAGCTCCCTGTGAACCAAATTAGAGATATTAGTGCATAGCAGCAGAGTCAAAAGCAGGAGAGAGAGCAGTCACAGTTGTGTTGAGAGACAGATGATGTGGTGCAGGATCCTCACATGGGTGTTCACCACCGATCTCACCGTCACCACAGGCACGGTCCACGTCCTCACCGGTCAGTGCAATGGCACACTCCTCAAAGTGAGTGAGGGGCCTAATTTTGGCCACTCCACCACCCCCCCACCCCCCTCCCCTGGCCCCACCCTGGTCTGGGACCTCTCCCTGCTGTTATCAGCATGCTTCTCCTGCATGAAAACAGATGGAGAGAGTGTGAGCAGGACACATGGCACTGCGTGGAATGTTTGAGCGGTGAGTGGAGCCATGGACTGGATGAGGACGCAAGCTCAAGGGGATATGAGCCTGATAGAGATGTGAGGGTATATGTGAGAGTTAGTGGTGTTGTCCCTTGAGGTGTGAGATCCTTGTGAATGTGTGATGGGTTTGTGAGTGTGTGAGTTGTGAATGATGAGAAGAGTGACTCACACTCGGCACTGGGCGGCTGTCCTCTTTTATAGGGCATTAGCAATGACCACCACTGCCATCACCTCCCATGTTGGATTAGTGATGTTGCCGCCCATCCTGCAGATAGAGCGGGGGTAGACGACATAACAGCAGGCCTCCACTGCATCCAAAAAGGGCTCAAGGGATGTGTCATTAAACCAGAGTGCTGCAGTCTTCTTGCCTTTCGAGGCCATGTCTTCTTTGCAGCAGTCCTGGGCTGGAAGCACTGAGAGGTGTGGCTGCACTTTAAATATGACACCTGGCATGATGAAGCAGCGAGATGATGGCGTGGCAGGCCTGCCACCATCAATATGGCATTTTTCCTGGGAATGCATAATTATGAGGTGGGATTGGGACAATACAGCATGTAAAGCTGCCATTGCAGCCAGCAGTTAAAACATCCTTTCTCCTGCCCACTACGGCATTTATTGCAAATCTGGGATGATTCCACCCTTAAGATGTATTTGGACCAGATCTTCCTTGCTTCTGATCGGAGGGCACTTTTTAATGGGTGTACTATCTTCAATCCTCAGTGATACCTCCTTCACCTCATGGTTTACTGAGATCAGCTACAGCTCTTCACAACTGCTCAACCCCAGGATAGCAGGGCCAGTAGTTAACATCTTTTCCTTTGTTTGTCCCTCTGATTTGGGCCGTTCCTAGCTGTCAAATATCAGTTCTCCATATGTTTCTTAATCACTAAGAAATTGTCAACAGGCTCACTTGGTTCCTGCCTCAAGCTCTGAAATTCATGTTGGTGGATCCAATGGTTTGATGTTGGCTGGAGATGCGTGCTGAATTTCTCAAAAATGGTGTCTGAATTTTTACTATTGCCCTCACTTATCTCCCAGATTTGAAAAAGATCTAAACATTTATTGCCTGCACATGTAAGGAAATAGTTGACCCTTTCCTCTTTGCCAATGCCAATCTGCACTTTTGTTTAAACTTCTCAAATGCTTTCATGACATCATCGGCCTCCCAATTTATTACGGGCTGAAGCTGCACATTCATCGCTGTGGTGGTGGCCATTTTGTATTCACACAATTCACTCATTTTTTTCCTCTCTCTGACACTAATTCAGATTGATTTTTCTCAATCTATATCACCATTAGATGTGTTTAAAATGTTTGGGTTCCACTCACAGGCACCTACTACCAGCATGATATACTTTGTGGTTCTCAGAAGTTCAAAATAATCACACCATTTTACACCAATACAGGAGCTGACATCGAATGTATTTCTCCAATCTCACCCTGTACTGCGGACCGATATTTTGTTGTTTTGGTACACGGATTGTAGTGCAGTAGTGAGTGATGTGGCATACTAGATATACCTGTACATCAAATAATATAACAATATAACAGGTTTTGAAGGTTAGTAAACAAGTGTGGGCACTATGGGCAGGATTTTATATCCCGGAGGTGGGCACACGCCCTACCCAATCGGGTGTAACATCACGCGCGATGACATCGGGCGAGCGTCCTGACGCCATCCTGCACTCTAACAATACTTCGGTTGGCGGGTGTGTACAAGAGTCGGCAGCGCGCCTGCCAACAATTAAAAGGCCTATTAAGGCCCTTAATCAATTAAGGTAAACCTATTTTCCACTGCCCGTTCAAGCGTTCAGTTGGCGGGTAGGCAAAATGGCCAGACGGCCTTTGCATTTTTTAGGAAACCTCATCCACGGGTGGGATGAGGTTTCCAACAGTAACTTTAAAAAAAATTAAAATTTTTAAACATCATTTTTAATATGTCCTGTTCATATAACTGAGTCACATGTGGGGACATGTTTCTCTCATTTTTAAAATGTTTATTTTTGAATCCACAATTCTTCAGCTCTGGCAGAGGCACAGAGCACAGAGGCAGCTCTGTCTTCAGGAAGCTTTCAGTATGCGCTCCCCGCGCATGCGCAGGCTTTTGCGCTCGCACTCCTCCCGCCCCCATCCCGGCAGCACTGAGCTCCTCAGCACGTCTCTCACGTTGGCTGGCCGTTAATTGGCCAGCCAGCGTGAAATTGCAGACGGGGACCGATCGTGGACAGCGGGCCGTTTCTTGGCCGCTCCTGGGCCCGTCCACTGCGCTCGCCAATGAACGGAAAATCCTACCCAAAACAATAATGCAATTCTTAGCTTCAACCATAGTGGCAGCCAGTTTAATTAGTTCAGGGGTGGTTATATGGTTAATTCTGAAATCACAGTTGCTATTTGCTTAGTCCCAGCTATTCTATTGGAGATGAGTCTGAAGGACTGTGAATATGTCGATTTCTTAATGATTGAGAAAGGTAGTCAGCAACGGTAAATTCAAAGAAATGATGAAAGGCTGGTCGATTAGCTCACTTGGGGCTCACCCTGATGTAGAAAACGTTCTGATTGAAAAGGTCAAGCTCACAATATCACAGATTATTGACGCTGCCATAGCACATGAAGCCACCAGTAGGCAGATGGAGATGCTGACTACCCAACTGTGAAACTGTTGCCAATGCAATGTTTTGTTATGAATAATTACTACTTAACAAAGAGTGAGACTATTTATTTATGTTCACCAATTAAGATACTAATCTTGATGAAAAGAAATTTTAAAGCACATCTGCTGTATTGTTCTGGTACTTTAACAGCCACGGTTGAACGCTACAATCCGACAACCAACGAATGGACTTTTGCCACTCGAATGAATGAGCCTCACTATGGACATGCTGGAACAGTTCATGGGGGATACATGTACATATCAGGTAGATAAAAACTAAGAGGACTGGGTAATGTTTGGCAGCATTACAACTTAATTGCAGCAACATTATTTTACTTATGAGGATATAATTGTTCTCTTATGTTATAACATCAAAGTGAATAATTGTATATCACTGCTTACACAGAATTGGAAGGACTTGAAAGTTAACCATGGCTCAGTTGGTAGCATTCTCACCTCTGAGCTGCAACAATCCAAGTTTAAGTCCCATTTCAGGGTTTGAGCATAAAAATCAAAGTTAACACTCCAATGCTGTACTGAGGGAGTGCTGTGCTGTTGGAAGTGCCATCTGTTTGGATGAGACTTTAAATTGAGACCCCATCTGCCTGTTTGGGTGAATGTAAAAGATCCCATGGCACTATTTTGAAAAAAGAACAGGGGAGATATGCCTGGTGACCTGGCCAATATTTATCCCCTCAATCAACATCACAAAACAAACAGTTTATCTGATCATTATGACACTGCTGTTTGTGGGAGGTTACTGTGTGCAAATTAGCTGCTGCATTTCCTCCAAGAGTGACTACACAAAAGTACTTAATTGGCTGTAATGATTTGGGACATTCTGTGGTCATGAAAGGCATTTTATAAATGCAAGTCTTTCTTTCTTAGTACGATTCTCATAAGGTGTCAGACCTTTTTCATTAAATAAATTGCTCATTTTCTGTTTGTGCATTTCTCTTTGTAAAGTATGGTTCTGACATCCAAGATAAATGAATCTAAAATAGCCACAGGATAAACCCTATGGTAACTATTCTCTATTGTTATATGACAACGGTAATCCAAATAGCTCAACCAGTAAGCAAATCACCTAAGACTAAAGCATAGGTTAGTCAACTGGAAGAATCAGATTTTCAGGAAGAACAGCAAAATTAATGGGTCTGCAAATATAATATCTGATGTTGTCACACTAACACTTTGTCTTTCTAATTATAATTACTTATATATATTTATAGGTGGAATTACTCATGATACATTTCAGAAAGAACTGCAGTGCTATAATCCAGAAACTAACAGTTGGTCCCGAAAATCAGACATGTCTACAGTTCGTGGGTTACATTGTATGTGCTCGGTTGGAGATCGGCTTTATGTTATTGGAGGGAACCATTTCCGGGGCACAAATGACTATGATGACGTACTGTGTTGCGAGTACTATTGCCCGAATGCAGATCAGTGGAGTCACATTGCTCCAATGCTACGTGGACAGAGTGACGTTGGTGTAGCAGTGTTTAACAACAACATATATGTCATTGGGGGCTATTCGTGGAACAATCGTTGCATGGTAGAAATTGTCCAGAAGTACGACCCAGAAAAGAATGAGTGGCAGAAAGTTTTTGATGTGCCTGAACCACTAGGTGGTATTCGGGCATGTACCCTGACAGTTCATATGCCAGAGGATGAATTGGAATCACCACCTCGAGAATCGCCACTTGTGGCACCACATGATACTTAGTGATTTGAATCTTAACCAATGACTACTGTGGATTCCTCCTTACTGTGCCATCTATTCATTGTATTCTTTCAACAAGCTCTACTTAACTTAATCAAGTCAAATAGTCTACAACACCTTTGTTTGTAAAAGGCATTGATGCCATATGTGAAATCTAGGGCTAACTGATTCACAGATAACCATATACTGTAAATTCATGAAAATTGTTCAAACTTTAATATAATCTCTATCATTCACTTCATGGTGAAATGAAAAATGTAAACATTTCTTAGTCTCTGCATGTCATATTTGTACTACCTAGTAATTTAAATTACAGACGTAATTATTGTCCCTTTGCTAACATTTGCTACTCTCAAACATCTTTCCGACTTGCCAACTTCTTTGATCTCTTCCTTCATTTGGATGCCTAGGAACTATCAAGACTGCCTAGCTTTCTACAAAAACACAAATGGGGCACCAATGAGAACTGGTCATTGTACATAGATTTTTTTTCAATGTAGCCCAAGGACTTTATTTCATTCCAGTATAGTTTATTTGATGATGATATTTTCAAAACATCACATTTTAAAGAGTAAGTAAATATAAAGTAGTTAAACAATGAGTTATTGATCTCTTACGCTTCTTCAGAAGATTTTCTTTTCTCAACAGGTTTTCAACCAATTATTCACTGTCTCATTGACACATGTGACTGTCTGTGAAAGGAAAGGCTGAATTTTCCTAACCCAGTGGTGGCAGCCTTGGAGGTGGGGTCCATGAAAATAGAGGGGAGACAAGTCAGGACAGTTCCCTGACGCAATTCCACCTTTGGGGAATTTGCCGAGGAGTGGGCTGGGAGGGCAATTGTTTAAGGCCCCAAGCAGGGGTAATGGTTTTGCAAGCTTGCTGGCATTTTGCTGTCAGCTGAGCAAACACACCCATCCACTGCAGAGGCCATCTGTTCAACTAAAGCAGCCTCCATGCAGAAGGCTGGAGGGTCATCAGAGCTAGAAGTTCCATGTCCCAGAGAGGGGGCTGAGGGTAGGAGAGGGTGTACCTGCAGCCCAAATGATACATCTGAAGAAGGTCCCCCTCCTCTCCAAAAGGCTTAAAGGCAAGACCCTTCATTGATTTTATTTTAGCTCCCCATGTTTCCAAAGGTGGCTTCCTGTTGAGGCACCTACACTGTCACTGACCTGGCTCAACAGCACCCAACTCTCCTGATGGAGCAGCACCCATTTCTCCCAGAGGGGCAGGGCCCACCTCTCCCAGTGGGGCAGCAGTATCAGGAGCCCACCCATCTGCTGTCCTTAATAAGATGACAAACACAGAGGTGACCAGTTAGGAGGATGCCTCTAGATTCCTGAGCCAGTCTTGCTGTGGCAAGTACGGGCTCAGAATTCCCATTTGGTTGCAATGTTAGTGTATCAGAGCACCAAGCAAAATCCAGCTTGAAGTCTCTAGCATTAATGTGTTTAAATTCTGTGTAAAAATAACATTACAAAACTGCATATGCTGGAAATCTGAACGAAAATGGTGTGTGCTGAAAACATACTGGTCAGTCATACTCAATCACTGGAACAAACAGGATCAGTTTTTTGGACAAATGTTAATAGCTCTCATGCGGTTCCAAACATATTGGACAGAATTTACAGGCCCATGCTGGTGGGTTTGCAGGTAGGTGGGGGTGGGGGTGGGTGGGAGGGGGGCAGGGGTGGGAGGTGGTTGGAAAATTCCCTGGGCTGGATTCTACACTGAGGGTAGGCTCCCAACATAAATTTCAGAGGAAAGTCTGCCTCTGCTTGGTTGCTTGCGCTGCTTTAATTTTTCAGGCATTGGCCCTTCAATTTTTTTGAGTGATGGCCCTTTAATTAGTATTAGGCAGAACTTTCATTCATCTCCAGGAGGAAGTCCTGCCTCATAGAGTTGCCAGTCAATCGGAGGCCTGCAGCTCTGTGCCACACCAGGATTGGTGGCCACTGCCAGTGTTGCAGGAGGCCCAGGAGGAAGAGGAACCATGGATGCCCCCACACCTGGGTAAATCAGGATATTGCTGGGGCCAGGTTGTCAGGCTCTGCATGTTGGGCAGGACAGGGAGAGTGGATGCGGGAGACAAAACTGTGGGGGAAGGTCCTCCGATTAGCACAGGGAATCCAGAAAGGAGGAAACCCCCCCACCTCTTCACTGACCAGCTGACTGGTGGCCTGCAGGGTTAAAATTGCCAGATTACCCATCGGGCACAGGCCTCTCACTCTGCACTTTACATCGGAGTGGCGGCAAGATGAGGCCTTTAATTGGGCATTAATTGCCCACTTAAGGGCCTTGATTGGGCCACGGGCAGGCGGGCGGCCCACCCATGCTTTCCCCTCTGCCCACAAATCATGGCAGGATATGAGGTGCAAGTGGGCAGGCCACTTAGAGCATGATACCCTAATTTACAGGTTCACCCATCTGTTTCCCTGCCCAAGAGTGGTCCACAAATTTAAGCCCTCCCACCTTTCCAGGTGATCTTTCTGCCCATCCATTCCTTAGCTTTAGTAGGTGAGACGGGTGGAGGTGGGGGTAAGAGGATGGGGATGGGTTGTGTGGGTGACGCCTAAAGCACTTGCGCACCCTTGTCCCAAATGAGGCATTTAAGTAGTCACTTGGCAGTTACCCTGCTCAGCCATTGGGCAGGAAGGGGTAGGCTCCTCCCTCACTGGCCCCCTTTCCACATCAGGCACACCATCTCAAGACCTTCCACCGCCACCCACCCCCCCCCCCCCCACAACACCCACAACACCAGGCCTTTCCATCAAGACCCGCCACCCCAACGCCCTGGCCTCCTTTTCATCTTTGTAGTGAGACCCTCCCCCAGACTTAGGTCCATTCTGGCTCCATCAATTAGACTGGTGGGACTGCTTGTAGTCGACCCCTACCCCACCCTCGGAATGGAAATCCAAACTTCTGGGGTACTTTCTCCTGGCTCAGGTTTGTGGAGCCAGGAATTGATCAGATTCTGCACTCTCGATCCAGGAATGAAAATTCAGCTCCAAGTGAGATATTCACTAGTGGATGTGGGTGCCCCACCCCCATCATCATAAAGCCCACGTGAGTTCATAAATCCTTCATGTTGTATTGGACTAATCAATCGGCTGGTATAAAGATGATTACATCCATGGAATGTCCTCTCAGATTGTTAATCAGCCAGTGAATCCTTCCACGGTTTCAAATTATTTTCCAAAGAGAAGAGTGTGGAGATGTGAAGTAATGATGATATCTTACATATCTCTGAGTCAACTTCTTTCAAACCATGAATTTCTCTGGTCATTTCTCATAATTCAAAACCCTGGCACTAGGATTAACCTCTTGTCTGTACCACCCCTAAAACTTGATTGTGTCCCTTGTGACTAACCTGTTCTCCATAACAGGTAGACCATTCTTCAACATGCTCTTTAGAAGCAAAAAAAGGAACATAAAAGTTTTATCTCAGATACTAAAACATTTGGTGGATTTTTGAAGAATTGGATGATCCAGTGCAATATAAGTGGAATGCCAGACCAGGGGTGCATTCAATAAAGCTATTGCCCTTCTGCTGACTATATTCATTAGAGACACAGCCTTACTTTCATTTATCTACGGATATTGATCTGGTCTTGATTATCAGAGAAAACAGTGTCTGTAATTGATGAGAATGGTAATTTCTCTGTTGACCTCCATCTCGTGAATGAGAAATTGATACCTATTTTATGAGAGGCTTGAATTATTTATTGTTAAAGCAAGGCAACACAGCTCTGCCCCCACATCAGAGTATGCTGTCACATTAAATCTGAACAAATGTTAGTTAGTGATGTGCTCTCCAATTCTTTTGTATTTCATTTGAGCCTTCAGAATTCCTTAGGAATTTTTTCTCCAGGACTTCAGCACTGTGTGGACCTTATTATAAATAAAATATTTGGTTCCAATGTTTATGTTTCAGAATGTTGTGTGGAATCATATGTATTTTTGAAATATGCTATTTTACATCAGCAAGTCGTTTTCAAACAACTGATCTATTGTCCCCAAATAGAGCACCTCCTGAGTTATGAGCGTGAACATTGAGATAGATGGTGGGTGGAGGGGGAAAAAGGGATATCATTCACAATGAAATGCTTCTGCACACATGGGCTATAAGGCTGGCACGGAAAATCTCATAGGACAGTGAGCTCTGAGCACTATTTGCGGTTCCAGAGGCAGCTCACCAGTTAGGCAGAAGCCTACTTCTGTGAAAAGGTAGTAAGAGTAGACCTTGGCCTTTTTATTAATTCCTTAACTATCTTACTAGCTTGCATTGTTATAACAAAGTGATCACTCAGAGAGTAAGACCATGGATGCCAGGCTGATGTCAAGAAGAAACAATGGGGAGTTGGAATGGGGAAAGTGGAGGTTGGTAAAGGTGGGTAAGGACCTTTAGGAATCTTTTGAAAACAGTAGGGTGATGCCAAGATGGTGCTGTGGAAAACAGACCTTCAGAGGAAGGCTGAAAGAAACCACAAATATTGGAGCAAAGGAAGCTGGAAAGAGAGGGGGAGCAGCAAACGGCTGCATCACAAATCAATACCTGGCTTCGTGCATGATATTGGACCCCCATCCCCACTCTCAATGCATCTCTTAATTATTAGCCTGCAGCGTACTGAAAGAGTTAATTGGTAAAGTCCTCCAAAAGCTTGACTAGAGTAAATATATCATAATGCAGTCTGCTCGGGAACCAAATAGTTGGCAGATTATGAAAACATATTTCCTAGCTTTCAGTGCAGTAAGAATTATAAATACATGAGTTAGGAACCAAAGTGCGTTTTTTTTATAAAAGAAACAGCCCTAAAACAGTGAAGGCGAATTGTAGTAACACAAGGGATAATTTATCAGTCAATATAGTTGGGGCTGAATTGATTAATTCCTTCAAGAAGAAACTGGATAAATATTTAGTTGGAAGTTATGAGATAAATGAAGTGAGATGATATGCCACAAGATACAATGGTTCCCATGATGTTGGGCCCAGTGAGGGGAAAAATTCATTATTTCTAGTTGGCCACTTTCATTATGTGTTTTTGTTTCCAATTATGAAATGTTGGGTTGAATTTTAACAGCTAAAAATGGGTGAATTAGGGTCAGGTCAGAGGTTAAAACTGCTAACTTCCAGGTTTAACGAAGGTGGGATATGGGGTGGACAACCCAGGAAATGGGCTGACAATTTAAGTACTGTACTTTAATGAGGCTGGCAGCTTCTGATTTACCTGTTTTGCTGGTTCTTTTGTGGTCTCCCGGGTATCCCTGGCATCAGAAGACCTGGAAGCTCAAACAAGGCAAGGACAAATTTGGGATGAAGGTAAGCACCTTTGCAGCACTCCTTGTGGGCCAGTGTGCTTTCCCCTGCTGCCACCTCCCCCCCGACCCCCCACCCTGAAAGCTCTCTTACATCAGATCCCCCTCATAGAGAGATCCCTGCCATTGGGGAACAGACCCCTATTTCGTCTGTGATCTTAGACAATCTATTTAAGCATCTTATTCAACCATGGAGGACATCAGGGCCAATCAAATAGTGTCCTATCTAGATGTACATTCACATGGTCCTTTTAGCTGATATAGCTGATAGCCATCAGGAAAAAGATTATGCTTTTTTTCCCTTTCCCTGATCCAGAAATACTGAGGTGAGACTGTAGGATTATTAATCCCTGGTGGCATTCAGTTAACTCAGCTGGGACTGGGGATCTAACATGGAATCCTTCTGGTCCATATGCCTCTTTTATACATTGACTAATTGGGTAGTGGATTTATCAACTGTCTCTTTTTGCCTGATACCCTGCCTGAGCTGAGGGTTAAAGCCAAGTTTATTTGAAAATGAGGCAGATTTCTGAACTTGTAAAATGAACCTGATTTATCAGAATTTCATTTGTGCATGTGCACAGTGTTGAACATATCCAAACTTGGTGTGATGCATTTCTACATGGAAATTACACCACAAACTGGCCAACAGGGTCTATTTACCCTGGTGACATTGACTACATTGTTGTACCAGAGCAAATATCCATTCTGGTGCTTGCAAAATTGTAATGATATTATGTCATTTCTGTTAAACTGCACTTGTTAGGTTTAAAATGTAGCTGGCAAATGCACATGACATTGACAACACTAATATGTAAAGTTTTATCAAATGAAAGGGTTCTTTTTGCCTCACAATCTAGTACGCATGATGTAATTATATATTTTACTGAAAATATAGAAGAAGTAATGATTACATACAGACTTTATAAAATTGCATTTCCCTCCAGTTTAAAAGTATTAAAAATGTTCAAAAATATTAAAATCAAATCTGATTTTAAGCTTATTTGCCATAAGGATTATCAATGTTCTTGTGTTATCTTAATGTTCGTTCACCATTAATAAGGGATTAAACTGTAAAGACAAGCATCTGCTAGCCTCCTACCATGCTGATGATTTGATGGTTCACATTGCTGATTTTAAAAATAATCTGCATTCATTTTCATTAAATAAAGAGATGCTTCTCTGTCTCTGAACCACCCACACAACATGGTTCCTGCATAAGAACACATTATGAGAAATCACTGGGACACCTTAAGGTATGGATAATGTTTCAACTACAATTGCATGTGAAAACCTTTATTTCTCACACATTTGTGATATCTGTTGATGCATATGCCATGCCCAATCTATGAAATAAAAACATGAAATGGCAGAATACACAGAAAATGCACCAGTGTCCATAAAGAGAAAAGACAAATTAATGCTTTGGATGTAGATCTTTTGTGAGAATGATTGTAATTCATTTTGTGCTTAACTTGTTCCAGAATTTTATGACTTTAGATAGTTTTGAATGGTAGTTATTAAGTACAAAATAAGAGGCCTCAGATATATTACTACAAGCCATCAATACCAAGATAATATGTTATAAAAGTAATTTATTTATTAGTCAAACCTGTATATTTTACCAAAAAAAAACTTTAAACTGCTTAGTTTCATCTGCAAACTTATGATACAGATGAAAGTGTTGAGTTGAAGCCCACCAGTACGAGAGAGCTAATTGAAGATGTAGAGATGCAATTGATTACTTCAACCTCAGACAGTTGCCAGGGAGAGGGATAGAGTCAATGGCTAAGGAATGGAATTTGTGGCAGGAACCAAAGACAATGGCTTTGATCTTCCCAATGTTTAGTTGGAAGAAATTTCTGCTCATTCAGTACTGGATGTCAGACAAACAGTCTGAAAACTTAGAGACAATAGTGGGGTAGAGAGAGGTGGTTGCGGCATAGAGCTGAGTGTTGCCAGTGTACATGTGGAAACTTGATGCTCCGTTTTCGCACGATGTTGCAAGAGAAAGCTGTAGATGAGAAATTGGAGGGAGTCAAGGAAAGCTCTGTGGAGGTAAAGGTCCGGAAGCAAGGAGATCAACCATTGCATATGACTCTCTGGTTCTGATTAAATAGATAAGAATGGAATCAGGAGAGGAAAGTCCTACCCATGGCTGTTAAGACTCATTGGAAAAGGATGGTATGATCAACCATGTCAAAGGCTGCAGACAGGTCAAGATGAATAAAGAGGGATATTTTATCTTTGTCACAGCCACATGGGTGACTTTGATAAGAGCCATATCAGTACTGTGGCAGGATGAGAAACCTAACTGGAGAGATTCAAACATTGAGTTCTGAGAAAGATGGGCATGGATTTGGGAGGTGACAACACATTCAAGGAATTTAGAGAGGAAAGAGAGGTTAGAGATGGAGCATAGGGATGGCAGTGCCAAGGGTTGCCTTTTGAGGAAACGGGTGATGAAGGCAGATTTGAAGGAATGGGGGAGAGCATCTGAGGAGAGAAAAACTGATAACAATATCAACTAACATGTTAGCTAGAAAAGGAAGTTAGGTGGTCAGCAGTGTGGTGAGAATAGGGTCTCATCGGTAAGATAAGTTTGGAGAGACATGAAGGGTGATAGGAGTAAAACTAAAGAAAGATATGAGTTCAGGACTAGGGTGTGGGGAACCTAAGTAAATGTTGGCCCAATGGATTTAGGGCAAGGGAGGGAAGGCAGAGACAGCTGATTCAATGGTCTCAATCTTAGTGTAAAGAAATCTATGAGCTCCTCGCACTTGCCGTTGAAGAGGTGGCTGGTAAAGACAAGGGAAAGAGGTTTAAAGCAATGTTTGCCACTGACAAAAGAAGCCCATATTTTTCCATTTCAGGATGATCCTGGGATTGTGAACAGGTAGTGATCAGAGATAGCCTTTTCTATGATTCAGGCAATGAGAATAGCAAAACAACATGAGATAGCAAGGTCAAGGGTGTGGCTGTGAATATGGCTGAGGAGATTGGCAAGATTAGCCCCAGCAGGCTTGCTGGATGGATAGGTTGGCAAGAGATTAGGATGGAGAAGTTGGGGTTGCTGCTTGTACGGTGACAGTGATGAGCATCTTGATTGCTGGTTGGAGGATACCAAGAGAGGCACAGAGGGCACCTGTAAGCTTAGTCAAGAAGGAATCAAGCCTGTAAAAGCAGCAGGAGAGTAGGAATGTTGAATAGTGCTGTAGGGTTCAGGAAGTGATTTGGGAGGGCAGAGTACCCAAGAGGGGAGAATCGAAAGGGGGTTGAATGGGGGGTCTAGGAAGGGTAAAGAGAAAAGAAGTAAAAAAGAGGTAGACAAAAATGTGGAAGTAGAGGTGATGGGCATGGGTCTGGAACAGTAGCCAAACATGAATGGACACAGGCAAGCTCAAGTTACATAGCTTGATTACAAAGCAATTATTAGTTAGCAAACAATGAATAGAGAGGAGACAAGAGGAGGGAGTCCAGAGTTAAAGCTAGAGGTCCTGTGGTGGGATAAAATTGGCGTAGGTAAGGTGGAGCTGGCATAGACTATTGACAAATTGCTGTTTAAATTTGTTCCAGGCTGCAGTAAAGGGCAGCATCATCTCCCTACATAATAGCAGAAGAAACAGCAGCCTTGGGGATGTAAGCCCCTGGAAGGAACATAATACATTAGTGCAAGTGCTGTTGGCAGAAATGAAACCAGAAGAGACTGGTTGAGAGACACTGAAGGTTCTTATGAAGGTAGTGCAGGCTGACTGTAAAGGAATGACAGAAACACCCTACACCAGCCTTAGAAGTGGCAAACAGTACAGAAAGAGGTTCAATGACCTCACAAGGATAGTCCAGTTAAGTGAAGTCTTGATTGACATCGCATATCCTTTACCACTCTTACAGCTTTATTCACCTCACAGACACACACAATGGTTACAGCATAGAAAGAGGCCATTAGGTCCATCATGTCTGTGTTAGCTTTCTGAAGGAGGAGTTCATCTTGTGACACTCCTTGCAGCCCTGCATGTTCTCTTTCCCCAGATAATAATCCAATTCCCTCTTGAATGCCTCAAGTGAACCTGCCTCCACCACACTCTCAGGTAGCGCATTCCAGAGCCTAACCCTGCACCGCGTGAAAATGTTTTTCCTCATGTTGCCATTGCTTCGTTTGCCAATTACCACAAGTCTCTACCCTCTGGTTCTCGATCCTTCCATTAATAGGTACAGTTTCTCCCTATCTGCTCTGTCCAGATCTCTCAAGATTTTGTAAACATCTCCTTAACTATTGTACTCTTTCTCTGGCAGTTTTGGGAGTCAGGGAAACTCACCTGCAAAGAGTAAACACCTAAGCACATTCTTTACTCAAAACCACTCCCTCAACTCATCATACTGACCACAAAGGCTACTACTAGTCTCCAAGACATTTCCTTCAAATAGACAAGGCACCTTCACCTTTCATCATCATGATTTGTGGGACCTCACATGTGCCAAGTTTCCAGAACCCTCATATGCCTGTAGCATTGGATTCCTGTCATTCTAATTTGTCCTAATAGGAAGATCGGTTTTAATATTTACAAACCATTCCAAGCAACTGTAAGATATATAAATCTACTGAGCATCTAATCCAATTCCCTTTAGATAGCCTCAACTGACCCTGCCTTCACCACACTCACAGGCAGTGTATTCCAGATCCTAATCATTTGCTGCATGCATTCTGTATTTGCCAATTTGCTATTTATCTTATTTATCTCAGAGCAATGGAGAGATGACTCTAGTTCTAAATCCAAACAGTTTATTTACAGAACTGCAAAACATCTCGGAGGTTACAGGTATTTTCAAGACACATGGGCCAGAATTTTAACCTCATAGGGCGGGCACATGCCCAACCTAAAAGTGCATAAAATGACTCGCGATGATGTCAGGTGAGCACCCCGACATCATCACGCACTTGTGCCATATTTCGGTCATCGGGGGTGGACGGGAGTCAGTAGCGTGCCCACTGATAATTAACAGGCCTATTAAGGCCATTAAAGTACCAATTAAATGTAATTTTTCACTGCTCATCCAACCTTATGCTTGGCGGGCAGGTGAAATGGCCAAGCGGCCTTTGCATTTTTTAGGAAACCTCATTCACAGGTGGGATGAGGTTTCCAACAGCAATTAAAAATTAAATAAAAATTTTAACTTTTCATTAATAACATGTCCCAGCTCATGTGACAGAGTCACATGAGGGAACATGTTTTGTAACATTTTTAAAATCTTTATTTTTGATTTTTTTATATCATCAGCCCCTAAGGCAGCTCTGTGCATCAGGGAGCTATTCCTGCGTGCACTTGTGCACATGTGTGAAGTTCCCCACCTTAATTGACCTGCCAGTGTGAAATCGCGGTCTGGCCTTGATACCGGGCAGCGGTCGGCTTCCCACCCACCCCCACCAAGCCTGCCCAATGACGGTAAAATCCTGGCCACAGTCTCTGTAAGAAGCCCCAGACCCTTTCTGGAGCTTTCTCAGATTTCTTAACTCTCTAGCTCCACAGGCTTAAGCAATCAAGCAAGTATATAAGGATCAGTTACCAGGCTAGCATGATCAAACACAGATGAAACAAACCGTCGAACACTACCAGTTCTTTTGCCAATTACCTTAAAACTGTGCCCTCTGGTTCTCAATCCTTCCACCAATGGGAACAATTTATTCCTGCCCATTCTGACCAGATCCCTCATGATTTTGAATATCTCTACCAAGTCTCCTCTCAGCCTTCTTTTCTCCAAGGAGAGCAGTCCCAACTTCTCCAATCTTGCTGCTTAACTGAAGTTCCTCATGCCTGGAGCCATTCTCATTAAGCCTTTCTGCACCCACTCTAATGCCTTCACATCCTTCCTAAAATGTGGTTCCCAAAACTGGATGTAATACTCCAGTTCAGGCCGAACCAGTGTTTTATAAATTTATACCATAACTTTCTTGCTTTTGTACACTATGCCCCTATTGATAAAGCCCAGGAAGCCATATGCTTTATTAAGCACTCGCTCAACCTGTCCTGTCACCTTCAATGATATATGCACATATACACCCAGGCCCCTCTGCTCCTGCACCTCCTTTAGAATTGTACCCTTTATATTATATTGCTTTCTGCCAACTTCATACCTAAATGAATCAGTTCACATGTATATGTATTAAATTGCGCCTGCTACTTATCTGCTCATTTCACCAACCTATCTATATGCTTTTGAAATTCTACACTTTCCAGACAGCCTATCCGATATCTCGCCTTTATCAATTTTAAACCTTTTAAGTGTATGAACTGCCCCTTTTTTCACCATGACCTGGGCAACATCTTCTTCCTTAGTAAAAACAGATGCAAAGTATTCATTTAATATCTCAGCAATGCCTCCTGCCTCCATGAGTAAATGCTCATTTTGATCCCTAATCTGCCCCACCCCTCCTTTTACCACCCTTTTACTATTTATATGCAGATAGAAAACTTTTGGATTCCTTTTTGTTAGCTGCCAGTGTCTTCTCATACTCTACCTTTGCTTCTCTTATTTGCTTGATCAGTTTCCCTCTGAACCTTCTATATTCAGCCTGGTGCTTCATTGTATTATCCACTTGACATCTTTCATAACCAACTCTTTCTGCTCCATCTTAATCTCTATATCTTTCGTCATCCAGGAGCTCTGGATTTGTTTACCCTACCTTTCTCCTTTGTGGGAATATAGCTTGACTGTACTTGAGCTACCTATTTTTCAAAGGCAACACATTGTTCCGTTAGTTTTTCCTGTTAATCGTTGATTCCAATTTATCTGAGCCAGGTTCATTCTAACCCAATCGAATTTGATTTTCCCCTAGTTAATTATTCTTACTCTGGATTGCTCCTTGTCCTTTTCCATAGCCAACAATGATACAATGATCCCTGTCCTCTAAAAGGTCCTCTACTGACACTTGGTCTACTTAGCCCACATCATTCCCAAGGACAAGGTCCAGCTGTGCATCATTGGACTGGAAACAAACTGGTTTAGAAAATTCTCTTTCTCTCCTCTGCTCCTTGCTCATGCTGTTTAACATCACATCATTAATGTCGGGTTCAGGTGGGATTTGAGCTTAATTTATTTCATTGATGCGCCTGAGTTAAAATAGCTCTGCCCTCATGCTGGTCCAAGCCAGCTGCATTTGTCCCCAATTAAAATCAGGTGACGGTGTGTAACTGTGAAAGGGTTACAGAACATAACAATGCTGGATTAGCAATCTGTCATTAGTGTGCTATTAATGCCAGGCTTTTGCTTTAAACATAAGTAAACCTTGGTTCTGCTATTAGTGTTTGCAAAATATGATTCTTATGAAGGTAAGCAGGGCATCATAAATAGGGAAGCATAAGTGTAACTGTTTTCATATATTGGGTTTATTAATTTCAACCATAACTTAGCATCTCTCTCAACAGGTAATTTTTACCTTTTAAACCGGCTGTTTACTTAATGAAGAATGGATATTTTGGACTGAGTTTTCCCTGCCTTTTGGAGATGGCCTGGGAAACTTAAGGGCTGGCAATATGGCAAGGGAAGGAGTTAGGAGGGAAGCCTGCATCTTCTTGCCAACATGGCATATTACCAATGGCAGGAACCTTAGCAGCAAGGCCACCCACCAGGTAGCCAATTGAGGTAATTAATTACCCATTTAAGGGCCACCCCCCATGCCCGCAGGCCTCCTAGTAGGTTCCCTAAGGGGAGGTGCTTCATTGATGGGAGCTCCATGGCCCATGGAGTGACCTCTGGAAGCAATGGCTGAGCAGTGCTGAAGGTGGTGTTGTTGAAACAGCCACCACTGATTGCTGAAGCCTGCCTACCTGGCTCCAGCTTCCCCAGAAAATCTCACCTCTCTTCTGTATTGAGGTGGTGCTTCCAAGACAGCTGAGATGTTGGCCCTTTTGACCCTCTGACTGGGCTGGCAGCTCCTGGTGGGGGGAGAGGTGTGGGTCACCACCCTCAATTGGATGGCAGCCCCAGGGTTCCCCTTCCTGCTGGAGTAGAGTCACCTCCTGCCTCCGTACCAGTGGCAGGTCTTCCAGCTCCTCCAAAAATATTCAGCTCTTTATCTCCATACAATGGGAGTATTGCATTAGGCCTTTGAATGTGAGAATCAGCTGGTCACATTGGGATTTTGAAGTATGGGAGTGAAAGGTGTCCCTAAAATCCAGGGTGTCAAGCATCTTGAAGGGTGTGTTCTACAGTTTCTAGGAAAAGTTGGAATTAGTGGAGGCCCATTTAACAGTTTGATGTGAGTTTTTTTACATGTTATGTGATAAGTTTTATTTTCAAAGATAAATGATGAAGTGCAGAACTTTCTGATAGTTATATTTCATAATGCTTTTGGTAGAAAATGGTAGTGTTGTATTTTTGGGGGAACAGGATTTAAACTTGCAATCTCTGGTTGCTAGTCTAGTACAATGACAATTACACAGCTGTACCCAAAAGATAAGTATATACAGCACAAAAACAAGCTGTTCAGCTCAACCAGTCCATGCTGGTGTATATGTTCCACTCGAGCCTTTTCCCATCTTTTCTCATCTTAATCTACCATCGTAGCCAACCATTCCCTTCTACTTCAAATGCTTGTCTATCTTCCCCTTAAATGCATCTATACAAATCACTTCAACCATCCCCTGTAGTAGTGGGTTCCACCTTCTTACCACTCTAGCTAAAGATATTTCTTCTGAATTCCCAATTGAATTTCTTGGGGACTATCTTATATTGATGGCCTTGAGTTATGCTGTTCCTCACAAGAGTAAATATTCTCTCTACATCCACTCTATCAAAACCTTTTATCATTTTAATGACCTCGCCCCTCAGAGTGCTTTTCTCATGAGATAATAGACCCGGCCAGTCAATCCTTCCCTTGTTGCACAATCAATAATTCAGAAGTAAAAATGAGTTTATATTGTTACTAATAAAATAAAAAGCTAGTACATCCATTTCTTTTAGTTTCTCTTCATTTAAATTTTCTCTTCATATTAATTATTTAATAAACAACTTATCTGCACATAGTTAATGCAGATAAATAATGGTGCGTTCTTCCATTTCTGATCACTTATACAAATACTATACTCTCTGACATGGTAGTTCATTATCATTTATTAACTATTTGTGTTATATAACTAGTAGCAGATTATATGTTCATCATTCATTATAATCTGATTACATTGCATATATACTTCAAGGATAATTCTTATTACACTGATACTAATTAAATGCAAAACAAAATTAGAAGCTGATGCATGAAGTTTTGCATGATATTCTGAATGATTGGATTAGATCTTCTGGAATTACCTGGAAAAACTCAGCAGGTCTGGCAGCATCGGCGGAGAAGAAAAGAGTTGACGTTTTGAGTCCTCATGACCCTTCGACAGAACTTGAGTTCGAGTCCAGGAAAGAGCTGAAATATAAGCTGGTTTAAGGTGTGTGTGTGGGGGGGGCGGAGAGATAGAGAGACAGAGAGGTGGGGGGGGTGGTGTGGTTGTAGGGACAAACAAGCAGTGATAGAAGCAGATCATCAAAAGATGTCAACGACAATAGTACAATAGAACACATAGGTGTTAAAGTTAAAGTTGGTGATATCACCAACTTTAACTTTAACACCTATGTGTTCTATTGTACTATTGTCGTTGACATCTTTTGATGATCTGCTTCTATCACTGCTTGTTTGTCCCTACAACCACACCACCCCCCCCACCTCTCTGTCTCTCTATCTCTCCGCCCCCCACACACACACCTTAAACCAGCTTATATTTCAGCTCTTTCCTGGACTCGAACTCAAGTTCTGTCAAAGGGTCATGAGGACTCGAAACGTCAACTCTTTACTTCTCCGCCGATGCTGCCAGACCTGCTGAGTTTTTCCAGGTAATTCTGTTTTTGTTTTGGATTTCCAGCATCCGCAGTTTTTTTGTTTTTATTTTTAGATCTTCTGGACTCTGGATTGTCTGAGATTGGACATATAGCTGAAGATGCACGTCAGGACCCTGTGGAAGACCTGACATACGTGGTAATTGCTCAGGAGGATGAAACTCCCGATGGGCAATTCCCTGCTCCCTGGGACCCTGTGTAAATGTTTCCAACTCTGAGCTAGAGCAGAAGACTTTAGCCAGTTCCATGGTACTTACCTGGGTAGTTATCACATTTCCTGGGTGAGGAAATGTTAGACAGATTAAAACCGAGTCAAACACCTGGGTAACTACACAACTGACTCCACAGTCAACCCTCTCCACCTGAATACCACCTGAATAACCTCTGGCCTGACGCATCTACTCCCTGACAGACTACCCCTCAAACACCCAAAAAGCCCCAGACCACCCGATTAACCTCTGACCCGACCCAAATCAACTAGCTAAAAGCAAAATACTGTGGATGCTGGAAATCTGAAACAAAAACAGAAAACGCTGGAAAAACTCAGCAGGTCTAACAGCATTTCTGAAGAAGAGTCATACGGACTCGAAACATTAACTCTGTTTTTCTCTCCACAGATAAGTTTTTCCGGCGTTTTCTGTTTTAGCACCGAACCAACTAGCCCTGCCCAATAAACCCCCAACCACTCCCCGCTTGACTATCGTCACCTGACAACCTATCCCTTGCCTGACTACCCCATGACCACCCAACTAACCTCTGATCTAACTTGACTACATACCAACCAACTGACTATTCTCCCCGACCCGACTCGATTAACTCTCAAACCGACCCAACTACCCCTATGACATCTCAGCTACCCCCCCCCCCACCCCCACCGACTTGACCTGATTGCCCTCCTGACTCGACCTGACCCGACTACCCTCCCAGACCAAGCAACTTCAACACCCCGACCTGACTGAACTTGACCCGACTACCTTACCGATCACCCAACTACCCTCTCGACCAGGCCTGACCAGGGTAGCGCAGGGATATTTGCTGCTCCAGGCAAACTTTCAGCCTGCTGCACCCAACCCCTGCCCCCACTACACACAGACACACACACACACAGACACACACACACATACATACGCACACACAATTAACTTTCGAAAATGAATTACTCACCGGTGCCCCAAGGTAGTTGACATCCGTGGCTTGCCCTTGTTCTGGTCTCAGCCTCCTACTGTTCTGTAGCACCACACTCTTTCGATGCCATTCACTAGATTTCTGCCCTCCACTCCCTGTCACGAGACCTCAACAGCCGCAACACCACAAGATCAACCAAGAGCTTTCTGATTGGTTGAAAATGTGGAACCGGTGTTTCTGATTAACTGGCATCACTCATTCTCCAAGCATACTGAATAGAAAAGCAATTTCTAAACAATAAAAAAACTTTTAAATTAACTTTTTCGCATTCATATTACATGATGACTTAAATACTAGGAATTTGGACTTTGGGTGAGACACTGACATACTAAGCAATGGTGGCATTTACAGTCTTCATAGTTCATGGGGGACATTGAAACATACAATTAACAAACACAAACAAATCACCAAGCAGGTCAAATTAGAACTGATGTCATAAGAAAATGTCTGGTTGTTTTAAACCAGTGTTTTGAGACAGCTCAGATTGCTCCAGTGACGATTTGTCATGCATCATCTTCCCTTCCTTTACAATGCTAATGAAATTGTGTTCTAAATGCATTGATTCCCCAAGGTGCCCCAATCATTGCTGTAAACCATGCAAATGTTATTACACCTATAATATCTGAAATTACCACAATATGTTCACTTGTGATTTTTTTTTTCTGCAGCCTCACCATATAGAGAATTATTTGGCCATGTACTGCCATTTAAAAATATTTGAACAACACTAAAAATTGATTCCTTTGACTGATGAATTCCAAATTGTAATTCGAAGCTATCATGGCTTCAAACCTGAACAATTCTGTCTCCCTTACCCCTAGTAAAGAATCCTGGCTCTTTCTCCTTTTCAAATTTATATCCTAATCTCACTAATATCACATTGTGCTGGCATCCCCAAATCCCTTTGTATGGAAGAAAAGATCTAAATGAGAATTCAACAATTATCCTAGTAAAAGTGATATATATTTTTTAAACCCTGAAATATTCCAAAGTACTTCTTCCTGACAAGACTGTTGGTGCAGAAATTGTGATAACAAGGAATCATGAATCTAGAATATCATAAAGAAAAATGAACTCTACATCATCATCCAGCAAATGAATATATATTGGGAGCTTTGCAAGCCACAGATTTTAACATAGTGGTTAAGCTAGACTATGGCACAGTGGGTTTATCATAATTTGTTATGACATGGCAGATGATGTGTGCCAGATGGACCAAATCCACAAGGGAAAGTTGCCACACTATCACAACAGTTTTGCAATTTGTATTTATTATAAGAAGATATGTGCACTGAATTCAGAAGCAATGAGTCTACTAAGACCTTTCCAGATTTTGAAAATTAAATTAAAATATTTATTAACAAAAGGAAAGATTTCAAGCACATACATAAGTCTACGATTACTTAATACTATAACAAATCCTAAAATTCCTAATTAACCTGACTCCCAATTACAGGCAACAGTCCAAAATAGATTTTAAATGTAAAAAGCAAGCCACAGTACCTACTTGACAGTGGAATTCCAAAAGCATGTCTCCAACTTTAGTTACTGGACACAGCAGACTTATGCACAAGTGGTTGGAGGCTTCCCGAAGATTGTTTCACACACTCCTGTTAGATCTTACATGATCCCCCTAACATAGCCTTTAATTCTCCTTTATATATGTTTCTCTCTATTTAATCTGTAAATTCCATTGTTCCATATGTCTTTGGAAATATACCTTTTCCATAACATAAAAACTTTCATGTTGCCAATATTGTCAGTAACAGTTGGGAAAAAATAAACACATTGCTTGGGCTTGGTTGCCTGGTTAGTTGTAAATATCCTAACATCCCTTTGAAATCCAACCAACTCCTTCCCTTAGCTAAAAATGCAAATTTCCTTCACATCTTACATGCTAAGACCCCATCCATGTTTACTCATTAACATTTCAAGTACCTTTCCACACCTAACTTTTTCTGATAATTTCAAGCTTGCAGTCTACCTGACTCCAAGGTAATTAAATCACACAGACCGAACAATCCACACTCACACCCATAAGCCTACTTTACAATAAACCAGAATAATATTATGAAAATTGTTATACTTTCATAACGCATTTAATATGAGATCTCAAAATGTTGTATCAGACTTGCCAAGTGCCATCAGCTCTGCAGAAAGACAATAACCATTTGAAATCAAAAAGCTATCTTGAATGTTATAACTTTTCAAATATTGCCATTTAGTTGCTAGGCTTTGAGTTCTTGTCAAAAACTTAATTTGAAATATTCGCATTTCATTTCTCTATGTCCTACTAAATGCACGAGCATTGCTCATAAGGAGCTGTAAGGAGTGCCCTGGATAAGTGACAAATTAGAAAAGCATAATAATGCCAGGGCTTGATGATGCTTGTCTATGAGTCAGAAGGTTGTGGATTAGAGCCCAACTTCAAAGGGCGGAATTTTCCTTGCCTGTTGGCGTCGGGCGTCATTGTGAGCATAAGCGGACAATATGGCGGGAGGGCAAAATTCGATTCCATGATGTTGTGGAACCAGTTTGTGATCGTCCACAACACCCCTCAATGGCCTTTCCTGCCACCGGATATCGGGAACTTCATTTCCACATCTTCATCTGCATATCATTTTAAGTCCAGCTCACTGGGACCACCCCGCCAGGGTGGATAATTCGGGATCATGCCGATATGTTTCACGCGCGATGTTCACCTGGCAGTTTGCTAGGTCCCACATCACTCGGGACTTTGAGGCTTGTTTGTCGACCTTGCTTCAGGCAGCACTCGTGTCCTCAGCGCCAGGCTTCGCTGGCAACAGCACATCACTTTTAGGGGGAGCTCATGGACAAGTCTCTATTTATGAGACCAGCTGAAAGGATTTAAATGGCTGTAGGGCTAGGGCTTGCTTGGGGAAGGGGCAGAAGTAGCCTCAGGCAAGGGGAGAAGCTGCAGGCTAGGTCATTAATGTGGAAGGGGGGTATCCCAGGGTTTGTGTAGGTACACATGTTGATCTGTGCAAGTGGCCCCTAGAGGGTGAAGGCAGAGGAGGCAGCCTCCAGAGGAGGTGAGGGCAGATGGAGGTGTGAAGGTGTGTGTGAGAGTGAGTGGTGATGTCCCTTGAGCTGATAGTGAGATGCCAGTGAATGTGTGATGGGCTTGAGCATGTGTGTTTAAAGTGATGAGATGGTTGCCTCACCCTGACGGCATGGATGAGGTCATTCATTCTCTTTCTGCACTGGGTGGCTAACCTCTTCTGTGCAGCATTGGCATTGACAACTTCTGTCACCGCCTCCCAAGCTGGACTGGAGCCAGAGTGGGGGTAGAGGACATCGCAGTGGGCTCCAACTTTGTCCAGAAGATGTCCCAGGGATGTGTCACTGAATTGGGGGGCTGCAGCCTTCTTGCCTTTCGGGACCATGTCTTCTGTGCATGAGTCCCTGGTTGGAAACACTGAGAGGAGTGCACGAGGTTACATTTTAAATATGGCACCTGGCGTGAGGAAGCAGCGAGGTGACGGCATGGCAGGCAAATCGGAGGCTGCCCATCAGTGAAACAGTGTGTTTCCCAGGAATACATGATTAATGACGTGGGATTGGGATGATATGGTGCTAAAACCCGTCATTGCAACAAGCCGGTAAAATGTCCTTTTCCCCGCTCACTATCATGCTTAGTGCAAATATAGGACAATTCCAACATGAGCATAAAATTCAGGCTGACGCTGAAGGACTGCTGCCCTTTCAGAAGTGCAATCTTTCAGATAGAATGTTAAACCGAGGCTCTTCCTACAAGTGTGACTGCCCGTTAAAAGCAATTCATTAGGTGTGAAGCACTTTCACACATCCTGAAGAAGTTAAAAGTGTTATATAATTACAAGTACTTTCTTTCATACATTATTCTTGGCAGTTGCTGCATCCACAGGGAGAGATGATGATTACAATGGGGAAATTTCCTAGCATAGTCTCATATATGCACTATCACCATCCATTATCCACATAATTTCCATTCTTGGACATTCCAATTATAAGGCAGGATTTTTCAGGAAACAGTCTTGTGAGAGACATCGGGCTATATTTTAGTTCCTCGATCCGGATCCTGGCGCCAGGCTGAATTCTGGATTGGGAACCTGAAAGTAGCCATGGTGAGGACCTAGGAGAAATTTTGTAACTAAGGGGCCATTTCTGGGAATCTGTCCAATTAGGAATGATGAGCAGGCTCTGCAGCTGGGTGAACAAAGGTGCATGATGGCCTGCAGCCCCTCATGACAGAGACACCTTCTGAAGATTTGTAAATGATACCAAGTATCCAGTGGCCATTATAATGGAGAGGGAAACATGTCCACAGGTTGGCATTCAATCGCACCTGTGCTCCTCACAGCCCAGCAGACCCAGGCTGGGCTGCTTTGCAGGATCTGTCTCTGGCCTTAAGCTCCCCTGGTCTGTCATCCGGAGGCAACACTATTCAATCTATAGGGTCCGGCCACATATGTCTGTCTGTCACCTGGGAAATCCAGACAGTGTGAGAAAAGTACCCCCAATTGGCTCTTTAATTGGTCTAATTGCCTACCTGCCACTGACCTAGTTTCAGAGCATGTGGCATAGCAAGGAACAACTGTTAAGGTCAACATTTTAGAACTCTTGATTATCATCCAGTTTCCTAAAACATCGAAACGTTGTCTCCATTAAGGCCAATAACGAAAGTGGTGGATTAATATTTTTGGTGGTGCCATGAGTATTCTCTGTTGCTCTTATGGATTGATATAATATATTGCAAAGTAACATGAACATAGAGCTTTGGCTCCAATGTTAACAGCTGTCCTGGGGCTGTTCCAGTCACAACGTTATGGTGCAGTGATGATCTAGCTATATCTCTTCAATGTTATAGATGGCGGACCTAGAGTGCAAACAACCACTCATCAAATTTGTTTCCTGCTTTGACTGTGCTGAGTGAAGAAGCAGGTGTTTTCTCTGCAGTCGACAAAACAGGTGCAGCATATTCCATCAGCATAATTTTGAAATAACCATTAATAGCAAATATGCCCATGCTTCCTTCGAATTGTCACTTTTCTACCAAGTTTGCCAGTTACCTTCAACACCTATTTGTGTAATATGTGACTGCCAAGCCAAGCAGTTAATATTTTGTAACTGGAATGAGCTTGCAACCCTTAAAGAGCAGACTGAGGTAGATGAATATTCATGGTTAATCTTTCTTGACAGAGCTATTAACTTTTAGCTCCTGAAGTTAACTCAGTCCCATTTTTGGAATTCTGTTTATATATGCCTGAAATGTTCTGGTTGTTTTTTGTCTTTCTGTTGTGTTGTTAACCATGTTACAGGTTTTGTCTGAAGCCAAGTTGATCACCAGACAGCAATAGTCTGTGACTGAAACGTTACAGCTACCTCTCATTCATTATGTTAATGAATGCAGGGAAACTGTTCTCTTGTTACTGGGATCTGACTTTGATTCCTTCTTGTGGGCAGGCTCAATGTTTGCAGCTGTCCAACAAATGGAAGAACTCAAATGTTTTTCTTTTCCTTTCCCATTTTCTGCTCCTAAAACTCTGGCAGCTCTCTGGAACTTCATCTAAGGGGTGAAGGCAACATGACTGAATGTTGGCCAGATATAGGGATCACAGCCGCTCCAACCGTCTACTCATCTGATGGGCATGGGGAAATGTAAAAATAATCCTGACTAACTCTTTGCTTTTACATGGATTTTACAGGTCTCAAATTATAGCACCCCACTACCTTCACTGCTGAGATCAGTATCTCAGGTCCGATAAAGGATTTTCCTGATCTGCATGGCCTATTATTGCATCATGTAGTGCACTTACCCACTCAGTTATTTGTGTGAACTTAACAAAGTGGAAAGAAGCCAGAGGAGCCAAAGGTGCCAGAGGAACAGGTAATTTCTCAGATGGAACTCTAGCCTTACGTCATTGTGGCCAAGAGCATTTGTTGAAATTTTAAAATTCTAAAAGAACATTTTGGTGCTTGCTCTTGACTTGAACGACTAGGTGGATCTGTATAATACACAGATATAATTCACATTAGTTAACTTCCATGCAATCCCTTAAATTATTGCTTCATTATATTATATTATGTAATTATTACCAAATCCAACAGAAGGCCAGAGTCCATGTTATCAACCCGATATTGTCAATTAACTGTAGAAAACAATTGCACTGAACTTCTCAGTTGACACTCTGAAAATGCAGCAGAACGGGGATGGCTTCTGACAGTTCAGAATATTCTGAAATGTCTCAGCCCACAACCTCCTTGGTGAATTAATTTAATTTGCAGTGACTTTTCCAATTTGTTCCAAATAAATAGCCGTTAATAATGATAACTCGGCCAGTTTTTCTCATTTCCATCATGAAGAAACAAAAACAAAGAAAGAACTTGCATTACTAAGGCATTTTTAAAATCTTCAGGATGAGTCAAAACATTTTATAACCAATGAATGTAGTGCAGTGTAATCATTACTGTTCACTGGGCGAGTGCAGTCGACAATTTGTGTAATGCAAAATCCTGCCAACAGAAGTGAGTTGAATCCCCAGTTAATCTGTTTTGGTGGTTGTTGGTTAAGAGAGAGAGGTGAACAGCAGGCCAGTTTCCACCAGTTTGAAAGGATTCCTAAATATAATGGCCAACTAATACTGAACATGCTGGTCCTAGCCAACAGGCTCATTCCACAGTGCTGAAAGAAGTTGTGCATCACCTAGTGGATATGTAATTGCATGTCTTAGAGGGGATTTTGAAGAACAGCAGGGGAGTTATCCCTTGTTGTCTCGGCCAATATTTATTCTTCAATGAACATCACAAATACAGATGATCTGGCCATTATCACATTTCTGCTTGTAGCTACAAAGCAGAACATAAATTATTATCCCAAAAACTAGAAATCCCTCTTTATTTCCATGAATCAGTTTGTTAATTTTGCCATAGGATTAGAGTGCAAGAAGGGCTGATCTTCTTGATTAGCCATAATCCTGCCAGCATTATCCCTTGGGATAATGTGTGTAAGGGATTGTTAGGTTTTCATTACTATTTTGTAGCATATTTTATTGTATCACATTGTATGTGCCTGCATGCCACTGTAATGTAAAGGTGCTCGGCAGAGCAAGGGTTAATGTAGGACTGGAGAATAACACTGCCCACGGTATGATTTATAGGGTCACATGGTAATAGACTGAGAGAACAGCCTAGAGAGAACACTCTGGAACCAGCCTGCATGGAGGTAAAAGCTTCATGCATGACCATACCTTGGATCTGTAAATAGTTAAGAATTAACAATAAACAGTTCATGTTTAAGTTTACAAGTCTCAAGATCTCACCATTGAGACATCTAAGGAAGCCATATTACAACACGGTGGCAGCGATGGGATATCAGTGCTATCAGCATAGTATAACGTGGTTGGCAGTGATAGGAGCACCTAAAAGACATCATATCAGAGATTGTACCATAATCTAACATGTTGACCTGTGGCTATATGAAAGATGGCAGCTAAATGCATGAACCCAGAACAGCATCCCTACGTATTAAAAACTAGAAGCTGCTGAAGCAAAACTAGAGAGATGTGCACCTAAGAAGAAAACTTGAAGGAAAAGTTGAAGATGCTTTCACTCAAGACTTGGAAGTGAGGAACCCACCAGAGTGAGTGGAAATCCATTACAGACAATTGCAAGGCCCTGAGTTACACAGTCCATAAGGTGGGGAGCATAAATACAAAAAAAGTAGCTGTACTTACATTTTCAAATTGGCGGCCATTCCAAGGGCTCAACATCCTGCGGACAGTTGAACGCAAGCTGCCAGTAAAAAACAAAGGTTTGGAAGAAAAAGAAACCTGCATACATTGTTTGGCAGAGTCAGAAGTTTCAGAAGAGAAACTATCTAGTAAAGAAGAAGCTGCTAAAAAAAAAAAATTTACCAAAAAGAACTCAAAGGGCAGGCAGTGCAGTGGAGAAAAATGCAGTAGCTTTAAGTTTCTTAAAAAAAGCTGATCACTGACCAACTGAGCAGTCTCCCAAAGTGCAGAAATCATAAAACATGACCTGCAGAGGTAGGAGAAAAAATGAAAGAACCATCCAGAAAAGAAATTCTCCTATCTTGAAAGTTTAATATGTTTAAGGCAAAGAAGGTCCATGATCTCAAGAAAGCTTGTCAAAAACATAAAAGCATGGGAAGCTCACAACAAAGAAAGTGAACAAGCAGCAGACACTGTCTGGGTAAAAATGGTTACTGCACTGACAGATCTTAAAGAGATAGCAACATTTAAAGTTGTACCTACAAGAAAAGAAAACAGCCATGGACAGAAAATTGGAAGAGACCCCAAAGAGAGGGTAACTGCATTGAGGGAAACAAAAGACCCCAGAGAGAGGGGGAAACTCCACCAAGGGCGAAACTCCCCTGAATGCAACAAGAGACCCCAAAGAGAGAGGGCAGCTCTGCCATGGGCAACAGGAGACCCCTGAGAGAGGACAACCACCAATAAAGTGCTAAGGGCAGCAAAATGCCCCAGAGCAAGGGCAACAACAAGAGACTCCAGAGTGAGGGCAACAAGAGACTCCAGAGTGAGGGTGACAGATAGCAGTGCAGAGTGAACAGATGGCTACAAATGAAGGAAAGCTATTTGATGTACACAAAAGAAGCAAAATGTGCAAAAGGTAAATGAAGCTGTTTCTGCAGGAAAATGTTCACATCAGAGCTGAACTGGAAGATTTAAAGCATAAGATTCAGGCTGAGTATATACTTTTGAAAACATACGATAAACTGAAGTCTTCAATGAACCAAGCAGTTTGAGGTCTGAACAAACAAATTTCAGTGATGACACAAAGGTACCGGGAGGAAATAATAACTCAACTCCACAGTTGGCAAATCAAAGCAGGAGTTGGGAAAACTCAACTAGATGCACAACTAGACAAAATAGTGGGAAGAAAAGGCATGCAAAGAAGTTGCAACTGTGAAAGACTCCTTGCAGAATCAACATGTAACCATGGACAGTCATGAGGAGCTAAAGAGAATATTGAATATTACTTCAGAAAAAGCTGCGTTGGAATTATCAGTAACAACAAAACAATGCACTGAAGCCCAGAATGAGTTAACAAGAGGCTAAAAAGAAAATAAACAGTTGAAAGAACATCCGATTGTCCTTCAAGATCAAATGCAAAAGGAATGTATAACCATTCAACAATATGAAAAAATGAAGACTGTCTTCAATAGCAGAATGGAAACACAGCAGAAGAAACACAAAGAAACATGATTGTATTATAGGAAAGATCAAGATGAAACAAGTGAGCTTCACAAAGTAAAGGAAAACCTGTTGACAGACCTCCATATGCTACAATAAGTCCTTAGGATGAAGTTTATTCCTCTGGAAAATTACGAAGGAAAATTAAGGTAATATCACTCCGAACAAACTGAAGAACCATTTGGAAGAGAAGACTCAGCAATGTTCCATGTTCCAGGAGAATGCCAAAAGCTGCAAGAAACAGACTGAAGAGCTGAAGAAGCTGTTGAATGGAAAAGAGGAAACATTGAAAGGAAAAGCGAATAATGAAACCATAAATTGCACAATTACAGAACTGAAACAAGTTAAGACTTTGCTGGAGACAGACCTGGCCAACAGTGAAACCAAAATGAAGGACAGGACAAGGTTATACTGCAGACAAAGAAAGATAAGACAGAATTAAGATTGGAAAATGTAACTCTGACACTGAAGCACAAGGCACCAGAAGAAGGAAAAGCTGAACTGAATGAAAAGATTCATAAACTTGCAAAACAATTTGCAAATAAAACAGCAAACAAGATGTTTAACAGAAATTGTGAAACAACCGGAAATGAAGATTCAATTAGCGAAATGTCAAGGTCCAGCAATAACATGGTGGACACCATGGAAAAAGAAAATTTGAGTCCACTCTAGGAATGAATGGAATGCACATTCCCCGCGGAAGGAATGGCACAAACTCACAGTGTCGGAAAAAAACAGATAAGTGAAACACAACTCGAAAGAATGCAAAAAGCGAATCAAATGCAGTAGCCAAATACCTGAAACACAGAGTACTACCATTCCTCCAAACGTGACAGACTGAGATATGGAACAACTGTCAAGCCTCAAGATTGTCTTAATTTATAAAGTCAGAGACTTGAGATGGGGAGCAAGGATAGCAAGTAAAGATTGTATTACAAATAGTTATAATCCGTTAGAAGGGAAAATTTTCTTTGGCGAAGAAAGGGCGATGTTGTATGATATTGTATGTGCCTGCATGCCACTGTAATGTAAAGGTGCTTGGCAGAACAATAGTTACTATGGGACTGGAGAATAGTACCATCCATGGAATGATGTATTGAGTCACATGGTAATAGACTGAGAGAACAGTCTAGAGGTAACACTCTGGAACCTGCCTGCACGGCGGTAACAGCTCCATATATACCTTGAATCTGGAAATAGTTAAAGGTTAAAAATAAATGGTTCATGTTTAAATATACAAGTCTCAAGATCTCATCATTGAAACATCTAAATAACCCAAATTACTATATATTGTACACTTCAACTGCATAATTTTTGAGTTTGTGTTTGCAATAATATAGTGGCTTTCACAACCTTTCATGTCTTCAGGACATCCCAAAGCACTTTACATCCAATAAAGGACTGTTGCAGGGTGGTCACTGGAGTAATGTAGGAAGCCATTACTGTGCTTCCAATTTGGATCCTGCTTTTCAACCAAGAGAGTCCAGGTCAATTTTAAACCAAGATCGCAGAGTTGAAAAAACACAGGATCTGAAATTACACTGTGGATACTGAAGAATATATTTTTCACATGTTTGTCTGAAATTCCCCTTTCTGCTATTATCTAGAGACATTAACACATTTTAAGTAAATAACCTAATGCCTCAGCTAAAATAGTAGTGAAGGATTGCAGAAAAATGCAAAATTTCAAGGACACTGTGATAAATCCTGAATGTGTAAACTGGAACAAAACAATTGTTTTAATGCTGACATTAAAACAAGCCCCTTCTAAGTATGGCCTTGGGCTACTGTTTGTAAGAATTCAGACCATTAATGAAATAGATCAAAGAATACTGCCCTGGGTTAATCTGTACTGATGCGCTGGATAACACCAGGAGTTACTCATTTCCACATGTCGCAGCTCTTGTTGCCCCTCAGCACTCTTCTGTCCGAAATAATTTCATCATTTTGTAGGGGAGTGGTTGGAATCCATAAGAACCCAAACAAGATGTGAGAAAGGAGTTTGATATTGATGAGCTGTTTGCCAGTAAAATGAGCTTTATTTCTTATCATTAAGGTCTGATAAAAATAGGTCCGAGTATTATTACACAGCCTTTTCAGGAGTTTTGTGTTAGCCTATTATAGCCTATCATTGGAAGATTTGTGGAGCACTTCGTAATGGTAAAACTTGAATTTTCATTTTTGTAACAATACACTACTCATGTTTCCTACCTTTAAAAAATCAAACTGATAGAGGTAATTTATCAATGGGCCATTTCAGTTAAAATAAAGCTTTGCATTTCTACAGTGTCGTTCATGACCACACAAAAGCCAGTGAAGTACTTTTAAAGCATAGTCACTGTGGTAACACAAGTAACACAGCAGACAATTTGTGCATAGCAAGCCCCCTCAAACAACAATGTGGGAATGACTAGATCACCTGTATTTGTGATGTTGATTGAGGAATGAATAAATATTAGACAGGACTGAGGATAATTCCCCTGCTCTTCCTGGAAATACTGTCATGGGATCTTTTACATTCAGTTTAGAGGGAAAATGGAGTCTTGTTTTAACATAGCATCCTCTGACTGTGGTGCAACCGATCAGTACTGCCCTGGGCGATCAGCCTTGAATTTTGGACTGAAGTCCCAGGCTGGGATTCTGTTGGGCCCAAGTAGGCCTCACCCACCAGTCGAGAACTGCAGGGATCTCATGGGGAAGGCCTAATGGAATCAAGTGCCTTTCAGGCACTGTTGGGCCTTTCCTGTGATTGAGGTCCCTGGTGGCAGAAGTCCCACCCATTGAAACTAGCTGCTCAATCAGGGGCCAGCAGCTTCATGTACTGCCAGCACCAATGGGAGTGTGGTAGCTGGCAGCAATGCACCCACCCGAGGCCTAGGGTCATCGTAGGATCCCAGACCAAAAGCAAGCAATGGTGGGATGGTGATTATGGGGTAGGGATCGTGGGAAGGGGGGGTCTGAGGTCCGAGTTAAGGCTATCCTTCTGCATGATGCCGAGTCCCTCGATCAGGCACAGTGTGTCTGATAGTGAGAGACCAACTGCCCAACCGCAGGTAATGACAAACCCAGCAGGAGTTTGCTTTGTGGCCTACTGAGGGTGCAAAGAAGCTGTGTGGCTTCCATTTAGTCCCTGATAATGGAGACCTGACTTAAGGAAGGGCAGATCTGGGTGTTAACTATTCCTGGTTACAAGGTGTTCAGAAAAGATGGGAAAGGGAATAAAGGGGGAAGGGTGGTGTGTTTGGTCAAGGACGGTATTGCAGTACTGGAGAAAGAGGATGTGTCAGAGGATTCAAGGACAGGATCGATTTGGCTAGAGCTAAGGAATAAGAAGGGTGCAATTACATTGATCGGTGTAATATTAAGACCACCAGCTAGTAGGAAGGATATAGAGGAATAAATCTGCAAGGAAATTACAGAGAGGTGTAAACATCAAAAATTAGTTATAATGGGGGACTTTAATTACCAGTATATAGACTGAGATAGTGTTAGTGTAAGAGGCAGTGAGGGACAAGCATTCCTAGGTTGTGTTCAGGAGAATTTCCTACAAAAGTATGTGTCCAGTCAAACAAGAAAGGAGACACTGTTAGAGCTGGTTCTTGGGAATAAGATGGGCCAAGTAGATCAAGTGACAGTGGGAGAACATTTAGGGAACAGTGATCATTGTATTATAAGGTTTAGGATGATGGTGAAAAATGAGATTGATCAATTCAGAGTAAAAATAATCAACTGGCAGAGAGGGGACTTCAGTGGGGCAAGAATGGAGCTGGACCAGATAGAATGGAACCAAAGGTTGGTGGGAAAAACAGTAGCTGAACAATAGGTTACCTTCAAAGAGGCGATGTCTTGGGCACAGTCAAGGTATGTTCCCTCAAAAGGGGAGGATAGGACAAACAGAGCTCCCGGATAGCAAACGAGATAGAAATTAAGTTAAAGAAGAAAAAGTATGCTTATGACAGGTGTCAGGTAGCAAATACAAGCTGAATACAGAAGGTTCAGAAGGGTACTCAAAAAGCAAATACAAAAAGCAAAGAGGAATTATGAAAAAGAATGACAACTAACATAAAAGAAAATCCCACCACTGAAGCACAACAATAGTAAAAAGGTGGTAAAAGGAGGAGTAGGGCCGATTAGGGACAAAAAGGGGATTTACACGTGGAGGCAAGAGGCATGACTGAGGTGTTAGATGAATACTTTACATCTGCCTTTACCTATGAGGCAGATGCTGCCCAGGCCATGGTGACAGAGGAGGAAACTCAGTCACTAGAAGGGTTTAAAATTGATCAGGAGGAGGCATTAGATAAGTTGTCAGTACTTAAAAGTTGATAAGGCACCGGGACCAGATGAGATGCATCCAAGAATATTGAAGGAAGTGAGAATGGAAATTGCAGAGGCTCTTGCAATAATCTTTCAATGTTCCCTGGATTTGGCGGAGATACTGGAGGACTGGAGAATTGCAAACATTACGTCTTTGTTCAAAATACGTTGTAAAGATCTGCCCTGCAATTGCAGATCAGTCAGTTTAACTTCAGTGGTGGGGAAACTTCGAGAAACAATTATTTGGGATAGAATTAATAGTCACATGGAAAAATGTGGATTGATTCAGAAGAGTCAGCATGGATGTTAAAGGAAAATCATGTCTAACTAATTTGCTGGAGTGTTTTGAAGAGGTAACAGAGATAGTTGATGAGGGCAAGGCCATTGGTGTGGTGTATATGGCCTTCCAAAAGACATTCGATACAGTGGCACACAACAGACTTGTGAGGAAAATTATAGGCCATGGAGTAAAAGGGACAGTAGCAATGTGGATACAAAACTGGCTGAGGGATAGGAAACAGAAAGTAATGGTTAATGGGTATTTTTCATGCTGGAAGAAGGTTTGTAGTGGAGTTCCCCAGGGGTTGGTATTGGGAACCTTTCTCTTCCTGATGTATGTAAATGATCTAGATCTTGGTGTGCAGGGGACAATTTCAAAGTTTGCGGATGAGACAAAATGTGGGAGAATTATAAACTGTGAGGGGGACAGTGTAGAACTTCAAAAGGACATTGGCACATTGATGGAGTGGGCAGATGAAGTTCAATGCGGAGAAGTATGAGGTGATACACTTTGCTACAAAGAACATGGAGAGACAGTATAAAATAAAGGATACTATTCTAAAGGAGCACAGAGGCCTAGGTTTATTTGTACATAAATCATTAAAGGTGGCAGAATAGGTAGAGAGAGCTGTTTCTAAATGGTACAGTGTTCTGGGCTTCATTAATAGGGGCATAGAGTACAAGAGCAGGGAGGTTATGATGAACATATATAAGACACTGGTTAGATCTCAGCTGGAGTATTGTGTACAGTTCTGAGCGCCATCCTATAGGAAGGATGTTTAACGCACTGGAGAGAGTACAGAAGAGGTTTACGAGAATGGTTCCATGGATGAGTTACTTCAGTTATCAGGAAAGATTGGAGAAATTAGGACTGTTCCGTGAAGAGGAGAAAGCTAAGAGGAGACTTGAGAGAAGTTTTCAAAATCATGAGGGATCTGGACAGAGTAGATAGAAATTGTTCCTGCTCATAAATGGATTGAAAACCAGAGGGCACAGTTTTCAAGTGTTTTGCAAAAATGCGAGGTGAGCAGAAACTTCACACAGAGAGTAGATCGAGTTTGGAATGCATTGCCTGGAAGTGCGGTGGAGGTAGGTTCAATTGATTTATTCCAGAGGGCATTGGATGGTTATGTAAATAGAAACAATGTGCAAGGTTATAGGGAAAAGGCAGGAGATTGGCACTAAGTTAAAATGTTCAGAGGGCCCATGCAGAAATGATGGGCCAAATGGCCTCCTTCTACACAGTAAAGATTCTGTGATTCTGAGCCCCCCACTAAACAATGGTGTGCTCAGGGATAATGGATGTCAACTGACAATCCGCCACCGGGATCCCACCCTTCAATTTCTGTGTTTGCTAGAAATGAGGTTGAGACGGGACAAACTAAAATTATTTTGGGCTGTCGTTGCTGATTTACAAAGGACCAAGAATCAAATAAGATGAAATAGCAAGAATTCCAATGAGGACAGAATGAAAACTAAACTACAGCAAAGCGTATCTAAATGCATTTAAATATACAGAGCTGTATACAGTTATTGAAGCACGCTATATATTATATATGTGTATTTCAATCAAATAATGAGAAAGTGTAGATTTGGCCAAAAGAACTAAGTTATTTTACTGATATTCTACAATTTGGACCTGAAAAAGAAAATGCTAACTAACAATAGGCTGTTTCAGTTTTGGAAATGGACAAATTAATGACTGACAATACATCTAACACAAACAAATAGAGACAGCGATTTACGTACAAGGTAAACTGTCACCATGTCAAAATGATTAGCTGCAGACTTATTGCTGTCTAACCCAATGTGGATGAATTTGACAGTTTGACACTAACATTGATTGTTAATACTGAATGGGCAAGAAGAATACTGGGGAAAGAAAAGGAGGAGGCAGTTAGGAAGACACTGTTCTGCAGTGTTAATTTTCTGAGCACTCTTAGTAACAGATTTGTTAAAATAAATATATCTGGTAGGAATCACAACTTTTACTTATAAAGCACATTTAACATGAGTAAGGTTCCAAATTGCTTCTTCACATAATCATAAGGAAAAATGCACACTGGCCAAACATGGAGATATTATAGGGGTGACCAAAAGTTTTGTCAAAAAGGTGGCTTTAAGGAGGGTCAGAGGAGGGAGACGGAGTGGCAGGGGTTTTAAAGAGAGACTTCAAGAGTGTGGGGTCGAGGCAGCTGACGGCATAGTCAACACTGGCGGGACATTGGGAGCATGGATGCAGAGGAGGCCAGAATCAGAGGAATGGAGATTTTGGAAGTTGGATAATGGCAGGGTAATTGTAGATTTCTGTCTTATGGAAAAAATAAAAGAAGCCTTTGACAATGAGGGAATTTGTATGCATGTGGGGGAGAAATCAACAAGTGCAACAAGACTATATTTGGAAAGATGACAGGTGTCTGTGGAATCATAAACCAACAAGGCAATTAGTATCGTTATGAGAAAAGGAAGAAAAAATTGCAAGAGCAAGTGAAAAATACAACCTGAATCAGTGAAATGTTTTAATGCAGAGCTGACTTGTAAACTCATTACCTTAACATGAAGCAAACTTCCAGTTCGATATCATGTTGGCCAATCAATCCAAGGTGCAATTGTTAAAAATGTATTTACCATAATCCAAATTGCTGATTGCAATTCATGTGCATGTAATTTGTTTGCTTTCAAGCTATTTCTGACAGCAGTTGGTACTGTTGTAGTTAATGTCTGAAGAAACGTTTGAGTGAATGGACATCATCTGTATTTGGTGTATTTGCCATATATAATTCTACAGCTTGCTGTCTCTATTCCAATTAGATAACAAAATGTCAAAGAGAATTACACGCACTTTATTCAAATAATAATTCCTTGATATGTGACAAAAATAGCATTTTGTGCTGCGAGATGTGTTCGTCTCCTTGTGTATCATTTTAAACTAGGATGTATCCCAAGCACTCTACTGAGAAGCTACAATGGCTGCTTGGAGACAATTTGACTGCTTCTGACATCCATAAATTTTGACCCAGAGTTAAGGATTGGCTTTTCAATTAGATCGCTGTTTTTCACCAATGTGCCAATGGTGTTAGCAAGGTTTGGATGCTCTAATGCCTGCAAATTAACTGCTAGATGCAAACAGCCCTTCGATCACATAGTTATAAAGCAATTATAATTGTGGTTTAGGATTGGAATCATTGTCACATGTAAAGTCACCATTACTGGGTAAATGAGTAATGTAATCAAACTAAGTCAATGAATTTACTTGAGTTTCAAAAAGAAAACAAGCATAAACTATAAAGGAATGTTTTTCATCTCCTTATAGCAGAATAAAAGCAATAACAAGACTCCGAATCATGATCCTCTGCCATTGTCCTGCCCAAAAAGTACACACATTGTCATTTTTAAGTGGGCCTTCAGATGGAAGAAAATTGGAAACAGGCAGGAAATTTTATTAATATTTGCTGATCAGGTCCAATGACATAGGAATTCAATGATTTTTGTATGAAACTGTGATGGTTGCTCCGTGCATCCCCCTCTCACTGACCAATAATAACAAGCAGCCACTTAAAGGGATCACTAGAGGCTCAGAAAAGGGGAGCAAACGCTTTGTAGGCTGCCTTTTGGAGCAAGAGGAGCATGATTACACTTCCTAAGCTCCCACAAATATCCTCATAATTATTGCATTGTCTTCCTTAGCTCTTCCCTCAATTGCTCTAGCTCTCCCTTTTAATGATTTCACTTGCCTCCATAGAAGGCCTGTTGAATTTCCTGGCCCTTCCCAATCAGTGAGCTATCAATGTTTGTTTGCACTGGCAGCTTGCTGCATTTTTTAAATGAGACCGGACTATGAAAATGGTTCAAGTCTCTTGCAAGCTGCTTTTAGTATGCACTGGGAATACTGTGTCCACCAACTCTTTGTTGTATGCTTCACATCAAAATGACCCCCACATAGTTTTCAATTCTCTTTAAAATAAAAGAATTTAGGTTCTTTGAATGTGTGACTCACATATGCCATGTACGGCATTGCCTCCTTAAAGTTGACTAATTGAATACTTGATTGGAGTATGAAGCTCGTCTGCTTTGTTTAAATAAGTTATGCCCTAAGAGTCCACAAAAGACAACTTTAGAAGAGTATATTAAGCTTTTTTAGCTTACTCCAGACCTCAGCACAAGCATTATGCTGTTAAGCATTTTGTTTATGTTTCTGCTTCTGTGTATTATTTTATCTGCAAGTAAATCTATTTCTATGCAAGCAAATCTGCATAGGCTGGTCTCGTGGGGTGACATTTTCAGCTTCCTTATGTGGTGGAAGAAAGCATAAAACTCTTGGAGGGCTTGACAGGCTAGTTGCTGAGAGTCTGCTTCCCCTGTCTGGAGAGTTCATAGTCTCAGCATAAGAAGTAAGCCATTTAGGACTTAAATTTGTAGAAATTTCTTCACTCAGGGTTGTGAGTCTTTGGGATTTTCTACCTCAGAGAGTTATGGATATTCTAGTCATTGAGTATATTCAAGGCTGGGATCAATAGATTTTTGAACACTAAGGAAATCAAAGGATATGGAAATGGGGCAGGAAAGAGCAGTTGAGGTAGATCAGCCATGGTCTTATTGAATAGTGGGGACGGCTCAAGGGACCAAATGGTCTACTCCTGCTCCTATTTATTTTGTTCTTATGTACTGAGCACTCAATGCATTCTTCAATCAGCAATTTGTCATGAACAAATTAATTTTAAGATCTTTTAGAGATAATAAGACAAAATTAAATATCATTTGGAAAAGTATGGTCAATAAATGACAACCAGCACTAATTTGTTAAAGGTAAATCATGTTTGACTAATTTGATTGCGTGTTTTGATGAAGAGAGGAGATAAGGGTAGATTTTGTGAATATGGACTTTCAAAAAATGTTTGATGAAGTACCATATCTACAACCTGATACCAAAATTGAAACCCATGGCTCTGTGGATAGTAAATTGACTTAAGAACAGAAAGCACACAGTAGTGGAAAATGGATGTGTTTCAGATTGGAGGGAATTCTGCAATGGTGTCCACTAGTGATTGGTATGGGAACACCGTTATTTTTGTTATTTATTAATGGCTTGGAATTGGGAATGCTGGGCATAATTTCAAAGTTTACAGATGATACAAAACTCAGAAATGCAGCTGTGATGGGGACAGTTACAGATTTCAGGAAGCCATAGACAAGACTGTTGAAATGGGAAAACACATGGCAGGTGAAATTTAATGAAGAGAAGTGATCAATTCTGATTGAAAGTGGTCATATAAACAAAATGGCAGAGTTTTCAATGTGGTGTGTTAACAGAGAGACCTGGGCATGCACTTGCACAATTCTTTGAAGGTGGCAGGTTGAGAAGGCTGTTAAAAAAGGCAAACAGGACCCCTGGCTTTATAAACAGAAGCACAGTGTACAAAAGCAAGGAATTATTCTGAACATTTATAAATCAGTGTGTTTCAATTCTGTGCACACTTTGCCAAGGATATCAAAGACTTCAGAATGTAAAAAGACGAGAGAAACCAAGCTTGTTTTCTTTTGGGCAGAGAAGAGTAAGGCAAGATTTTATAAAGATGTCCAAAAGTATTAAGGGTTTTGATAGAGTAAATAAGGAGAAACTGTTTCCGTGGCAGAAGGGGCAGTAACTGGAGGACATATATTTAAGATAATTGGCAAAAGAACCAGAAGTGAAGATTAACAAGAATGTACACAATGAATTGTTATGATCTGGAATGCATTGGTTAAAAGAGTGTGGAAATAGGTTCAATAACTTTCAAAAGTGAATTGGAGAAATACTTGAAAGGGTCTGTCCAAACATGAACTAATCTTCTGTGGAATACTCACTACAGGGAGAGGTCATGTGACCAGAATAACCATTTTGAAATGTCTATTACTACACACCCAAGCTGCTATAACCAGTCTAGAAGAAACCTGCCAATGGAGCAGCAATATCATCCCTCTCTCTCTCCCCCCTGTTTGCAAGTTCGGAGTCTTATCTTTATTACAGTTTGGAATCCATCACACTTTTGACTTTTGAAAAAGATGATTGCATTTAAAAAAAGACTCTCTCTCAAAATTTCAGTTTACATTGGCCTCAGCCCCACTAGAAATTCAAGACCACCCATGGAAAAAATCTGCCTCAGTTACGATAACCAGCAAAAGACTCATACAGTGAACACTTTTTTTCACTTTTTATCATTCAATTTTAAATTTGGCCAGAAAATAACCTACTGTTTAACTTGTAATTTTACATGCTTGTCTGTGTTGTGAAGTTTGGCACGTGGGTTTACCTTTTTAAATTGCTTTATATCTTTATCTGCATGGGTTTTTAGCTCAATAAAACTAACCCCTTTGTGTTTAAACTCAAGAAAGCTTGTTGAGGTGAGTTCTTTGCAATCAGCATGTAAATGGTTAAGTATGGACACTGAATTTCTTATAAATTACAATACAATGCTGTTATGATCAATCGAGAAGTGGAGTAGATGGGGTCTTGATCTAATGTCTCATCTGAAAGACAGCACCTCTGACAGTGCAATACTCCCTCAGTACTGCTTCTGTGCTGTGATTCCATGATAAGATGCTTTTGTGTTGCTTTGTTTGATATGAGTTTACAGTAATGCATCTGCCTGATGTCTTCACTGAACACTAGCAGTGGTGCCAGTTGGTATATTTCAATTATTTTCCATGGACAGATTAATGATTTTCACAAACTTAATCATAACTGGCACCAATCTGCATGTCTCTGAACTCATTGTCTTAAGAATAGAAATGGGAGCTTAAGTATGAACAATGCCACATGATATCTTTACAAGTGAGACAGGCAACCAGAAGCCCATATCTTAATGTATGATGCAGCTTAATTTTTCACCCACTTGGGCAGGCCGTAACAGAAAAACAGTTCTGTACATGTAGGATGATAAAGGGAACGTGTGTCATAGAATGTAAAACATTTGTATTTATACTCTTAAATCCAGTGAAAATAACCATTCATAGGGAATTGTGATTTTTCATACCATGAATGTGTTACTCCCATTTCAAATAGGTATTAAAGGACCATTAAGTATTAAGCATCTTAAAACTACACTATCACTTCCTTTTCCTACAACATTGCTGCAAGCAATGGTTTCAGTTCTCTATTCCCCTGTATTTAATGGAGGAGGATGAACATAAGAACTAGAAGCATGAGTTATTTGACCCAAGTTTATTACACCATTTAATAAGCTCATGGCTGATTTTGTACTTCGGCTACATCTTGCCACACTTTCCCTATATCCCTTGATTTCCTTAGTATCGAAAAATCTATCGATCTTAGCCTTGAATATGCTCAACAGCAGCACCCACAGCCTTCTGCGGTAGAGATTTCCAAAGATTCATAATCCTTGAATGAAGAGATCTCTTGTCTCAGTCCTAAATGGCCAATCCCTTATTCTGTATGAAGAACAAAGAAGGGGCACCAAGGATATCAGATGGCACCAAAACAGAACTGGTCATATCTGCGGGTTAAACACACTGGCCTAGAGTTTTCACTAATGACATAATCAGGAAATGCATTCAAATTGTGCTGGAAATTGTCTGTTTTGATGAGGGTGTAACACAAGTTTCAACTCAAACTTACGTCCATATGTTCAAATGTAAAATCTCCCATGAATCAGCATAATCAAGCAATGTTAGCGAGCATAATTAATTATTGACTGGAACGTGGGTTTCAAGATTATTGAATTAAACTAATTTAAACTAAAAATTTGTTCAAATAATTTCTGCAGCTTAAAAAACAGGCCAATCAATGGTTTCACTTGATTGCTGGTAATGTGTCTAATATATCAAGGACAGATCAATTAACTGAATTTAAACTCATTTAAGCTGAATTTGAAGTAATTGTACAATTAGTATCAGAAACAGACATGCGTGAGTCTTCACTTAACTATTGTTGAAAAAGAGACATGCCTAAGCTTTTCATCTTGCATTCATCAGGACACTTGCAAGACTAACAATATAAGGGGGAAAACAACAATTATACTGTGTGAAGAGTGCTGATTGGTTGGCAAGTGGCATTGCATGGAGAATGCACCACTGATGACAATTGACAGTTAACTGCCAAGCATTGTTTGAAATTTAAACCAGGCAATTTGACCCTGATTGGTCAAGGCATTGCCCTGAGGAATGAGTCAGTGAAAGGCTATCACTTATTTTGTTTAGCTGAAACAGGTACAATGTATGCACTTGTTCTTTCTGTCTACAAAGTACAGGGCCCTGTGTATTAATATATGTAGCTTCCAGTACATGCAATTGCAGCACATTGCGACTGACAATCTCGTCAGTCAGGCTCACAATGTGACACATTTGCATGCACTAGAAGCTACATATATTAATACACAGGGCCCTGTTCTTTATGGACAGAAAGAACACGTGCATACGTTGCACCTGTTTGAGCTAAACAAAATAAGTGATAGCCTTTCACTGGCTCAATCCTTAGGGCAATGCCTTGACCAATCAGGGTCAAGCTGCCTGGTTTAAATTTCGAACAATGCTTAGCAGTTAATTGTCAGTCACCATCAGTGGTGCATTCTCCATGGCAACGCCACTTGCCAACCAATCAGCACTCTCTTCGCATACAATATAAATTGTTGTTTCCCCCCTTATATTGTTATTCTTGCAAGTGTCCTGATGAGTGCAAGATGAAAGGCTTAGGCATGTCTATTTTTTTCAGCAGTACTCAAGTTCTGTATTTCACTTAGCTGTTGGTCACAGCAGTTTCAGGTCATTAACATTGGGTTATTACGACCCTGGATACTTGTGAACTCAAAATTCTAAGTGCAACATTTTGAACATCTCCGAACAGACACAATTGGTGAAAACTTGCCATGCCAACCTGGGAGCATGGTCAATTTTGTAGACAGGGATTGTCTTGGGGAAAATTGACTTTTGAACCAGCATAAAAGGTCGTGGTAATTCAAGTGCAAATGGTTATGGGCAGAACTCCTTTCTGTGATCTTTTGCACTATTTTAGTTGATCCTGCCCAGACTGCAATGATATTTGGATGGAAACAGCCTTTCCTGTCATCATTAACTTTCCCACTTATGAACTGCACTGTCAGAAGCAGAGTAAAGGTGCCTCTGCTATACATCAATAATCATTATAAGAGCAAGATCCCCCTCTAGTGTCAGCCCATTGCAGTCAAACTGCAGTACAGTCAAAGGTATTTGGTGCTATTATCCTGAGCAGCTTTCCCCTTGGATGACAACTTAATTGGCCCTTTGTGCGCTGTACATTTTAAAAAGAAAATGTAAAATGTATCTACTGAATATTTAAAAATACAAGCACAACACTCATTTGAGGAAGTGCAGGTCTATTTTGTCCTGAAATCAAATAAAACAAAGACTGAGCGTTTATAAATAGCCTCAATCATTCGTTATCTTATAAAAAGGCAACATTTTCCCATTCTTGATCGCCATCCTGTGACCCCTGCAGGAAAGGACCAGGCTTGGGAATCATGGCCATTCTGATACAATAGCGCACTGATACTCAAAGGACAACTTCTCTCTTCCTGATTGGTGGGTAAAGGCAGTAAAATGGAGCAGCCCGATTTCTTCCTTTCACTGTCACTGCCTCTGCTAGCAGATGAGGGTCCTGCTGGGACTCTGACAGGAGCCTCAGTTATAAATGCAAAATCAAAGCCAGGTGATGCAGTCATGAATCCAGCAAAGCCTTCATCAGTAAATTCAGAATACTTATGGGACCAGAAGGTGCAGGAGTGCTCCTCAAGGCCACACAAGGAAAATCTGAGCTTCTGTGGATCTATGATCCATTGCCTTTTCACCCACAAGAATCTTGCAACATCCTTTGTCCTGGACTTTGTGTTGCCGGCAGCCTTCTCTCAGGCAGCAAGGGGCCAACTCCCCATCCCAGTGGTCAGCTTCTGCATTCTGCTCAAAACGGTAGTTTATATAAGGTTAGGAATTGTTGGAAAGCTCTTAAAATGTGGGTGTCACTGATAAAGTTGGCATTTAGGACTTCATAGTACAGTTAAGAGTCAACCACAAAGGTGTGGAATTGGAGTCATATAAATCAGATCACGTCGATAAACAGGTTTCCTTCCTTAATGGATATCAGTGAACTAGCTGGATTTTTTTAGTATCTTATAGTTGTGTGGTTGAGTTTACTGATTTCAGATTGTTATTTTAAAAAACTAAACTCAAATTTTTAAGTTGACGTGGTGAAATAAGAACTCATGACCCCTAAATTTTTAAACACTAAGGCAGCTAAGAGGAACGAAATTATTGCAGTAATTCCTGGTAACTGCCTCATATAGAAAATTTAAAGTGGGTAACTTATGGAAGCTTGTTATATTTCACAGAAAGAATACTTAAAAAACTAAGCATTTATTAAACCACATTTACATGTGAGCTGCTAAGCTGGTGTTTGTATTACAGAAGAATCCAAATAAATGCATAAAAGCTCAGTTATATTGTACATGGTATAAATTTGGATGAATAGTGTGAAATGGAAAATACAATTTTTTGATGTTTCTGGATCAGATGTACATTTTTCTCAATTCTGTTGTGCCAGCTTTCCTTAGTGTATTGTGACATTATATGGTGCAATATCAAATTAAATTTGGAGACCCTTGCATGAACCCTAGACAACCATCAGAACAGCCCTCTCTCGTATCTTTCTTTTCCTTTTCTTCTCTTTGAATCTCTCAGTTGCATCAGCAAAAAAGGTTACATCTTCTTTAGCTTCTATTTCCCTTTGTAAAAATTGAAGTCCAGCCATATTGAAGCCAATGACATCCTGTTACAGGAGAGAAATAAAAATGAAACAGTGAGGTGAGATTTCAAATCTATTCATGAAACATCCCTGCCATTGTCAATTTGTTTAATGAATGGAACTAACATATGCATCAGGCCAACTGCAATATTATCAGAGATTGATCCTGCAGCCCAAAAGCTTCGATGGAACAAATTGCAAGTGTATTATCCTTACACTCTATGTGAAATATTAGTTTTAGGATATTTCTCTACAAAGTCGGAGTAACTTTATTCCATGTTTTTACGCAAATGAAAACCATAGCTTTATAAGCAATAGGATAACACTGCAAACAGGAGCAGGTCTAGAGTTCCAAATATTCCACAGCCTTCTCAGTTATCTCTGCAAGGCCCCATTGGTGACAGTTGGAAGTCCTGCCATTAACTGGCCTTTCAATCAAAGGATCTTCATTGAAAATATTCCAGGAGGTCCCTCCTCAGAACTCATGCACATATTTTTAAACTATACATAATTTACTGATCATTGACCCAATGATTTACACTGTTCTCTGGAACTTTCTCTATTGGTCAGTCCTGGGTGGTCTAATCCAAGAGTCTATTATCTTCCTGTAGCTTCTTGATCTGTTTCCTGCGATTTTTACACTGTGCTTCATCTCTTCCTTGTTGGTTGCCTTGCTCAATTTTCAAGCAACTCAGGCTTTGCCAGTATATGTTCAATTGAGCACAAGCTCTTTCTGCAGTAACGTTAAATGCCTCAGAAGGAATAAGCTTTCTGTTTTCCCCTCTAACTTGACTATACCAATAAACAAAGTTACTATCCATAATAATGTTCACAGAACACTGGCCTATTATGAGAATGAAGATGTCCCTTTCATGGTCCAAAACAATAATACTTATTCAGGATTTTTAAAACACATTGCTCACAAAAAATGCTTTTGTAGACTTTTTAAAATAAATACTTGGTTAGAATATTTAAACAGCTTTGTTAAAAATCCATTAAGATTGTTTATTTACAACACTTTCAAACTTGGCATAATCACTAAGTGAAAGGAATACTTCCAGGAGCACAATGTGCTTATGACATTTTCCAACATAATTATTCACAGTGCATCATGAAAAAAAAACAATGCTATTGAAAGCCCCTCTGCATGCTTTGTTTTCTGCATGGCTCCTAAAGTCCACCCAATAAAAAATAGCTCATTATAATTTCGTCCCTGTGTGAAATTAGTATGCTCTTTGTACAATTTATTAGTTTTCTTTAGGGACTTCGTCACTTTTAGCAGGTTCATTGTTGTTTGTTTACCTTGCAATTTACTTGGTTTACACTCATTAACTTTTGGTTAGTTATAGAAGAACAGCAACCTTACCTTAATTTCATTGATCTTTCCGATTGTGTTTTTTCTCAAACTGTCAATAACTGTAAGGAGCATCTGATTACTTGTGATTTGTCCAAAATGAATCCTAATGAAAAAAAACAGAATTCACAAACAGTTGATTAAGTTTTGCACTGCTCATGTCCATTTTGATTTTTACCCTGTTTTAAGGTTAAAATGTTATTCAAGCCAATCCATTCCCTTTACCTGCTAAAGAGTCTAAATGAACAAGGTGGTTAACTTTTGTGATGATGAGGAAAAGGGAATCAAAAATGTTTCTGTCTGAATACCTACCTCAGCAGGAAGAAAAGACAACGGCAAATGAGTTCAACCTCTAGAGAAAGCTGAATGTACTCATTAAATAAAGTAAGCAGGTCGGGAATGTAGGAAAAAGGTAGGACGAGTAGGGATTCCTCCATTTCACTAGAAAAGACCAAAGACAAAAATGATCAGAAAATGCACACATTTAAAATTTTAAGTATGCACAATTCAAAATTTGTTTCCTATATTTCCCTTAATTTTATGACTATCCAGCCTACATCAGTTCAAGTCACTAGTGAATATTTACAAACATCGTTATTGCCATGATACCAGAATGTTTAAGCATATACCATGATAATAATTCTTTGAGGTTAAGAAAAGGATGAAAGTGAACTGTAGTCATAATATGTAGGTTAATTCTGAATATTTAATAAAGCAAACCAACAAATCTCATAGTCCAGAAGCAGTTTTACAAGTTCAACTCTAGCATGAATATGTAACACAGTAGTTCAATCCTGCTGCTAAGCCAAGAGAGACAAAACCATCTGGGCAATTAAAGTGTGAAGTTGAAGTGCCTCCTGCCATTGTTTTGCATTTGGGGCTAGAAGGTCCCTAGAATTGGCTGGTCAGGAGCAGAACAAACAAAGCCAGTACAACATGCTGACTGTTGCTCCCCTTCACTATCAAAAAATTGTACATTACAACAACTGCATGCCCTACAAACTTTTCACAGAGCAATAGAAATGGATCAACTAAAAAAAGGCTATTTGTGGTGCAAACTGGGATAAAACCACTTGTAGTGGATTCGAAGAAAAGAAGCTTAATTAACTTGATAGACATTAGAGATCCTGCAGTTTTGGGTTATGGAAGCAGTGACAGTAATGTTCAAATTAAACTGCAATTAGATAGAGCCTTTCATAAACACAGGATATCCCAAAGTGCATCATAATCAATGAGACAAGTGACTAGGTAATATGTTTTATGTAAAATGTTGGTTGAGGGAAAAAAAATATTGGCCAGGATACCAGGAGAGCTTCTGTGTGCTTTCTTGACGAGTGTCATAGGAATTTTTACATTTACCCAAGAGGGCAGACCTTCAGAGCTATGCCTCATCCAAAGAACAGCACCTCAGACAATGTAGTTCTCCCGCAGTACTTCACTAGAGTGTCAACCTAGTTTTTGTGCTCAGCTATCTGACATGGGGCTCAAGACCAAAAACTTCTGACTCAGAGACGAAAGTTCATTTGATTCAGAAGGCTGTGGATTTAGTTTAGTATGAAATTCCATATTATATTATTACCCACCTTGATTTGACTTTCCGAATAACATCCAATACATAGCGGGATGGCTGAGAAAAGCATAAGAAATTACTTAAATACCAAAACCAGCCGACACATTGAATTATTCAATATAACACCATCTGAATTCTACCTGCCACAAACGTACTGTGATTCAATTTGCTTTTTTACATGAATAGTTTAAATTACTTTAAAATTAGCTGACCAAGGCTCCTTCGACAGCACCTTCCAAACCCACGACCATTACCACCTAGAAGGACAAGGGCAGTAGATAGATTGGAATACCATCACCTGGAAGTTCCCCTCCAAGTCACTCACCATCCTGACTGAATATATCCTGAATATAATCGCCATTCCTTCACTGTCATTGGGTCAAAATCTTGGAACTCCCTTCCTAACAGCACTGTTGCTATACCTACACCACATGGACTGCAGCGGTTCAAGAAGGCAGCTCACCACCACCTTCTCAAGGGCAACTAGGGATGGGCAATAAATGCTGGCCCAGCCAGCGATGCCCACATCCCGTGAATGAATAAAAAAAAGCTTACCCATTACCAGAGACAACATAAACAAAACCGTTTGGAAATACTTTCAGGCCTTAATAACTGCTTTAGCCTTGAAACAAATTATTTTGGCAAAGTGGCATTGCTTCAAATTAAAGGAAATATTCTTTCCTAAAATTGGAGTAAGAAGAGCTATAAAATCAGTACACTTTAACCAGTACCCTGATGTAATATTCCTCCTAAGAGGCAGAAAATGAATGTAATGATAAAGATTGTAAAATAGCAAAATAAGATTTTAACTATAAGGCATTCACATGCAAAATATCTTACAGCACTGACTGCATTCTCTCTTAAGTGTGTCCACTTATTAACATAGGTTTTCAAGCCACGTCCACAACTGGGCTCGGGTGGACTGCCAGTGGGCTCAGAAATCTGTGTTCCACCTCCCTCCGTCGTCTTTTCCAGAGAGTCAGCCCCGTGCATGCCCACAAAAGGCCATGCAAATGACAGCCCAATGAGGGAAACATGGCTTCCTGTTGTGATTGGTCTTTTGCTTAGTTTGACTACTGGTTTTAGAGGGTGTCTGTTAGACCCCAGTATGCAATATTCAATTGCCACAGTAGGAACCTTAAAGGATTAATTGGCAAGTAGTCTCAGCGTACAACTATGCTCCAGTAGTATCATAGTAACTTGGGGAGAAAAACATCTTCTTCCTGCTGCAGTAGACACCTGTCTTCTGAAAAAGCGGCAGACAGAGACACAGTGGATTGCATCCTTGAGCATATCTCCATCCTTGTTTGCCTCAGTTATGCCAGAAGATATCCTGCCCTCCCCAAGGAGCTGTATCCCCCAAAATCAGAAAACCCTTTATTGGCTATATTCTGATTTTGTATGAGGATGAAGTCTACAAAACTCAAAATTACAATGTAGACAGTTAGATAACATAGCGTTTACAAACTGGAACAAAAATCACAAACATCCGGGAAGAATTAGAACTGCTTACAGAGATGTTTCCATACGCGGCCAGTATAGGGTTCGTAGGTGGTGGCAGCTGGGAAGGAAGAAGGTTATACAAGTTATTTTCCAAGAATCTCAAACATAGCCAATGCTAATAAGCTAAAATGGGACATTATATTCTTCAGTAACATAACACAAGGACAGATTATCATTCCCATTTCTGACTATGTTTTGATGAAGGGTTATATCTGAAAGTTAACTCTTTCCTTTCTTTACAGATATTACCAGGCCTGCTGAGTGCTTCCCACATTTTCTGTTTTTGTTTCAGATTTTGAAAATCTGTAGTTTTTTAAATTCCTGTCTCCGATTTGAGGAAGCCATCACACATATTGCCCTGAACATAAATTATATTTATTTTCCATTAATAAGCTTCACCAAAAGCTAGGATAGGAAAAATCTGTAAGGGTATATAACCCATTTCTTGAAAATAAAGGCACTGTATCCTGTTTACATCACTGGATGTACAAAAATATCCAATAATGCACCTGAAGGAAGAAAATGCAAATACTGGAAATCTGAAATAATGGCAGAGAAACGCTGGAAGCAGAAGGCCAGTCAAATCTGCCAAGAGGAAAACAAAATAATGTAAACATTTTGGGTGTCGATTCTTCATTGGGACTGAAAATTAAGAACAAGAAGTACTTTGGTGTGGTTAGAAAGTAAGCAGAGGGAAATAAATGGAGAGGTAAAGAAGTAGCAGACAAACCACTCAAATAGTTAGTGGACTGAACGACCTGCTTCACAGAAAACTAAAATGGTTTAAAAGATCATCAGTGAGGCAATGAAAAGAAACTGAAAGAACAAAAGAATATGCAAATAGTTGAGGATGAAAAGACATAGCAGAGAGCAACACAAAAGCTGAGAAAAAGTATTTTGCACTCTTTCCATCTCACATTTGAAGATTTCTGTTTGTTGATCTGTTTGTGAGCATTTTTGCCCAGTTAACGTGGGCCCGCTCTCCTTTCATATCACTGAATTTTGCCTTTTTTCCAGTCCGGCAGACACTTGACTGTCTTTTTCATTCTTACATTGAATATTACAGTGTTCGAATGGTTCTCCAACCCTCACATCAGTTACTTGCTCCAATTCATTTCACGAAACTAAAGACAAGTGTAACTCAGTTATAAAAGGCCAGCTATGGTTCAAAATTAAGATGAGAAGGAAGAGCTGATTAATCTGGTAACACCATTAGCTGGAAATAGGAGGAATGTCTTCAAGTTATCCAATCATAGAACAGTATTTATGGTTATAGCTGGTTGATTGGACAGTTGCATTTGTATATCCTATTAGATGATCAGCTGTCAGGTGTCAGGCTAAATTGTTTGTGGGAATGCTAATTATAGGTCAGTGAACATCTTGGTGACTCTCTGGGTATAATTTTCTGATGATTGTTTGCCTTCCGGGTCTTGAGCTCGCGTGAGTCTGCAATGTGTATTCCAGCAGAATCTTCAGGAGATGGCCACCTAATTGGCCACCTCCCCCATCCAATTAAGGGCTGTTGGCAGGTTCCTGAGGCTGCAGGCCAATCAGAGGGCCCACAGCCTCACTGGTAGATGTGGACACTGTGCAGCTAGAAAGGAGGGTGCCTCAAAATGGACGTATGCATAAAATTTCAAAAATAAGGAGGGAAGACGCTGGTAGGCCCATCAGAGCAGAGCGGAAACCCATCTGGAAGATAAGTTTGGGCCATGAGTAAAGTCTTTCTTACCCTCAGCCCTTACCTCTGATAGTCACCTGGCTTGCCACTGGGAGGCCACCTCTCTGGTGCTGCTAGGCTTGGGACTCAGCGGGAGACCACACTGATACCCAGAAGTTCCTGGTGGAGTTCTCCCCCTTCCCCTCATTAGTGGCTGATCATTCGTGGCTACCCACTGATGCCAGGTAGGTGGGCACTATTGATGTCCAACCACCTCTGGCAAGATTGCCTGGGAGAAGGAACATGTTGGCCCACCGATTTGACGCCTTAACCTTCAAGTTTGCACCCAGTTCTGCCTTCAAAGTGGCCTCCACGGGATCAGGAAGATTCTTGCCTACAAGTATATTCCAGAACTGCTATTCACTGAGCTGGATGGCATTCACATTACATTGCTTTGGTAAATAATTGTCCAAATAAGGAATTATCTAATCACAATATGAACAGGTCCAACCTTTTTGCCTGCGAGTTTACAGGTACTACTGTATTCCTCCAGTTTCTTGGTCTCTTCCCTGTACAGTTCAATAGCTTCCATAATACGTTCAGCCTGCCAAGAACATTCAACAACTGAGCACAGTGGAGGTCACAATTCTCATTTTAAAAAACACAAGAGTATTCTATCAATCTTGTAACACATTATTAGGTTCTACATTCTTACAGCTTTAACGGTCTCTATAGTCTTCTTCCCAGCTAAGCCTGCTTCCCCTTCTTTCTCTCCAGGAACCTGTAAGGTGAAAGACAATTTCAGAGAAAACTCCTTAGTTGCATTGTTTCAAAAACAGTTGACCAACAGGCCCTGTAATAGCTATCCAGACCTCATAGTCACAAAAATGGATAACTAACTAGAAAAAATGGTGAAATGGCTTAAATCCTCCAGTGAGAGAAATAGTTATCATATATGCCTGACATTTAATTCTGCAATCCTAGTTAGTACACAAGGTTCTAGAGGGGCAATATAAAAATCTCCCACTTGTACTTAGCTAACACTGTTAGTTAAGTGAACAATCGGGACAACACTTCCAAGGATCAAATCCAGTAAGCAGGATGGTCATCCATCGAAGTTAACCCACATTAGTATATGTTCAAGGATTTTAGTAAGACTTCCAATGGGAAATTGCAAAGAACAAGAAATTTATAATAAGTGTTATAAAGCTATGTTTTATGTCAAAAATGACTTTACTTACTGAGTGGGCTGAATCCACATGATAAGTGGATAAGTTTCAAAAAGACAGACAACAGTACTTTTAAGTGACTTGATCAATTCCCAAAATGGCCAAACACTTACATAATTTAAAAACAAAAAACTGTGGATGCTGGAAATCCAAAACAAAAACAGAATTACCTGGAAAAACTCAGCAGGTCTGGCAGCATTGGCGGAGAAGAAAAGAGTTGACGTTTCGAGTCCTCATGACCCTTCAACAGAACTAAGTGAATCCAAGGAGAGGGGTGAAATATAAGCTGGTTTAAGGTGGGGGGGTGGGGGTGGGGGTTGGAGTGGGGGAGAGAAGTGGAGGGGGGGTGTGGTTGTATGGACAAACAAGCAGTGATAGGAGCAGATAATCAAAAGATGTCACAGACAAAAGAACACAGAGGTGTTGAAGGTAGTGATTTTCACAGCTATCAGAAAGGAGTCATGCTGTCAACAAGCAGTCCACCAGGACAGTCAGTTTAAACTAGTATGAATGCCCATCCCCTGAACTACTCACATAATCCTGACATAATTTGTTTATTCAGGTGGGTGTGGACAAGCTGTTAAACTCAGTCACTTTGCACAATGGAATCTGGCTAATAAGAGGGCTCCACCAACTATTCCATCTAATCACTTTAAACAATGGACTTGGAATGAGAGTGCCTTAGCCTGCTGTGACCGTATTTGGTAACTGGCTAGTTTGTGAATTGAGGTCATGTGATAGCAAGTTAATCCTCTGTGTTGGAAAAAAAACTTTTTTCAAGATCATTGTCAGACAACCCACAAGTGGGTAACAGCAAGAAGAGTACTCATGGTCCCCTCTTGTCTCCAGCCATTTTGTAAGTATGAACCTTCCTGTATCTGGCCAGCCAAACACCACAGGCAGCATCTTCAATGTAAAATAAACTGCTGCTGAATTCAGAGGAAAAGACAGAAATCATCTGTCAAGACTTTAAATTGTCGCTGCGCAGAAACAGGAAAAATCACCGAACATGGCTTGAAGCTATCCAATGCATTAACTTACAGGATCCATATATGACTGACTTTCTTTTGGCCACACTTAAACAATTTAATCTACCCTCCCTCCTTGTAACCTACTTTTGTGTGCATGAGAGTCTCTTGGATGCATGTGGGAGTGAGAGTTGGGGCATTTTTATTATTCTTTATCTATTGGATGTTAAGGACAATAAACACTATTCCCTTTTCTTTTAAAACTTAAAATAAAACCTGTCTGTGTGTGTCTTCTACAGTCACAGCACTTAAACAGTTAAATACTCACTAAATTGAAAAGCAAACTCTTTTAAACACTCTGGTCAACTGAGACACGGAAAGACAGGAGATCCATTCTACCACTTCTCACCTGGCCGTAGCGTGAGACGCTATATATATAGCATCTGTTCAAAAGAATGATGAAATACAAGCTGATCTCCCATGATCTTGCATGTAGCCTTCAGGTAGAGTTACAGAGCAGGGGATAACTGGGTTGTATACAGACAGAGAGGTTTTAATATATTCTAGATAGGAAAAGCTCACAGGTTTGCCTCAACTCTGACAATGTAACTGTGAATTCCAACGGAACACCATAAAGAGAACATTATGAGACTATTCCATTAGCAAGACACTCACCACAGGTTCATCTCCTTTTCCCATACTCTCTTCAAATTCTGCCTCCCTTTGCTGTGGGAAAGAGTTTATTAAAGAGTTAATTTGAAAATTGCAATAATTCTAAACCAAATGATGTACTCTTCAATATACAACTGGCAGCTCAATTCTCCATACAACTAGCAGGGAAAACTTGAAAGAAGTCTGGCTTAAATTTTAGAATATTTATTCCAGTAAATTTAGGGCCAGAACTCCCTCTTCCTACCCCTGCAGAGTTGGTTGGGATTTTCATCACAGTATCCATACTGCCAGCATTACAGCTCAGTTTCTTGCTGCTTGACCAAGAACTACTGCTGGGCATCACCTGAGGGCATCAACTCAACCACATCTAGTGGGTCTGGAGTTCCATGTAGACAAGAGCGGATGGGGTAGATGTTTCTCTTTCCTCAAGGACATCAGTGAACCAGTTGGATTTTTACAATATCCAGCAACTTTCTTAGTGCCAGCTCACAAATGACCACACTTATTTTATTTCACAACTTGCCAAGGTCAGATTTGAACTTTAACCTCTCAGTTGTTAATCCAGCACCATAAGCCCTGTTCCTTCTCTATAAGGTGGAATTTATGTTGGATCGGGCTGCTAGAACCTGATTCCGTTGCCATCTATCCAGTTGTAGCCACAGAATCACCAGATATGGCTTCTCTTTCCATTCCCACATCTGGTCCCCCAATGATTTACCCTTGGCTCCCATCTATTTCTCATCCACATGCTGCTCCTCAAAACAAAGTGTCAGGTTCTACCTGTGCACCAATGATACCCAGCTCCACCTCACCAGCAATTCTCTCGACTCCTTCACTGTCTGATTTGTCATGCTGCTTGCTCAACTTAAATTTTCTCCAACTAAATACTGGGAAGATTCAAATCATTGTCTTAAGTGCTGCTGCAAACTCCTCTAGCCATTGACTCCACCCCTCTGCCACGTACTTATTTTGAGGCCAAACCAGACTATCTGCAACATTGGTGTCATATTTGAGCACATTTTCCTCTCCCACATCAAGACCGCCCCCTTCCACTTTGTAATATCGCCTGACTCTACTCCAGCCCAGCTCACCTGCTGCTGAAACGCTCATCCATGCTTTTGTTACCTCTAGACTCAACTATTCCAATACTTTCTTGGCCAATCTCTGTAAACTTGAGCTCATCCAAAAATTTGCTGCCTGTATCCTAATTCGCAACAAGCTTTGTTTACTCATTATCTGTGATTGCTGACTTATATTGGCTCTTGGTCTGTTAATTCCGAAATTTTAAAATTCTCACCCTTGTTTTCAAAGCTCTCCCTGATTTTACCTTACCTTGTGCTTCCCCCACCCTACCTCTGTAACCTCCTCAGCCTTACAGCCCTCCATGATGCGGGCTCTCCTCTAATTCTGGCCCCTCACACATCTCTGGTTTTAACTGCCCCACCATTGGCACCATGCCTTCAGCTGCCTAAGCCCTAAAATTCTGGAATTTTCTTTCTAAACTTTTCTCCTTTTATAAGGTCTTCCTTAAAGCCTACCGCTTTGCTCAAGTTCTCAATTATCTGGCCTAAAATCTCCTCCTGTGGTTCAGTGTCAAATTTGTTTGATAATGGTCTTGTTAAGTGCCTTGGGACATTTTCCTAAATCAATGCCCTTGTATAAATCTAAGTTGTTGTTGCTAATGAATCTATTCCGAAGAGGAATGGCATTGAAACATGGATGGTCTGAATTTGAGCAGTCTCAAACCAGATTCTCAATAGCACAAGCTCACAGCCAACAGACAATGATACTTGCATGCCATCAGTTTTGCGCTATCTGAACCCAGGTTGCAAAGGTTAATGGCCAATTATTTCTCCACTATGCACCCCATTTTCCCCGAGAATTAGCTAACCTGAGAATATACATGTGCACACATGCTCTGCCTTTACTCTGCTCCTTCACAGGTCTATTTTTTATTAAACAACAATGGCTTGTTTCTCCCTCCAACAACAGTTAAAGACAAATTACCAATTCTCTCTCTTCCTCCAGAATAATCGGCTCTCTTGTTCGCTCCCACAGCCGTAGAGATTTATCATGAGAGGAAGAAACTATATGATCTCCATTAGGGCTGATGGTCAAACACCAGACCTCCCCATGATGTCCCTGTTTGGAGAACAAAAGAAAACACATAACAGCTAGACTTATTGGCTATTATTCAGACTTTACAAATCTATAAAGGAACAAAAAAGCAGACATAATTTGTAAACTATTACCAGGAGTACACACATCTATAGAGGCATATAACTTGCTGTAATATAAAAACTAATTCATGTGGAAATTACAATCTATATTTACAATAATGATGCTCGACGATTATGTTTGTACTAGTCAGGTTCCAGGATGTAGTTTAATCATTAAAAGGCTGGTATTTACAATGACAAGATTAAGATCCTGCACTGTGGAACTTTTCCGCCTAGTAAAACAATGACATTACTATTAACGTAGCTTTCACAGAATGGAATGTAGAAGACATTAGCTCTAAAATTGTGGGCTATTAAATTTTTAGTGACGAGCTCTCAAAACAATCTTACAATTTCACTAAGTAATCTCCAAAATTCATTTATTAGAAGTAATTTTCTGAGAGTTTACAGTTTTCAGCATTTCCTTCCTTTAAGGATGTCATTGCTGCCTCATGACTATACTTCCTCCTTGAATTGGGACATGCTTTCGTTATCACTCAACACGTCTGTTGGGATCATACTTGCTGCTTTCTGACATTATCCTTTCTCCTTAAGGTGGGTCACTTCCACAATTTGTTTTATATATTCTTTCATGGGATGTGGAAGGGCCAGCATTTGTTGCTCATTCCAGATTGCCCTTGAACTGATTGGCTTGCTAGGCCATTTCAGAGGGCAGTTAAGAGTCAACCACAGGTAGGCCAGACCAGAAAAGGATGGAAGATTTTCTTCCCTAAAGGACATTAGTAAGCCAGGTGGATCATTGCTATCATTGCTTTCAATGCCAGATTTTTTTTCTTAATTGAACTTAAATTCCACCAGCTACCACAATGGGAATTGAACCCATGCCCCAGACCATTCGCGTGGTCTCTGGATTACTAGCTGAGTGACATTACCAATATGCCACTGTTTCCCAATACTATGCATATTGGTTCATTCCCAACCTAGTAAATCATGTATAATCAAAATAAATTTTATTCTACAAATAACTTTTTCCATCTTCCTCTCTTCACTCTAACAATCCTGTGCTGATGCAAATCTGCAAACAACTAAATGTGTAAGAGGCCCAGATATTCCAATTGGTCCTAGGGGAAGTGCCTGGCCACTGCTTAGTACCTCTCCATGACAATAAACCCAAGACTGGCAAATATATTCCCATTATGAAGTGATGATCTGTTGTCCCAACCCCAACCATCATTCAAAATAGAAAGATATTTTTAAAAGGTTTTATAAACATTTTATTTTACACTTGCTGCATAAAGAGAATAATCAGCTAATTAGTAGGATTACAAGAGTATTGAAAGATGGCAATGGATTAAATATGAAGTTACAGACTTTCCATTACATTTGTGACATATATCTTTTACACTGGGGACACAATGTCACTTAATAAGAGTGAAAAACAATATTGCATATCTGATTGGTACAACCAGTTTAACAGGTAAAAATGAAGTTTGATCAATGCTTGAAAATGGAATATTGAAAAGTGATTAAAATATGTAGATTTTGATGTGTTTTATTCTGCAGTTTACTTATTAACTGGTTATCAAGGAGCAAAATAGTTAACTGGCTTTGAATGTGAATTCAAGGCAAAAAATTATTTTTTTGCTGTCGAGTTATTTAAATGGTGGTGGTACCCTGTGTAATTATTGGAACAGATATACAGAAAAGGCTTTCCAAAGAGCACTCCCACCATTCACAGATAGAAAAATAACTTAACAATTCCCAGCTGAGACTATACTCTTGAGCATTTATATAGGCTAATATTCCTTTAGCTGAAGTTATACTCACTTCCAGTGTCTGTATGTGCTCAAACTTGTCAGCATCCCATTGTTTGATCTTCCGATCTTTCCCAGCAGTAAAGAAGAGGTGAGTTTTTGGTACAAACTTCAAATACATTACACTGCAGGGAAACAGGCCAGAAAAAAATCCATCATTGCGTCATCAATTTTGTTACAAATTGTCTTTTTCTTAGCAGTTAATTTTGAATTTATCTATATTATTTGTACATGAAAAATTAACATTGTACATGACTGTAGAGTTCTGCAACTGCTGTATTTGATGTGTGCTGACTACATAAGGCATAGGATGACATTTTTCACTCAAACCAATCAGATTCAGAGAATAAATTCCATAAAATGCATGAAGAAGCCATCTTACTGCTCTGGATCAGATATATTGTCTTTTTTCAAAACATTCTTTTACCCAGTTTTGTGCATATCTTGCAGCTGTATTTTTTTTTAAACTTATGTTGCATTATTTTTTAATTTTTTGTTCCCATCATCCCTTCTTTTTCCAATCCTCCAAGTGTCCTCCTCACCAGCTCTTCTTGCTTTGCCTCCGTGTCCTTTCTGTTGCCTGATTGCATTCCATCCCCTAGCGTGCATGAAGAAACCAGCTTCAAAAACAACTTGTATTTATGAAGCATCTTTAATGTGATAGTTCGTCCTAAGGCATTTACCTGGAGCGTTATGAAGCAAATTTTGTCACCGTGCCAGATTAGGACATATTAGGATAGATGGTTGGGTTGATGGTCAAACAGGACGTTTCAAGGAGAATCTTAAAGGAGGAAGGAGAGTTAAGGAGGGGGTGAAGGTCAAGAAGGGAATATGAGAGCAAGAGAAGATTTAGCAGCTGAAGGTGCAACCCTCAATTAAAATTGGGGATCCTCAAAAGGCTAGAATTAGAGGAGCACAGATATCCTGGTGGCTTATGGAACTGAAGGTGGTTACAAAGAAAGAGACAGGTGAAGTGATTAAGAATTTTAAAATTGAGTTCCTGCTTAACCAGGAACCAGTGTAGGTCAGCAAGCACAGTGGTGATGCGTGAATGAAACTTGGTGCTAGTAAGGACATGCACACCAGAACTTTGGATGATCTCAAGTTCACAGAGGGTAGAATGTGAGAGGCCAGTCAGGGGGAAGTCAAGTCCAGAGTAACAAAGACATGGATGAGAATTTCAGCAGCAGAAGGGTTGAGTCAGGGCTGGAGTGTGGCGATCATGGAGGTGGAAATAGGCAGTCTTAGTAATGATGTGAATATGCGGTTGGAAGCTCACCTCAGGGTCAAATATGACAACATGGTTGAAAAAGGTCTGGCTCTGGCTTAGCCTCAGACAACTGATAGGGAGAGGGATGGTTTCGGTGGCTGGGGAACACAGACTGCAGCAAGGACTAGGGACAATGACTTTGGTCTCCCAATATTTAATTGGAGGAAATTAAAACATATTCTCGTATATTAAGTGCATTTCAGTTATTAAATGTGTCCCAGCTTTTTTCATAAGTATATTCTATTTATAAAACAAATGTGTCACGTCTGTTTGTTAAAGGTGATTCAATTATCAATGGGTTCCAGTTGTAAGCCAGATACAAGCTAGCTGGATATTTAGTGCATTCCAGTTCAATTTATTCTATGTTCAATGCATGTTAAACATAGATCAGTTTATAATTAAATAGGTTCCAGTTGTATTTCATTACGTTCCTTCAAACTGAAATTTCAAAAATCAAATATTATTCAATATGTTCATAAGAAACCAATCATTATTGCTGAAAAGCGAGACGGGTAAAAGCTTTTTGTTTTGAACTCACCAGGACACTTTGCAAGCCCCAAAGACTGGCAAACCTTATAACCCAAACAGCTTGTCTCAGACACTGTTTACAACGGGCAAGGTACAGACAGTACCCAACCAGTTTACAAAACTCAAAACACAGTATCCAACATTAGATGTGCTTCCGCAATTGGACAACATTTGCTAAATAATCCTCAGTGTGCTAAGAATTAAGTTGACACCCAATTTAAGATCGTCAGTTGAGCTCATAGTGTGGCACATTTGCGTGTACTGGAAGCTACATACATTAATACACAGGGCCCTGTTCTTTGCAGACAGAATGAACATGTACACACATTGCCCCTGTTTCAGCTAAACAACATAAGTAACAGCAATTCGCAGACTCATTCCTCAGGGAAATGCCTTTCCCAATCAGGGTCAAGCTGCCTGGTTTAAATTTCAAATAATGCTTGGCAGTTAACTGTCAGTCATCATCAGTGGTGCATTCTCCATGGCAATGCCTCTACCAGAGTTCAATTGCCAACTAATTAGCACTGTCTTCACATACAGTATACATTGTTTTCCCCTTATATTAGTATTCTCACGATGTGTCCTGATGAGTGCAAGACAAAAAGCTTCAACATCTCTTTCTTCAGCAATACTCAAGTCCTGTACTACCAAACAGCTATTTGTAGAGCAATTATTCTACCTCTACATCCTCCTAAACTCTGCTGCAGAATCACCTCCATTACATCTATAACTTTTTGTTCTTTTCTTCCCATTCTGCTCTTGTAACTATTTCAGCTGAAATTTAAAGTTGTAGCCATTTAAGTTTAAAGCAACTGAAACCATTTAAGTATAAAAACAAAAAACTGCGGATGCTGGAAATCCAAAACAAAAACAGAATTACCTGGAAAAACTCAGCAGGTCTGGCAGCATCGGCAGAGAAAAAAGAGTTGACGTTTCGAGTCCTCATGACCCTTCAACAGAACTAATTTTTCTTTACAAGGAGAGGGGTGAAATATAAGCTGGTTTAAGGTGGGGGGGGGGCGGTGTTTTTGTAGGGACAAGCAAGCAGTGATAGGAGCAGATCATCAAAAGATGTCACAGACAAAAGAACACAGAGGTGTTGAAGTTGGTGATATTATCTAAACGAATATGCTAATTAAGAATGGATGGTAGGGCACTCAAGGTATAGCTCTAGTGTGGGTGGAGGGGCATAAAAGATTTAAAAATAATGGAAATAGGTGGGAAAAGAAAAATCTATATAAATTATTAGAAAAAAACAAAAGGAAGGGGGAAGAAACAGAAAGGGGATGGGGACGGAGGAGGGAGCTCAAGACCTAAAGTTGTTGAATTTAATATTCAGTCCGGAAGGCTGTAAAGTGCCTAATCGGAAGATGAGGTGTTGTTCCTCCAGTTTGTGTTGGGCTTCACTGGAACAATGCAGCATTTAAGTGTTCATTCACAGTAAAAGTTAAAATAACTTCTAGTAGAACTGCCAAATTGCTATTCCAGTAATTATAACTGTTTTGAATATTTCAAATGGCTATTTCATTATATCCTATTCAGCACTTTTAATTCCTCAGGCTTCCTGAGTATTTCAAGTATTTCATTTGATGTTTATTATACATTTCTCAGAACTCAAAGTTAAATGATATTCTTTTACAAAATGTTTTTAAATATTTTTACACAAATGTTTTTTTGGAATATTTATCATACAGTTGAGTTTTTCCAGATGTCAATTCCAGTATTTTATCTTCATCATCTCATCTATCACCTATTTCTCCACAGAACACAATGAGAAACAGAATAGCAAGGCTCATGTAGAGTAATCCTAACTGATGCCTAACAAATATAAATCTAAGCTTAGCAATGCTTAAAGTTCTCTTTTGCAAATAAGCTGTGTACATTTCACAGTGTCCACGATGTAGGATACAAATGATATCCACTCAAATGACAACACTGAACAACAATGCAGGTACAATCCTACCAATGTAACAATCATATCTAGTGTTAAAAATTAACCTAAAGTCACATATTTTGATATTGTTGCCTTTATGCTGATTATTACATGAACATGGCACAAGACTTTGACACATACCTTCCCAATACAATCTAGGCAAGCAACAATGCTGACTGTTATCAAAATAAGTCTTTGAAATGAGGCCTCAATTGGCTTTTGAGACTGTTAGCTGCTGTACCTCCCATGATCCCATGAAGTCGGTATTGGCAGCAATGCATTTATGCCTATTGGAAGCTAAAACATACCTGTCTTCATGAGCAAATAGAGACCTGTGACAGTCACCAAATTCCAATCCCCAAATCTTGACATTCCTATCAGCTGACCCAGTTGCTATCAGATTGCTGTCCTACAAAGAACAGTGATTTGAAAACAGTAGAAAAGATTATAGAAAGAAGAATCAAGAAATAAAAATAATATTCAATTTGGTAAAGAAGTTGCTCGGCAATCTTTTCAAATCATTAAGCTAAACCGAGTTCCCATCCCATCAAAACACAGAAATACATAGTACTGGGTCCATTACATCTGTCCCAAGAATGTCAACCCATTTCTATGTAAACGTTAACAGACAAGGTGAACCACGTTCAAGATGTCAATCTTGCTTTCTAGCCTTTTTTTTGTTTTACGATTTTCAATGGTAGAAGCTCATTTTCAAACAGCATGAGATTTAAATTCCCAGCATTGAGGCGCTGTCCCATTGATCATACACAATATTCCTCCCAACACAGAAAATTCCATTGTAACTCTTTCGAGTACAAACACGTTTCCATCTGTTCCTATTCAGATGAAGTTACATTGTTTCATAGTTTGCCATGGTGAGATTTGAACTCTTGATACTCTTTTGAGTAAACCTGTTTCCATCTGTTTCAGATGAAGTTACATTGTTTCATAGTTTGCCATTGTGAGATTTGAACTCTTGATCTTAGGGTTACAAACCCAGTACCATAACCACTTGGCTATTTAGGCCAAGCCCATGAAGTTACATTGTTTCATAGTTTGCCATTGTGAGATTTGAACTCATGATCTTGGGGTTACAAACCCAGTACCATAACCACTTGGCTATTTAGGCCAAGCTCAAAAGTAACTCTTTCGAGTACAAGCCCGTTTCCATCTGTTTCAGATGAAGTTACATTGTTTCATAGTTTACCACTGTGAGATTTGAACTCTTGATCTTGGGGTTACAAGCCCAGTACCATAACCACTTGGCTATCATACCAGAACTGAAAATTCCATTGTAGAAGACTGGCATTGTGGAAAACTAAATAGGAGACAGCTGAAGTAGAACAAAACACACAGCTGCTCTCACAGGTGTGCAAATGCAATGCATAGAAAGCCCTTCCCCCAGATACAAATTCCTCAAAAGAAAATTACTTGTCTAAGAAAGGAATCATGAGCAGGCAGATCAATTAGGTTTTTAGAATTATAATTCCTTAATATTAGTATAATTTCAGTACTTTTTATGTTCACAGAAGAAATTTTGCTTGAAGAGAAAGCAGGATGATAAATTGGGCTGCAGCATTGCAGTTGTATCTTTGTCCTGCACTCCCTTCAAGATCAATTCCTGCTGGTAGCACCAAGTAACCAAATTTACCCCAATATCTCCAATAGATGTGATAAATAAATGGAGATGTGACATTCACGCAATGGCACCCACATTTACTTTGCTTTGATTTCATGAAAAATTCAATTTCTTCATATTTCTGGAGTTACAAAAAACCATATTCCAAAGTGCAATAAGATAAATAACGCCTAAATTATCCCCAATCTTTGGAAATAATTTACCATCCCTTTAGTCTGCAATGTATACTAATATTGAACAGATCGCGTAATGATGCACAAACTTACATAAGAGATATCCATACAGAGCACGGGTAGCTTGTGCCCATAAAGAGACAGGAAAAACTGCAGAGATAAAACAAAAAGAATAAATGTTAGAACTGCCCATCTTTTTAGAACACAATATTTGCTTTCATTTTTCACCACCAGTCTGAAAGACCAATCACTTAAAAAAAATAGCTTACATAAGTTTAAAATACCCTGCACCAGGCAACTTTATTTCCAAAGCTGCCTGATTTCTGCAGCATTTCTGACCAACATCTATAGCATCACAATAAATCCAATCATTTTTCTTCAACTACAGAATCGACACATTCATTTATCTTCCCATATTGTGCTATGACTTACAATGTGATCTGCATCGTCTATTTTCACAATAATATTTTGAGCAATCCATTGGATGGAATACTGGGCTGCTTCCCAGAGGGTTTAAAGACATTAGATAATCCCAAATTTTCCGTTGATGCAGGGAATTATTTAGGGTGCATTTACACTACAAGTTTAGTTCCAATGCATGGGTTTTTTGGCTCTGCATGGTCATTACATTTCTGGGTCAGGTGTCAAAGCCCAAACTGACTCTGAATTGAATGACGCTACCTTCTCTAGAGTCTCAGCTTGCTTTGTTCCAGTGACTGGCTGAGCTCTGAATCTGTAGGTCATATGACATTAGGTGACAGGTTTTCCTTCCTGACAGGTATTAGTGAATCAGTTAGACTTTTTGACAATCAGAAGCTTCCATGTTTATTTTTCTTATGCTGGTTTACAAATAAACAGGTTTACTAAATTTGATTCACATTTTGCCATGGTAGGATTTGAACTTCCAAGTTGTTAAACTAGTATAATAACTAATGCTGTCCATACCCATTTATCTTTGTGTAATAATACAAAGTAAAGAACAGGCCGTGCTATCACAGATCAGTGAACTACCTTATCTTTCTTTGGGGGACACAGTTGCAAGGCACATTCAATAGCAACTCTCAAAAATGAATTGGATAAATGCTTAAGGAAAATATTTTCCAGGCTATGGGAAGTGGGACTAATTGGATAGTTGTGCCACAATAGGTTAAATGATACCTTCTGTCTCATGTATCATATTATGGAGGGTTGCACAGGGGGTGACAAATATTTGCTTATAAGTACATTTTGATTACTTACTGCCCCCCAGCATAGCTGTCTGATCTTAAACATCTGCCTGTTTTAGAGAACCAGGTTACAACTTTTGATTAGCAAACAAGGACTTGCTTTCCAAATGCATTTCGCAAGGTTTCATGAGTCCTTATAGTAACGCTTTACCTTCAGCGTGTCTGTGTAGAATACTTTAACAGTACAATCGAGTAGCGATACTGCGAGCAACCTCTGATTAGGGCTGTAACACACAGACAGGATGTCCTCATCCAGCTGCAGAGTGCGAATATGATTCAAAGTCAGTCTACAATTAAGGAATAACAGAACACAGGTAAAGACCAGCCACCCAGAAGTAGCTACATTATATACATATCAATTATCATAATGAGAAAACACTGGGAAAACTTGGGCTATTCAGCCTCAAAAGGAGACAGTTGTGAAAGAACTATTTGTCATATTAAATGGGATAGAGGTGGTAGATTTGGAACATAACTTCAAAGTAAACTATCACAGCAGGACAAGGAAGCACAGATTCAAATTGTCAAAAGGAAAATGTAGGAATGGTGTCAGGGTTCTTCACAGGCTGAGATCAACATGTAAAATAAACTAGGATAGATGGGGTAGTGGAGTTGAAAGATCAGGAATCATTTAAGAAACAGTTTGCTATGTGGGTAGATTGTTATCTCTTAGGTTTATATTTTTGGCTTCTGTTTTCCTTTTCTCCCTTTTCCCTCATTTGGTCCTGCTACTTTTTAAATAGCTCCCTTCTCAAGTTCTTTGCTCCTCCCAATTCCTACCCTAACTTATCACTAGTTCTTCCGATACGTGTGTTCTCCTGCTGCTGCCCCAGACTTGAACCACCACCATCCGCTCCACTTAAACAAACATCTACCTCTGTGCTTCTCTTGGTATTTTCTGACTTGTTCACTATGTGTTTGAGAGGAGTCCAAATTCACTGCTGTCTAATTATCTCTAGAGCTCTCCCTCTATAAAAACTATCCTATCCATATTCATGACAACTCTCGATTTCATTATCTCCTGTGGACTTAATCATCAACAGGGCCATTTCTGGCCACTTATCTGGATTCCTTAGCATCCAAGGCTCTGAAGAAGTTATATGGACTCAAAACATTAACTCTGTTTCTCTCTCCACAGATGCTGCCAGACCTGCTGAGTTTTTCCAGCATTTTCTGTTTTTATTTCGGATTTTCAGCATCCGCAGTATTTTGCTTTTATTTTCCTTTTGCATCCATGTCTGCCTGGTCCCTTCCAATCCCAGTTACTGCATTATGATAAAAGCTCTATCTCAAGTCACTTACAACCACATTCTTTAACCTTTAGCTTTGTCCAGCCATTTGCTGTAATACCTACGTAATGGTAACTTATTCAGTCAATCGCTCAACTTTATCTTTCATGCCCACATCCCCAGTAAAATTTTCACTCTCCCCCATTCTGGATGTTTTCCATTGGTACAGCCCCCATATTTGCTTCCTTGAGTCACAAGCTTGAAGGCATCTGGTGTAAAATTGGCAAAGCACTGCATCAGCAGATCTGGTTCCACTACATCAAGTTCCAATTGACTTCACCCAGAGTTGATTTTCTGACACCATAGCCCTGCCATCTCCTCTTCCACTTCTATTAGTCCATTCATGTTTTTGTTGTCTCCAGATTTAATTACCCCAATGCTTTGTTGGCCAGCCTCTCATCCATCACTTACAGCTCATGCAAAACTCTACAGCCTATATCACACTAACTCCGGCTTACACATAATCCCTGTCCTCTCTGAAGTACATTAACTCCTAGTCTCTCTATTCCTTAAATTTACAAGTTTCAACCTTATGTTTAAATTCTTTCATGGCCTAAGCCTTCTTTACCACTGCAACCTCCTCCAACTCCATAAATTCTTACCCCCAAACTCCCATTCCTGCTTGCTCCAAACTCTTGTATTCTACCATTTTACTTTTCCTCAACACTGGAGGTTGTGCTTCCAAATTCTCTCCCAAAATCCCTCCTCCTCTCCCCCTTCTTCCTTAAAAACCAGTTCTTTGGTCAAACTTTTGGTTATCCCTCCTAACGAGTCTTTCTTTGGCTCAGCTCATTTTTCCATATATTTCTGTGAAGTGCCATGGGACTTTTTTCAATGTTAAAAGTTCTGTATAAATGCAAGTTTTTGTTAAGTAAGATAATTAAATGCTAACAGAATATTTGCAGCATATAGTCGAGCTGATCCTATCTTCGCCCAATATTTACATGCACACTTGCATGCATCACACATTTTTGGTCAAAAATAAACTAAACAATAATGATTTTTTTTTTATTCATTCATGGGATGTGAGTGTTGCCAGCTGGGCCAGCATTTATTGCCCATCCCTAAATGCCCTCAAGAAGGTGGCAGTGAGCTTTCTTCTTGAACCGCTGCAGTCCATGTGGTGTAGGTACACTCAAATGCTGTAGGAAGGGTTTCCAGAATTTTGACCCATGATGCTTTGAGTTAGTCTAGTATTGCCACACTAGTGATTACAAGTGGAAACCTTAGCTGATTTTCTTCTTAAACCAGGATCATCGAGATCAGTAATTCAGCACAAACTGATGGTCAGATCAAAGTCAAACCAAATCATCCTTCCTGGACTATATAGTTTGGTATTCCAGGAATAAATGTGCTTATGTGCTTAGCTATCATGGGAGCCCAATAAGCTTTAACAATTGTTCCTTAATTAAAATAGCTTGATTTATTTTTCTCCTCATTGCCCACCTGGTCTGTGTAGAACTTTCATCCTTCACCAATTCAAATTCCCAAAATTTCACCATCTTGTCAGCACTTCCAGTAACAAAACCACGCTAGAACAAAGAACAATGAATAAAATTTTTATAAGCCCATAAATTACTTGTTAATGGATTAAGTTGTTCAATGGATAACACTGTATCATCACCTTGGATTTCAATTCCAATTTAACCCAGAGATGATGACTGTTTCCTTTTTTGATTAACACATTTTGCATTTACATGGAGGGCAGGGGGTGGTGGTGGTGAAAAAAGATGAGATGCAACATCTAACTCACGTAATTTATTTTATTTGCACTTCTGGGCAACAATTTATTAAAAATCAATTGTGAAGGCACTGCAGTATTTTTGGGTATCTGTTTGAAATTGAAAAAAGTTAAACATATGAAAAAGGCAAGGGAACGGAACTATTTAAAAATTTATTCCTTTGTGGAATATAGGCATTGCTGGCAAAGCCAGCCTATCCCAAATTGATCCCAGGAAAAAGGTGACTTGCCTCATTTTTAACCCACTGTGGTCCATATGCTGAAAGCTGTTACTGCAATTTGCATAGCGCTGCATGTTGAAATGTACCTGTGGTGTGCAGACCCTTAAAATTATCTCACACTGATGTAAGTGGTTTACTCAGGTAGCAGCTAACTTTAGTGCTCCTTGCTCACCCATATATCATCACCTTCAATGTAAGGTTTAAATAACTTCTGCATTTATATATCAAGATCCAATTTCTATATATATTCTTAACTGCTGACAAAAGAGTGGCCTCATTTTCAACAGGCTAGTTTTTAAATAGCACATTTATTAGATTCCGCATGTGTGGGTTAGTAATTACAGCTTGCTTGATATGGATTACAAGGAAATTTGAGCAAGGGCAATGCAAGGGTAATTTTCAGAACTCGTCTAAAAATAAACTATACAACTGAAATCTTGCAGAAAGCATTACCTGGTCTGGTGCCAGTGATATGGACCACACTGCTCCGTCATGGGCATCAAAAGTCCCCAACAAATTCCCAGAAGCTAAATCAAAGAGCTGTAGCTTTCCAGACTACAGAGAAAAAGCAGGGACAGTAAATGCAAAGACAGTTTAGATATATCTAATTCAGCTGTCTGTTAATATTCAAGAGAAGCAACCCACATGGACTAATGTCTTTTATTCGCTGCCTTTTATTTTCTATCATGAAGAAACATCTGCTGATGATTAAGAGTGTTAAGAGTTGTAATTTTTTTAAAACACTAAATTTCTATTTTTCTTTCACTGATCAATTCAGTTACAATCAATTGATCAGGTCCACACACGAATTCCCTAGTTTAACGACAATTGCAGTATGATTTGGGACAATGGCTCCTAGAGGATTCAATGGAGGCATTTACACAAACTCAATCTAAATTCAATCTGGAACCAATTGAAGTGATGTTCTCTTCACAAGCAGAAATGTCTCAAATTCAATGGCTGATCCATCAGGGAAGGACAAAATTTCACTTTAATATGATCTTTTCCTCCTCAGAGAACAACCAATGACAGCAAAATAACAACATTTCTAAGTGACAGCTACTAGTTTTATGCAGGCTTTCAATACACTTACTTACAGTTGCATCTGACTGAAATGCCCAAAAAATTAGATAAAAAGTGTGTCCCCTCGCCTTAATTTTATTCAAAGACAAGAACCAACAGAAAATGATCAAATGATTCATTTTCAAAAAGGTGAGAAAGTTGGAACTATCAAGACAAGTGATTACATGAACTGCCATTTATACTCACTATACGTATATATTTTCCTTCTACTTCTACAGGGTATTTTAAATACATGTTGGTTCTACATAGCAAATATTAATGCCATTCTCATGTGGGTAGTTAAAGGGCATCCTAATTGGATCTCATTTGGTGGCTGATTGGTAAATGCACTTGTAACGGAGCTAAGACCTCACACTATATTTTTATATATACTATACTTCCTAAAATATTAAAAAACTGGACAAAGACTTTATAAAGGCTGAAGCTATGTGTGCCTGTAACCCTGAACAAAAGGAATTTTCTGGCAGTATCAGAGAAGCTATCACCTCAATATCTCTGAAGAGATGCTAACAACCCTGTGGGCTGCAGAGACTAAATTCAAAAGGGAATGATACAAAAGCGATCTACATTTCATAAACCAGGCCTGGCCACTGGAATCTCCTAATCTGCTAGGACAAAGGACCCTGCAAACTCCTTTCAAATTCTTAATGGTTGGAACATTGACAATCTCAGGAACACAGATAAAGGAATATACACCCATTGTCAAAGCCAAAATGGAAAGGTGGGAGTCATGTGACATGACCCCCTAGCTGGAGAACCAGTCATACCATCTCGCTGGATTTCAAGGCAGTTTGCCATTTTTTCATCTACAAAGCAGCAGCTCAGAAAAAGGGCTCTGTCAAGGTCTGAATGCCTGGCCCCCATCTACATTATTTCTGCTGGGTCTTCTGAAATTCTATACCATTGCCTACAAGACTAAGTCACCTCTGCGTGTCTATCTTATCGTGGAAGTTAACTCTACTGGAAAGGGGGATTATCCAACATCTGTTCACCCTGCTGAACTCTGTGAAGGAATTCAGCACTGGACCTTCAACTCTGGACTATGGGCTTACATAAAACAATAATTCTTTGCCATGATTCTTTGCCCTGGAAGTATTTCTTTCTCTATCCCTCTTTTATTGTATGAATGCACAGGGGGCTACACAGTGACATGCCACCCCTCCCTGCCTGTGTTTTGAGTGAGTGCGAATAAACTAAACCCCTGAGTTTATCCTATCTTGAGTTTGCTGTGGGGTTATTAACAGAAATTGGATTACACCAAAACTGAGGGGTTGAGTAATACACCTCCGCTTATAAAGGGGGAAATCAAAATCAAAACACTTTTCTGTTTACGGATGGATGGTGAGAAGAGAAATCATGGCTGTTTAAATTAAATCCCCTTCTGCCCACAACAGACTGCTTAGTGTTTCAAAACCATACAAATCCAGGTCATGATGCTCTTGTATTTATACCCCAGCATGAGTTGATACCTTCAGAAGGTGAGATTTTTCTAAAAAAAAGTCTTCTCATAGCCAAGGTTGTTTGTCTCCAATATATTCCAATACACCACAATAGGTGAAGTATTGCTGCATAATGTATGAACTACCTTAGAGCCTGCTCAAATTAACTAACTTTAAATTGAAAATGTTGTCACAACAGCTTCTCTAGAGCTTTGCAAAGAGATGCCTTAGTTCCTTACCTTAGTTCCCAAGATAATTTGTCTATCCCCAGGAACAAAGAGAGAGCAGAGTGAGTATTCACAAGCCATGGTCCTGATACACTGCAGAGTAGATCTGAGGATTAGCAAAGCACAACTCTCAGGGTCTACTTGGTAAACGGTGCACATATTTTAAGTGTATGGAACAAAGTATGCACTTGAAAACGGTCTTAGAACAGACAGTGTATTTCAATGGCTTATCGATGTTTTAAATCAAAAAGGTCATCTGGACAAGTACAAAGGAACCACTGGAATTGAATCCACATTGTGTAAATGTAAGTATAATGCTAATGAGTCCACATATGTACATGTCAAATATAAGCTGTCACATTTTTAAATGAAAATCCTAAAATTGCCATTGCACAGTTGTTCATGGCAACAGTACGATGCATCCTGATTGACTGCGCACAAGATGTTTTCATTAATCGAGTACCATGCTACTCAACCACATGCTAAACTGCAGGAATGAAAAAAGTAGCATCCCCATGCATTAGTGATAATTAATGTTACATATTTGATGCACTGTTTAGTAATGCATTATCCTCTCACTTATGCTAGTTGTGATGAATATCAAGTTCATGATTCATGTTAATTTTTAGAGGTGATGTTTAGTTCAGGGAAGATTATTGTTGTGAAGGTAAGTTAACTAAAATGCTGGGCTTTAGAGATTGCCTGAACACTTAAAAGAAAATGGCAGTTCAGAAGGTTACCCATGTTTGTGTAATAGAGCCAGAATAAAAGAGGTGGAACCATAAAACTGCAGCTGGGGCTTACTCAGCTGGAGACATGATGTCTACACTGCTTATGAAGAAGTGTAGCCCAGACAGATGTTTGTTTTGGGAGCTAGAGATAAATTAAGAAAGGAAAGTACAGAACATGAACAGGCCCTTTGGCCCTCCAAGCCTGAGCCGATCATATTGCCTGTCAAACTAAAACATTTTGCACTTCCGGCAGCATTAGGTGAACCCTGAAAGGCTATATTGTCATGGAGATGGGTAGAGTTTAGGAAGGTTCCCTGGTTTCAATTTATCTGTGTGTTTGCTGAGAGAGGGGTTTGGTTGCAGTGTGTACCTCGTGTGATTTACAGCCCTCAAAGAATCCCTGAGAGCTGTTAGCAAACTCCAGGCAGTTAGGGCTCACAGAAGTTCTGGGGAGCTGAAAAGGTGGCGGGAGCTCACTGGTTCTGTGCCAGGTGGTTAGGGTTCAGAGAAGTCTGGGTGCCATATATAGCTATGTGCTGTTGGGAGACTGGAGTTCAGGCAGTGCCAGCTGAGTAAAGCTAGTGTCTGTGAAAGAGTTGGAAATGTGCCAGTAATTAGAGGCAAGAGTGCTGCTTTGTGAATCCCGTAGAACACAATCTCAGGGGAAGATTGAACCATCAGGAGGTAAGTGGAAGGTGAGGTAGACCAAGTTGGAGCCACTTTTGAAGAAATTTAGATGTTAGATCTTCAAAAGTGAAGAGCTGAAATCTCTCCTGAGGGAGACAGAGTTTCAATGAGATTGAGAGACTCACAGTGGTGACTCACACCTGGGTGGGTTGCTCAGAAATCTGTGGGATCTGTCTGGGTCATATCTGTCATTTAATGTGCAGTGTGGTGTATTCGACCAAAGTTTGTCTGTAAATTCATATTTACCTCATACTCAAATGTTTAGAATCAACATAAGATAGATATTGTAAATTGTTTTACTTTTCTGACTTGGTATAAAAAAGTTTATTTTGTTTGTTTAAAACCATGGAATCTTGTGGCTTTATTCCTTTAGTGGCTAACTGACATTTCAAACTTTGTCTACTTTAAACAAAAACATTACTGATCCCTAATCGGATCACAACATAGTTGATCTCCCATGGCATTGCTCATGTGAAGACACTGTCAAAGGGCTGGTTTTAATCAGGAACAGCTTTTGAGCAGGTAGAGCAAGTGCAAAACGTGGAAGTTTCAGGTCCTGAATATTTTACCTGCTGGGTCTAATTTAATTGCCACTGGTTAATTTCCCATCTGGAAAGGTGGTGGGAGGAATTGTAGGGGAAGGACACAAAGTAGTTGCTGACTGGCGTCGATCAAGCAGCTGGTTTCTAAGCAAATAATGAGGGGGGATTTCAGGAGGGAAGAAGGCAATGCCTAACAGGGGAGCTTACAACTTTCCTTGTGGGGCCCAGAGAAGCACTCCTGCTCATCTGAGACACACAAAGGGCATTGTTTGACTTACCTGAAGGTTTTCTTCGTCATTCTCATCAGCTGCCAACTTGCTTTTGCCTGATAGAAAAGCCATGGCACCTTTCCTGCTCAGGCTCTGGTTAGAATGCCGCTAAAGTCCTTTTAACATAATAGGAGCCAAATTTGCATGGATATGGACAGTCCATTAACCTTGCCTGCCATTTGCTTCACACTGCCCAAAGTCAAACAATAAGCAAAATGATGGCAGACAAAGTAATACAAGAGTGAAGCAGCCCAGCGGCCAAAATATTATAAGTACTATTAATATTTAAAAATATAAGATGAGATTGAGTCTTAAAACTTTCAGAGAAATAGTCATTTTAAGTACACTCTTTAAGACAAATCATACTACTTTGTCCTTATATAAGACATTGGTCTGGTCTTAGAATACTGTGTCCAATTTTTGTGACCTTCCAAGGTGAGTGATATTAAGACTTTTAAAAGGGTGCAGAGGAGGGTCAAAAATTCAAATAAATAGGTTAGGGAAGTTAAAAGGTCACAATCTTAAATTATACAAAGCCAAATCTAGGATAGATGTCAGGAGGTGGTTATTTGCCCAGGAATATTGGGCCTGTGGAGCAGACTGCAAGCTCATGCAGTGAACACTGATTCTCTGAATTCCCTCAAGTGAGAGCTGCACCCATTTCCGGCTAGGGTGGAGATGAACTCATACAAAAGTCAGGCACTATACAGAATTAATCACAGCCAGAGTGATCTCCTGGACCAGTGTTGATCACCTACAGGGGTCATAGAGTAATTTCCCAGTTTTTCCCCCTAAACTGGCTTGAGTTTTTAACCTCTCCCAGCAGATTACATGGCATGCAGGTTGCCACAGTTGTGTGGGTCAGGTTGGATGGTTCATCCTTCACAGCAACCCGTAGTGAGGAATGGAAGGACTATCTGAATCCTGCTGAAGGTGTAAAATTTAAAACTATTGGAGATTAAATGAATAGTCTGAAAATTCAGAACAGGTCAAATCTTAAACTTAGAAGCTGAAAATTAAGAAACCAAAAAAAAAATCCACTGTTTGAAAACAATGGAGATGGCCAATTTGCCAGACATGGCCATGATTGCATCCGCTCCTCTTTGTTTACATAGATAAAATCTATATTAAATGTGGATATATGAATTTAAAATAGGCAGAACACATGCACGCACACATGCACATGCACACATATTCAAACCTGTTCCATATTTTGACTGTCTCAGACGAAGCAGAGAGAACTGCAATATTGTCAGAACTGAAGGCGAGGGTTCTTGCATCTGTCCTGTGACCTGCAATGGTTATTCTGGCCATCTTTGTGCACTCTGGCATTTGCACTGTTAGATTCAGACTGTAAGCCTCAACACTGTTGTTCTGCAGCAGCATCACAACCTTTAGCTCCCCATTTGGCAATAAAAGAAAGTTGAATGATCTGGAAAAAAATTGAATCAGGATCAAAAGGCCAAAGTTGCAATGTTATAATGTAAGACCAAAAATAGTAAACTTGAATTAATTCTTGTTAGTCCAGTGATATGTGCAAATTCAATATTAAAGGCATCCTCTAAAGATGGAAGCAATAAAGATTGTTCAGCAAAACAATAAACCAAAACTCAATTTCATTCCTAGTTTCAATACATTTGAGCTATACCAATGCTAGCTAAGGGAACTTAAGCACTTCCATTTATATAATGGTAATGGAGCTCACATGGTTGTACATATTGCTTTGGAATTAGGTACATATGCTTTTTTATGCAAATGTAAAGTCATTATTAAACTAACGGATAAATCTAAAGGTATATTGTACAACAGGAATAAAATGCAATCCATCAGACTATCTTTTGCTGACAGAATAATGCATAAAACATGACACAGGTGTACACACATTCAAAGTCCAATATACTTTGTGATGTTTCAAAGTTCCAAGCTTTTACTTTCAATAAAAGCTCCAATTCATTTTAATTTTCTCTAGAGATCAGGGCCATTTTTAAAAGTGTTTCAAAGGAACGTTCCAATTTTTCAACAAGTTGCCAAATTTTGTCTAAAATAATAATTTATCTGAAATTTTACTTAATTTTTGAAAATGCAATCCAATCCCTGTGAATGACAGCTTTCTTAGCACTGGCTAAAGTTCTGTTTAGTGTGTTTAAGAAATTATACCACAGATAATTCTTTCTTTCTGGTTGGCCACACAACTGGGTCTCACCTGATTTTTCCTGAGGCTTTGATATTTGTGACTTTCTGAATCTCATCCTTTAGCGTTCGTTCCACTGCAGGCTCCAAGTCAATGTCAGATTCCCCTGTCTCAGCCTTTCGCCTGTTAAATAATCCACAACAAAATATTCAATTTAAGTAAATGCAGCAAAATAAAATTAATTAATTCCATTTGTAAAGCATCCCTATTTACTCTGGTCAGATGCCTTTATTTTCCAGATCATAATTGCAACTCAGAATCAAAGTTCAAATTCCTTCTATCCTTCCATTACTCTAACGATTTCCATAGATTCCCGTTAACACCTTCATTTACCTGGATATCAGTGTATAGCCCACTTTTCATTATACAAGCAAACAGAGAGTTAGACATATACTGAAGCACATAGTTCTATGAGCCATGGTGCCCCACTATGGAGCAATGGTACATAATTTCACACCTTCACCATCACTTCTCCAAACAGTTACACGTTGATTCAAGACTGGTGATGATGAAGAAAGTACCAGGAACCACTGGAAAGGAAACAATGATTTGCAGGTAAGGCTAACAATGCTGAACAGATGGAGATAACAAAATGCTAAAAGTATGCCATTAAGGTTGAGACTGATCTGCACAGAAATAGATGCAGTTCCCTACTTTTCCCAGTAAACGTCTGTAGTTTATCCAAACACTGTTCTCCATTACTAGATTTAGAAAGCTAGACTGTTGTAATTAATCAGTATATCACTGTTATGGCCACAGCAGATGTTAATTGCTATGCAAACCAAGATCCAGAGGGAAGCTTGTCTTATAGGCCAAATTCTTTTTTTTTGTATTCTGAAAACAAGAAGAAAACTTACTGATTCCAGCAGCAAGGGGTCCAGTAACACTTTTGGGATTTTAAAAATTAAAAGTAAAAGTTTTATTAAGAATAAAAGAAAACTTAAGCACATAAAATTACAGTTACACAGTTAAAATTAGTCTTAAACTCATTCCCCAAAACTACTTGGTCAGACCCAGAAGTAAATACCTTCCAGGCAATACTCCCTTATAGATGTTTAACCATGAAAATCCAGTAATATTACCCAAGGCAAGCTGCTGTAGCTTGATCCCTTAAACTCTCTCGCACCTCTTATACTCTTCTGCTATGGAAATCCAAAACTTCAGAACATGACTGCTTTTTGCAACCCAAAACTTTTCTGGTTTGACTGGATGGCTGATTCAAACTGCATCTTCTCCCAGTCTAGAGCTGTTTCCAGGAGATCTCCCTCACACAGCTAATAGCTACATCTAACAGCCAACAGGTACCAACGCCAGCTACCCACAGTAACTCGAAAATACATTTTCCCCCTTTCATCTCAGGTTCTATCTCACACCTCTTTGAAACTCAAATCCTTTCAAACATAAAATCTTTCATGTTTCTATTTTGTCTCTGCCTTTGGGTCAATAAAATGTAATGTACCCTCTTCTGTTTACTAATGGAGCTCCTGAAAGATGCTAAAGTTTCTTCTCACCTCTGACTTCCCTTTGATATTCAAACTCTCAACTTATCTAAAAATGCAAATGTTAGATCCAACCTATTCACTTGTACCTCAAACCTAACGCCCCTGTCCTTTCATGTTTTAAACCCCCCCAGACAATCTGTCTTCCAGTAACATTTCCCTGGCTTAACTAAATCACTTACACACACACATGCGTACGCACAGACGCACACGAACAGACGCATGCCTTCCTCCACAGAACACTGCAATATTCTCCAAAAATACTTTTAAAAATAACATCCATTCTCACAATCATGGAAGTTACATTTAACCAAGAAGTTACATGGAAGTTACATTTCCAATTCCTTAACTTTGCCAGACTCTGTACCTGTCTCAAACAAAAACAGAATTACCTGGAAAAACTCAGCAGGTCTGGCAGCATCGGCGGAGAAGAAAAGAGTTGACGTTTCGAGTCCTCATGACCCTTCGACAGAACTTGAGTTCGAGTCCAGGAAAGAGCTGAAATATAAGCTGGTTTAAGGTGTGTGTGTGGGGGGCGGAGAGATAGAGAGACAGAGAGGTGGAGGGGGTTGGTGTGGTTGTAGGGACAAACAAGCAGTGATAGAAGCAGATCATCAAAAGATGTCAACCACAATAGTACAATAGAACACATAGGTGTTAAAGTTAAAGTTGGTGATATTATCTAAACGAATGTGCTAATTAAGAATGGATGGTAGGGCACTCAAGGTATAGCTCTAGTGGGTTTTTTTTTATTTTTTTTTTTATTTTTTTTTTATTTTTTTTTTATTTTTTTTTATATAATGGAAATAGGTGGGAAAAGGAAAATCTTTATAATTTATTGGGAAAAAAAAGAGGAAGGGGGAAACAGAAAGGGGAAAAAAAAAAACCCACTAGAGCTATACCTTGAGTGCCCTACCATCCATTCTTAATTAGCACATTCGTTTAGATAATATCACCAACTTTAACTTTAACACCTATGTGTTCTATTGTACTATTGTGGTTGACATCTTTTGATGATCTGCTTCTATCACTGCTTGTTTGTCCCTACAACCACACCAACCCCCTCCACCTCTCTGTCTCTCTATCTCTCCGCCCCCCACACACACACCTTAAACCAGCTTCTATTTCAGCTCTTTCCTGGACTCGAACTCAAGTTCTGTCGAAGGGTCATGAGGACTCGAAACGTCAACTCTTTTCTTCTCCGCCGATGCTGCCAGACCTGCTGAGTTTTTCCAGGTAATTCTGTTTTTGTTTTGGACTTCCAGCATCCGCAGTTTTTTTGTTTTTATCTCTGTACCTGTCTCAGTTCATCTGATGCTAAAACCTTCAACCATGCCTCTGTTACCCCTAGACTTGAATATTACAATGCGTTCTTGGCCGGCCTCCCATGTTCTACCCTCCTTAAACATGGAGTCATCCAAAACTCTGTTGCCCATGTCCTAAATTGCACCAAACCTTGTTCATCCATCACCCCTGTGCTTGCCGCCTATACTGGCTACTGGTTAAGTAACATTTCAATTTTAAAATTCTTATCTTCGTTTTCAAATCCCCCCCATAACCTCATCCCTCCCTACTTCTATAATCTCGTCCAGCCCGGCAACCCTCCAAGATAGCTGTGCTCCTCCAATCCTGGACCCTTGAGCATTCCCAATTTTAATAGCCCCTCCATTGGAGGCTATACCTTCAACCGCCATGGCCCTAAGTTTTTCTTTTCTTAAACCTGCCTCTCCATCATCCTTTAAGAAGCTCCTTAAACCTGCCTTTTTGACCAAGCTTTTGGTCATCTACCCTAATAGTGGGCAATGTGGCTTGGTGTCAAATTTTATCTTACATTGAAGAATCTTGGGATGTTTTGCTACATTAAGGGTACTATATAAATGCAAGTTGTTGTTCTGACCATTACGATAAATATAGGGAATGTGTGTAACGTTGATGCTAAATTATAGCTGCTTGGCTATAATTTTAAAGGAGCTATTGATCAGTGAATATCAAAGAGTGGAAATCTAACTGTTTCACTCCCTGTCCACATTGTTTTCATGCACTCTCTTTAGAATAGGGAAAACTGAGGCCTGCTGAGTGCAGAAACCAAATTTGTATCCCCAAATATCCTAGACATAAACAGAAACTAATCCAACATAATTTTTTATCTGGCCCCTGCTTACGACTTATGTTTTAAAAATTAATACATCGAGCAACTCTTAAAACAACCATTTTCTATGAACACTTATTTCTGGTATCAATCCATAACAAAGTGCATTCAATTTAAATAAAGCTTGAAAAAAATGAATAAAAATAGCTGTCTAGTGTATTATAGACACACAGATGGCAGTGTTGCACAGCAGCAGATTTTTCTTTGAACTATTAAACACAATGAATTCATTGTATTTAAGAAGTTGCGACAAAATATATGGCTGAAATTGTTAAATTGGGATTTGTGGTAAGACTTTCAAAAAATTTTACTTTTTAAAAAGAAAACCAGGCAATACAATAAAGACAAAGAACTGAGGGGCGATAAATGTTTACACATAATAGATTATATTGTGAATTTGTTTATTGAATTGTTTATTTTATTTGAAATGATCCGACTTTCGAAAACCTTGAAGAGAGTGGTAAGAAGCCTGGGGCATAAACTTTCCTTATGGGACCAAGAAGATGACAAGAAAAGTAAAAACAATTTGTTGTGAATGGTCTCTTCTGGCCCCAGATCTTCTTCCCCTGACTATACCTTGTGGGAAAACTATAGCAGCTATCCTAATTATGTGAGAGTTAAATCTGTAGTTGGGGATCAAAGGAGTCATCAAACTCCAATCTATTAAAATCACCCATACAATACCTGCAGTCCTTCCTGAAACAACTAACAATACAAATTTGCGTCCCTGTAAATCTCAGCCTCACTGCTCCTCATTATGTGCCAGGTAGATGCGAATGTGGCTATAGATACAAAGAGTACATAATGGCAGGGTGAACTGTACAAATTTGGTGTCATCCTGACATCTTTTCTCTGTTCCTAGCTCTCTGCTAAGTCAATTACAGAAGGAGCAATGAAAGCAGCCTTTAATGTGATAAACTTCCATTGAAACTCAGTAAAACAGAAGCTCCTTACAGAATCCAGACAGCCAGGAATCTAGCCCAGCTACCACATTGCAGACTAAAATCTACAAGCTTCTCTCTTGATCAGCAATTATCTAGGAATCAAGTAGAATGAAGCTAATGTATAGTTTAGGTACATAATACCTTCAACACTTTTGCAGTCATTTCAGGTCAGGAAAGCTGGCCATAGCTGCAATACATTCAACTCTCCACATTCCTGGCCACTATTGCACATTTGCTGCCAGCAGGAGTGTCTGTGATGCCTTCAATTATTTGCTTAAGTAACAATAGCTTTCTTTTGTTTTAGAAGTGCCTGAGAGAGTAGCTGACAAAAATATTTAGATTTTAATGCCACTTTCCTAGCAATGTTCACTGGTTAAAAAAAAAGACTTGAAAAACTATTAGCAATCAAAAGTTGTTTGTATTATTTACTTTTTAAGTTGCACAAAAGCAAACATAAAATATCTATACAGAGCTATTTGGGAGCCTGCCAAATACAGTGTTATAGCAGGATATAAGCTAGAGTCTGCCAAGAACTGAATGTTCCTTATTGCTTCATTTTAAAACACGACAGTTCACTTGATGTGGATTCTGTCATTACTTCATTTTGCGTGTTGCTGCTTCCTAAATATTACCATTACCTCTATTTTCCAAGGCTGGAATTCAGTTTTCCAATTATGCTTCCTGGCCGCGCTTGCCATTCCTGAAAGTGGCAACTGAAGATGGGCATGTTTCCGTGGCCAGTATTGGCTCTCTAGTGTCCTGTGTGCCTCAACAGTGAGAGCTTTTCAAATCATCAGCACCATCACAGCCAAACCCAACATGATTTGTGAACCTTCCATGCACACTTCCAGAAAGTGTTGTATGGCAATGATCGGGTGGGCACCCTGGACAACTTTGCCTCTCTGTAGCTCAGAACAACTGAGATCAACTGCAGTTACTTCACCAGTAATCTGCTGCAATTAGCTAATTTAGCACAAGATGGGAATCAAACCTGAAACCTCTTGATTCACTACTACACCACAAAGACACCAGTTGAGAGATGAGATTGAGAGATGGGAGAGGAAAGGTTTTGCATGGAATGTTTTTAAAAACAGGTTTCTCAAGCTCCCTGAAAGCTACCTTTTGCCTTAACACTCAAATTTTCAATCCTTTCATAAAACTAGGGGTTGGTTTTCTTTCTTTCTTGTATCCCACGTCAAGGGGTTGAATATTTGCCTTGTGATCTGTGAGATGTGGCCTGACCAAAGCAATGTGCAATTTAAGCATGGTTTCCAATTGCACTCTACCCTTTTGATGGCGGAGTCAAAGATGCTACTTGCTTTGTTACAGTGACTTAACATGCTAAGTGTTGGCTTTATTAACATGTTAAGTTAATGTGGTGATTTGTGCTACCCACATAACCTATAACATTTCAAACATAATCTTAACATTTCAACTTTTACAACGGAACTTCTTCCAAAGGGTACAACTGAAAACAAGGAGCTGGTCATATGAAATATCACACATGCTTCAATTGCAGATAGTGAAGAGGAAAACTAAATATGCCAAAGTGCCATGTTCCTTGCCAACATAAATGTAGATCCAACGTTTGTTTACTGTGCCTGATCTTCAATTGTTCTTATCACTACATACAGACAGTATCAGAATGACATTGATGAAACTGATAGCAATAACTTCCATTTTTCTAGCTGCAAGCACCTGCTTTAAAACAATAGCTCATATCATTTGAAGAAATATCCTTCCTGTGAGATGTTGGTATTTCAATGGTGAAATAGTCCTTACTCTCAGAGATTTGTTAGTGGGGGAAATTCCAACAAAAGACTTTCCCTTTAATGACATTCATGGAGTCAAATCAATCATACTTTCACTCACTTTGCCTTTTTCTTTGCTTTTTTTTGTTTCTTTTCAATCTTTTTATTCACTTCCTCTTCACTTAGAATTTTAAAAACCTCAAGAACACCATCTGTGCCCTGTAAAACAATTATCAAACACAAGGTTAAAGTTGTGGTTACAAGACAGATTTCTCCTGCAAGCCCAGTTTTGCTCCATTTAAGATTTAGAGCGGTAGGTTCCCATTCATCTCAAAAATGAAAATGTTGTAATTATCTTTTAATCTAGTTTATTCCGTGTCTACTCTCCCTTCTGTAAAATCAATGATTAGTCATGCAAAATAACTAGTAACTTGATTCACAAGATTACTTAATTCTTCGTAATTGCAGTTTGAAGAGTCATTTTGTGACAATTTTGTTTATTACTTAAAGGAGTGATAGTGTTACATGTGTAAGAATTACGGGTAATATTTAATTTCATTGAAACATAGAAGATTATGCGGAGACTTGACAGATTAGATCCCGAGAGGATGTTTCCCCTTGTGAGGGGGGATCTAGAACCAAGGGGCACAGTTTAAAGATTAGGGGTATCCAATTTAGGACTGAAATAAGGAGAATTTTTTTCTCTCAAAGGGTCATTAATTTGTGGAATTCTCCTCCAAGAGAGTAGTGGAGGTTGGGTCATTGATTATATTCTAGGCTGTGTTAGATGGATTTTTGCTCAGCAAGGGAGTCAAGGATTATGGAAGAATTATTGAGACGTAGAAATGTGATGGATTTTATACTGTTCAAGAGGGGTGGAGCAGGTGGAGCAAGATAGCAGGTCAGGGGTAGATGGGAGCTAAGAAGAGATTAACAAAGATGTCAGGGACACAAGGCAAAGGGAGTGTTAATGGTAGTGGTGAAGTCTAAAGAAGGCACTGATAGTGGCAGAAAGGTAAGAACAGCGTGTGTTAATAGCAGAACAAGGGTCAGTGCTCTGTGAAAGCACAACATAGAAGCAAGTGACAGATGGTGATGGTGGTGGGGGTGGGTGTGGTTGGGGATAAAGGGTTTAAAAGGTGAATAAATAAATAAAATGAAAAATAAAAACAATTGGATTAAAAAGGGGGTAAAGATGGAGGATAGAGTTCATGGTCTGAAGTTGTTGAACTCAATGTTAAGTCCGGAAGGCTGTAAAGTGCCTAATCGGAAGATGTGGTGCTGTTCCCTCGGTCCCTCCAGGGGGAACTGTATCAAAGCACATCAATTAATACATCCATTTTACTCTTTTGCAAGAGCTCTCATTCAGACTTGACTCATTGAAGAACTCAAACAAAAAACATACCTGCCTCAATTAGCAGCAGGGGAAAGTTGTCAAATTAATTTCAGAATACTAATTAATTTAAACTAGGTTGTTCTGAGTCTATCTCCTAAAAGCACTTTGGTTAACGAATAACACTTTTCACAACAACTGCATGTTTGATTCTAAAGTTGCTGATGTTGCATTGTTTCAGAAAGATGTTTACATCTTGTGGGTTTTTTATTTTTTGCAATAGCCAAATATTGCAACATGTTGCATTTTAAAGCCAATTACAGTATAACATCTCACTAAGTAAGAAAAAATGTTTGTGACTTGTGAGCTTTTTAATGCAAAGAAATCTGTAATTTATTTTTCTATGGGAGAGCGGAAATTGTCAACCTTAACACGTTACCTTCCAGTACACAAGTTTAAAAATCTCACCCTCTTTTGACTTGCCAAAATAAATAGTAATAAATAATGGCACAGTGCAGAATCTACCTCACTAACTTTTGCAATTTCCAGTTTTGACACATCTTCGTTTACATCCTCTGCAGCCAAATCTTCAGGAGAAAAAAATACTTCTGCATCAGGCTCAGGCTCCGCTTCTCCCCCTCCCCTCCCACTCTCCTCAGCCTGCTGAACCCCATGGAGACCTGGCTTCACTGTTCACCTCTTCCCCGGCAGGCCTGCCAAACCCCAGTTCTGCTGCTCCCTCCCCTCACCTGGGCCTGCCGAACCCCATCTCTGCTGCTCCTTTTCCCTCCCCTGGGCCTTCTGAACACCGCAACTCCACCAAATGGTCAACAGCAGAATGTACCTCCTGGCGGGATGAGTAGTGGCTTCTGACCTCGTTATGGCAGAGATTTCCTGGGCTTTTTGAGATTCTCTCCTCCCAGCTTTGGTTGCGTTGGAGGTGGCATCAGCCAAGGGGAGGTAGAGGTCAGAAAAAAAATTAAAAGGGCAGAATTCCATTATTCGAAAGTCAGAATTCCATCAGATGGGAGAAATTTCTCATCCCTGAGTATGGATTATGTGTTGTAACTTATCTGTTCAACAAGCTGCGGAAAGTTTGAGTTAATAGACCAAAGAGTTTGTGTAGGGAAAATGAGAGAGGAGAGGCAGAGCAAGGAAGAGGGAAGAGAGAGAGAGATACAGAGCATGTCAGTGGTTTGCAAGAGGGCACGAGCGAAAGCGCGGGGCACGAACGAGGGCAAGAGCTCGAGAGACTGCAAAGGAGCACAAGAGTGAGATTATGTGAGAGAGAGACAGAAGGTTTCTCTTTTGTCAAATATTCAGTCTTTTAAAAAAGTTAAATTTTGAAGCCAATTAATTACGTGATGCGTTCTGTTGACAGAAAGATTCATTTTGAATTGTCTACACCTGTGAAAAAGACAATGGGCTGAATTTTTTGGTAAGCAGGGGGTGGGGCTCGCTCGCCGACGCGCAAAATGATGTGGGATGATGTCGGGGGGGAACGGAGGCCATTGACAGGATAATTAAAACAATTAAAGGCCCTGCCCGTCCAACCTTAAGGCTGGCGGGCAGGCCAGGAGCCCCGGCGGGCTTCTGAAAAAACATGAAACCTCATCCACCGGCGGGATGAGGTTTCATGTAGGGTTTAAAAAACTTTAATAAAATTTTAGTGAAATTTATTAACATATCCCATCTCATGTGACATTGTCACATGAGAGGGACATGTTAAGGATTTTTTAATTTTTCTATTTTTAATGTTTCAACAACTTTCAGTGATCTCCCTGAGGCAGCACTTAGCCTCAAGGAGATGTGCATGCTTTCATGTGCGAAAGAGCGCACTCTCGCATTTGGGGAACCCCCCCGCCCCGCCCACACAGGAAGCACATAGCACTTAAAATGGGGGCGGGGCCCACTTCTCTGGTGGGGATTGGCTCCCCACCCACCGGAGATAGGGTCAGGCCCGCCCACCTGGTGGGCAGAAAATTCTGCCCAATGAGACACAACTGTCTTTTCTCAATCTCTGATTTGTTTTCTTTAAAAAAAAAATCAAACAAAAGGCCTTTGTAGGTAACAGGTAAAAAGGGAGAGGAGGAAGTAAGGAAGATGGGAAGGAGAGAAACAAGTTTAAGGTGAGGATTTTGCATCACTTGCCCTTGGAGAGACTGAGTGACGGGTGGGGTAGATAATGGTTAAGTGTGAGATGTGTGGCAGTAGAGAGAGATAGACACAGCTATACAGAAATTGAATGGGTGGTTTAAAGGGGAAGCAGTAAAAGTAGTAATGTGACTGAGGTTGGCAGGAAGTAAGTTGGGCCATGGAGACGAATGGATAAAGGGGCACGATGTACTTTAAGTTTATTTTCAGTTGCTGTTTGACAGTCTTCCGATTTCACAGAGCCAATTTAGAGCAATGAGCAGTTTAATAATTAAACTCTGAAAACAGTAAGAGTTCGCAACCAGAATCTTTCTTGAGCCTTACTACTGCTCTAGAAGGAAATACTTGTATTTATGTAGCACCTTTCACATCATTGGGATATCTCAAAGTGCTTCACAGCCAATTTATTACTTTTTAAAATGTAGCTGTTACTATTTTTCTAGGCAAAAGCTGCAGTTAATTTGTGTGAATGAGATGTTGTTGATCTAGCATTAATTTCACAGTTGTTTAATCAGATAAGGTAAATTTTAGCACTAAGGTTACTGAATGCATTACACATAGGTTTAGCCTAACACTACTTCTTTAGGTACTATGCCCTAAGAGGAAAATCATGAAGTAGAATGTGATCTAGACATTGCTTTCTGAAGGTAAGGGCATTGGAATGAGAAACCATGGGCTTCTTGGTTCATGGTTATACTTAAAAGATACTGCTTTCTGCAGACACTTGGCTGACCAGAAATCTCTCCTGCTCTTACAGTCTGCCATTGGCATATGTTGGAAGGATTTACAATAATTAGCCTGTTTGACCGCGTTATGAACACACCTTCTTTGGCCGTTGAGTCCTGGAATGGGACTTGAACCCAGAGCTTCTGGCTCAGAGGAAGGGATGCTACCCACTGTGCCACAAGACTTCCTAGCCTGACACTATTCAGAAATAAAGAGATAAAGTCAATCAATATGCAAAATAATTTGCCAAAGTTAATCGACAGATTACTTCAAATGGCTGAATGTTACAAAATGCGTGCTTAGTTATTGGGCATTCAATTAGCACATTTATAACATAATGATACTTACATGACAAGCAACAATTTTGTTACTGAGATCTGTTGCTAAGGAAACAACACGATCCCTACTCTCCCGAAATACAGAGCCAATTTTTCGACACGTCAGTATACGCTGTAGAGAAAATAGAAAGCGATTACAATCATAAACAGCTTTCAACCAGGAGCCACAATAGTATAATATGTCTCAGCTAACAGCCCAGAATCAAAATTGATCTTGGCATAGCTCCACAGAAAAAGTTGTAATTGGCCTTTCACAGACCGCTTACATTTCAAATTGTTCTTTTTTCTCTCCATTTCCAATATATTTTTAAATCAACTTCAATTTTATTCATAATATTTTCCCTTTTTTTCTTAACACCAGTTTCTCATTCCAATGCCCTTATCTTCAGAAAGCAATGTCTAGATCACATTCTACTTCATGATTTTCCACAATTCAATCACTGAATTCCCCACCATCAACACCCTGGGAGTTACCGTTGATTAGAAATTTAATTGGATCAACCATAATAAATACTATGGCACTTTTTCCATTAGTAGAGGGGTCAATAACCAGGGGGCATAAATTTAAGGCAAGAGGTAGAAGGCTAAGAGGGGAGTTGAGGAGAAATGTTTTCACCCAGAGGGTGGTAGGAGTCTGGAACTCACTGCCTGAAAGGGTGGTTGAGTCAGAAACTCTCGTAGCATTTAAGAATTATTTATATATTCACTTGTGTTGCCATAACCTCCAGAGCTATGGGCCAAGTGCTGGAAAATGAGATTAGTGTAGTCAGATTTTTGTTGGCAGGCGCAGACATGATGGCCCGAATGGCCTCCTTCTGTGCTGTAGACGTCAATGAGTTTACAAGGGCAGGTCAGAGGCTGGAAATTCTAGGGCAGGTAACTCACCTCCCAACTCCCAAAGCCTGTCTGACATCTACAAGGCAAAAGTCATGAGTGTGATGGAATATTCCTCAATAGCCTGAAGTGCAGCTGCAACAACACTGAAGGTGTTTGACAAAGGAGCCTGCTAGATTAGCACCCCATTCAAGACCTTAAATATTCACTCCCTCCACCAATGGTGCACAGTGGCAGCAGTGTGTACCATCTGAAAGATGCATGCAACAACTCACCAAAGATTCTTTGACAGCACCTTTCAAACCAGCTTCTTTCACCATCTAGAAGGACAAGGGAAGATGAAGGGGAACTTGCAGGTGGTGGCATTCCCATTCAAGCCAGACACCGCCCTGACATATAATTGCCATTTCATCACTGTGGCTAGGTCAAAACCCTCCCTAACAGCACTGTGGATGTACCTATACTACATGAACTGCAAAGGTTCAAGAAGGTGGCTCACCACCACCCTCTCAAGGGCAATCAGGGGTTGCAAATAAATGCTGGCCTTGCCAGCGACACTTCATCCAATGAAGAAATAAAAAAATGCTTGCAAGTTCAGACGAAGGTTGGGAAGAGTTAACACAAATTATTTGTTTTATTGGTGCTGGTACAAGATTTCAATGCAGTTGTATTTTAAAGAATACAAGCAATCCTGTTCTGGTCAGATTGATTTAGAATGTGATCACTAAGGAACAGCTGAATACATTACAGAAATAGGATCCACCTCCTCTGGATTTTCAGTTAATTCCTCTTCAGTTATTTCAGTATTTTCGAAGGGGCTCTTTGTCCTTTTCACATTTGGTTCCCCAGCTTCTTTCTCCTGAGAAATAATTCACAACACAGCATACGCCAAAGATAAATAAAGGCTCCTTTCTACTTTTTGGCATTGATATATTGTAAAAGATTAATCCAACTGCCATATCAAGAATTTCCGACTGACTGTGTCTTAAAGAAGAAACATGAAGAAGAAATTTAGATTTTGCAAAATCAATACCACCAAGCCAGGAATAGCATGGCCCTTCCTTGCTAAAGTTCAAGAATTGTCATACCTCAGCTAAATGACTTCAGGGTTCTTATCCTGATTGTGGGGTCCTTCCAAAGCCTTGTTCTACTACCCTCAGCAATCTCAAGGAACACTCATGCACCCTCCAGACCTCTTGATATTCCTTGTTCCCATTTGCCTCCATTGTGCCTACTCTTTCAGCCATTATGTCTCTGCAACTGCCTCCTCCAAATCATGTTGCATTTATACCATCCTCCCTGTGTTCAAAAGCCTTCTAAAAACCCCTCAGAAGAAATTAAGAATTCATATAGTTTACATTTCTTGAACTTTATCGATATTCTGTTTATTTACTCTTTCTTAAACAAAGGGGAACAAGTAAATTGATGAAAATGGCTGTTCAAGTCTTGATATTTTCTGTGTTTTTACAATTTACTGGACTTTTATTTCCTTCTGCTCACTGCCTTCTACCACCATATAAAGCACTTGGAGACATATTTCTGTACATGAGAAATGCTACAGAAATATATGTTAAGTTGAAACTTTCTCTCAAGAATACTCATATAAACAGCCTACTTATAGAAACCAGGTAAAGATAGCCCCTGACATGAATTTATTAATGTATATAATATTTTGGAAAATATTTTTCTTTTAAATTAAAGGTTTAGTCTGTGGGTGTGTCTTAATTAGAGTAAAGTCAGCTAGTCTGGGTGCTTTGATATGTGCTTGTTTAAGATGTAAACAAAGAGGTAGAGTGCATTTGCATTTTTTGAATAGAGCATTCAAGAAGTGGGGTGAAAACTTGATGCCTTTCGAGCAGCTGCCAAGCAATATGTTTGTATTACTAATGAAATTTGGTACAATGAATGGGGTTTCATAGTTAAAAGATAAAGTTCAAAGAGACCAGTGGGACAATGAGAATTTGAATTCAATCAGTGGTGGTAGGTATAACTTAAGTAGTTTTTGGGCGTACAGGGCAGAGCAATGTAAGATCAAAAGGCAGCTGCAAGCCTCCAACTGGTTCCACTGTGAAATAAACCTCCCTTTTGAATTCATAAGGTGAAAATGCTTTGCCTGGTGTTTGGTAAAGTCTATGGGTTACTGTTGCCTTAATGGAAATTAGTTTGGGAATTTGTTAAAAGTTATGATAGCAGTAATTTGCAGCCATATGCATATATATTTTTAACCTGTGTAAATTAATAAAATGTTTCAATTAGTTTAATGTAAAACTTCAAGAACTGATGGCCTGATTCCTGAATTTAGAGTCACATCTCAAACATAACACTTAAAAATTATAGGTTATGACAGTTGTTTAAAGTTTCCCTCTGCGATTATTTTAAATAACTCCGCTTTACCAACTGCATCGGTCATAACAGCCCCACCAACAAGTAGAATAACCAAATATTATTACACCAACTCATTTACACTTTGAAATGCATCCTATATGGGGCCATTATGCATCAATGTCACTGTGATAATGCAGCTGCAAGTAGAATTTAAGTGCATACAAATGCAGTAGACTGAATGTTTCTAAATCCTGTGAAAAGGGAAAGACAAATGCCACCCAAGCTGTCTCTAAGGACCATGGAAAATATAAGGAGAAATTTCTTTACTCACAGGGCTGTAAATCTTTGGAATTCACTATCCCAGAGGGTTGTGGATGTGCCATTGTTGAATACATTTAAGGCTGGGATACAGACTTTTAGTTTCTCAGGGAATCAAGGGACAAGGGAAGCAGGTAGGAAAGTGGAGTTGAAGTCCAAGACAATGAAGCCAGGCAAGTGGTAGATGTGTCAGTGGGGGAGCATTTGGGGATAGTGACCATAACTCTCTAAGAATTAGGGTAGTTATGGAAAAGGACAGAAATGGACCAAAAATAAAGGTCCTGAATTGGGGAAGGTCAATTTCAATATGATAAGACAGGATTTGGTCAAAGTGGACTGGTAGCAGCTCTTTAGGAAAGTCTACATCAGACCAGTGGGAGTCACTCAAAAAGGAAGTAGTGAGAGTACAGGGCCAACATATTCCTGTAAAGGTGAAGGGTAGGGCCAAAAAGTCCAGGGAACCCTGGATGTCAAGGGATATAGACGATTGGATAAGGGAAAAAAAGCAGGCTTATGGCAGATACAGAGGGCTGAAAACAGCAGCATCCCTAGAGTATAGAAAGTATGGGGGGGGTACTTAAAAAAGTAATTAGGAGAGTGAAGAGTGGGCATGAAAAAACACTGGCTGGCAAGATAAAGGGAAATCCCAAGGCATTTTATAAATATATTAAGGGCAAGAGGATAACCAGGGAAAGAGTAGGGCCAATTAGGGACTAAGGTGGCAATGTGTGTGGAGCTGGAGGACGTAGGTGAGGTTTTAAATGATTACTTTTCATCTGTGTTCACTATGTAGAAGACTGATGAAATTAGAAATTAGAGAGGGAGACTGTGATATACTTGAACAAATTAGCATTGAAAGGGAGGAGGTATTAGTGGTTTTAGCCAAATCCCCAGGCCCAGATGACATATATCCCAGGCTGCTATGTGAGGCAAGGAAGGAAACTGCAAGGGCTCTGGCAATAATTTTCAAATCCTCTCTGACCACAGGTGGGGTACCAGAGGACTGGAGGACAGCGAATGTGGTACCATTATTCAAGAAGGGTAGTAGGGATAAACCAGGTAATTACAGCCCAGTGAGTCTAACATCAGTGGTAGGGAAACTATTGGAAAAAATTCAGAGGGACAGGATTAATCTCCACTTGGAGAGGCAAGGATTAATCAGGATTAGTCAGCATGGCTTTATCAGGGGGAGATCATGTCTAACAAATTTGATTGAATTTTTTGATGAGGTGACTAGTTGTGTAGATGACAGAAGTGCAGTTGATGTAGTCTACATGGACTTCAGTAAGGCTTTTGACAAGGTCCCGCATGGGAGAATGTCAAGAAGGCACGAGCCCTTGGGATCCAGGGCAATTTGGCAAATTGGATACAAAATTGGCTTAGTGGCAGGAGGCAGAGGGTGATGGTCGAAGGTTGTTTTTGTGATTGGAGGCCTGTGACAAGTGGTGTACCACAGAGATCGGTGCTGGGACCCTTGCTGTTGTACTGTACATTAGTAAGTTAGACATGTATATAGGAGGTATGATCAGTAAGTTCGCAGATGGCACAAAAATTGGTGGTGTCGTAAAAAGTGAGAAGAAAAGCCTTAGATTACAGGACGATATAGATGGGCTGGTAAGATAGGCAGAGCAGTGGCAAATGGAATTTAATCCTGAGAAGTGTGAGGTGATGCATTTTGGGAGGACTAACACGGCAAGGGAATACACAATGAATGGTAGGATCCTAGGAAGAACAGAGGATTAGAGGGGCATTGGTGTACATGTCCATAGATCCCTGAAGGCAGCAGCACAGGTGGTTAAGAAGGCATATGGGATATCTGTCTTTATTAGCCGAGGCATAGAATATAAGAGCAGGGAGGTTATGTTGGAGCTGTATACAATGCTAGTTAGGCCACAGCTGGAGTACTGTTTGCAGTTCTGGTCGCCACACTATAGGAAGGATGTGATTGCACTGGAGACAGTGCAGAGGAGATTCACCAGGATGTTGCCTGGGCTGGAACGTTTCAGCTATGAAGAGGGCTGGATGGGCTAGGGTTGTTTTCCTTAGAGCAGAGAATGCTAAGGGGGGGCCTGATAGAGGTATACAAAATTATGAGGGGCATAGGTAGGGTAGATAGGAAGAAATTTTTCCCCTTAGTGGAGGTGTCAATAACCAGGGGACATCAATTTAGGGTAAGGGGCAGGAGGTTTAGAGGGGATTTGAGGAAAGATTTTCACCCAGAGGGTGGTTGGAATCTGGAACACACTGCCTGAGGGGCAATACAGGCAGGAACACGCAAACATTTAAAGTATTTAGCTGAGCACTTGCAAGGCCATAGCACACAGGACCAAGGGCCAAGTGCTGGAAAATGGTATTAGAAAAGGTAGGTCCTTGATGGCCAGCACAGACACGATAGGTCGAAGGGCCTGTATAACTCTATCAGCCATGATTGTACTGAATGGTGAAGCAGGCCATATGGTCTTACTCCTGCTCCTATCTCTTGTTTTTTTTAATGTGATAAAGGTAAATCCAGAATAAGGCTTCAGACTAAATTGTCAAAAGTAGGACAAGGAGTCCTACTAGGTTCAAACCAATAAAAGACAAATTGAAGGCTGGTGTTAAAATATTCTTCTTGCAAAGAACGATCAATTCAGGGAATTGTCTTCCAGCTAAAGTAGAGTGGGCAAAAATTCTGGATCCTTGAAGAAAAATTTAAATGTAGGAATGGGGAAATTCAGAGCCTTTCTGGAACAATAAACTGAGATGGGCTGGATGTGATCCTCATACAAATTTATCTTGTGATATCAACTATCTAGAACACACAGTGCAACATGTTATGATATTCTTCGGTAACAAGAGTTTGTAATAAACCTATAATTAAATAGAAACATGACTCACAGATGAAGCACACATAAGTATCAAACAGACCAACAGTTACAATTGATTAAATGTGTATTGTATCAAGTTTTCACCTCATCCAGATAATGGATGTCCCACACCCTCAGTTCACTGTCAGATGATCCAGTCATTATTCTCTTTTCATCTGTAAGTAGCACAAAACCCCACACCTAGAGTGGATACAGAAAGCAACAGAGTAACTATATTTAAAGCTTATTTCGCAGAAAATGAAATTATTCTATCCTGGTTCAAACAATCTACATGTAGTACTAAATTGCATTTGAATTTAAGGAAATAATTTACAATATCTGTTTTGTAACAAAACAAGCATCCATATTTATTCAATGAACGACATCATCTAAATTAATAACAGAAAATACTGGAAATGCTCAGCAGGCCAGGCAGCAGAGAAACCAGGTTAGCATTTCAGTGAAGTGGTGGAGGGAACAAAAGGGAACATTTGTGAAAGGGTGGAAAGCAGGAGAGATTAAATGACAAAAGCATTGGTGATGCTAGCCAAAAGAGGAAAGTAATAGGCCAAGTAAAGAAACAAAAGATGAGTCCAGGGGAGGTGTAAATGCAAAATTATTACCAACAGCTGCTGTCCTAAAAAATGGGGAAAGAGGTTATGGCCTGAAATTGTTGAATTCAATGTATCTGGAAGGCTGGAAAGTGCCTAATCAAAAGGTGAGAAGCTGTTCCTTAAGCTTCATGAGGACAGTGTGGCAGGCTGAGGACAGAGAGATCAGAGTGGGAGTGGGGCAGTGAGAAATGACATCTGCATATTTTTTGTCAGTAAAAGCACAATCTGAATGTGCTTGAATCTGTACAACATGATCCCAACTTGTTATTGTACAAGAGAATGAAAAAAGCAACAAGACAGGCACTGATAAAATAAGAGTGTTTTAAATCAGAGAAATATAGGAATTACACATTACACTTTTTATTGGTTGGGGGGGAGCAACACCAGCATGAATTATAATTGTCCACCGAAACAGTCTCATTTTGAACACTTAGGCAGGTTCAAAACAAGGCAGTATAGTCTGTTTAGACATCCAAGCAATTGCCAAATCTCCTGCAATACCCATCATGATGGCAGTCTAACTGGGCCAGGAACAAAACAATGTTGCTGACCTCACTGCGATGACCGACCATGGTCTGGAAGCAATGCTGTGTATCCAAGTCCCACCACTTAACAAACGTGTCCTTGGAGCTAAAAGGAAAATGGAAAGCAATACTGAAAGAAGGCATTACTAATGGCCATAAATAGGAGATTAAATAAATCATTAATGAAGCACTAACGAACAACTTGGTGCGGAATAATTAATTGAAAATCCCGGTATTACTTCAGTCAGCCAGTCACTGTTGTGATCCAAAATTGAGTCTCACTGCATTATTAGCACTACAGTGTCAAAATTTCCTCAACCCATCATTCCTTTATCCTAATATTTAGAGCACAACCAGGTAAAATAAAAAAGGAAAATTCCATTCAATCCGACTTGTCATCTCAATTTAGATTCAATATCCGCTTGCAATCTCTTAATCCAACTCAAACTCCTCTCAGAAAATACTGGAAATATTCAGCACATCTAATAGCATCTGTGGAGAGGGCAACAGAGTTAACATTTCAAGTCAAACATGACTCTTCTTTTGAAGAGTTAACTCTGTTACTCTTTCTATAGATGCTGCCAGACCTCTGCTGAATATTTCCAGCACTTTGTTTATATTTCAAATTTCCAGCGTCCGCAGTAATTTGCTTTTATCAATTTTTTTTCTCATCCTACACACCATTTCCTGGCCATTACCAATCGATATCATTATTGGATGAAATGCTGTTAAATTTTGCTCAAGACTCTTCAAATTAGTAAGTACAAATACACCAATTGTAAAATTACAATCTGTAAAAGGATTTCCCCTTTCCATCAATCAATTTAGTAAACTGTCACAAAACTGAAGCAGCAATTTGGTGAGCGAGTAGCCAATCTATGGAGCAAACTCCGAGGAATTGCTGAAGGAGATTAGCACTGATTCTTAAAATGCAAATGAAATAGATTTCTTTCAGAAAAGTAACATTTTGGGTTATAGTTACATAACTGTAAATTGAGGCAAAACATGTGAAAAGTGTGGCATGGGTGAGAGGGAAAAGGTGACTTTGGACCAATAGTTCTCAAAGCTCTCCACGGCTAGGAATTTCATCATGCTATTTTGTAGTCTGTTCTAGGCTAATCAATACACTATTGATTGATTGCTACGATTAGTCAACTCTTGACCGTCGTGTCATGCGATTGCCAGGACAGTAGGAAACAAGAGGTGGACCTTGATCTTTCTTTGTCCAGTGATTGCCATGATAAACCCTGAAGCTTTGAAATTTCAACTCCATCCACTTCCATTCACTAAATCACAGAATTGTTACAATGTACAGAGTGGCCATTCAGCCCATCGTGTCTGCACCTGCGCTCCAAATAAGCAATTAACCTCGTGCTATTTCCCAGCCTTCTCTTCATAACCCTGCACATTCTTCCTTTTCAGGTAACAGTCTAACTCTCTCTTGAATGCCTTGATTGAACCTGCCTCCACCACATGCTCAGGCAGTGCATTCCAGACCTTAAGCACTCACTGCGGAAGAAGTTTTTCCTCATGTCTCTTTTGCTTCTTTTGCCAATTACTTTAAATCTGTGTCCTCTTGGTTCTTGACCCTTTCATGAGTGAAAGCAGTTTCTCCCTATCTACTCATATTTAGACCCCTCATGATTTTGCATACCTCTATAGGGTCTCCTCTCCAAGACAGTCCTAACTTCTCCAGTCTATCTTCAGAACTGAAGTTTCTCATCCCTTGGACCATTCTCATTAATCTCTTCTGCACCCCTCTAATACATTCACATCCTTCCTAAAACGCAGTGCCCACAACTGTACGCAACATACTAGCTTAGGCCGAACTAGTGACTTATACAAGTTTGAACTAGTGACTTATACAAGTTCAACATAACCTCCTTGCTCTTGAACTCCATGTCCTTATTCATAAAGCCTAGGACACTATGCTTTATTAATCATGTTCTCAACCTGTTCTGCCATCTTCAATGTTTTATGCACATATACATCCAGGTCCCTCTGCTCTTGCAACCCCTTTAGAGTTGTACCCTTTATATTGCCTTTCCATGTTCTTCCTACATCACTTAAAAGGAATCAATTAACATTTCTCCACATTGAACTTCATCTGCCACCTGTCTGTCCACTCCACCAACTTGTCTATGTCCTTTTGAGGTTCTACATTATCCTCCTCAGTTCACAATGCTTCCAAGTTTCATATCATCTTCAAATTTTGAAATCATCCCCTGCATACCAAGGTCTAGGTCATTAATATATATCAGGAAGAACAAGGGTCCTTACGCTGACGCCTGGGAAACTCCACTACAAACCTTCCTCCAGCCTGAAAAACATCCATTAACCACTGCTCTGTTTCCTGACACTTAACCAATTTTGAGCTATAACTTTGCTCATAGGTCTGCTGTGCAGCACTATATCAATTGACTTTTGGTAGTTCATGTACACCACATCAACAGCATTGCCCACTTTAACCCTCTGTTACCTCTTCAAAAACTCCAGCAAGTTAGTTAAACACGATTTTCCCTTAACAAATCCATGCTGGTTTTCCTTAATTAACCTGCATTTGTCCATGTGATTATTAATTTTGTCCTAAATTATTATTTCTACAAGATTCCCCACCGCCAAAGTTAAGCTGTCTGGCCTGTAGTTGCTGGGCTTATCTTTACGCCTTATTTGAACAAGGGTGTAACATATCCAATTTTCTCCTTCCCTGGCACCACCCCCGAGTTTAAGAAAGACTGGAAAATTATGGCCAATGACTCCACAATTTCCACTCGCATTTCTTCAGTATCTTTGGATGCATCTCATCCAGTCCTGGTGCCTTATCAACTTTAAATACAGATAGCCTACCTAATAACTCTTCCTTAATTACCTCCTCTTTAACCGTGGGCTGGATAGCACCTTCTTCCTTGTAAAGACAGATGCAAAATGCCCATTAATACCTCAGCTATTCCTCCTGCCTCCATTAGTAAATCCCCTTTTTGATCCCTAATTGGCACTATTCTTCCTTTTACCACCATTTTACTAATTATAGGCCACTGAAACTTCTCAGTTTCTAATTTATCAATATTATTACAATGGCTAGTATTCTCTTTGCATTCTCTTTGTTTAAATTAAGATGTATTACACAGCCTGATAATTCTGGATCTCAAAATAATGAAAATCCATACCTCACTCTGTTCTTTCTTCTTAGAACCTTCAAATTTTTAAAAAACAAGTTTGGCTTCATCAATCACTACTTCGTTTTATCCTGCCTTCTTTTATTCTTTCCAACCTTGGTGGTAAGCTGTGACATCGTGGCCCATCACAATGGCTTCTCAATTTAAAAGATAAATTGATGTCTCTTTCTCTCTTATATTACCTTGAGACCAGAAAATTCCTGCCTTTCAGAAATGCAGCGTGTGTAATGGCATCTTTATGTCCCTTCAGTCTGTACAATCCACTCTCATTGATAACATCCCAAATGATGATTTCTGTGTCCTGCGGGATAAGAAAGGTGGAGATGTCCCTCAATTGAGTCACTTTCGATGATGATTCAATTAACATTAAAGCAGCTTCTGGCATAGAAACTACATGCTGAGGGAATCAAGGTTTCAAATTTAACCTGCTGCATGTGGTTCACAGAAAATATCAAACTCAAGTCCCACAAAGTCACAGAAACAAAACATTATCTTGGAGTGAAGGCAATACTGAAGGAAGTAGCACTGTAGTCAATAGAATAGCTTGCCCAACCATGGTCAAGCAGTGCAAAATCTCACCAGTTCATCATTCAACTCAAAAGGCACATGTATTCCCTCCCTTCAAAATCAAACCTGAAAGGAGTACACCCTACCTTTGACCCTGAAACTATTCGTGCTCCAAGGGTATCATAGTTGAGAATTGTCACTGATGCTTTGTGCCCATTAAAGGTGACATTACTCTCCCCAGTCATTATATTGAAGATACGGATTGAGCCATCTTCATATCCAACCGCTAGGTGACGTTCATCAGGAGCGGTGCACAAGTAAGTTACTTCATGTTTAATGCCCTGAAGAATCAATACCTGTGGATACAACACAGCAGGATGTTAAAACATAACATATCAGTTCAATTCTTCCTTGAAGAAACTTTTTGCAAATTCAAGCTAACAGAATTTAGACAAAAACCCAAAAACATATCCAGTTCCTTGTAGCGGACAGTGGTTTGACACTACAAGAAGTCACCCCATTTGATCACATATACTCACAAAAACATAAATAAACCCACCAGTTCACAGGATGTTAACTAACCTTCTCTCCCTTTCGAATATCCCAAATGAATACATGTTCACAGGCAGCAACAGCCACATATCGACCTTTCTCTCCTCGCAGCTGAACAAAAACAATATTTGCCTTCTGACTTGCAATTACTCCAAAAACTGCACTGGCAACGTAGCGTAGATACTGCTTTGTCAGACCCATGTCAAGGTGCTAAGCTTAGCACAGCAATATAAAGATCTGCTGAAATAAAAATAAACAGTACATTAATGAAACGCAATACATGTGTAACAGTCCAGTTTTCCCAACTGACAGCAAAGGACAGTTGTGGTAACTATATAGCTGAGAAATAATTATATTAGGGTGACGAAATAACCTAGGCCTAGGCCTTTCACCACCTCATCTTTCTCTCAGCTACTCAACTCATAAAATGGCCATAGTCAAATGTTACTTGCCACTTGCTAGCCCAAGCCTGAATGTCTACATCCACTGTGGGTTAGCCTCATTCTAAGAGGAGTTGTGAATGCAACAGTACATCAGGGAACACGATCATTTCTAATGATAAGAATGCAGGGAAGGTGATCAATCAAAGAGCTGAAGATGGATTGAGTATACTGCATGAAGGGGCTTTAGCAACAGTATCCTAGGCTGTGATGATCAGCCTCAACAACTCTGACCATTTTCCTGTGTGTCAGATATAACTCCAGCCACTAAATTCCATACAAAGAGACCCACAGATGTACTGAGGTTAGACCTGCTCGTCCCACAGACCATCATCCTCAACAAACATGAACAGGATGCTCCTAGTCCACATGGCAACTCTTCAATCAATAGTATCTAAGCCCCAAGTCTAAGGAGAGCACTAATTGTGAGACCCACATATAGGCTAGCAGCATGGGCAGATGGAATTTAATAGAGAAGTGTGAGGTGATGCATTTGGGCAGAAGGTATTCATAGATACAATATAGACTTAATGGCACAGTTCTAAAGAGTGTGTAGGGACAGACAGATCTATGGCTCACATACATAAATATTTGAAGCTGGCAGGACATATTGAGTAGTTAGCAAATCATATGGGATTTTGGAGTTCACAAATGATTGGCTCTCAAATACTTCAAAAGGAAATTGGAAAGAGAATTAAAGGAAATAAACTTGCAGGGTCACAGGGACAGAGCAGGGGAATGGGACTAACTGAACTGCTCCAGAAAGAACGGGCATAGAATTGATGAACCGAATGGCCTCATTCTGTGCCACAATGACTTTATGAGTGTGTCCTGGAATTGAGAACTCACCCCTGCCATCCCTTCCCTCATATCCTTAGCCCTACCATCCCCTCCCTCACATCCTCAGCCCTACCATCCCCTCCCTCACATCCTCAGCCCCACCATCCCCTCCCTCACATCCTCAGCCCCACCATCCCCTCCCTCACATCCTCACCCCCACCATCCCCTCCCTCACATCCACACCCCCACCATCCCCTCCCTCACATCCCCACCCCCACCATCCCCTCCCCTCCCTCACATCCTCACCCCCTCCCTCACATTCTCACCTCTACCATCCCCTCCCTTCACATCCTCACCCCTACCATCCCCTCCCGCTCCCTCATCCCTACCCCTACCATCCCCTCCATCGCCCTACCTTCCCCTCCCTCACCCCTAACATGTTATCCCTTCCTCACAACCTACCATTTCTCCCCTCCTTTTACTCTCCACATTCCACCTCCTGAAGCTTCCAATCCTTCACTCTTTCTCACTCTCCCCAGTCCCCATATCCTGTCTCCACAGTCCACCCCACTCCGTTCCCATTTCTCCCTAACACTCCCTCCATTTTTCCTCTGTTCTCCATCCCTCCACCCCCAATCCTCTTGCTCCCTACTCTGTCCCCATTTCCTCTGCTCTCTCCTCTCTCCCCATTGCCCGCGCACTCTCCTCTCCCTCAGTTGCCCCACCCTCTCTCCCCAACCGTTCTCTCCCTTCTCTCCCTCCCCCGCATTCCCTCCTCTCACCCCATTACCCGCTCACTCTCTCCCCTTCCCGATTTTCCCTTCCTCTCACCCCCATTACCCCCTCCCTCTTTCACCCCATTCCTCCCTCCCTCTCCCCATTCCAACCCGTTCCTCCCCCCCTTTCCAACCCCAATTCTCATACTTGTCCCCTCATTCCCCCTGCACCCTCTCCCCCATTCTTCCCCCACCCTCCCCCTCTCCTTTCCCCCACCCTTCCCCTCTCCATTCCCTGAACTCTCCTCCCACTACCTGTCCCCATTCCCTCACTCTCACTACTCTCCCCATTCCTCCACCCACCTCGATCTCTCCATTTACCTCTTTCCCCCACACTCCACCTACCCTGTTCCCTCCGTCCCCCATCCCATTCTGACATTCCCTCAATAACTCCTCTCCCCCCCGATCCCCTCCTCCCACTCTTCCCCACCCTCTCCCCCATTCCCCAACTCTTTACCCTCGCCTTTACCCCCCTCCCCGAAAACCCACCCATTCCCCTCTTCTCCCCACACACTTCCCCAATTCGCACCTCTCCCCCAACTTATTCCCCTTCCCCCCCACTCATCCCCCCTCTCCCCCAACTCATCCGCCCATTCCCTCCTCTTCCATCCACTCTTCCCCTATCTGACTCACTATTCCCCCATTCCACCCTCTCCCACCCACTCTTCACCCCATTCCACATTCCCACCCACTCTTGCCCCCATTCTCCCCTCTCCCAGGTCCACTCTCCCTTTTCCACGCGTCAAACCCCCCTCGCTCTCTCCCTTCATCATGCTCACCTCTCTCTCGCACCATCAGGCGCACCTCTCTCTCTATTTCCATCATTCCCCCTCTTACTCTCTCCATCATTCCCCCCTCTCTCGCCCCCATCATTCCCCCTCTCTCTCTCCCCCCATCATTCCCCTTCTCTCTCACTCCCCCATCATTTCCCCTCTCTCTCTCTCTCCCCCATCATTCCCCCTCTCTCTCTCTCCATCATTCCCGCTCTCTCTCTCTCCGCCATCATTCCTGCGCTCTCACTCTCGCACATCATTGCCCCTCTCTCTCTCTCCCCCATCATTCACCCTCTTTCTCTCTCCCCAATCATTCCACCCTCTCTCTCCCCCACCATTCCCCCTCTCTCTCTCCCTCATCATTCCCCCTCTCTCTCTCCCCCCCCATCATTCCCCCTCCCTCTCACTCCCCCCCATCATTCCCTCTCTCTCTCTCCCCCATCATTCCCTCTCTCTCTCTCTCTCTCCCCCATCATTCCCCCTGTCTCTCTCTCCCCCATCATTCCCCCTGTCTCTCTCTCCCCCATCATTCTCTCTCTCTCTCTCCCCCATCATTCCCCCTCTCTCTCCCCCATCATTCCCCCTCTCTCTCTCCCCCATCATTCCCCCTCTCTCTCTCCCCCATCATTCCCCCTCTCTCTCTCCCCCATCATTCCCCCCCTCTCTCTCTCCCCCATCATTCCCCCCCTCTCTCTCTCCCCATCATTCCCCCCCTCTCTCTCTCCCCCATCATTCCCCCCCTCTCTCTCTCCCCCATCATTCCCCCCCTCTCTCTCTCCCCCATCATTCTCTCTCTCTCTCTCCCCCATCATTCTCTCTCTCTCTCTCTCCCCCATCATTCCCCCAATCACTCTCTCTCCCCCATCATTCCCCCAATCACTCTCTCTCCCCCATCATTCCCCCCATCACTCTCTCTCCCCCATCGTTCCCCCCATCACTCTCTCTCCCCATCATTCCCCCATCACTCTCTCCCCATCATTCCCAAAAATCTGTCTCTCTCCATCATTTCCTCCTTTTCTCTATTTTTCCTCCATCATTTCTCTTTTTTCATCATTCCATTCCCCTCTCTCTCCATCATTTCCCCAGCTCTTTCTCTCCATCATTTCCCCCTCCCTTTTTCCAACATTCCCGCCTCTCTCTCTCCATCATTCCCTCTCTCTTTCTCTCTTTGTCTTTCCATCATTCCCCCCATCTCTCTTTCTATCAATCCCCCCCCGTCTCACCCCATCATTCCCACTTCTCTCTCTGTCCATCATTCCCCCTTCCCTCTACTCCCATCATTCCTCTCTCTCCATCATTTCCCCCGTCTCTCTCTCCCCCATCATTCCCCCTCTCACCCTCTCCCCCATCATTCCCTCTCTCTCTCTCTGTCCCCCATCATTCCCTCTCTCTCTCTCTGTCCCCCATCATTCCCTCTATCTCTCTCTCTCCCCCATCATTCCCTGTCTCTCTCTCTCCCCCATCATTCCCTCTCTCTCTCTCCCCCATCATTCCCTCTCTCTCTCTCTCCCCCATCATTCCCTCTCTCTCTCTCTCCCCCATCATTCCCTCTCTCTCTCTCTCCCCCATCATTCCCCCTCTCTAGCCCCCATCATTCCCCCTCTCTCTCTCTCTCCCCATCATTCCCCCCCTCTATCTCTCTCTCTCCATCATTCCCCCTCTCTCTCTCTCCCCAATCATTCCCCCTCTCTCTCTCTCTCCCCCCCATCATTCCCCCTCTCTCTCTGCCCCCCATCATTCCCCCTTCTCTCTCCGTCCATCATTCCCCCTTCCCTCTACTCCCATCATTCCTCTCTCTCTCCATCATTTCCCCCGTCTCTCTCTCCCCCATCATTCCCCCTCTCTCTCTCTCCCCCATCATTCCCCCCTCTCTCTCCCCCATCATTCCCCCTCTCTCTCTCCCTCATCATTCCCCCTCTCTCTCTCCCCCATCATTCCCCCTCTCTCCCTCCACCATAATTCCCCCTCGCTCGCTCTCCCCCATCATTCCCCCTCTCTTGCTCTCCCCCATCATTCCCCCTCTCTCTCTCTCCCCAATCATTCCCCTCTCTCTCTCTCCCCCATCATTCCCCCCTCTCTCTCTGCCCCCCCATCATTCCCCCTTCTCTCGCTGTCCATCATTGCCCCTTCCCTCGACTCCCATCATCCCTCTCTCTCTCCATCATTTCCCCCGTCTCTCTCCCCCATCATTCCCCCTCACTCTCTCTCCCCCATCATTCCGCCCCTCTCTCTCTCCCTCATCATTCCCCCTCTCTCTCTCTCCCTCATCATTCCCCCCTCTCTCTCTCCCCCATCATTCCCCCCTCTCTCTCTCCCCCATCATTCCCCCCTCTCTCTCTCCCCCATCATTCCCCCCGCTCTCTCTCCCCCATCATTCCCCCTCTCTCTCTCCCCCATCATTCCCCCTCTCTCTCTCCCTCATCATTCCCCCCCTCTCTCTCATCCCCAACATTCCACCTCTCTCTCTATCCCCCATCACTCTTCTCTCCCTCATCATATACCCCATCACTCTCTCTCCCCCATCAAAGCCCAACACTCTCTCCCCCCCATCATTCCCATCACTCTCCGTCCCCCATCATTCCCCCATCATTCTCTCTCCCCCATCTCTCTCTCCCCCATCACTCTCTCTCCCCCATCACTCTCTCTCCCCCATCACTCTCTCTCCCCCATCACTCTCTCTCCCCCATCACTCTCTCTCCCCCATCACTCTCCCTCCCCCATCATTCCCATCACTCTCTCTCCCCCATCATTCCCCACATCACTCTCTCTCCCCCATCATTCCCCCCATCACTCTCTCGCACCCATCATTCCCCAATCACTCTCTCTCCCGCATCAATCCCCCCATCACTCTCTCTCCCCCATCATTCCCCCTCTCTCTCTACCCAATCATTCCCCCTCTCTCTCTCCCCCCCATCATTCCCCCTCTCTCTCTGCCCCCCATCATTACCCCTCTCTCTCTCTACCCCCCATCATTTCCCCACTCTCTCTCTCCCCACCATCATTCCCCCCTCTCTCTCTCCATCATTCTCTCTCTCTCTCTCCCCCATCATTCTCTCTCTCTCTCTCCCCCATCATTCCCCCAATCAGTCTATCTCCCCCATCATTCCCCCAATCACTCTCTCTCCCCCATCATTCCCCCCATCACTCTCTCTCCCCCATCATTCCCCCCCCTCTCTCTCTCTCCCCCATCATTCCCTCCTCTCTCTCTCTCTCCCCCATCATTCCCCCCCTCTATCTCTCTCCCCCATCATTCCCCCTCTCTCTCTCCATCATTCCCCCTCTCTCTCTCCCCAATCATTCCCCCCCTCTCTCTCTCTCCCCCCCATCATTCCCCCTCTCTCTCTGCCCCCCATCATTCCCCCTTCTCTCTCTGTCCATCATTCCCCCTTCCCTCTACTCCCATCATTCCTCTCTCTCTCCATCATTTCCCCCGTCTCTCTCTCCCCCATCATTCCCCCTCTATCTCTCTCCCCCATCATTCCCCCCCCTCTCTCTCCCCCATCATTCCCCCTCTCTCCCTCCCTCATCATTCCCCCTCTCTCTCTCCCCCATCATTCCCCCTCTCTCCCTCCACCATAATTCCCCCTCGCTCGCTCTCCCCCATCATTCCCCCTCTCTTGCTCTCCCCCATCATTCCCCCTCTCTCTCTCTCTCTCCCCCATCATTCCCCTCTCTCTCTCTCCCCCCATCATTCCCCCTCTCTCGCTGTCCATCATTCCCCCTTCCCTCGACTCCCATCATCCCTCTCTCTCTCCATCATTTCCCCCGTCTCTCTCCCCCATCATTCCCCCTCACTCTCTCTCCCCCATCATTCCCCCCCTCTCTCTCTCCCTCATCATTCCCCCTCTCTCCCTCCACCATCATTCCCCCTCGCTCGCTCTCCCCCATCATTCCCCCTCTCTCGCTCTCCCCCATCATTCCCCCTCTCTCTCTCTCCCCCTCATCATTCCCCCTCTCTCTCTCTCCCCCATCATACCCCCTCTCTCTCTCCCCCATCATTCCCCCTCTCTCTCTCCCTCATCATTCCCCCCCTCTCTCTCTCCCCCAACATTCCACCTCTCCCTCTATCCCCCATCACTCTTCTCTCCCTCATCATATACCCCATCACTCTCTCTCCCCCATCAAAGCCCAACACTCTCTCCCCCCCATCATTCCCATCACTCTCCCTCCCCCATCATTCCCCCATCACTCTCTCTCCCCCATCACTCTCTCTCCCCCATCACTCTCTCTCCCCCATCACTCTCTCTCCCCCATCACTCTCTCTCCCCCATCACTCTCTCTCCCCCATCATTCCCATCACTCTCTCTCCCCCATCATTCCCCACATCACTCTCTCTCCCCCATCATTCCCCCCATCACTCTCTCTCCCCCATCATTCCCCAATCACTCTCTCTCCCGCATCAATCCCCCCATCACTCTCTCTCCCCCATCATTCCCCCTCTCTCTCTCCATCATTCCCCCTCTCTCTCTCCCCAATCATTCCCCCTCTCTCTCTCCCCCCCATCATTCCCCCTCTCTCTCTGCCCCGCATCATTACCCCTCTCTCTCTCTCCCCCCCATCATTTCCCCTCTCTCTCTCTCCCCCCCATCATTCCCCCCTCTCTCTCTCCATCATTCTCTCTCTCTCTCTCCCCCATCATTCTCTCTCTCTCTCTCCCCCATCATTCCCCCAATCAGTCTATCTCCCCCATCATTCCCCCAATCACTCTCTCTCCCCCATCATTCCCCCCATCACTCTCTCTCCCCCATCGTTCCCCCCATCACTCTCTCTCCCCATCATTCACCCCATCACTCTCTCTCCCCATCATTCCCCCCATCACTCTCTCCCCATCATTCCCAAAAATCTGTCTCTCTCCATCATTTCCTCCTCTCTCACTTTTTCCATCATTCCCCTCCCCTCTCTCTCCATCATTTCTACCTCCCTTTTTCCAACATTCCTGCCACTCTCTCACTCCATCATTGCCCCCTTTCTCCCCCATCATTCTGCTCATCTCTCTCCATCATTTCCCCCTCTCTTTTTTCATCATTCCATTCCCCTCTCTCTCTCCATCATTTCCCCAGCTCTTTCTCTCCATCATTTCCCCCTCCCTTTTTCCAACATTCCTGCCTCTCTCTCTTTCCATCATTCCCTCTGTCTTTCTCTCTTTGTCTTTCCATCATTCCCCCCATCTCTTTCTATCAATCCCCCCTGTCTCACCCCATCATTCCCCCTTCCCTCTACTCCCATCATTCCTCTCTCTCTCCATCATTTCCCCCGTCTCTCTCTCGCCCATCATTCCCCCTCTCACTCTCTCCCCCATCATTCCCTCTCTCTCTCTCCCCCCCATCATTCCCTCTCTCTCTCTCTGTCCCCCATTATTCCCTCTCTCTCTCTCTGTCCCCCATCATTCCCTCTCTCTCTGTCCCCCATCATTCCCTCTCTCTCTCTCTCCATCATTCCCTCTCTCTCTCCCCCATCATTCTCTCTCTCTCTCCCCCATCATTCTCTCTCTCTCTCCCCCATCATTCCCCCTCTCTCTCTCTCCCCCATCATTCCCCCTCTCTCTCCCCCATCATTCCCCCTCTCTCTCCCCCATCATTCCCCCCTCTCTCTCTCTCTCCCCCATCATTCCCCCCCTCTATCTCTCTCCCCCATCATTCCCCCTCTCTCTCTCCATCATTCCCCCTCTCTCTCTCTCCCCAATCATTCCCCCCCTCTCTCTCTCTCTCCCCCCCATCATTCCCCCTCTCTCTCTGCCCCCCATCATTCCCCCTTCTCTCTCTGTCCATCATTCCCCCTTCCCTCTACTCCCATCATTCCTCTCTCTCTCCATCATTTCCCCGGTCTCTCTCTCCCCCATCATTCCCCCTCTCTCTCTCCCTCATCATTCCCCCTCTCTCTCTCCCCCATCATTCCCCATCTCTCCCTCCACCATCATTCCCCCTCGCTCGCTCTCCACCATCATTCCCCCTCTCTCGCTCTCCCCCATCATTCCCCCTCTCTCTCTCTCCCCCATCATTCCCCCCTCTCTCTCTCCCCCATCATTCCCCCTCTCTCTCTCCCCCATCATTCCCCCTCTCTCTCTCCCCATCATTCCCCCTCTCTCTCTCCCTCATCACTCCCCCTCTCTCTCTCTCTCATTACCCCTCTCTCTCTCTCCCCCATCATTCCACCTCTCACTCTATCCCCCATCACTCTCTCTCCCTCATCATACACCTCATCACTCTCTCTCCCCCATCAAAGCCCAACACTCTCTCTCCCCCATCATTCCCATCACTCTCTCTCCCCCATCATTCCCATCACTCTCCCTCCCCCATCATTCCCCCCATCACTCTCTCTCCCCCATCACTCTCTCTCCCCCATCACTCTCTCTCCCCCATCACTCCCATCACTGTCTCTCCCCCATCATTCCCCACATCACTCTCTCTCCCCCATCATTCCCCCCATCACTCTCTCTCCCCCATCATTCCCCAATCTCTCTCCCGCATCAATCCCCCCATCACTCTCTCCCCCCCATCATTCCCCCTCTCTCTCTCCCCCCCATCATTCCCCCTCTCTCTCTGCCCATCATTCCCCCTCTCTCTCTGCCCCCCATCATTCCCCCTCTCTCTCTGCCCCCCATCATTACCCCTCTCTCTCTCTCCCCCCCATCATTTCCCCTCGCTCTCTCTCCCCCCCATCATTACCCCTCTCTCTCTCTCCCCCCCATCATTTCCCCTCTCTCTCTCTCCCCCCCATCATTCCCCCCCTCTCTCTCTCCCCCATCATTCTCTCTCTCTCTCTCCCCCATCATTCTCTCTCTCTCTCTCTCTCTCCCCCATCATTCCCCCAATCAGTCTATCTCCCCCATCATTCCCCCAATCACTCTCTCTCCCCCATCATTCCCCCCATCACTCTCTCTCCCCCATCGTTCCCCCCATCACTCTCTCTCCCCATCATTCACCCCATCACTCTCTCTCCCCATCATTCCCCCCATCATTCTCTCCCCATCATTCCCAAAAATCTGTCTCTCTCCATCATTTCCTCCTCTCTCACTTTTTCCATCATTCCCCTCCCCTCTCTCTCCATCATTTCTACCTCCCTTTTTCCAACATTCCCGCCTTTCTCTCACTCCATCATTGCCCCCTTTCTCCCCCATCATACTGCTCATCTCTCTCCATCATTTCCCCCTCTCTTTTTTCATCATTCCATTCCCCTCTCTCGCTCCATCATTTCCCCAGCTCTTTCTCTCCATCATTTCCCCCTCCCTTTTTCCAACATTCCCGCCACTCACTCTCTCCATCATTCCCTCTCTCTTTCTCTCTTTGTCTTTCCATCATTCCCCCCATCTCTCTTTCTATCAATCCCCCCCTGTCTGACCCCATCATTCCCCCTTCCCTCTCTGTCCATCATTCCCCCTTCCCTCTACTCCCATCATTCCTCTCTCTCTCTCCATCATTTCCCCCGTCTCTCTCTCCCCCATCATTCCCCCTCTCACTCTCTCCCCCATCATTCCCTCTCTCTCTCTCCCCCCCATCATTCCCTCTCTCTCTCTCTGTCCCCCATTATTCCCTCTCTCTCTCTCTGTCCCCCATCATTCCCTCTCTCTCTCTCTGTCCCCCATCATTGCCTCTCTCTCTCCCCCATCATTGCCTCTCTCTCTCTCCCCCATCATTCTCTCTCTCTCTCTCTCCCCCATCATTCCCTCTCTCTCTCTCTCCCCCATCATTCCCCCTCTCTCTCTCCCCCATCATTCCCCCTCTCTCTCTCCCCCATCATTCCCCCTCTCTCTTCCCCATCATTCCCCCTCTCTCTCTCTCTCCCCCCCATCATTCCCCCCTCTATCTCTCTCCCCCATCATTCCCCCTCTCTCTCTCTCCCCAATCATTCCCCCTCTCTCTCACTCTCCCCGCCATCATTCCCCCTCTCTCTCTGCCCCCCATCATTCCCCCTTCTCTCTCTGTCCAGCATTCCCCCTTCCCTCTACTCCCATCATTCCTCTCTCTCTCCATCATTTCCCCGGTCTCTCTCTCCCCCATCATTCCCCTTCTCTCTCTCTCCCCCATCATTCTCCCTCTCTCTCTCCCCCATCATTCCCCCTCTCTCCCTCCACCATCATTCCCCCTCGCTCGCTCTCCCCCATCATTCCCCCTCTCTCGCTCTCCCCCATCATTCCCCCTCTCTCTCTCTCCCTCATCATTCCCCCCTCTCTCTCTCAACCATCATTCCCCCTCTCTCTCTCCACCATCATTCCCCCTCTCTCTCTCCCTCATCATTCCCCCTCTCTCTCTTTCTCATTGCCCCTCTCTCTCTCCCCCATCATTCCACCTCTCACTCTATCCCCCATCACTCTCTCTCCCTCATCATACACCCCATCACTCTCTCCACCATCAAAGCCCAACACTCTCTCTCCCCCATCATTCCCCCTCTCTCCCTCCACCATAATTCCCCCTCGCTCGCTCTCCCCCATCATTCCCCTTCTCTTGCTCTCCCCCATCATTCCCCCTCTCTCTCTCTCCCCCATCATTCCCCTCTCTCTCTCTCCCCCATCATTCCCCCCTCTCTCTCTGCCCCATCATTCCCCCTTCTCTCGCTGTCCATCATTGCCCCTTCCCTCGACTCCCATCATCCCTCTCTCTCTCCATCATTTCCCCCGTCTCTCTCCCCCATCATTCCCCTCACTCTCTCTCCCCCATCATTCCCCCCCTCTCTCTCTCCCTCATCATTCCCCCTCTCTCCCTCCACCATCATTCCCCCTCGCTCGCTCTCCCCCATCATTCCACCTCTCTCGCTCTCCCCCATCATTCCCCCTCTCTCTCTCTCCCTCATCATTCCCCCTCTCTCTCTCTCCCCCATCATTCCCCCCTCTCTCTCTCCCCCATCGTTCCCCCTCTCTCTCCCTCATCATTCCCCCCCTCTCTCTCTCCCCCAACATTCCACCTCTCTCTCTATCCCCCATCACTCTTCTCTCCCTCATCATATACCCCATCACTCTCTCTCCCCCATCAAAGCCCAACACTCTCTCCCCCCCATCATTCCCATCACTCTCCCTCCCCCATCATTCCCCCATCATTCTCTCTCCCCCATCACTCTCTCTCCCCCATCACTCTCTCTCCCCATCACTCTCTCTCCCCCATCACTCTCTCTCCCCCATCACTCTCTCTCCTCCATCACTCTCTCTCCCCCATCACTCTCTCTCCCCCATCACACTCTCTCCCCCATCACTCTCTCTCCCCCATCACTCTCTCTCCCCCATCACTCTCTCTCCCCCATCACTCTCTCTCCCCCATCACTCTCTCTCCCCCATCACTCTCTCTCCCCCATCACTCTCTCTCCCCCATCATTCTCTCTCCCCCATCACTCTCTCTCCCCCATCATTCCCCACATCACCCTCTCTCCCCCATCATTCCCCACATCACTCTCTCTCCCCCATCATTCCCCCCATCACTCTCTCTCCCCCATCATTCCCCAATCATTCTCTCTCCCGCATCAATCCCCCCATCACTCTCTCTCCCCCATCATTCCCCCTCTCTCTCTCCATCATTCCCCCTCTCTCTCTCCCCAATCATTCCCCCTCTCTCTCTCCCCAATCATTCCCCCTCTCTCTCTCCCCCCCCATCATTCCCCCTCTCTCTCTGCCCCCCATCATTACCCCTCTCTCTCTCTCCCCCCCATCATTTCCCCTCTCTCTCTCTCCCCCCCATCATTCCCCCCTCTCTCTCTCCATTATTCTCTCTCTCTCTCTCCCCCATCATTCTCTCTCTCTCTCTCCCCCATCATTCCCCCAATCAGTCTATCTCCCCCATCATTCCCCCCATCACTCTCTCTCCCCCATCATTCCCCCCATCACTCTCTCTCCCCCATCATTCCCCCCTCTCTCTCTCTCTCCCCCATCATTCCCCCCTCTCTCTCTCTCTCCCCCATCATTCCCCCCCTCTATCTCTCTCCCCCATCATTCCCCCTCTCTCTCTCCATCATTCCCCCTCTCTCTCTCTCCCCAATCATTCCCCCTCTCTCTCTCTCTCCCCCCCATCATTCCCCCTCTCTCTCTGCCCCCCATCATTCCCCCTTCCCTCTACTCCCATCATTCCTCTCTCTCTCCATCATTTCCCCCGTCTCTCTCTCCCCCATCATTCCCCCTCTCTCTCTCACCCCCATCATTCCCCCACCTCTCTCTCCCCCATCATTCCCCCTCTCTCTCTCCCTCATCATTCCCCCTCTCTCTCTCCCCCATCATTCCCCCTCTCTCCCTCCACCATAATTCCCCCTCGCTCGCTCTCCCCCATCATTCCCCCTCTCTTGCTCTCCCCCATCATTCCCCCTCTCTCTCTCTCCCCCATCATTCCCCCTCTCTCTCTCTCCCCCATCATTCCCCCCCCTCTCTCTCCCTCATCATTCCCCCTCTCTCTCTCCCCCATCATTCCCCCCTCTCTCTCTCCCCCATCGTTCCCCCTCTCTCTCCCTCATCATTCCCCCCCTCTCTCTCTCCCCCAACATTCCACCTCTCTCTCTATCCCCCATCACTCTTCTCTCCCTCATCATATACCCCATCACTCTCTCTCCCCCATCAAAGCCCAACAGTCTCTCCCCCCCATCATTCCCATCACTCTCCCTCCCCCATCATTCCCCCATCACTCTCTCTCCCCCATCACTCTCTCTCCCCCATCACTCTCTCTCCCCCATCACTCTCTCTCCCCCATCACTCTCTCTCTCCCCCATCACTCTCTCTCCCCCATCACTCTCTCTCCCCCATCACTCTCTCTCCCCCATCACTCTCTCTCCCCCATCATTCTCTCTCCCCCATCACTCTCTCTCCCCCATCATTCCCCACATCACCCTCTCTCCCCCATCATTCCCCACATCACTCTCTCTCCCCCATCATTCCCCCCATCACTCTCTCTCCCCCATCATTCCCCAATCACTCTCTCTCCCGCATCAATCCCCCCATCACTCTCTCTCCCCCATCATTCCCCCTCTCTCTCTCCATCATTCCCCCTCTCTCTCTCCCCAATCATTCCCCCTCTCTCTCTCCCCAATCATTCCCCCTCTCTCTCTCCCCCCCCATCATTCCCCCTCTCTCTCTGCCCCCCATCATTACCCCTCTCTCTCTCTCCCCCCCATCATTTCCCCTCTCTCTCTCTCCCCCCCATCGTTCCCTCCTCTCTCTCTCCATTATTCTCTCTCTCTCTCTCCCCCATCATTCTCTCTCTCTCTCTCCCCCATCATTCCCCCAATCAGTCTATCTCCCCCATCATTTCCCCAATCACTCTCTCTCCCCCATCATTCCCCCCATCACTCTCTCTCCCCCATCATTCCCCCCTCTCTCTCTCCCCCATCATTCCCCCCTCTCTCTCTCTCTCCCCCATCATTCCCCCCCTCTATCTCTCTCCCCCATCATTCCCCCTCTCTCTCTCCATCATTCCCCCTCTCTCTCTCTCCCCAATCATTCCCCCTCTCTCTCTCTCTCCCCCCCATCATTCCCCCTCTCTCTCTGCCCCCCATCATTCCCCCTTCCCTCTACTCCCATCATTCCTCTCTCTCTCCATCATTTCCCCCGTCTCTCTCTCCCCCATCATTCCCCCTCTCTCTCTCACCCCCATCATTCCCCCACCTCTCTCTCCCCCATCATTCCCCCTCTCTCTCTCCCTCATCATTCCCCCTCTCTCTCTCCCCCATCATTCCCCCTCTCTCCCTCCACCATAATTCCCCCTCGCTCGCTCTCCCCCATCATTCCCCCTCTCTTGCTCTCCCCCATCATTCCCCCTCTCTCTCTCTCCCCCATCATTCCCCCTCTCTCTCTCTCCCCCATCATTCCCCCCCCTCTCTCTCCCCCATCATTCCCCCTCTCTCTCTCCCTCATCATTCCCCCTCTCTCTCTCCCCCATCATTCCCCCTCTCTCCCTTAACCATAATTCCCCCTCGCTCGCTCTCCCCCATCATTCCCCCTCTCTTGCTCTCCCCCATCATTCCCCCTCTCTTGCTCTCCCCCATCATTCCCCCTCTCTCTCTCTCCCCCATCATTCCCCTCTCTCTCTCTCCCCCATCATTCCCCCCTCTCTCTCTCTCTCCCCATCATTCCCCCCCTCTATCTCTCTCCCCCATCATTCCCCCTCTCTCTCTCCATCATTCCCCCTCTCTCTCTCTCCCCAATCATTCCCCCTCTCTCTCTCTCTCCCCCCCATCATTCCCCCTCTCTCTCTGCCCCCCATCATTCCCCCTTCTCTCTCTGTCCATCATTCCCCCTTCCCTCTACTCCCATCATTCCTCTCTCTCTCCATCATTTCCCCCGTCTCTCTCTCCCCCATCATTCCCCCTCTCTCTCTCTCCCCCATCATTCCCCCCCCTCTCTCTCCCCCATCATTCCCCCTCTCTCCCTCCCTCATCATTCCCCCTCTCTCTCTCCCCCATCATTCCCCCTCTCTCCCTCCACCATAATGCCCCCTCGCTCGCTCTCCCCCATCATTCCCCCTCTCTTGCTCTCCCCCATCATTCCCCCTCTCTCTCTCTCCCCCATCATTCCCCTCTCTCTCTCTCTCCCCCATCATTCCCCCCTCTCTCTCTGCCCCCCCATCATTCCCCCTTCTCTCGCTGTCCATCATTCCCCCTTCCCTCGACTCCCATCATCCCTCTCTCTCTCCATCATTTCCCCCGTCTCTCTCCCCCATCATTCCCCCTCACTCTCTCTCCCCCATCATTCCCCCCCCTCTCTCTCTCCCTCATCATTCCCCCTCTCTCCCTCCACCATCATTCCCCCTCGCTCGCTCTCCCCCATCATTCCCCCTCTCTCGCTCTCCCCCATCATTCCCACTCTCTCTCTCTCCCTCATCATTCCCCCTCTCTCTCTCTCCCCCATCATACCCCCTCTCTCTCTCCCCCATCATTCCCCCTCTCTCTCTCCCCCATCATTCCCCCTCTCTCTCTCCCTCATCATTCTCCCCTCTCTCTCTCCCCCAACATACCCCCTCTCTCACTCCCCCATCATTCCCCCTCTCTCTCTCCCCCATCATTCCCCCTCTCTCTCTCCCCCATCATTCCCCCTCTCTCTCTCCCTCATCATTCCCCCCTCTCTCTCTCCCCCAACATTCCACCTCTCTCTCTATCCCCCATCACTCTTCTCTCCCTCATCATATACCCCATCACTCTCTCTCCCCCATCAAAGCCCAACACTCTCTCCCCCCCCATCATTCCCATCACTCTCCCTCCCCCATCATTCCCCCATCATTCTCTCTCCCCCATCACTCTCTCTCCCCCATCACTCTCTCTCCCCCATCACTCTCTCTCCCCCATCACTCTCTCTCCCCCATCACTCTCTCTCCCCCATCATTCCCATCACTCTCTCTCCCCCATCATTCCCCACATCACTCTCTCTCCCCCATCATTCCCCCCATCACTCTCTCTCCCCCATCATTCCCCAATCACTCTCTCTCCCGCATCAATCCCCCCATCACTCTCTCTCCCCCATCATTCCCCCTCTCTCTCTCCCCAATCATTCCCCCTCTCTCTCTCCCCCCCATCATTCCCCCTCTCTCTCTGCCCCCCATCATTACCCCTCTCTCTCTCTCCCCCCCATCATTTCCCCTCTCTCTCTCTCCCCCCCATCATTCCCCCCTCTCTCTCTCCATCATTCTCTCTCTCTCTCTCCCCCATCATTCTCTCTCTCTCTCTCCCCCATCATTCCCCCAATCAGTCTATCTCCCCCATCATTCCCCCAATCACTCTCTCTCCCCCATCATTCCCCCCATCACTCTCTCTCCCCCATCGTTCCCCCCATCACTCTCTCTCCCCATCATTCCCCCCATCACTCTCTCTCCCCATCATTGCCCCCATCACTCTCTCCCCATCATTCCCAAAAATCTGTCTCTCTCCATCATTTCCTCCTCTCTCACTTTTTCCATCATTCCCCTCCCCTCTCTCTCCATCATTTCTACCTCCCTTTTTCCAACATTCCCGCCTCTCTCTCACTCCATCATTGCCCCCTTTCTCCCCCATCATTCTGCTCATCTCTCTCCATCATTTCCCCCTCTCTTTTTTCATCATTCCATTCCCCTCTCTCTCTCCATCATTTCCCCAGCTCTTTCTCTCCATCATTTCCCCCTCCCTTTTTCCAACATTCCTGCCTCTCTCTCTCCATCATTCCCTCTGTCTTTCTCTCTTTGTCTTTCCATCATTCCCCCCATCTCTTTCTATCAATCCCCCCTGTCTCACCCCATCATTCCCCATTCTCTCTCTGTCCATCATTCCCCCTTCCCTCTACTCCCATCATTCCTCTCTCTCTCCATCATTTCCCCCGTCTCTCTCTCCCCCATCATTCCCCCTCTCACTCTCTCCCCCATCATTCCCTCTCTCTCTCTCTCCCCCCCATCATTCCCTCTCTCTCTCTCTGTCCCCCATCATTCCCTCTCTCTCTGTCCCCCATCATTCCCTCTCTCTCTCTCTCCATCATTCCCTCTCTCTCTCTCTCCATCATTCCCTCTCTCTCTCTCCCCCATCATTCCCTCTCTCTCTCCCCCATCATTCCCCCTCTCTCTCTCTCCATCATTCCCCCTCTCTCTCCCCCATCATTCCCCCTCTCTCTCCCCCATCATTCCCCCCTCTCTCTCTCCCCCATCATTCCCCCCTCTATCTCTCTCTCCCCCATCATTCCCCCCCTCTATCTCTCTCCCCCATCATTCCCCCTCTCTCTCTCCATCATTCCCCCTCTCTCTCTCTCCCCAATCATTCCCCCCCTCTCTCTCTCCCCCCCATCATTCCCCCTCTCTCTCTGCCCCCCATCATTCCCCCTTCTCTCTCTGTCCATCATTCCCCCTTCCCTCTACTCCCATCATTCCTCTCTCTCTCCATCATTTCCCCCGTCTCTCTCTCCCCCATCATTCCCACTCTCTCTCTCCCCCATCATTCCCCCTCTCTCTCTCTCCCCCATCATTCCCCCTCTCTCTCGCTCTCCCCCACATCATTCCCCCCCCCTCTCTCTCTCTCCCCCCCATCATTCCCCCTCTCTCTCTCGTTCCCCCCCATCATTCCCCCTCTCTCTCACTTTCCCCTCCATCATTCCCCCCATCATTCACTCTCCCCCCCCATCATTCTCTCTCCCACATCAATCTCTCCCCAGCACTCTCCCTCCCCCAGCACTCTCCCTCCCCCAGCACTCTCCCTCCCCCAGCACTCTCCCTCCCCCAGCACTCTCTCTCCCCCATCCGTCTCTCTCCCCCATCCGTCTCTCTCCCCCATCCGTCTCTCTCCCCCATCCGTCTCTCTCCCCCATCCGTCTCTCTCCCCCATCCGTCTCTCTCCCCCATCACTCTCTCTCCCCCATCACTCTCTCTCCCCCATCACTCTCTCTCCCCCATCACTCTCTCTCCCCCATCACTCTCTCTCCCCCATCACTCTCTCTCCCCCATCACTCTCTCTCCCCCATCACTCTCTCTCCCCCATCACTCTCTCTCCCCCATCACTCTCTCTCCCCCATCACTCTCTCTCCCCCATCACTCTCTCTCCCCCATCACTCTCTCTCTCCCCCATCACTCTCTCTCCCCCATCACTCTCTCTCCCCCATCACTCTCTCTCCCCCATCACTCTCTCTCCCCCATCACTCTCTCTCCCCCATCACTCTCTCTCCCCCATCACTCTCTCTCCCCCATCATTCCCCCCATCACTCTCTCTCCCCCATCATTCCCCCATTACTCTCGTTCCCCCATCATTCCCCCATCACTCTCTCTCCCCATCATTCCCCCCATCACTCTCTCTCCCCATCATTCCCAAAAATCTGTCTCTCCATCATTTCCTCCTCTCTCACTTTTTCCATCATTCCCCTCCCCTCTCTCTCCATCATTTCCCCAGCTCTCTCACTCCATCATTTCCCCCTCCCCTTTTCCAACATTCCCGCCTCTCTCACTCTCCATCATTGCCCCCTCTTTCTCCCCCATCATTCTGCCCGTCTCTCTCCATCATTTCCCCCTCTCTTTTTTCATCATACCCCTCACCTATCTCTCTCCATCATTTCCCAAGCTCTTGCTCTCCCCCATCATTCCCCCTCTCTTGCTCTCCCCCATCATTCCCCCTCTCTCTCTCTCCCCCATCATTCCCCTCTCTCTCTCGCCCCCATCATTCCCCCCTCTCTCTCTCTCTCCCCATCATTCCCCCCCTCTATCTCTCTCCCCCATCATTCCCCCTCTCTCTCCATCATTCCCCCCCTCTCTCTCTCCCCAATCATTCCCCCTCTCTCTCTCTCTCCCCCCCCATCATTCCCCCTCTCTCTCTGCCCCCCATCATTCCCCCTTCTCTCTCTGTCCATCATTCCCCCTTCCCTCTACTCCCATCATTCCTCTCTCTCTCCATCATTTCCCCCGTCTCTCTCTCCCCCATCATTCCCCCTCTCTCTCTCTCCCCCATCATTCCCCCCCCTCTCTCTCCCCCATCATTCCCCCTCTCTCCCTCCCTCATCATTCCCCCTCTCTCTCTCCCCCATCATTCCCCCTCTCTCCCTCCACCATAATGCCCCCTCGCTCGCTCTCCCCCATCATTCCCCCTCTCTTGCTCTCCCCCATCATTCCCCCTCTCTCTCTCTCCCCCATCATTCCCCTCTCTCTCTCTCCCCCATCATACCCCCCTCTCTCTCTGCCCCCCCATCATTCCCCCTTCTCTCGCTGTCCATCATTCCCCCTTCCCTCGACTCCCATCATCCCTCTCTCTCTCCATCATTTCCCCCGTCTCTCTCCCCCATCATTCCCCCTCACTCTCTCTCCCCCATCATTCCCCCCCTCTCTCTCTCCCTCATCATTCCCCCTCTCTCCCTCCACCATCATTCCCCCTCGCTCGCTCTCCCCCATCATTCCCCCTCTCTCGCTCTCCCCCATCATTCCCACTCTCTCTCTCTCCCTCATCATTCCCCCTCTCTCTCTCTCCCCCATCATACCCCCTCTCTCTCTTCCCCATCATTCCCCCTCTCTCTCTCCCCCATCATTCCCCCTCTCTCTCTCCCTCAACATTCTCCCCTCTCTTTCTCCCCCAACATTCCCCCTCTCTCTCTCTCCCCCATCATTCCCACTCTCTCTTTCTCCCCCAACATTCCCCCTCTCTCTCTCTCCCCCAACATACCCCCTCTATCTCTCCCCCATCATTCCCCCTCTCTCTCTCCCCCATCATTCCCCCTCTCTCTCTCCCTCATCATTCCCCCCTCTCTCTCTCCCCCAACATTCCACCTCTCTCTCTATCCCCCATCACTCTTCTCTCCCTCATCATATACCCCATCACTCTCTCTCCCCCATCAAAGCCCAACACTCTCTCCCCCCCATCATTCCCATCACTCTCCCTCCCCCATCATTCCCCCATCACTCTCTCTCCCCCATCACTCTCTCTCCCCCATCACTCTCTCTCCCCCATCACTCTCTCTCCCCCATCACTCTCTCTCCCCCATCATTCCCATCACTCTCTCTCCCCCATCATTCCCCACATCACTCTCTCTCCCCCATCATTCCCCCCATCACTCTCTCTCCCCCATCATTCCCCCCATCACTCTCTCTCCCGCATCAATCCCCCCATCACTCTCTCTCCCCCATCATTCCCCCTCTCTCTCTCCATCATTCCCCCTCTCTCTCTCCCCAATCATTCCCCCTCTCTCTCTCCCCAATCATTCCCCCTCTCTCTCTCCCCCCCATCATTCCCCCTCTCTCTCTGCCCCCCATCATTACCCCTCTCTCTCTCTCCCCCCCCCATCATTTCCCCTCTCTCTCTCTCTCCCCCATCATTCCCCCCTCTCTCTCTCCATCATTCTCTCTCTCTCTCTCCCCCATCATTCTCTCTCTCTCTCCCCCATCATTCCCCCAATCAGTCTATCTCCCCCATCATTCCCCCAATCACTCTCTCTCCCCCATCACTCTCTCTCCCCCATCGTTCCCCCCCATCACTCTCTCTCCCCATCATTCACCCCATCACTCTCTCTCCCCATCATTCCCCCCATCACTCTCTCCCCATCATTCCCAAAAATCTGTCTCTCTCCATCATTTCCTCCTCTCTCACTTTTTCCATCATTCCCCTCCCCTCTCTCTCCATCATTTCTACCTCCCTTTTTCCAACATTCCCGCCTCTCTCTCACTCCATCATTGCCCCCTTTCTCCCCCATCATTCTGCTCATCTCTCTCCATCATTTCCCCCTCTCTTTTTTCATCATTCCATTCCCCTCTCTCTCTCCATCATTTCCCCAGCTCTTTCTCTCCATCATTTCCCCCTCCCTTTTTCCAACATTCCTGCCTCTCTCTCTCTCCATCATTCCCTCTGTCTTTCTCTCTTTGTCTTTCCATCATTCCCCCCATCTCTTTCTATCAATCCCCCCTGTCTCACCCCATCATTCCCCCTTCTCTCTCTGTCCATCATTCCCCCTTCCCTCTACTCCCATCATTCCTCTCTCTCTCCATCATTTCCCCCGTCTCTCTCTCCCCCATCATTCCCCCTCTCACTCTCTCCCCCATCATTCCCTCTCTCTCTCTCCCCCCCATCATTCCCTCTCTCTCTCTCTCCCCCCCATCATTCCCCCTCTCTCTCTGCCCCCCATCATTCCCCCTTCTCTCTCTGTCCATCATTCCCCCTTCCCTCTACTCCCATCATTCCTCTCTCTCTCCATCATTTCCCCCGTCTCTCTCTCCCCCATCATTCCCCCTCTCTCTCTCTCCCCCATCATTCCCCCCCCTCTCTCTCCCCCATCATTCCCCCTCTCTCCCTCCCTCATCATTCCCCCTCTCTCTCTCCCCCATCATTCCCCCTCTCTCCCTCCACCATAATGCCCCCTCGCTCGCTCTCCCCCATCATTCCCCCTCTCTTGCTCTCCCCCATCATTCCCCCTCTCTCTCTCTTCCCCATCATTCCCCTCTCTCTCTCTCCCCCATCATACCCCCCTCTCTCTCTGCCCCCCCATCATTCCCCCTTCTCTCGCTGTCCATCATTCCCCCTTCCCTCGACTCCCATCATCCCTCTCTCTCTCCATCATTTCCCCCGTCTCTCTCCCCCATCATTCCCCCTCACTCTCTCTCCCCCATCATTCCCCCCCTCTCTCTCTCCCTCATCATTCCCCCTCTCTCCCTCCACCATCATTCCCCCTCGCTCGCTCTCCCCCATCATTCCCCCTCTCTCGCTCTCCCCCATCATTCCCACTCTCTCTCTCTCCCTCATCATTCCCCCTCTCTCTCTCTCCCCCATCATACCCCCTCTCTCTCTTCCCCATCATTCCCCCTCTCTCTCTCCCCCATCATTCCCCCTCTCTCTCTCCCTCATCATTCTCCCCTCTCTTTCTCCCCCAACATTCCCCCTCTCTCTCTCTCCCCCAACATACCCCCTCTATCTCTCCCCCATCATTCCCCCTCTCTCTCTCCCCCATCATTCCCCCTCTCTCTCTCCCTCCTCATTCCCCCCTCTCTCTCTCCCCCAACATTCCACCTCTCTCTCTATCCCCCATCACTCTTCTCTCCCTCATCATATACCCCATCACTCTCTCTCCCCCATCAAAGCCCAACACTCTCTCCCCCCCATCATTCCCATCACTCTCATTCCCCCATCACTCTCTCTCCCCCATCACTCTCTCTCCCCCATCACTCTCTCTCCCCCATCACTCTCTCTCCCCCATCACTCTCTCTCCCCCATCATTCCCATCACTCTCTCTCCCCCATCATTCCCCACATCACTCTCTCTCCCCCATCATTCCCCCCATCACTCTCTCTCCCCCATCATTCCCCCCATCACTCTCTCTCCCGCATCAATCCCCCCATCACTCTCTCTCCCCCATCATTCCCCCTCTCTCTCTCCATCATTCCCCCTCTCTCTCTCCCCAATCATTCCCCCTCTCTCTCTCCCCAATCATTCCCCCTCTCTCTCTCCCCCCCATCATTCCCCCTCTCTCTCTGCCCCCCATCATTACCCCTCTCTCTCTCTCCCCCCCCATCATTTCCCCTCTCTCTCTCTCTCCCCCATCATTCCCCCCTCTCTCTCTCCATCATTCTCTCTCTCTCTCTCCCCCATCATTCTCTCTCTCTCTCCCCCATCATTCCCCCAATCAGTCTATCTCCCCCATCATTCCCCCAATCACTCTCTCTCCCCCATCACTCTCTCTCCCCCATCGTTCCCCCCATCACTCTCTCTCCCCATCATTCACCCCATCACTCTCTCTCCCCATCATTCCCCCCATCACTCTCTCCCCATCATTCCCAAAAATCTGTCTCTCTCCATCATTTCCTCCTCTCTCACTTTTTCCATCATTCCCCTCCCCTCTCTCTCCATCATTTCTACCTCCCTTTTTCCAACATTCCCGCCTCTCTCTCACTCCATCATTGCCCCCTTTCTCCCCCATCATTCTGCTCATCTCTCTCCATCATTTCCCCCTCTCTTTTTCATCATTCCATTCCCCTCTCTCTCTCCATCATTTCCCCAGCTCTTTCTCTCCATCATTTCCCCCTCCCTTTTTTCCAACATTCCTGCCTCTCTCTCTCTCCATCATTCCCTCTGGCTTTCTCTCTTTGTCTTTCCATCATTCCCCCCATCTCTTTCTATCAATCCCCCCTGTCTCACCCCATCATTCCCCCTTCTCTCTCTGTCCATCATTCCCCCTTCCCTCTACTCCCATCATTCCTCTCTCTCTCCATCATTTCCCCCGTCTCTCTCTCCCCCATCATTCCCCCTCTCACTCTCTCCCCCATCATTCCCTCTCTCTCTCTCCCCCCCATCATTCCCTCTCTCTCTCTCTGTCCCCCATCATTCCCTCTCTCTCTGTCCCCCATCATTCCCTCTCTCTCTCTCTCCATCATTCCCTCTCTCTCTCCCCCATCATTCTCTCTCTCTCTCTCCCCCATCATTCCCTCTCTCTCTCCCCCATCATTCCCCCTCTCTCTCTCTCCCCCATCATTCCCCCTCTGTCTCCCCCATCATTCCCCCTCTCTCTCCCCCATCATTCCCCCCTCTCTCTCTCTCTCCCCCATCATTCCCCCCTCTATCTCTCTCTCCCCCATCATTCCCCCTCTCTCTCTCCATCATTCCCCCTCTCTCTCTCTCCCCAATCATTCCCCCCCTCTCTCTCTCCCCCCCATCATTCCCCCTCTCTCTCTGCCCCCCATCATTCCCCCTTCTCTCTCTGTCCATCATTCCCCCTTCCCTCTACTCCCATCATTCCTCTCTCTCTCCATCATTTCCCCCGTCTCTCTCTCCCCCATCATTCCCACTCTCTCTCTCCCCCATCATTCCCCCTCTCTCTCTCTCCCCCATCATTCCCCCTCTCTCTCGCTCTCCCCACCATCATTCCCCCCCCCCCTCTCTCTCCCCCCCATCATTCCCCCTCTCTCTCTCGTTCCCCCCCATCATTCCCCCTCTCTCTCACTTTCCCCCCATCATTCCCCCTCTCTCTCTCCCCTCCATCATTCCCCCCATCATTCACTCTCCCCCCCCATCATTCTCTCTCCCACATCAATCTCTCCCCAGCACTCTCCCTCCCCCAGCACTCTCCCTCCCCCAGCACTCTCCCTCCCCCAGCACTCTCCCTCCCCCAGCACTCTCCCTCCCCCAGCACTCTCCCTCCCCCAGCACTCTCCCTCCCCCAGCACTCTCCCTCCCCCAGCACTCTCCCTCCCCCATCCGTCTCTCTCCCCCATCACTCTCTCTCCCCCATCACTCTCTCTCCCCCATCACTCTCTCTCCCCCATCACTCTCTCTCCCCCATCACTCTCTCTCCCCCATCACTCTCTCTCCCCCATCACTCTCTCTCCCCCATCACTCTCTCTCCCCCATCACTCTCTCTCCCCCATCATTCCCCCCATCACTCTCTCTCCCCCATCATTCCCCCCATCACTCTCTCTCCCCCATCATTCCCCCCATTACTCTCTCTCCCCCATCATTCCCCCATCACTCTCTCTCCCCCATCATTCCACCCATTACTCTCGCTCCCCCATCATTCCCCCAATCACTCTCTCCCCCATCACTCTCTCTCCCCCATCATTCCCCCCATCACTCTCTCTCCCCATCATTCCCCCCATCACTCTCTCTCCCCATCATTCCCCCCATCACTCTCTCTCCCCATCATTCCCAAAAATCTGTCTCTCCATCATTTCCTCCTCTCTCACTTTTTCCATCATTCCCCTCCCCTCTCTCTCCATCATTTCCCCAGCTCTCTCACTCCATCATTTCCCCCTCCCCTTTTCCAACATTCCCGCCTCTCTCACTCTCCATCATTGCCCCCTCTTTCTCCCCCATCATTCTGCCCGTCTCTCTCCATCATTTCCCCCTCTCTTTTTTCATCATACCCCTCACCTATCTCTCTCCATCATTTCCCAAGCTCTCTCTCTCCATCATTTCCCCCCTCCAATTTTCCAACATTCCCGCCTCTCTCTCTCTCCATCATTCCCTCTCTCTTTCTCTCTTTGTCTTTACATCATTCGCCCCATCTCTCTTTCTATCGATCCCCCCCTGTCTGACCCCATCATTCCCCCTTCTCTCTCTGTCCATCATTCCCCCTTCCCTCTACTCCCATCATTCCTCTCTCTCTCTCCATCATTTCCCCCGTCTCTCTCTCCCCCATCATTCCCCCTCTCACTCTCTCCCCCATCATTCCCTCTCTCTCTCTCTCCCCCATCATTCCCCCTCTCTCTCTCTCTCCCCCATCATTCCCTCTCTCTCTCTCTGTCCCCCATTATTCCCTCTCTCTCTCTCTGTCCCCCATCGTTCCCTCTCTCTCTCTCCCCCATCATTCCCTCTCTCTCTCTCTCCCCCATCATTCCCTCTCTCTCTCCCCCATCATTCTCTCTCTCTCTCTCCCCCATCATTCCCCCTCTCTCTCTCCCCCATCATTCCCCCTCTCTCTCTCCCCCATCATTCCCCCTCTCTCTCTCCCCCATCATTCCCCCTCTCTCTCTCCCCCATCATTCCCCCTCTCTCTCCCCCATCATCCCCCGTCTCTCTCCCCCATCATTCCCCCTCTCTCTCTCCCCCATCATTCCCCCTCTCTATCTCTCTCCCCCATCATTCCCCCTCTCTCTCTCCATCATTCCCCCTCTCTCTCTCTCCCCAATCATTCCCCCTCTCTCTCTCTCTCCCCGCCATCATTCCCCCTCTCTCTCTGCCCCCCATCATTCCCCCTTCTCTCTGTCCAGCATTCCCCCTTCCCTCTACTCCCATCATTCCTCTCTCTCTCCATCATTTCCCCGGTCTCTCTCTCCCCCATCATTCCCCTTCTCTCTCTCTCCCCCATCATTCCCCCTCTCTCTCTCCCTCATCATTCCCCCTCTCTCTCTCCCTCATCATTCCCCCTCTCTCCCTCCACCATCATTCCCCCTCGCTCGCTCTCCCCCATCATTCCCCCTCTCTCGCTCTCCCCCATCATTCCCCTCTCTCTCTCTCCCTCATCATTCCCCCCTCTCTCTCCCCCATCTTTCCCCCTCTCTCTCTCCACCATCATTCCCCCTCTCTCTCTCCCTCATCATTCCCCCTCTCTCTCTCTCTCATTACCCCTCTCTCTCTCTCCCCCATCATTCCACCTCTCACTCTATCCCCCATCACTCTCTCTCCCTCATCATACACCCCATCACTCTCTCTCCACCATCAAAGCCCAACACTCTCTCTCCCCCATCATTCCCATCACTCTCTCTCCCCCATCATTCCACCCATCAGTCTCTCTCCCCCATCCGTCTCTCTCCCCCATCCGTCTCTCTCCCCCATCCGTCTCTCTCCCCCATCCGTCTCTCTCCCCCATCCCTCTCTCTCCCCCATCCCTCTCTCTCCCCCATCCCTCTCTCTCCCCCATCCCTCTCTCTCCCCCATCCCTCTCTCTCCCCCATCCCTCTCTCTCCCCCATCCCTCTCTCTCCCCCATCCCTCTCTCTCCCCCATCCCTCTCTCTCCCCCATCCCTCTCTCTGCCCCATCCCTCTCTCTGCCCCATCCCTCTCTCTCCCCCATCCCTCTCTCTCCCCCATCCCTCTCTCTCCCCCATCCCTCTCTCTCCCCCATCCCTCTCTCTCCCCCATCCCTCTCTCTCCCCCATCCCTCTCTCTCCCCCATCCCTCTCTCTCCCCCATCCCTCTCTCCCCCATCCCTCTCTCTCCCCCATCCCTCTCTCTCCCCCATCCCTCTCTCTCCCCCATCCCTCTCTCTCCCCCATCCCTCTCTCTCCCCCATCCCTCTCTCTCCCCCATCCCTCTCTCTCCCCCATCCCTCTCTCTCCCCCATCCCTCTCTCTCCCCCATCACTCTCTCTCCCCCATCACTCTCTCTCCCCCATCACTCTCTCTCCCCCATCATTCCCATCACTCTCTCTCCCCCATCATTCCCCACATCACTCTCTCTCCCCCATCATTCCCCCCATCACTCTCTCTCCCCCATCATTCCCCCCATCACTCTCTCTCCCCCATCATTCCCCCATCACTCTCTCTCCCCCATCATTCCACCCATTACTCTCGCTCCCCCATCATTCCCCCAATCACTCTCTCTCCCCATCATTCCCCCCATCACTCTCTCTCCCCATCATTTCCAAAAATCTGTCTCTCCATCATTTCCTCCTCTCTCACTTTTTCCATCATTCCCCTCCCCTCTCTCTCCATCATTTCCCCAGCTCTCTCACTCCATCATTTCCCCCTCCCCTTTTCCAACATTCCCGCCTCTCTCACTCTCCATCATTGCCCCCTCTTTCTCCCCCATCATTCTGCCCATCTCTCTCCATCATTTCCCCCTCTCTTTTTTCATCATACCCCTCACCTATCTCTCTCCCTCATTTCCCAAGCTCTCTCTCTCCATCATTTCCCCCCTCCAATTTTCCAACATTCCCGCCTCTCTCTCTCTCCATCATTCCCTCTCTCTTTCTCTCTTTGTCTTTACATCATTCGCCCCATCTCTCTTTCTATCGATCCCCCCCCATCTCACTCCATCATTCCCCATTCTCTCTGTCCATCATTCCCCCTTCCCTCTACTCCCATCATTCCTCTCTCTCTCTCCATCATTTCCCCCCTCTCTCTCTCTCTCCCCCATCATTCCCTCACTCTCTCTCTCCCGCCCATCATTCCCTCTCTCTCTCTCTCCCCCATCATTCCCTCTCTCTCTCTCCCCCATCATTCCATCTCTCTCCCCCATCATTCTCTCTCTCTCTCCCCCATCATTCCCCCTCTCTCTCCCCCATCATTCCCCCTCTCTCTCTCCCCTATCATTCCCCCTCTCTCTCCATCATTCCCCCTCTCTCTCTCTCCCCCATCATTCCCCCTCTCTCTCTCCCCCATCATTCCCCCTCTCTCTCTCCCCCATCATTCCCCCTCTCTCTCTCCCCCATCATTCCCCCTCTCTCTCTCTCCATCATTCCCCCTCTCTCTCTCTCTCCCCCATCAATCCCCCCCTCTCTCTCCCCCCCATCATTCCCCCCCTCTCTCTCTCTCCCCAATCATTCCCCCTCTCTCTCTCTCTCCCCCATCATTCCCCCTCTCTCTCTCTCTCCCCCATCATTCCCCCTCTCTCTCTCTTTCCCCCCCATCATTCCCCCCTCTCTCCCCCATCATTCCCCCTTCCCTCTACTCCCATCATTCCTCTCTCTCTCCATCATTTCCCCCGTCTCTCTCTCCCCCATCATTCCCACTCTCTCTCTCCCCCATCATTCCCCCCCTCTCTCTCTCCCCCATCATTCCCCCTCTCTCTCGCTCTCCCCACATCATTCCCCCCCCCTCTCTCTCTCCCCCCCATCATTCCCCCTCTCTCTCTCGTTCCCCCCCATCATTCCCCCTCTCTCTCACTTTCCCCCCCATCATTCCCCCTCTCTCTCTCCCCTCCATCATTCCCCCCATCATTCACTCTCCCCCCCCATCATTCTCTCTCCCACATCAATCTCTCCCCAGCACTCTCCCTCCCCCAGCACTCTCCCTCCCCCAGCACTCTCCCTCCCCCTGCACTCTCCCTCCCCCTGCACTCTCCCTCCCCCTGCACTCTCCCTCCCCCAGCACTCTCCCTCCCCCTGCACTCTCCCTCCCCCTGCACTCTCCCTCCCCCTGCACTCTCCCTCCCCCAGCACTCTCCCTCCCCCAGCACTCTCCCTCCCCCAGCCCTCTCCCTCCCCCAGCCCTCTCCCTCCCCCAGCCCTCTCCCTCCCCCAGCCCTCTCCCTCCCCCAGCCCTCTCCCTCCCCCAGCCCTCTCCCTCCCCCAGCCCTCTCCCTCCCCCAGCCCTCTCCCTCCCCCAGCCCTCTCCCTCCCCCAGCCCTCTCCCTCCCCCAGCCCTCTCCCTCCCCCAGCACTCTCCCTCCCCCAGCACTCTCCCTCCCCAGCACTCTCCCTCCCCAGCACTCTCCCTCCCCCAGCACTCTCCCTCCCCCAGCACTCTCCCTCCCCCAGCACTCTCCCTCCCCCAGCACTCTCCCTCCCCCAGCACTCTCCCTCCCCCAGCACTCTCCCTCCCCCAGCACTCTCCCTCCCCCAGCACTCTCCCTCCCCCAGCACTCTCCCTCCCCCAGCACTCTCCCTCCCCCAGCACTCTCCCTCCCCCAGCACTCTCCCTCCCCCAGCACTCTCCCTCCCCCAGCACTCTCCCTCCCCCAGCACTCTCCCTCCCCCAGCACTCTCCCTCCCCCAGCACTCTCGCCCCCCCAGCACTCTCCCCCCCCAGCACTCTCCCGCCCCCAGCACTCTCCCTCCCCCTGCACTCTCCCTCCCCCTGCACTCCCCCTCCCCCAGCACTCCCCCTCCCCCAGCACTCTCCCTCCCCGAGCACTCTCCCTCCCCCAGCACTCTCCCTCCCCCAGCACTCTCCCTCCCCCAGCACTCACCCCATCACTCTCTCTCCCCCAGCATTCCCCCCACCACTCTCTCTCCCACATCATTCCCCCCACCACTCTCTCTCCCCCGTCATTCCCCCCACCACTCTCTCTCCCCCGTCATTCCCCCCACCACTCTCTCTCCCCGTCATTCCCCCCACCACTCTCTTTCCCCCATCATTCCCCCATCACTCTCTCTCCATCATTCCCCCTCTCTCACTCTCTCCCCATCATTCCACCCCCCTCTCTCTCCCCATCATTCCACCCCCCTCTCTCTCTCCCATCATTCTCTCTCCATCATTCCACCCATCACTCTCTCCTCAACATTCCCCCCTCTCTAACTCTCTCCATCATTCCCCACTTTCTTTTTCTATCATTCCCCTCCCCTCTCTCTCTCCATCATTTCCCCTACTCTCTCTCTCCATTTCCCCCCTCCCTTTTTCCAACATTCCCGCCTCTCTCTCTCCCACATCATTCCCTCTCTCTCTCTCTCCCCCATCATTTCCCCTCTCTCTCTCTCTCCCATCATTCCCTCTTTGTCCCCCATCATTCCCCTCTTTCTCTCTCTCCCCCATCGTTCCCCCTCTCTCTCCCCCATCATTCCCCCTCTCTCTCCCCCATCATTGCCCCTCTCTCTCCCATCATTCCCCCTCTCTCTCCCATCATTCCCCCTCTCTCTCACATCATTCCCCCCCTCTCTCTCTCTCCACCATCATTCCCCCCCTCTCTCTCTCCCCCATCATTCCCCCCTCTCTCGCTCTCTCCCCCATCATTCCCACTCTATCTCTCTCTCCCCAATCATTCCCCCTCTCTCTCTCCCCCATCATTCCCCCCCTCTCTCTCTCACCCCCATCATTCCCCCTCTCTCTCTTTCCCCCATCATTCCCCCCTCTCTCTCTCCCTCATCATTCCCCCTCTCTCGCTCTCCTCCATCATTCCCCCTCTCTCGCTCTCCTCCATCATTCCCCCTCTCTCGCTCTCCTCCATCATTCCCCCTCTCTCTCACTCCCCCATCATTCCCCCTCTCTCTCTCCATCATTCCCCCTCTCTCTCTCTCCCCAATCATTCCCCCCCTCTCTCTCTCTCTCCCCCCCCATCGTTCCCCCTCTCTCTCTGCCCCTCATCATTTCCCCTCTCTCTCACTCCCCCATCATTCCCCCTCTCTCTCTCCATCATTCCCCCTCTCTCTCTCCATCATTCCCCCTCTCTCTCTCTCCCCAATCATTCCCCCCCTCTCTCTCTCTCCCCCCCCATCATTCCCCCTCTCTCTCTGCCCCTCATCATTTCCCCTCTCTCTCTCTCCCCCATCATTCCCCCCCTCTCTCCCCCATCATTCACCCTCTCTCTCTCCCCCATCATTCCCCCTCTCTCTCTCCCCCATCATTCCCCCTCTCTCTCTCCCCCATCATTCCCCCTCTCTCTCTCCGCCATCATTCCCACTCTCTCTCTCTCCCCCATCATTCCCCCTCTCGCTCTCCACCATCATTCCCCCCCTCTCTCTCTCCCCCATCATTCTCCCTCTCTCACTCCCCCCCATCATTCCCTCTCTCTCTCCCCCATCATTCCCCCTCTCTCTCCCCCCAATCATTCCCCCTCTCTCTCTCTCTCCCCCATCATTCCCCCCATCACTGTCTCTCTCCCATCATTCCCCCCATCACTGTCTCTCCCCCATCATTCCCCCCATCACTGTCTCTCCCCCATCATTCCCCCCATCACTGTCTCTCCCCCATCATTCCCCCCATCACTCTCTCTCCCCCATCATTCCCCCCCTCTCTCTATCCCCCATCATTCCCCCCATCACTCTCTCTCCCCATCATTCCCCCCATCACTCTCTCCCCATCATTCCCAAAAATCTGTCTCTCTCCATCATTTCCTCCTCTCTCACTTTTTCCATCATTCCCCTCCACTCTCTCTCCATCATTTCCCCAACACTCTCTCTCCATCATTTCCCCCTCCCTTTTTCCAACATTCCCGCCTCTCTCTCTCTCCATCACTGCCCCCTCTTTCTCCCCCATCATTCTGCCCATCTCTCTCCATCATTTCCCCCTCTCTTTTTTCATCATTCCCCTCCCCTCTCTCTCTCCATCATTCCCCTCCCCTCTCTCTCTCCATCATTTCCCCAGCTCTCTCTCTCCATCATTTCCCCAGCTCTCTCTCTCCATCATTTCCCCAGCTCTCTCTCTCCATCATTTCCCCAGCTCTCTCTCTCCATCATTTCCCCCTCCCTTTTTCCAACATTCCCGCCTCTCTCTCTCTCCATCATTCCCTCTCTCTTTCTCTTTACATCATTCCCCCCATCTCTCTATCAATCCCCCCTGTCTCACCCCATCATTCCCCCTTCTCTCTCTGTCCATCATTCCCCCTTCCCTCTACTCCCATCATTCCTCTCTCTCTCCATCATTTCCCCCATCTCTCTCTCCCCCATCATTCCCCCTCTCTCTCTCCCCCATCATTCCCTCTCTCTCCCCATCATTCCCTCTCTCTCCCCATCATTCCCTCTCTCTCTCCCCATCATTCCCTCTCTCTCTCCCCATCATTCCCTCTCTCTCTCCCCATCATTCCCTCTCTCTCCCCATCATTCCCTCTCTCTCTCTCATCATTCCCTCTCTCTCCCCATCATTCCCTCTCTCTCTCTCCCCCATCATTCTCTCTCTCTCTCCCCCATCATTCCCCCTCTCTCTCTCTCTTCCCCCCATCATTCCCCCCCTCTCTCTCCCCCCCCATCATTCCCCCTCTCTCTCTCCCCCCCATCATTCCCCCTCTCTCTCTCCATCATTCCCCCCCTCTCTCTCCCCCATCATTCCCCCGTCTCTCTCCCCCATCATTCCCCCGTCTCTCTCCCCCATCATTCCCCCCTCTCTCTCTCCCCCATCATTCCCCCCTCTCTCTCTCCCCCATCATTCCCCCCTCTCTCTCCCCCATCATTCCCCCCTCTCTCTCTCCCCCATCATTCCCCCTTCTCTCTCTCCCCCATCATTCCCCCCTCTCTCTCTCCCCCATCATTCCCCCCTCTCTCTCTACCCCATCATTCCCCCCTCTCTATCTCTCCCCCATCATTCCCCCCTCTCTCTCTCCCCCATCATTCCCCCTCTCTCTCTCCCCCATCATTCCCGCCTCTCTCTCTCCCCCATCATTCCCCCCTCTCTCTCTCCCCCATCATTCCCGCCTCTCTCTCACCCCATCATTCCCCCTCTCTCTCTCCCCCATCATTCCCCCTCTCTCTCTCCCCCATCATTCCCCCCTCTCTCTCTCCCCCATCATTCCCCCCTCTCTCTCTCCCCCATCATTCCCCCCTCTCTCTCTCCACCATCATTCCCCCCTCTCTCTCTCCCCCATCATTCCCCCCTCTCTCTCTCCCCCATCATTCCCCCCTCTCTCTCTCCCCCATCATTCCCCCCTCTCTCTCTCCCCCATCATTCCCCCCTCTCTCTCTCCCCAATCATTCCCCCTTCTCTCTCTCCCCCATCATTCCCCCCTCTGTCTCTCCCCCATCATTCCCCCCTCTCTCTCTCCCCATCATTCCCCCTCTCTCGTTCTCCCCCATCATTCCCCCTCTCTCGCTCTCCCCCATCATTCCCCCTCTCTCGCTCTCCCCCATCATTCCCACTCTCTCGCTCTCCCCCATCATTCCCCCTCTCTCGCTCTCCCCCATCATTCCCCCTCTCTCGCACTCCCCCATCATTCCCCCTCTCTCTCTCCCTCATCATTCCCCCTCTCTCTCTCCCTCATCATTCCCCCTCTCTCTCCCTCTCCCCCCCATCATTCCCCCTCTCTCTCTCCCCCCCATCATTCCACCTCTAACTCTCTCTCTCCATCATTCCCCCTCTCTCACTCTGTCCCCATAATTCCCCCCCCTCTCTCTCTCCCATCATTCTCTCTCCCCCATCATTCCACCCATCACTCTCTCCCCCCAACATTCCCCCCAAACTCTCTCCATCATTCCCCCTCTCTGTTTCCATCATTCCCCTCCCCTCTCTCTCTCTCTCTCCATCATTTCCCCAACTCACTCTCTCCAACATTTCCCCCCTCCCTTTTTCCAACATTCCCGCCTCTCTCTCTCCCTCATCATTCCCTCTCTCTCTCTCCCCCATCATTCTCCCTCTCTCTCTCTCTCCCCCATCATTCTCCCTCTCTCTCTCTCCCCCATCATTCTCCCTCTCTCTCTCCCCCAACTATTCCCCCATCACTCTCTCTCCCCCAACATTCCCCCCATCACTCTCCCTCCCCCATCATTCCCCCCATCATTCTCTCTACCCATCACTCTCTCTCCCCCATCACTCTCTCTCCCCCATCACTCTCTCTCCCCCATCACTCTCTCTCCCCCATCACTCTCTCTCCCCCATCATTCCCCCCATCACTCTCTCTCCCCCATCATTCCCCCCATCACTCTCTCTCCCCCATCATTCCCCCCACCACACTCTCTCCCACATCATTCCCCCCACCACTCTCTCTCCCACATCATTCCCCCCATCACTCTCTCTCCCCATCATTCCCCCTCTCTCACTCTCTCCCCCTCCCATCATTCTTTCTCCCCCATCATTCGCCCCATCACTCTCTCTCCCCAACATTCCCCCCTCTCTAACTCTCCCCATCATTCCCCCTCTCTCTCTCCCCCATCATTCCCCCTCTCTCTCTCCCCCCCATCATTCCCTCTCTCTCTCCCCCATCATTCCCCCCCTCTATCTCTTGCCCATCATTCCCCCTCTCTCTCTCTCCCCATCATTCCCCCATCACTCTCTCTCCCCATCATTCCCTCTCTCTCTCCCACATCATTCCCCCATCACTGTCTCTCCCCCATCATTCCCCCCATCACTCTCCCCCATCATTCCCCCCATCACTGTCTCTCCCCATCATTCCCCCCATCACTCTCTCTCCCCCATCATTCCCCCCTCTCTCTCCCCCATCATTCCCCCCATCACGATCTCTCTCCCATCATTCTCTCTCCCCCATCATTGCCCCCATCACTCTCTCTCCCCATCATTCCCCCCCATCACTCTCTCCCCATCATTCCCAAAAATCTGTCTCTCTCCATCATTTCCTCCTCACTTTTTCCATCATTCCCCTCCCCTCTCTCTCCATCATTTCCCCAACACTCTCTCTCCATCATTTCCCCCTCCCTTTTTCCAACATTCCCACCTCTCTCTCTCCATCATTGCCCCTTCTATCTCCCCCATCATTCTGCCCGTCTCTCTCCATCATTTCCCCCTCTCTTTTTTCATCATTCCCCTCCCCTCTCTCTCCATCATTTCGCCAGCTCTCTCTCTCCATCATTTCCCCCTCCCTTTTTCCAACATTCCCGCCTCTCTCTCTCTCCATCATTCCCTCACTCTTTCTCTTTACATCATTCCTCCCATCTCTCTTTCTATCAATCTCCCCCCTGTCTCACCCCATCATTCCCCATTCTCTCTCTGTCCATCATTCCCCCTTCAATATACTCCCATCATTCCTCTCTCTCTCCATCATTTCCCCCATCTCTCTCTCCCCCATCATTCCCCCTCTCTCTCTCCCCCATCATTCCCTCTCTCTCTCTCTCCCCATCATTCACTCTCTCTCTCTCTCCCCATCATTCCCTCTCTCTCTCACTCCCCCCCATCATTCCCCCTCTCTCTCTCTCCCCCCCATCATTCCCCCTCTCTCTCTCTCCCCCCCATCATTCCCCCTCTCTCTCTCCCTCCCATCATTCCCCCTCTCTCTCTCCCCCCCATCATTCCCCCCCTCTCTCTCTCCCCCCCATCATTCCCCCTCTCTCTCCTCCATCATTCCCCCTCTCTCTCTCTTTCCCCCATCATTCCCCACCACTCTCTCTCTCCCCCATCATTCCCCCCTCTCTTTCTCTCTACCCCGTCATTCCCCCTCTATCTATCTCTCCCCCATCATTCCCCCTCTCTCTCTCCCCAATCATTCCCCCCCCTCTCTCTCCCCCATGAATCCTCCTCTCTCTCTCCCCCATCATTCCCCCTCTTTCTCTCTCTCCCCCATCATTCCCCCTCTTTCTCTCTCTCCCCAATCATTCCCCCTCTCTCTCTCTCCACCATCAATCCCCCTCTCTCGCTCTCCCCCATCATTCCCCCTCACTCTCTCTCCCCCATCATTCCCCCTCACTCTCTCTCCCCCATCATTCCCCCTCACTCTCTCTCCCCCATCATTCCCCCTCTCTCCCTCCCCCATCATTCCCCCTCTCTCTCACCCCCATCATTCCCCCTCTCTCTCTCCCCCATCATTCCCCCTCTCTCTCTCCCCCATCATTCCCCCTCTCTCTCTCCCCCATCATTCCCCCTCTCTCTCTCCCCCATCATTCCCCCTCTCTCTCTCCCCCATCATTCCCCCTCTCTCTCTCCCCCATCATTCCCCCTCTCTCTCTCATTCCCCCTCTCTCTCTCCCCATCATTCCCCTTCTAACTCTCTCCCCCATCATTCTCCCTCTAACTATCTCCCCCAACATTCCCCCCATCACTCTCCCTCCCCCATCATTCCCATCACTTTCTCTCCCCCATCATTCCCCCCATCATTCTCTCTCCCCCATCACTCTCTCTCCATCGTTCTCTCTCTCCCATCGTTCTCTCTCCCCATCACTCTCTCTCCCATCATTCTCTCTGTCCCATCACTCTCTCTCCCCCTCTCTCGCTCTCCCCCATCATTCCCCCTCTCTCGCTCTCCCCCATCATTCCCCCACACTCTCTCTCCCCCATCATTCCCCCTCTCTCTCTCCCCCATCATTCCCCCTCTCTCCCTCCCCCATCATTCCCCCTCTCTCTCACCCCCATCATTCCCCCTCTCTCTCACCCCCATCATTCCCCCTCTCTCTCACCCCCATCATTCCCCCTCTCTCTCTCTCCCATCATTCCCCCTCTCTCTCTCCCCCATCATTCCGCCTCTCTCTCTCATTCCACCTCTCTCTCTCCCCATCATTCCCCTTCTAACTCTCTCCCCCATCATTCTCCCTCTATCTCCCCCAACATTCCCCCCATCACTCTCTCTCTCCCCCATCATTGCCCCCATCACTCTCCCTCCCCCATCATTCCCATCACTCTCTCTCCCCCATCATTCCCCCTCTCTCGCTCCCCCATCATTACACCTCTCTCTCACCCCCATCATTCCCCCTCTCTCTCACCCCCATCATTCCCCCTCTCTCTCTCCCCCATCATTCCCCCTCTCTCTCTCCCCCATCATTCCCCCTCTCTCTCTCCCCCATCATTCCCACTCTCTCTCTCATTCCCCCTCTCTCTCTCCCCATCATTCCCCTTCTAACTCTCTCCCCCATCATTCTCCCCATCACTCTCCCTCCCCCATCATTCCCATCACTTTCTCTCCCCCATCATTCCGCCCCATCATTCTCTCTCCCCCATCACTCTCTCTCCATCGTTCTCTCTCTCCCATCGTTCTCTCTCCCCATCACTCTCTCTCCCATCATTCTCTCTGCCCCATCACTCTCTCTCCCCCTCTCTCTCTCTCCCCCATCATTCCCCCTCTCTCTCTCCCCCATCATTCCCCCTCTCTCTCTCCCCCATCATTCCGCCTCTCTCTCTCATTCCCCCTCTCTCTCTCCCCATCATTCCCCTTCTAACTCTCTCCCCCATCATTCTCCCTCTGACTATCTCCCCCAACATTCCCCCCATCACTCTCTCTCTCCCCGATCATTCCCCCCATCACTCTCCCTCCCCCATCATTCCCATCACTCTCTCTCCCCCATCATTCCCCCTCTCTCTCCTCCATCATTCCCCCTCTCTCTCCTCCATCATTCCCCCTCTCTCTCCTCCATCATCCCCCCTCTCTCTCCTCCATCATTCCCCCTCTCTCTCTCTCTCTCCCCATCATTCCCCACCTCTCTCACTCCCCCATCATTCCCCCTCTATCTCTCTCTCCCCCATCATTCCCCTCCTCTCTCTCCCCAATCATTCCCCCCCCTCTCTCTCCCCCATGAATCCTCCTCTCCCTCTCTCCCCCATCATTCCCCCTCTCTCTCCCCCATCATTCCCCCTCTCTCTCTCTCCATCATTCCCCCTCTCTCTCCTCCATCATTCCCCCTCTCTCTCCTCCATCATTCCCCCTCTCTCTCCTCCATCATTCCCCCTCTCTCTCCTCCATCATTCCCCCTCTCTCTCCCCCATCATTCCCCCTCTTTCTCTCTCTCCCCCATCATTCCCCCTCTTTCTCTCTCTCCCCCATCATTCCCCCTCTCTCTCTCTCCACCATCATTCCCCCTCTCTCGCTCTCCCCCATCATTCCCCCTCACTCTCTCTCCCGCATCATTCCCCCTCTCTCTCTCCCCCATCATTCCCCCTCTCTCCCCCATCATTCACCCTCTCTCTCTCTCCATCATTCCCCCTCTCTCTCCTCCATCATTCCCCCTCTCTCTCCTCCATCATTCCCCCTCTCTCTCCTCCATCATTCCCCCTCTCTCGCTCTTTCCCCCATCATTCCCCACCACTCTCTCTCTCCCCCATCATTCCCCCCTCTCTTTCTCTCTACCCCATCATTCCCCCTCTATCTCTCTCTCCCCCATCATTCCGCCTCTCTCTCTCCCCAATCATTCCCCCCCCCTCTCTCCCCCATGAATCCTCCTCTCTCTCTCCCCCATCATTCCCCCTCTTTCTCTCTCTCCCCCATCATTCCCCCTCTTTCTCTCTCTCCCCCATCATTCCCCCTCTCTCTCTCTCCACCATCATTCCCCCTCTCTCGCTCTCCCCCATCATTCCCCCTCACTCTCTCTCCCGCATCATTCCCCATCTCTCTCTCCCCCATCATTCCTCCTCTCTCTCACCCCCATCATTCCCCCTCTCTCTCTCCTCCATCATTCCCCCTCTCTCTCTCCCCCATCATTCCCCCGCTCTCTCTCCCCCATCATTCCGCCTCTCTCTCTCATTCCCACCCTCTCTCTCCCCATCATTCCCCTTCTAACTCTCTCCCCCATCATTCTCCCTCTAACTATCTCCCCCAACATTCCCCCCATGACTCTCTCTCCCCCATCATTCCCCCCATCACTCTCCCTCCCCCATCATTCCCATCACTTTCTCTCCCCCATCATTCCCCCCATCATTCTCTCTCCCCCATCACTCTCTCTCCATCGTTCTCTCTCTCCATCGTTCTCTCTCTCCCATCGCTCTCTCTCCCCATCGCTCTCTCTCCCCATCGCTCTCTCTCCCCATCACTCTCTCTCCCCATCACTCTCTCTCCCCATCACTCTCTCTCCCCATCACTCTCTCTCCCCATCACTCTCTCTCCCCATCACTCTCTCTCCCCATCACTCTCTCTCCCCATCACTCTCTCTCCCCATCACTCTCTCTCCCCATCACTCTCTCTCCCCATCACTCTCTCTCCCCATCACTCTCTCTCCCCATCACTCTCTCTCCCCATCACTCTCTCTCCCCATCACTCTCTCTGCCCCATCACTCTCTCTGCCCCATCACTCTCACTCCCCCTCTCTCGCTCTCCCCCATCATTCCCCCTCTCTCGCTCTCCCCCATCATTCCCCCTCTCTCGCTCTCCCCCATCATTCCCCCTCTCTCGCTCTCCCCATCATTCCCCCTCACTCTCTCTACCCCATCGTTCCCCCTCTCTCTCTCCCCCATCATTCCCCCCTTCTCTGTCTCCCCCATCATTCCCCCCATCACTCTCTCTCCCATCATTCTCTCTCCCCCATCATTCCCCCTCTTTCTCTCTCCGTCATCATTCCCCCCTCTCTCCCCCTTCATTCCCCCTCCCTCTCTCCATCATTCCCCCTCTCTCTCTCTCCCCCATAATTCCCTCTCTGTCCCCCATCATTCCCCCTCACTCTCTCTCTCCCCAATCATTCCCCCTCTCTCTCTCTTCCCCATCATTCCCCCTCTCTCTCTCTCCCCCATCATTCCCCCTCTCTCTCTCCCCCATCATTCCCCCTCTCTCTCTCTCCCCCATCATTCCCCCTCTCTCTCTCTCCCCATCATTCCCCCTCTCTCTCTCTCCCCCATCATTCCCCCTCTCTCTCTCTCCCCCATCATTCCCCCTCTCTCTCTCTCCCCCATCATTCCCCCTCTCTCTCTCTCCCCCATCATTCCCCCTCTCTCTCTCTCCCCCATCATTCCCCCTCTCTCTCTCTCCCCCATCATTCCCCCTCTCTCTCTCTCCCCCATCATTCCCCCTCTCTCTCTCTCCCCCATCATTCCCCCTCTCTCTCTCTCCCCCATCATTCCCCCTCTCTCTCTCTCCCCCATCATTCCCCCTCTCTCTCTCTCCCCCATCATTCCCCCTCTCTCTCTCTCCCCCATCATTCCCCCTCTCTCTCTCTCCCCCATCATTCCCCCTCTCTCTCTCTCCCCCATCATTCCCCCTCTCTCTCTCTCCCCCATCATTCCCCCTCTCTCTCTCTCCATCATTCCCCCTCTCTCTGTCTCCATCATTCCCCCTCACTCTGTCTCCATCATTCCCCCTCTCTCTGTCTCCATCATTCCCCCTCTCTCTGTCTCCATCATTCCCCCGCTCTCTCCCTCCCCCATAATTCCCCCTCTCTCTCTCTCCCCCATCATTCCCCCAATCATTCTATCTCCCCCATCATTCCCATCACTCTCCCTCCCCCATCATTCCCCCAATCATTCTATCTCCCCCATCATTCCCATCACTCTCCCTCCCCCATCATTCCCCCCATCACTCTCTCTCCCACATCACTCTCTCTCCATCATTCTCTCTGTCCCATCACACTCTCTCCGCCATCATTCTCTCTGCCCCATCACACTCTCTCCGCCATCATTCTCTCTGCCCCATCACTCTCTCTGCCCCATCACTCTCTCTCCCCCATCACTCTCTCTCCCCCATCACTCTCTCACCCCCATCACTCTCTCTCCCCCATCACTCTCTCTCCCCCATCACTCTCACTCCCCCATCACTCTCTCTCCCCCATCACTCTCTCTGCCCCTCTCTCTCTCTCCCCCATCATTCCCCCTCTCTCTCTCTCTCCCCCATCATTCCCCCTCTCTCTCTCTCCCCCATCATTCCCCCTCTCTCTCTCTCCCCCATCATTGCCCCTCTCTCTCTCTCCCCCCCATCATTCCCCCTCTCTCTCTCTCTCCCATCATTCCCCCTCTCTCTCTCTCCCCCATCATTCCCCCTCTCTCTCTCTCCCCCATCATTCCCCTCTCTCTCTCTCCCCCATCATTCCCCCTCTCTCTCTCTCCCCCATCATTCCCCCTCTCTCTCTCCCCCATCATTCCCCCTCTCTCTCTCTCCCCCATCATTCCCCCTCTCTCTCTCTCTCCCCCATCATTCCCCCTCTCTCTCTCTCCCCCATCATTCCCCCTCTCTCTCTCTCCCCCATCATTCCCCCTCTCTCTCTCTCCCCATCATTCCCCTCTCTCTCTCTCCCCCATCATTCCCCCTCTCTCTCTCTCCCCCATCATTCCCCCTCTCTCTCTCTCCCCCATCATTCCCCCTCTCTCTCTCTCCCCATCATTCCCCCTCTCTCTCTCTCCCCCATCATTCCCCCTCTCTCTCTCCCCCATCATTCCCCCTCTCTCTCTCTCCCCCATCATTCCCCCTCTCTCTCTCTCCCCCATCATTCCCCCTCTCTCTCTCTCCCCCATCATTCCCCCTCTCTCTCTCTCCCCCATCATTCCCCCTCTCTCACTCCCCGATCATTCCGCCCCTCTCTCTCCCTCATCATTCCCCCTCTCTCTCTCTCATTCCCCCTATCTCTCTCTCCATCATTCCCCCTCTCTCTCCATCATTCCCCCTCTCTCTCTCTCTCCATCATTCCCCCTCTCTCTCTCTCTCCATCATTCCCCCTCTCTCTCTCTCCATCATTCCCCTCTCTCTCTCCATCATTCCCCCTCTCTCTGTCTCCATCATTCCCCTCTCTCTGTCTCCATCATTCCCCCTCTCTCTGTCTCCATCATTCCCCCTCTCTCTGTCTCCATCATTCCCCCTCTCTCTGTCTCCATCATTCCCCCTCTCTCTGTCTCCCCCATAATTCCCCCTCTCTCTCTCTCCCCCATCATTCCCCCCATCACTCTCCCTCCCCCATCATTCCGCCAATCATTCTATCTCCCCCATCATTCCCATCACTCTCCCTCCCCCATCATTCCCCCCATCATTCTCTCTCCCACATCACTCTCTCTCCATCATTCTCTCTGTCCCATCACTCTCTCTGTCCCATCACTCTCTCTGCCCCATCACTCTCTCTGCCCCATCACTCTCTCTGCCCCATCACTCTCTCTGCCCCATCACTCTCTCTGCCCCATCACTCTCTCTGCCCCATCACTCTCTCTGCCCCATCACTCTCTCTGCCCCATCACTCTCTCTGCCCCATCACTCTCTCTGCCCCATCACTCTCTCTGCCCCATCACTCTCTCTGCCCCATCACTCTCTCTGCCCCATCACTCTCTCTCCCCCATCACTCTCTCTCCCCCATCACTCTCTCTCCCCCATCACTCTCTCTCCCCCATCACTCTCTCTCCCCCATCACTCTCTCTCCCCCATCACTCTCTCTGCCCCATCACTCTCTCTCCTCCATCTCACTCTCTCCTCCATCTCACTCTCTCCTCCATCTCACTCTCTCCTCCATCTCACTCTCTCCTCCATCTCTCTCTCTCCTCCATCTCTCTCTCTCCTCCATCTCTCTCTCTCCTCCATCTCTCTCTCTCCTCCATCTCTCTCTCTCTCCCCCATCTCTCTCTCTCCCCCATCACTCTCTCTCCCCCATCACTCTCTCTCCCCCATCACTCTCTCTCCCCCATCACTCTCTCTCCCCCATCACTCTCTCTCCCCCATCACTCTCTCTCCCCCATCACTCTCTCTCCCCCATCACTCTCTCTCCCCCAGCATTCCCCCCATCATTCCATCACTCTCTCTCCCCCATCATTCCCCCCATCACTCTCTCTCCATCATTCTCTCTGTCCCATCACACTCTCTCCGCCATCATTCTCTCTGCCCCATCACTCTCTCTGCCCCATCACTCTCTCTGCCCCATCACTCTCTCTGCCCCATCACTCTCTCTGCCCCATCACTCTCTCTGCCCCATCACTCTCTCTGCCCCATCACTCTCTCTGCCCCATCACTCTCTCTGCCCCATCACTCTCTCTGCCCCATCACTCTCTCTGCCCCATCACTCTCTCTGCCCCATCACTCTCTCTGCCCCATCACTCTCTCTGCCCCATCACTCTCTCTCCCCCATCACTCTCTCTCCCCCATCACTCTCTCTCCCCCATCACTCTCTCTCCCCCATCACTCTCTCTCCCCCCCCACTCTCTCTCCCCCATCACTCTCTCTCCCCCAGCATTCCCCCCATCATTCCATCACTCTCTCTGCCCCATCATTCCCCCCATCACTCTCTCTCCATCATTCTCTCTGTCCCATCACACTCTCTCCCCCATCATTCTCTCTGCGCCATCACTCTCTCTGCGCCATCACTCTCTCTGCGCCATCACTCTCTCTGCGCCATCACTCTCTCTGCCCCATCACTCTCTCTGCCCCATCACTCTCTCTGCCCCATCACTCTCTCTGCCCCATCACTCTCTCTGCCCCATCACTCTCTCTGCCCCATCACTCTCTCTGCACATCACTCTCTCTGCCCCATCACTCTCTCTGCCCCATCACTCTCTCTGCCCCATCACTCTCTCTGCCCCATCACTCTCTCTGCCCCATCACTCTCTCTGCCCCATCACTCTCTCTCCCATCACTCTCTCTGCCCATCACTCTCTCTCCATCATTCTCTCTGCCCCATCACTCTCTCTGCCCCATCACTCTCTCTGCCCCATCACTCTCTCTGCCCCATCACTCTCTCTGCCCCATCACTCTCTCTGCCCCATCACTCTCTCTGCCCCATCACTCTCCTCTCCCCCATCACTCTCTCTCCCCCATCACTCTCTCTCCCCCATCACTCTCTCTCCCCCATCACTCTCTCTCCCCCATCACTCTCTCTCCCCCATCACTCTCTCTCCCCCATCACTCTCTCTCCCCCATCACTCTCTCTCCCCCATCACTCTCTCTCCCCCATCACTCTCTCTCCCCCATCACTCTCTCTCCCCCATCACTCTCTCTCCCCCATCACTCTCTCTCCCCCATCACTCTCTCTCCCTCATCACTCTCTCTGCCCCATCACTCTCTCTCCCCCATCACTCACTCTCCCGCATCACTCTCTCTCCCCCCCCACTCTCTCTCCCCCATCACTCTCTCTCCCCCAGCATTCCCCCCATCATTCCATCACTCTCTCTCCCCCATCATTCCCCCCATCACTCTCTCTCCCCTATCATTCCCCCCATCACTCTGTCCCCCATCATTTCCCCCACCACTCTCTCCCCCATCATTCCCCCCACCACTCTCTCGCCCCCATCATTCCCCCCACCACTCTCTCTCCCCATAATTCCCCCTCTCTCACTCCCTCCCCATCATTCCGCGCCCTCTCTATCTCCCATCATTCTCTCTCCCCCATCATTCCACCCATCACTTTCTCTCCCCAACATTCCCCCCTCTCTAACTCTCTCCATCATTCCCCCCTCTCTTTTCCCATCATTCCCCTCCCCTCTCTCTCTCCATCATTTCCCCAACTCTCTCTCTCCATCATTTCCCCAACTCTCTCTCTCCATCATTTCCCCAACTCTCTCTCTCCATCATTTCCCCAACTCTCTCTCTCCATCATTTCCCCAACTCTCTCTCTCCATCATTTCCCCAACTCTCTCTCTCCATCATTTCCCCAACTCTCTCTCTCCATCATTTCCCCAACTCTCTCTCTCCATCATTTCCCCAACTCTCTCTCTCCATCATTTCCCCAACTCTCTCTCTCCATCATTTCCCCAACTCTCTCTCTCCATCATTTCCCCAACTCTCTCTCTCCATCATTTCCCCAACTCTCTCTCTCCATCATTTCCCCAACTCTCTCTCTCCATCATTTCCCCAACTCTCTCTCTCCATCATTTCCCCAACTCTCTCTCTCCATCATTTCCCCAACTCTCTCTCTCCATCATTTCCCCAACTCTCTCTCTCCATCATTTCCCCAACTCTCTCTCTCCATCATTTCCCCAACTCTCTCTCTCCATCATTTCCCCAACTCTCTCTCTCCATCATTTCCCCAACTCTCTCTCTCCATCATTTCCCCAACTCTCTCTCTCCATCATTTCCCCAACTCTCTCTCTCCATCATTTCCCCAACTCTCTCTCTCCATCATTTCTCCAACTCTCTCTCTCCATCATTTCCCCAACTATCTCTCTCCATCATTTCCCCCTTCCCTTTTTCCAACATTCCCGCCTCTCTCTCTCCCCCATCATTCCCTCTCTCTCTCTCTCCCCCATCATTCCCCCTCTCTCTCTCTCCCCCATCATTCCCCCTCTCTCTCTCTCCCCCATCATTCCCCCTCTCTCTCTCTCCCCCATCATGCCCCCTCTCTCTCTCCCCCATCATTCCCCCTCTCTCACTCCCCGATCATTCCGCCCCTCTCTCCCACATCATTCCCCCTCTCTCTCTCTCATTCCCCCTATCTCTCTCTCCATCATTCCCCCTCTCTCTCTCTCCATCATTCCCCCTCTCTCTCTCTCTCCATCATTCCCCCTCTCTCTCTCTCCATCATTCCCCCTCTCTCTGTCTCCATCATTCCCCCTCTCTCTGTCTCCATCATTCCCCCTCTCTCTGTCTCCATCATTCCCCCTCTCTCTGTCTCCATCATTCCCCCTCTCTCTGTCTCCCCCATAATTCCCCCTCTCTCTCTCTCCCCCATCATTCCCCCCATCACTCTCCCTCCCCCATCATTCCGCCAATCATTCTATCTCCCCCATCATTCCCATCACTCTCCCTCCCCCATCATTCCCCCCATCATTCTCTCTCCCACATCACTCTCTCTCCATCATTCTCTCTGTCCCATCACACTCTCTCCGCCATCATTCTCTCTGCCCCATCACTCTCTCTGCCCCATCACTCTCTCTGCCCCATCACTCTCTCTGCCCCATCACTCTCTCTGCCCCATCACTCTCTCTGCCCCATCACTCTCTCTGCCCCATCACTCTCTCTGCCCCATCACTCTCTCTGCCCCATCTCTCTCTCTGCCCCATCACTCTCTCTGCCCCATCTCTCTCTCTGCCCCATCACTCTCTCTGCCCCATCACTCTCTCTGCCCCATCACTCTCTCTGCCCATCACTCTCTCTGCCCCATCACTCTCTCTGCCCCATCACTCTCTCTGCCCCATCACTCCCTCTGCCCCATCACTCCCTCTGCCCCATCACTCCCTCTGCCCCATCACTCTCTCTGCCCCATCACTCTCTCTGCCCCATCACTCTCTCTGCCCCATCACTCTCTCTGCCCCATCACTCTCTCTGCCCCATCACTCTCTCTCCCCCATCACTCTCTCTCCCCCATCACTCTCTCTCCCCCATCACTCTCTCTCCCCCATCACTCTCTCTCCCCCATCACTCTCTCTCCCCCATCACTCTCTCTCCCCCATCACTCTCTCTGCCCCATCACTCTCTCTCCCCCATCACTCTCTCTCCCCCATCACTCTCTCTCCCCCAGCATTCCCCCCATCATTCCATCACTCTCTCTCCCCCATCATTCCCCCCATCACTCTCTCTCCATCATTCTCTCTGTCCCATCACACTCTCTCCGCCATCATTCTCTCTGCCCCATCACTCTCTCTGCCCATCACTCTCTCTGCCCCATCACTCTCTCTGCCCCATCACTCTCTCTGCCCCATCACTCTCTCTGCCCCATCACTCTCTCTGCCCCATCACTCTCTCTGCCCCATCACTCTCTCTGCCCCATCACTCTCTCTGCCCCATCACTCTCTCTGCCCCATCACTCTCTCTGCCCCATCACTCTCTCTGCCCCATCACTCTCTCTGCCCCATCACTCTCTCTCCCCCATCACTCTCTCTCCCCCATCACTCTCTCTCCATCACTCTCTCTCCCCCCCCATTCTCTCTCCCCCATCACTCTCTCTCCCCCAGCATTCCCCCCATCATTCCATCACTCTCTCTGCCCCATCATTCCCCCCATCACTCTCTCTCCATCATTCTCTCTGTCCCATCAAACTCTCTCCGCCATCAAACTCTCTCCGCCATCATTCTCTCTGCCCCATCACTCTCTCTGCCCCATCACTCTCTCTGCCCCATCACTCTCTCTCCCCCATCACTCTCTCTCCCCCATCACTCTCTCTCCCCCATCACTCTCTCTCCCCCATCACTCTCTCTCCCCCATCACTCTCTCTCCCCCATCACTCTCTCTCCCCCATCACTCTCTCTCCCCCATCACTCTCTCTCCCCCATCACTCTCTCTCCCCCATCACTCTCTCTCCCCCATCACTCTCTCTCCCCCATCACTCTCTCTCCCCCATCACTCTCTCTCCCCCATCACTCTCTCTGCCCCATCACTCTCTCTCCCCCATCACTCTCTCTCCCCCATCACTCTCTCTCCCCCATCACTCTCTCTCCCTCATCACTCTCTCTGCCCCATCACTCTCTCTGCCCCATCACTCTCTCTCCCCCATCACTCTCTCTCCCCCATCACTCACTCTCCCGCATCACTCTCTCTCCCCCCCCACTCTCTCTCCCCCATCACTCTCTCTCCCCCAGCATTCCCCCCATCATTCCATCACTCTCTCTCCCCCATCATTCCCCCCATCACTCTCTCTCCCCTATCATTCCCCCCATCACTCTGTCCCCCATCATTTCCCCCACCACTCTCTCCCCCATCATTCCCCCCACCACTCTCTCGCCCCCATCATTCCCCCCACCACTCTCTCTCCCCATAATTCCCCCTCTCTCACTCCCTCCCCATCATTCCGCGCCCTCTCTATCTCCCATCATTCTCTCTCCCCCATCATTCCACCCATCACTTTCTCTCCCCAACATTCCCCCCTCTCTAACTCTCTCCATCATTCCCCCCTCTCTTTTCCCATCATTCCCCTCCCCTCTCTCTCTCCATCATTTCCCCAACTCTCTCTCACCATCATTTCCCCAACTCTCACTCTCCATCATTTCCCCAACTCTCTCTCTCCATCATTTCCCCAACTCTCTCTCTCCATCATTTCCCCAACTCTCTCTCTCCATCATTTCCCCAACTCTCTCTCTCCATCATTTCCCCAACTCTCTCTCTCCATCATTTCCCCAACTCTCTCTCTCCATCATTTCCCCAACTCTCTCTCTCCATCATTTCCCCAACTCTCTCTCTCCATCATTTCCCCAACTCTCTCTCTCCATCATTTCCCCAACTCTCTCTCTCCATCATTTCCCCAACTCTCTCTCTCCATCATTTCCCCAACTCTCTCTCTCCATCATTTCCCCAACTCTCTCTCTCCATCATTTCCCCAACTCTCTCTCTCCATCATTTCCCCAACTCTCTCTCTCCATCATTTCTCCAACTCTCTCTCTCCATCATTTCCCCAACTCTCTCTCTCCATCATTTCCCCCTTCCCTTTTTCCAACATTCCCGCTTCTCTCTCTCCCCCATCATTCCCTCTCTCTCTCTCTCTCCCCCATCATTCCCCCTCTCTCTCTCCATCATTCCCTCTCTCTCTCCCCCATCATTCACTCTCTGTCCCCCATCATTCCCCCTCACTCTCTCTCTCCCCCATCATTCCCCCTCTCTCTCCCCCATCATTCCCCCTCTCTCTCCTCCATCATCCCCCCTCTCTCTAATCCATCATTCCCCGTCTCTCTCCTCCATCATTCCCCTCTCTCTCCTCCATCATTCCCCCTCTCTCTCCTCCATCATTCCCCCTCTCTCTCTCTTTCCCCCATCATTCCCCACCACTCACTCTCTCCCCCATCATTCCCCCTCTCTCTCCTCCATCATTCCCCCTCTCTCTCTCTTTCCCCCATCATTCCCCACCACTCTCTCTCGGCCCCATCATTCCCCCCTCTCTTTCTCTCTACCCCATCATTCCCCCTCTATCTCTCTCTCCCCCATCATTCCCCCTCTCTCTCTCCCCAATCATTCCCCCCCCCTCTCTCTCCCCATGAATCCTCCTCTCTCTCTCCCCCATCATACCCCTCTTTCTCTCTTTCCCCCATCATTCCCCCTCTTTCTCCCTCTCCCCAATCATTCCCCCTCTCTCTCTCTCCACCATCATTCCCCCTCTCTCGCTCTCCCCCATCATTCCCCCTCACTCTCTCTTCCCCCATCATTCCCCCTCTCTCTCTTTCCCCCATCATTCTCCCTCTAACTATCTCCCCCAACATTCCCCCCATCACTCTCCCTCCCCCATCATTCCCATCACTTTCTCTCCCCCATCATTCCACCCATCATTCTCTCTCCCCCATCACTCTCTCTCCATCGTTCTCTCCCATCACTCTCTCAGCCCCCCCATCACTCTCTCAGCCCCCATCACTCTCTCTCCCCATCACTCTCTCTGCCCCATCACTCTCTTGCCCCAACACTCTCTCTGCCCCATCACTCACTCTGCCCCATCACTCCTCCCCCATCACTCTCTCTGCCCCTCACTCTCTCTGCCCCATCACTCTCTCTCCCCCATCACTCTCTCGCCCCCATCACTCTCTCTCCCCCATCACCTCTCTCACCCATCACTCTCTCTCCCCATCACTCTCTCTCCCCATCACTCTCTCTCCCCCATCACTCTCTCTCCCCATCACTCTCTCTCCCATCACTCTCTCTCCCCCTCAACTCTCTCTCCCCCATCACTCTCTCTCCCCATCACTCTCTCTCCCCATCACTCTCTCTCCCCATCACTCTCTCTCCCATCATTCTCTCTCCCATCATTCTCTCTGTCCCATCACTCTCTCTCCCCCTCTCTCGCTCTCCCCCATCATTCCCCCTCTCTCGCTCTCCCCCATCATTCCCCCTCACTCTCTCTCCCCCATCATTCCCCCTCTCTCTCTCCCCCATCATTCCCCCTCTCTCTCCTCCCCCATCATTCCCCCTCTCTCTCACCCCCATCATTCCCCATCTCTCTCACCCCCATCATTCGCCCTCTCTCTCTCTCCCATCATTCCCCCTCTCTCTCTCTCCCATCATTCCCCCTCTCTCTCTCCCCCATCATTCCGCCTCTCTCTCTCATTCCACCTCTCTCTCTCCCCATCATTCGCCTTCTAACTCTCTCCCCCATCATTCTCCCTCTAACTATCTCCCCCAACATTCCCCCCATCACTCTCTCCCTCCCCCATCATTCCCATCACTCTCTCTCCCCCATCATTCCCCCTCTCTCTCCTCCATCATCCCCCCTCTCTCTAATCCATCATTCCCCCTCTCTCTCCTCCATCATTCCCCCTCTCTCTCCTCCATCATTCCCCCTCTCTCTCTCTTTCCCCCATCATTCCCCACCACTCTCTCTCTCCCCCCCATCATTCCCCCCTCTCTTTCTCTCTACCCCATCATTCCCCCTCTATCTCTCTCTCCCCCATCATTCCGCCTCTCTCTCTCCCCAATCATTCCCCCCCCTCTCTCTCCCCCATGAATCCTCCTCTCTCTCTCCCCCATCATCCCCCCTCTTTCTCTCTCTCCCCCATCATTCCCCCTCTCTCTCTCTCCACCATCATTCCCCCTCTCTCGCTCTCCCCCATCATTCCCCCTCACTCTCTCTCCCGCATCATTCCCCCTCTCTCTCTCCCCCATCATTCCTCCTCTCTCTCACCCCCATCATTCCCCCTCTCTCTCTCCCCCATCATTCCCCCTCTCTCTCTCCCCCATCATTCCCCCGCTCTCTCTCCCCCATCATTCCGCCTCTCTCTCTCATTCCCCCTCTCTCTCTCCCCATCATTCCCCTTCTAACTCTCTCCCCCATCATTCTCCCTCTAACGATCTCCCCCAACATTCCCCCCATCACTCTCTCTCAACCATCATTCCCCTCATCACTCTCTCTCCCCCATCATTCCCATCACTTCTCTCCCCCATCATTCCCCCCATCATTCTCTCTCCCCCATCACTCTCTCTCCATCATTCTCTCTCTCCCATCGTTCTCTCTCCCCATCACTCTCTCTCCCCATCACTCTCTCACCCATCATTCTCTCTCCCATCATTCTCTCTGCCCCATCACTCTCTCTCCCCTTCTCTCGCTCTCCCCCATCATTCCCCCTCTCTCCCTCCCCCATCATTCCCCCTCTCTCTCACCCCCATCATTCCCCATCTCTCTCACCCCCATCATTCCCCTCTCTCTCTCTCTCCCATCATTCCCCCTCTCTCTCTCTCCCATCATTCCCCCTCTCTCTCTCTCCCATCATTCCCCCTCTCTCTCTCTCCCATCATTCCCCCTCTCTCTCTCCCCCATCATTCCGCCTCTCTCTCTCATTCCACCTCTCTCTCTCCCCATCATTCGCCTTCTAACTCTCTCCCCCATCATTCTCCCTCTAACTATCTCCCCCAACATTCCCCCCATCACTCTCTCCCTCCCCCATCATTCCCATCACTCTCTCTCCCCCATCATTCCCCCTCTCTCTCCTCCATCATCCCCCCTCTCTCTAATCCATCATTCCCCCCTCTCTCCTCCATCATTCCCCCTCTCTCTCCTCCATCATTCCCCCTCTCTCTCTCTTTCCCCCATCATTCCCCACCACTCTCTCTCTCCCCCCCATCATTCCCCCCTCTCTTTCTCTCTACCCCATCATTCCCCCTCTATCTCTCTCTCCCCCATCATTCCGCCTCTCTCTCTCCCCCATCATTCCCCCCCTCTCTCTCCCCCATGAATCCTCCTCTCTCTCTCCCCCATCATCCCCCCTCTTTCTCTCTCTCCCCCATCATTCCCCCTCTCTCTCTCTCCACCATCATTCCCCCTCTCTCGCTCTCCCCCATCATTCCCCCTCACTCTCTCTCCCGCATCATTCCCCCTCTCTCTCTCCCCCATCATTCCTCCTCTCTCTCACCCCCATCATTCCCCCTCTCTCTCTCCCCCATCATTCCCCCTCTCTCTCTCCCCCATCATTCACCCGCTCTCTCTCCCCCATCATTCCGCCTCTCTCTCTCATTCCCCCTCTCTCTCTCCCCATCATTCCCCTTCTAACTCTCTCCCCCATCATTCTCCCTCTAACGATCTCCCCCAACATTCCCCCCATCACTCTCTCTCAACCATCATTCCCCCCATCACTCTCCCTCCCCCATCATTCCCATCACTTTCTCTCCCCCATCATTCCCCCCATCATTCTCTCTCCCCCATCACTCTCTCTCCATCATTCTCTCTCTCCCATCGTTCTCTCTCCCCATCACTCTCTCTCCCCATCACTCTCTCACCCATCATTCTCTCTCCCATCATTCTCTCTGCCCCATCACTCTCTCTCCCCTTCTCTCGCTCTCCCCCATCATTCCCCCTCTCTCGCTCTCCCCCATCATTCCCCCTCTCTCTCTCTCTCCCCCATCATTCCCCCTCTCTCGTTCTCCCCCATCATTCCCCCTCACTCTCTCTACCCCATCGTTCCCCCTCTCTCTCTCCCCCATCATTCCCCCCTTCTCTGTCTCCCCCATCACTCTCTCTCCCATCATTCTCTCTCCCCCATCATTCCCCCTCTTTCTCTCTCCGTCATCATTCCCCCCTCTCTCCCCCTTCATTCCCCCTCTCTCTCTCCATCATTCCCCCTCTCTCTCTCTCCCCCATAATTCCCTCTCTGTCCCCCATCATTCCCCCTCACTCTCTCTCTCCCCCATCATTCCCCCTCTCTCTCTCTCCCCCATCATTCCCCCTCTCTCTCTCTCCCCCATCATTCCCCCTCTCTCTCTCTCCCCCATCATTCCCCCTCTCTCTCTCCCCCATCATTCCCCCTCTCTCTCTCTCCCCCATCATTCCCTCTCTCTCTCTCTCCCCCATCATTCCCCCTCTCTCTCTCTCCCCCATCATTCCCCCTCTCTCTCTCTCCCCCATCATTCCCCCTCTCTCTCTCTCCCCCATCATTCCCCCTCTCTCTCTCTCCCCCATCATTCCCCCTCTCTCTCTCTCCCCCATCTTTCCCCCTCTCTCTCTCTCCCCCATCATTCCCCCTCTCTCTCTCCCTCATCATTCCCCCTATCTCTCTCTCCATCATTCCCCCTCTCTCTCTCTCCATCATTCCCCCTCTCTCTCTCTCTCCATCATTCCCCCTCTCTCTCTCTCCATCATTCCCTCTCTCTCTCTCTCTCCATCATTCCCCCTCTCTCTCTCTCTCCATCATTCCCCCTCTCTCTCTCCATCATTCCCCCTCTCTCTGTCTCCATCATTCCCCCTTTCTCTGTCTCCATCATTCCCCCTCTCTGTCTCCCCCATCATTCCCCCTCTCTCTCTCTCTCCCCCCCATCATTCCCCCCATCACTCTCCCTCCCCCATCATTCCCCCAATCATTCTATCTCCCCCATCATTCCCCCCATCACTCTCTCTGCCCCATCACTCTCTCTGCCCCATCACTCTCTCTGCCCCATCACTCTCTCTGCCCCATCACTCTCTCTGCCCCATCACTCTCTCTGCCCCATCACTCTCTCTGCCCCATCACTCTCTCTGCCCCATCACTCTCTCTGCCCCATCACTCTCTCTGCCCCATCACTCTCTCTGCCCCATCACTCTCTCTGCCCCATCACTCTCTCTGCCCCATCACTCTCTCTGCCCCATCACTCTCTCTGCCCCATCACTCTCTCTGCCCCATCACTCTCTCTGCCCCATCACTCTCTCTGCCCCATCACTCTCTCTGCCCCATCACTCTCTCTGCCCCATCACTCTCTCTGCCCCATCACTCTCTCTGCCCCATCACTCTCTCTGCCCCATCACTCTCTCTGCCCCATCACACTCTCTGCCCCATCACTCTCTCTGCCCCATCACTCTCTCTGCCCCATCACTCTCTCTGCCCCATCACTCTCTCTGCCCCATCACTCTCTCTGCCCCATCACTCTCTCTGCCCCATCACTCTCTCTGCCCCATCACTCTCTCTGCCCCATCACTCTCTCTGCCCCATCACTCTCTCTGCCCCATCACTCTCTCTGCCCCATCACTCTCTCTGCCCCATCACTCTCTCTGCCCCATCACTCTCTCTGCCCCATCACTCTCTCTGCCCCATCACTCTCTCTGCCCCATCACTCTCTCTGCCCCATCACTCTCTCTGCCCCATCACTCTCTCTGCCCCATCACTCTCTCTGCCCCATCACTCTCTCTGCCCCATCACTCTCTCTGCCCCATCACTCTCTCTGCCCCATCACTCTCTCTGCCCCATCACTCTCGCTGCCCCATCACTCTCGCTGCCCCATCACTCTCGCTGCCCCATCACTCTCGCTGCCCCATCACTCTCTCTGCCCCATCACTCTCTCTGCCCCATCACTCTCTCTGCCCCATCACTCTCTCTGCCCCATCACTCTCTCTGCCCCATCACTCTCTCTGCCCCATCACTCTCTCTGCCCCATCACTCTCTCTGCCCCATCACTCTCTCTGCCCCATCACTCTCTCTCCCCCATCACTCTCTCTCCCCCATCACTCTCTCTCCCCCATCACTCTCTCTCCCCCATCACTCTCTCTCCCCATCACTCTCTCTCCCCATCACTCTCTCTCCCCCATCACTCTCTCTCCGCCATCACTCTCTCTCCCCCATCACTCTCTCTCCCCCATCACTCTCTCTCCCCCATCACTCTCTCTCCCCCCCCACTCTCTCTCCCCCCCCACTCTCTCTCCCCCCCCACTCTCTCTCCCCCATCACTCTCTCTCCCCCAGCATTCCCCCCATCATTCCATCACTCTCTCTCCCCCATCATTCCCCCCATCACTCTCTCTCCCCTATCATTCCCCCCATCACTCTGTCCCCCATCATTTCCCCCACCACTCTCTCCACCATCATTCCCCCCACCACTCTCTCGCCCCCATCATTCCCCCCACCACTCTCTCTCCCCATAATTCCCCCTCTCTCACTCCCTCCCCATCATTCCGCGCCCTCTCTATCTCCCATCATTCTCTCTCCCGCATCATTCCACCCATCACTTTCTCTCCCCAACATTCCCCCCTCTCTAACTCTCTCCATCATTCCCCCCTCTCTTTTCCCATCATTCCCCTCCCCTCTCTCTCTCCATCATTTCCCCAACTCTCTCTCTCCATCATTTCCCCAACTCTCTCTCTCCATCATTTCCCCAACTCTCTCTCTCCATCATTTCCCCAACTCTCTCTCTCCATCATTTCCCCAACTCTCTCTCTCCATCATTTCCCCAACTCTCTCTCTCCATCATTTCCCCAACTCTCTCTCTCCATCATTTCCCCAACTCTCTCTCTCCATCATTTCCCCAACTCTCTCTCTCCATCATTTCCCCAACTCTCTCTCTCCATCATTTCCCCAACTCTCTCTCTCCATCATTTCCCCAACTCTCTCTCTCCATCATTTCCCCAACTCTCTCTCTCCATCATTTCCCCAACTCTCTCTCTCCATCATTTCCCCAACTCTCTCTCTCCATCATTTCCCCAACTCTCTCTCTCCATCATTTCCCCAACTCTCTCTCCATCATTTCCCCAACTCTCTCTCTCCATCATTTCCCCAACTCTCTCTCTCCATCATTTCCCCAACTCTCTCTCTCCATCATTTCCCCAACTCTCTCTCTCCATCATTTCCCCAACTCTCTCTCTCCATCATTTCCCCAACTCTCTCTCTCCATCATTTCCCCAACTCTCTCTCTCCATCATTTCCCCAACTCTCTCTCTCCATCATTTCCCCAACTCTCTCTCTCCATCATTTCCCCAACTCTCTCTCTCCATCATTTCCCCAACTCTCTCTCTCCATCATTTCCCCAACTCTCTCTCTCCATCATTTCCCCAACTCTCTCTCTCCATCATTTCCCCCTTCCCTTTTTCCAACATTCCCCGCCTCGCTCTCTCTCCCATCATTCCCTCTCTCTCTCTCTCTCCCCCATCATTCCCCCTCTCTCTCTCCAGCATTCCCTCTCTCTCTCCCCCATCATTCACTCTCTGTCCCCCATCATTCCCCCTCACTCTCTCTCTCCCCCATCATTCCCCCTCTCTCTCCCCCATCATTCCCCCTCTCTCTCCTCCATCATTCCCCCTCTCTCTCCTCCATCATTCCCCCTCTCTCTCCTCCATCATTCCCCCTCTCTCTCCTCCATCATTTCCCCACTCTCTCCTCCATCATTCCCCCTCTCTCTCCTCCATCATTCCCCCTCTCTCTCTCTTTCCCCCATCATTCCCCACCACTCACTCTCTCCCCCATCATTCCCCCTCTCTCTCCACCAACATTCCCCCTCTCTCTCTCTTTCCAACATCATTCCCCACCACTCTCTCTCTCCCCCATCATTCCCCCCTCTCTTTCTCTCTACCCCATCATTGCCCCTCTATCTCTCTCTCCCCCATCATTCCCCCTCTCTCTCTCCCCAATCATTCCCCCCCCCCTCTCTCCACCATGAATCCTCCTCTTTCTCTCCCCCAACATTCCCCCTCTTTCTCTCTCTCCCCCATCATTCCCCCTCCTTCTCTCTCTCCCCAATCATTCCCCCTCACTCGCTCTCCCCATCATTCCCCCTCCTTCTCTCTCTCCCCAATCATTCCCCTCTCTCTCTCCCCCATCATTCCCCCTCACTCTCTCTCTCCCCCATCATTCCCCCTCTCTCTCTCTCCCACATCATTCCCCCTCTCTCTCTCTCCCCCATCATTCCCCCTCTCTCTGTCTCCATCATTCCCCCTCTCTCTGTCTCCCCCATAATTCCCCCTCTCTCTCTCTCCCCCATCATTCCCCCCATCACTCTCCCTCCCCCATCATTCCGCCAATCATTCTATCTCCCCCATCATTCCCATCACTCTCCCTCCCCCATCATTCCCCCCATCATTCTCTCTCCCACATCACTCTCTCTCCATCATTCTCTCTGTCCCATCACACTCTCTCCGCCATCACTCTCTCAGCCCCATCACTCTCTCAGCCCCATCACTCTCTCAGCCCCATCACTCTCTCAGCCCCATCACTCTCTCAGCCCCATCACTCTCTCAGCCCCATCACTCTCTCTGCCCCATCACTCTCTCTGCCCCATCACTCTCTCTGCCCCATCACTCTCTCTGCCCCATCACTCTCTCTGCCCCATCACTCTCTCTGCCCCATCACTCTCTCTGCCCCATCACTCTCTCTGCCCCATCACTCTCTCTGCCCCATCACTCTCTCTGCCCCATCACTCTCTCTGCCCCATCACTCTCTCTGCCCCATCACTCTCTCTGCCCCATCACTCTCTCTGCCCCATCACTCTCTCTGCCCCATCACTCTCTCTGCCCCATCACTCTCTCTGCCCCATCACTCTCTCTGCCCCATCACTCTCTCTGCCCCATCACTCTCTCTGCCCCATCACTCTCTCTGCCCCATCACTCTCTCTGCCCCATCACTCTCTCTGCCCCATCACTCTCTCTGCCCCATCACTCTCTCTGCCCCATCACTCTCTCTGCCCCATCACTCTCTCTGCCCCATCACTCTCTCTGCCCCATCACTCTCTCTGCCCCATCACTCTCTCTGCCCCATCACTCTCTCTGCCCCATCACTCTCTCTGCCCCATCACTCTCTCTGCCCCATCACTCTCTCTGCCCCATCACTCTCTCTGCCCCATCACTCTCTCTGCCCCATCACTCTCTCTGCCCCATCACTCTCTCTGCCCCATCACTCTCTCTGCCCCATCACTCTCTCTGCCCCATCACTCTCTCTGCCCCATCACTCTCTCTGCCCCATCACTCTCTCTGCCCCATCACTCTCTCTGCCCCATCACTCTCTCTGCCCCATCACTCTCTCTGCCCCATCACTCTCTCTGCCCCATCACTCTCTCTGCCCCATCACTCTCTCTGCCCCATCACTCTCTCTGCCCCATCACTCTCTCTGCCCCATCACTCTCTCTGCCCCATCACTCTCTCTGCCCCATCACTCTCTCTGCCCCATCACTCTCTCTGCCCCATCACTCTCTCTGCCCCATCACTCTCTCTGCCCCATCACTCTCTCTGCCCCATCACTCTCCTCTGCCCCATCACTCTCTCTGCCCCATCACTCTCTCTGCCCCATCACTCTCTCTGCCCCATCACTCTCTCTGCCCCATCACTCTCTCTGCCCCATCACTCTCTCTGCCCCATCACTCTCTCTGCCCCATCACTCTCTCTGCCCCATCACTCTCTCTGCCCCATCACTCTCTCTGCCCCATCACTCTCTCTGCCCCATCACTCTCTCTGCCCCATCACTCTCTCTGCCCCATCACTCTCTCTGCCCCATCACTCTCTCTGCCCCATCACTCTCTCTCCCCCATCACTCTCTCTCCCCCATCACTCTCTCTCCCCCATCACTCTCTCTCCCCCATCACTCTCTCTCCCCCATCACTCTCTCTCCCCCATCACTCTCTCTCCCCCATCACTCTCTCTCCCCCATCACTCTCTCTGCCCCATCACTCTCTCTGCCCCATCACTCTCTCTCCCCCATCACTCTCTCTCCCCCATCACTCTCTCTCCCCCATCACTCTCTCTCCCCCAGCATTCCCCCCATCATTCCATCACTCTCTCTCCCCCATCATTCCCCCCATCACTCTCTCTCCATCATTCTCTCTGTCCCATCACACTCTCTCCGCCATCATTCTCTCTGTCCCATCACTCTCTCTGCCCCATCACTCTCTCTGCCCCATCACTCTCTCTGCCCCATCACTCTCTCTGCCCCATCACTCTCTCTGCCCCATCACTCTCTCTGCCCCATCACTCTCTCTGCCCCATCACTCTCTCTGCCCCATCACTCTCTCTGCCCCATCACTCTCTCTGCCCCATCACTCTCTCTCCCCATCACTCTCTCTCCCCCATCACTCTCTCTCCCCATCACTCTCTCTCCCCATCACTCTCTCTCCATCACTCTCTCTCCCCCCCCACTCTCTCTCCCCCATCACTCTCTCTCCCCCAGCATTCCCCCCATCATTCCATCACTCTCTCTGCCCCATCATTCCCCCCATCACTCTCTCTCCATCATTCTCTCTGTCCCATCACACTCTCTCCGCCATCATTCTCTCTGCCCCATCACTCTCTCTGCCCCATCACTCTCTCTGCCCCATCACTCTCTCTGCCCCATCACTCTCTCTGCCCCATCACTCTCTCTGCCCCATCACTCTCTCTGCCCCATCACTCTCTCTGCCCCATCACTCTCTCTGCCCCATCACTCTCACTGCCCCATCACTCTCACTCCCCCATCACTCTCTCTCCCCCATCACTCTCTCTCCCCCATCACTCTCTCTCCCCCATCACTCTCTCTCCCCCATCACTCTCTCTCCCCCATCACTCTCTCTCCCCCATCACTCTCTCTCCCCCATCACTCTCTCTCCCCCATCACTCTCTCTCCCCCATCACTCTCTCTCCCCCATCACTCTCTCTCCCCCATCACTCTCTCTCCCCCATCACTCTCTCTCCCCCATCACTCTCTCTCCCCCATCACTCTCTCTCCCCCATCACTCTCTCTCCCTCATCACTCTCTCTGCCCCATCACTCTCTCTCCCCCATCACTCTCTCTCCCCCATCACTCACTCTCCCGCATCACTCTCTCTCCCCCATCACTCTCTCTCCCCCAGCATTCCCCCCATCATTCCATCACTCTCTCTCCCCCATCATTCCCCCCATCACTCTCTCTCCCCTATCATTCCCCCCATCACTCTGTCCCCCATCATTTCCCCCACCACTCTCTCCCCCATCAATCCCCCCACCACTCTCTCGCCCCCATCATTCCCCCCACCACTCTCTCTCCCCATAATTCCCCCTCTCTCACTCCCTCCCCATCATTCCGCGCCCTCTCTATCTCCCATCATTCTCTCTCCCCCATCATTCCACCCATCACTTTCTCTCCCCAACATTCCCCCCTCTCTAACTCTCTCCATCATTCCCCCCTCTCTTTTCCCATCATTCCCCTCCCCTCTCTCTCTCCATCATTTCCCCAACTCTCTCTCTCCATCATTTCCCCAACTCTCTCTCTCCATCATTTCCCCAACTCTCTCTCTCCATCATTTCCCCAACTCTCTCTCTCCATCATTTCCCCAACTCTCTCTCTCCATCATTTCCCCAACTCTCTCTCTCCATCATTTCCCCAACTCTCTCTCTCCATCATTTCCCCAACTCTCTCTCTCCATCATTTCCCCAACTCTCTCTCTCCATCATTTCCCCAACTCTCTCTCTCCATCATTACCCCAACTCTCTCTCTCCATCATTACCCCAACTCTCTCTCTCCATCATTTCCCCAACTCTCTCTCTCCATCATTTCCCCAACTCTCTCTCTCCATCATTTCCCCAACTCTCTCTCTCCATCATTTCCCCAACTCTCTCTCTCCATCATTTCTCCAACTCTCTCTCTCCATCATTTCCCCAACTCTCTCTCTCCATCATTTCCCCAACTCTCTCTCTCCATCATTTCCCCAACTCTCTCTCTCCATCATTTCCCAACTCTCTCTCTCCATCATTTCCCCAACTCTCTCTCTCCATCATTTCCCCAACTCTCTCTCTCCATCATTTCCCCAACTCTCTCTCTCCATCATTTCCCCAACTCTCTCTCTCCATCATTTCCCCCTTCCCTTTTTCCAACATTCCCGCCTCTCTCTCTCCCCCATCATTCCCTCTCTCTCTCTCTCTCCCCCATCATTCCCCCTCTCTCTCTCCATCATTCCCTCTCTCTCTCCCCCATCATTCACTCTCTGTCCCCCATCATTCCCCCTCACTCTCTCTCTCCCCCATCATTCCCCCTCTCTCTCCCCCATCATTCCCCCTCTCTCTCCTCCATCATCCCCCCTCTCTCTAATCCATCATTCCCCGTCTCTCTCCTCCATCATTCGCCCTCTCTCTCCTCCATCATTCCCCCTCTCTCTCCTCCATCATTCCCCCTCTCTCTCTCTTTCCCCCATCATTCCCCACCACTCACTCTCTCCCCCATCATTCCCCCTCTCTCTCCTCCATCATTCCCCTCTCTCTCTCTTTCCCCCATCATTCCCCACCACTCTCTCTCGGCCCCATCATTCCCCCCTCTCTTTCTCTCTACCCCATCATTCCCCCTCTATCTCTCTCTCCCCCATCATTCCCCCTCTCTCTCTCCCCAATCATTCCCCCCCCCCTCTCTCTCCCCATGAATCCTCCTCTCTCTCTCCCCCATCATTCCCCCTCTTTCTCTCTTTCCCCCATCATTCCCCCTCTTTCTCCCTCTCCCCAATCATTCCCCCTCTCTCTCTCTCCACCATCATTCCCCCTCTCTCGCTCTCCCCCATCATTCCCCCTCACTCTCTCTCCCCCATCATTCCCCCTCTCTCTCTCTTTCCCCCATCATTCTCCCTCTAACTATCTCCCCCAACATTCCCCCCATCACTCTCCCTCCCCCATCATTCCCATCACTTTCTCTCCCCCATCATTCCCCCCATCATTCTCTCTCCCCCATCACTCTCTCTCCATCGTTCTCTCTCTCCCATCGTTCTCTCTCCCCATCACTCTCTCTCCCCATCACTCTCTCTCCCCATCACTCTCTCTCCCCATCACTCTCTCTCCCCATCACTCTCTCTCCCCATCACTCTCTCTCCCATCATTCTCTCTCCCATCATTCTCTCTGTCCCATCACTCTCTCTCCCCCTCTCTCGCTCTCCCCCATCATTCCCCCTCTCTCGCTCTCCCCCATCATTCCCCCTCACTCTCTCTCCCCCATCATTCCCCCTCTCTCTCTCCCCCATCATTCCCCCTCTCTCCCTCCCCCATCATTCCCCCTCTCTCTCACCCCCATCATTCCCCATCTCTCTCACCCCCATCATTCCCCCTCTCTCTCTCTCCCATCATTCCCCCTCTCTCTCTCTCCCATCATTCCCCCTCTCTCTCTCTCCCATCATTCCCCCTCTCTCTCTCTCCCATCATTCCCCCTCTCTCTCTCCCCCATCATTCCGCCTCTCTCTCTCATTCCACCTCTCTCTCTCCCCATCATTCGCCTTCTAACTCTCTCCCCCATCATTCTCCCTCTAACTATCTCCCCCAACATTCCCCCCATCACTCTCTCCCTCCCCCATCATTCCCATCACTCTCTCTCCCCCATCATTCCCCCTCTCTCTCCTCCATCATCCCCCCTCTCTCTAATCCATCATTCCCCCCTCTCTCCTCCATCATTCCCCCTCTCTCTCCTCCATCATTCCCCCTCTCTCTCTCTTTCCCCCATCATTCCCCACCACTCTCTCTCTCCCCCCCATCATTCCCCCCTCTCTTTCTCTCTACCCCATCATTCCCCCTCTATCTCTCTCTCCCCCATCATTCCGCCTCTCTCTCTCCCCAATCATTCCCCCCCCTCTCTCTCCCCCATGAATCCTCCTCTCTCTCTCCCCCATCATCCCCCCTCTTTCTCTCTCTCCCCCATCATTCCCCCTCTCTCTCTCTCCACCATCATTCCCCCTCTCTCGCTCTCCCCCATCATTCCCCCTCACTCTCTCTCCCGCATCATTCCCCCTCTCTCTCTCCCCCATCATTCCTCCTCTCTCTCACCCCCATCATTCCCCCTCTCTCTCTCCCCCATCATTCCCCCTCTCTCTCTCCCCCATCATTCACCCCGCTCTCTCTCCCCCATCATTCCGCCTCTCTCTCTCATTCCCCCTCTCTCTCTCCCCATCATTCCCCTTCTAACTCTCTCCCCCATCATTCTCCCTCTAACGATCTCCCCCAACATTCCCCCCATCACTCTCTCTCAACCATCATTCCCCCCATCACTCTCCCTCCCCCATCATTCCCATCACTTTCTCTCCCCCATCATTCCCCCCATCATTCTCTCTCCCCCATCACTCTCTCTCCATCATTCTCTCTCTCCCATCGTTCTCTCTCCCCATCACTCTCTCTCCCCATCACTCTCTCTCCCCATCACTCTCTCACCCATCATTCTCTCTCCCATCATTCTCTCTGCCCCATCACTCTCTCTCCCCTTCTCTCGCTCTCCCCCATCATTCCCCCTCTCTCGCTCTCCCCCATCATTCCCCCTCTCTCTCTCTCCCCCATCATTCCCCCTCTCTCGTTCTCCCCCATCATTCCCCCTCACTCTCTCTACCCCATCGTTCCCCCTCTCTCTCTCCCCCATCATTCCCCCCTTCTCTGTCTCCCCCATCACTCTCTCTCCCATCATTCTCTCTCCCCCATCATTCCCCCTCTTTCTCTCTCCGTCATCATTCCCCCCTCTCTCCCCCTTCATTCCCCCTCTCTCTCTCCATCATTCCCCCTCTCTCTCTCTCCCCCATAATTCCCTCTCTGTCCCCCATCATTCCCCCTCACTCTCTCTCTCCCCCATCATTCCCCCTCTCTCTCTCTCCCACATCATTCCCCCTCTCTCTCTCTCCCCCATCATTCCCCCTCTCTCTGTCTCCATCATTCCCCCTCTCTCTCTCCCCCATCATTCCCCCTCTCTCTCTCTCCCCCATCATTCCCTCTCTCTCTCTCTCCCCCATCATTCCCCCTCTCTCTCTCTCCCCCATCATTCCCCCTCTCTCTCTCTCTCCCCCATCATTCCCCCTCTCTCTCTCTCCCCCATCATTTCTCCTCTCTCTCTCTCCACCATCATTCTCTCTCCCCCATCATTCCCCCTCTCTCTCTCTCCCCCCCATCATTCCCCCTCTCTCTCTCCCTCATCATTCCCCCTATCTCTCTCTCCATCATTCCCCCTCTCTCTCTCTCCATCATTCCCCCTCTCTCTCTCTCTCCATCATTCCCCCTCTCTCTCTCTCCATCATTCCCTCTCTCTCTCTCTCTCCATCATTCCCCCTCTCTCTCTCTCTCCATCATTCCCCCTCTCTCTCTCCATCATTCCCCCTCTCTCTGTCTCCATCATTCCCCCTTTCTCTGTCTCCATCATTCCCCCTCTCTGTCTCCCCCATCATTCCCCCTCTCTCTCTCTCCCCCCCATCATTCCCCCCATCACTCTCCCTCCCCCATCATTCCCCCAATCATTCTATCTCCCCCATCATTCCCCCCATCACTCCCTCTGCCCCATCACTCTCTCTGCCCCATCACTATCTCTGCCCCATCACTCTCTCTGCCCCATCACTCTCTCTGCCCCATCACTCTCTCTGCCCCATCACTCTCTCTGCCCCATCACTCTCTCTGCCCCATCACTCTCTCTGCCCCATCACTCTCTCTGCCCCATCACTCTCTCTGCCCCATCACTCTCTCTGCCCCATCACTCTCTCTGCCCCATCACTCTCTCTGCCCCCATCACTCTCTCTGCCCCATCACTCTCTCTGCCCCATCACTCTCTCTGCCCCATCACTCTCTCTGCCCCATCACTCTCTCTGCCCCATCACTCTCTCTGCCCCATCACTCTCTCTGCCCCATCACTCTCTCTGCCCCATCACTCTCTCTGCCCCATCACTCTCTCTGCCCCATCACACTCTCTGCCCCATCACACTCTCTGCCCCATCACTCTCTCTGCCCCATCACTCTCTCTGCCCCATCACTCTCTCTGCCCCATCACTCTCTCTGCCACATCACTCTCTCTGCCCCATCACTCTCTCTGCCCCATCACTCTCTCTGCCCCATCACTCTCTCTGCCCCATCACTCTCTCTGCCCCATCACTCTCTCTGCCCCATCACTCTCTCTGCCCCATCACTCTCTCTGCCCCATCACTCTCTCTGCCCCATCACTCTCTCTGCCCCATCACTCTCTCTGCCCCATCACTCTCTCTGCCCCATCACTCTCTCTGCCCATCACTCTCTCTGCCCCATCACTCTCTCTGCCCATCACTCTCTCTGCCCCATCACTCTCTCTGCCCCATCACTCTCTCTGCCCCATCACTCTCTCTGCCCCATCACTCTCTCTGCCCCATCACTCTCTCTGCCCCATCACTCTCTCTGCCCCATCACTCTCTCTGCCCCATCACTCTCTCTGCCCCATCACTCTCTCTGCCCCATCACTCTCTCTGCCCCATCACTCTCTCTGCCCCATCACTCTCGCTGCCCCATCACTCTCGCTGCCCCATCACTCTCGCTGCCCCATCACTCTCTCTGCCCCATCACTCTCTCTGCCCCATCACTCTCTCTGCCCCATCACTCTCTCTGCCCCATCACTCTCTCTGCCCCATCACTCTCTCTGCCCCATCACTCTCTCTGCCCCATCACTCTCTCTGCCCCATCACTCTCTCTCCCCCATCACTCTCTCTCCCCCATCACTCTCTCTCCCCCATCACACTCTCTCCCCATCACTCTCTCTCCCCATCACTCTCTCTCCCCCATCACTCTCTCTCCGCCATCACTCTCTCTCCCCCATCACTCTCTCTCCCCCATCACTCTCTCTCCCCCATCACTCTCTCTCCCCCCCCACTCTCTCTCCCCCCCCACTCTCTCTCCCCCCCCACTCTCTCTCCCCCCCCCACTCTCTCTCCCCCATCACTCTCTCTCCCCCAGCATTCCCCCCATCATTCCATCACTCTCTCTCCCCCATCATTCCCCCCATCACTCTCTCTCCCCTATCATTCCCCCCATCACTCTGTCCCCCATCATTTCCCCCACCACTCTCTCCACCATCATTCCCCCCACCACTCTCTCGCCCCCATCATTCCCCCCACCACTCTCTCTCCCCATAATTCCCCCTCTCTCACTCCCTCCCCATCATTCCGCGCCCTCTCTATCTCCCATCATTCTCTCTCCCGCATCATTCCACCCATCACTTTCTCTCCCCAACATTCCCCCCTCTCTAACTCTCTCCATCATTCCCCCCTCTCTTTTCCCATCATTCCCCTCCCCTCTCTCTCTCCATCATTTCCCCAACTCTCTCTCTCCATCATTTCCCCAACTCTCTCTCTCCATCATTTCCCCAACTCTCTCTCTCCATCATTTCCCCAACTCTCTCTCTCCATCATTTCCCCAACTCTCTCTCTCCATCATTTCCCCAACTCTCTCTCTCCATCATTTCCCCAACTCTCTCTCTCCATCATTTCCCCAACTCTCTCTCTCCATCATTTCCCCAACTCTCTCTCTCCATCATTTCCCCAACTCTCTCTCTCCATCATTTCCCCAACTCTCTCTCTCCATCATTTCCCCAACTCTCTCTCTCCATCATTTCCCAACTCTCTCTCTCCATCATTTCCCCAACTCTCTCTCTCCATCATTCCCCCTCTCTCTCCTCCATCATTCCCCCAACTCTCTCTCTCCATCATTTCCCCAACTCTCTCTCTCCATCATTTCCCCAACTCTCTCTCTCCATCATTTCCCCAACTCTTTCTCTCCATCATTTCCCCAACTCTCTCTCTCCATCATTTCCCCAACTCTCTCTCTCCATCATTTCCCCAACTCTCTCTCTCCATCATTTCCCCAACTCTCTCTCTCCATCATTTCCCCAACTCTCTCTCTCCATCATTTCCCCCTTCCCTTTTTCCAACATTCCCGCCTCGCTCTCTCTCCCATCATTCCCTCTCTCTCTCTCTCTCCCCCATCATTCCCCCTCTCTCTCTCCAGCATTCCCTCTCTCTCTCCCCCATCATTCACTCTCTGTCCCCCATCATTCCCCCTCACTCTCTCTCTCCCCCATCATTCCCCCTCTCTCTCCCCCATCATTCCCCCTCTCTCTCCTCCATCATTCCCCCTCTCTCTCCTCCATCATTCCCCCTCTCTCTCCTCCATCATTCCCCTCTCTCTCCTCCATCATTTCCCCACTCTCTCCTCCATCATTCCCCCTCTCTCTCCTCCATCATTCCCCCTCTCTCTCTCTTTCCCCCATCATTCCCCACCACTCACTCTCTCCCCCATCATTCCCCCTCTCTCTCCACCAACATTCCCCCTCTCTCTCTCTTTCCAACATCATTCCCCACCACTCTCTCTCTCCCCCATCATTCCCCCCTCTCTTTCTCTCTACCCCATCATTGCCCCTCTATCTCTCTCTCCCCCATCATTCCCCCTCTCTCTCTCCCCAATCATTCCCCCCCCCCTCTCTCCACCATGAATCCTCCTCTTTCTCTCCCCCAACATTCCCCCTCTTTCTCTCTCTCCCCCATCATTCCCCCTCCTTCTCTCTCTCCCCAATCATTCCCCCTCACTCGCTCTCCCCCATCATTCCCCCTCCTTCTCTCTCTCCCCAATCATTCCCCCTCACTCGCTCTCCCCCATCATTCCCCCTCACTCTCTCTCCCCCATCATTCCCCCTCACTCTCTCTCCCCCATCATTCCCCCTCACTCTCTCTCCCCCATCATTCCCCCTCACTCTCTCTCCCCCATCATTCCCCCTCACTCTCTCTCCCCCATCATTCCCCCTCACTCTCTCTCCCCCATCATTCCCCCTCACTCTCTCTCCCCCATCATTCCCCCTCACTCTCTCTCCCCCATCATTCCCCCTCACTCTCTCTCCCCCATCATTCCCCCTCACTCTCTCTCCCCCATCATTCCCCCTCACTCTCTCTCCCCATCATTCCCCCTCACTCTCTCTCCCCCATCATTCCCCCTCACTCTCTCTCCCCCATCATTCCCCCTCTCACTCTCCCCCCTCATTCCCCCTCTCTCTCTCCCCATCATTCCCCCTCTCTCTCTCCCCCATCATTCCCCCTCTCTCTCTCCCCCATCATTCCCCCTCTCTCTCTCATTCCCCCTCTCTCTCTCCCCATCATTCCCCTTCTAACTCTCTCCCCCATCATTCTCCCTCTAACTATCTCCCCCAACATTCCCCCCATCACTCTCCCTCCCCCATCATTCCCATCACTTTCTCTCCCCCATCATTCCCCCCATCATTCTCTCTCCCCCATCACTCTCTCTCCATCGTTCTCTCTCTCCCATCGTTCTCTCTCCCCATCACTCTCTCTCCCATCATTCTCTCTGCCCCATCACTCTCTCTCCCCCTCTCTCGCTCTCCCCCATCATTCCCCCTCTCTCGCTCTCCCCCATCATTCCCCCTCACTCTCTCTCCCCCATCATTCCCCCCCTCTCTCTCTCCCATCATTCCCCCTCTCTCTCTCCCCCATCATTCCCCCTCTCTCTCTGCCCCATCATTCCGCCTCTCTCTCTCATTCCCCTTCTCTCTCTCCCCATCATTCCCCTTCTAACTCTCTCCCCCATCATTCTCCCTCTAACTATCTCCCCCAACATTCCCCCCATCACTCTCTCTCTCCCCCATCATTCCCCCCATCACTCTCCCTCCCCCATCATTCCCATCACTCTCTCTCCCCCATCATTCCCCCTCTCTCCCTCCCCCATCATTCCCCCTCTCTCTCACCCCCATCATTCCCCCTCTCTCTCACCCCCATCATTCCCCCTCTCTCTCTCCCCCATCATTCCCCCTCTCTCTCTCCCCCATCATTCCTCCTCTCTCTCTCCCCCATCATTCCCCCTCTCTCTCTCCCCCATCATTCCCCCGCTCTCTCTCCCCCATCATTCCACCTATCTCTCTCATTCCCCCTCTCTCTCTCCCCATCATTCCCCTTCTAACTCTCTCCCCCATCATTCTCCCTCTAACTATCTCCCCCAACATTCCCCCCATCACTCTCTCTCCCCCATCATTCCCCCCATCACTCTCCCTCCCCCATCATTCCCATCACTTTCTCTCCCCCATCATTCCCCCATCATTCTCTCTCCCCCATCACTCTCTCTCCATCGTTCTCTCTCTCCCATCATTCTCTCTCCCATCGTTCTCTCTCCCATCGTTCTCTCTCTCCCATCGTTCTCTCTCTCCCATCGTTCTCTCTCTCCCATCGTTCTCTCTCTCCCATCGTTCTCTCTCTCCCATCGTTCTCTCTCTCCCATCGTTCTCTCTCTCCCATCGTTCTCTCTCTCCCATCGTTCTCTCTCTCCCATCGTTCTCTCTCCCCATCACTCTCTCTCCCCATCACTCTCTCTCCCCATCACTCTCTCTCCCCATCACTCTCTCTCCCCATCACTCTCTCTCCCCATCACTCTCTCTCCCCATCACTCTCTCTCCCCCTCTCTCGCTCTCCCCCATCATTCCCCCTCTCTCGCTCTCCCCCATCATTCCCCCTCTCTCGCTCTCCCCCATCATTCCCCCTCTCTCGCTCTCCCCCATCATTCCCCCTCACTCTCTCTACCCCATCATTCCCCCTCTCTCTCTCCCCCATCATTCCCACTCTCTCTCTCCCCCATCATTCCCCCTCTCTCTCTCCCCCATCATTCCGCCTCTCTCTCTCATTCCCCCTCTCTCTCTCCCCATCATTCCCCTTCTAACTCTCTCCCCCATCATTCTCCCTCTAACTATCTCCCCCAACATTCCCCCCATCACTCTCTCTCTCCCCCATCATTCCCCCTATCACTCTCCCTCCCCCATCATTCCCATCACTCTCTCTCCCCCATCATTCCCACTCTCTCTCCTCCATCATTCCCCCTCTCTCTCCTCCATCATTCCCCCTCTCTCTCCTCCATCATTCCCCCTCTCTCTCTCTCTCCCCCATCATTCCCCACCTCTCACACTCCCCCATCATTCCCCCTCTATCTCTCTCTCCCCCATCATTCCCCTCCTCTCTCTCCCCAATCATTCCCCCCCTCTCTCTACCCCATGAATCCTCCTCTCCCTCTCTCCCCCATCATTCCCCCTCTTTCTCTCTCTCCCCCATCATTCCCCCTCTCTCTCTCTCCCCCATCATTCCCCCCTCTCTCTCACCCCCCCATCATTCCCCCTCTCTCTCTCTCCCCCACATCATTCCCCCCTCTCGCTCTCCCTCATCATTCCCCCTCTCTCGCTCTCCACCATCATTCCCCCTCTCTCGCTCTCCCCCATCATTCCCCCTCTCTCGCTCTCCCCCATCGTTCCCCCTCACTTTCTCTCCCCCATCGTTCCCCCTCACTCTCTCTCCCCCATCATTCCCCCTCTCTCTCTCCCCCATCATTCCCCCTCTCTCTCTCCCCCATCATTCCCCCTCTCTCTCTCTCCCCCATCATTCCCCCTCTCTCTCTCCCCCATCATTCCCCCTCTCTCTCTCCCCCATCATTCCCCCTCTCTCTCTCCCCCATCATTCCGCCTCTCTCTCTCATTCCCCCTCTCTCTCTCCCCATCATTCCCCTTCTAACTCTCTCCCCCATCATTCTCCCTCTAACTATCTCCCCCAACATTCACCCCATCACTCTCTCTCTCCCCCATCATTCCCCCCATCGTTCTCTCTCCCCCATCGTTCTCTCTCCCCCATCGTTCTCTCTCTCCCCCATCGTTCTCTCTCTCCCCCATCGCTCTCTCTCCCCCATCGCTCTCTCTCCCCCATCACTCTCTCCCCCATCACTCTCTCTCCCCCATCACTCACCCTCTTTCTCTCTCCCCAATCATTCCCCCCTCTCTCTCTCTCCCACCATTCCCCCTCTCTCTCTCCCCCATCATTCCCCCTCTCTCTCTCCCCCATCATTCCCCCTCTCTCTCCCCCATCATTCCCCCTCTGTCTCTCACCCCCATCATTCCCCCCCCTCTCTCTCCCCCATCATTCCCCCCATCACTCTCTCTCTCCCATCATTCTCTCTCCCAGATCATTCCCCCTCTTTCTCTCTCCGCCATCATTCCCCCCTTCTCTCTCTCCCCCATCATTCCCCGCATCACTCTCTCTATCCCATCATTCTCTCTCCCCCACTCACCCTCTTTCTCTCTCCCCAATCATTCCCCCCTCTCTCTCTCTCTCCCACCATTCCCCCTCTCTCTCTCCCCCATCATTCCCCCTCTCTCTCTCTCCCCCATCATTCCCCCTCTCTCTCTCTCCCCCATCATTCCCCCTCTCTCTCTCTCCCCCATCATTCCCCCTCTCTCTCTCCCCCATCATTCCCCCTCTCTCTCTCCCCCATCATTCCCCCTCTCTCTCTCTCCCCCATCATTCCCCCTCTAACTCTCTCCCCCATCATTCCCCCATCACTCTCCCTCCCCCATCATTCCCCCCATCATTCTCTCTCCCCCATCATTCCCATCACTCTCCCTCCCCCATCATTCCCTCTCCCACATCACTCTCTCTCCATCATTCTCTCTCTCTGCCCCATCACTCTCGCTGCCCCATCACTCTCGCTGCCCCATCACTCTCGCTGCCCCATCACTCTCGCTGCCCCATCACTCTCGCTGCCCCATCACTCTCGCTGCCCCATCACTCTCGCTGCCCCATCACTCTCGCTGCCCCATCACTCTCTCTGCCCATCACTCTCTCTGCCCCATCACTCTCTCTGCCCCATCATTCTCTATCCCCAACATTCCCCCCTCTCTAACTCTCTCCATCATTCCCCCCACTCTTTTTCCATCATTCCCCTCCCCTCTCTCTCTCCATCATTTCCCCAACTCTCTCTCTCCATCATTTCCCCAACTCTCTCTCTCCATCATTTCCCCCCTCACTTTTTCCAACATTCCCGCCTCTCTCTCTCTCTCTCTCGCCCATCATTCCCCCTCTCTCTCTCCCTCCCCCATCATTCCCCCCCCTCTCTCTCCCCCCCATCATTCCCCCCTCTCTCTCTCTCCCCCCCATCATTCCCCCTCTGTCTCTCTCTCCCCCATCATTCCCCCTCTCTCTCTCCCCAATCATTCCCCCACTCTCTCGCTCTCCCCCATCATTCCCCCTCTCTCTCTCTCCCCGATCATTCCCCCTCTCTCTCTCCCCGATCATTCCCCCCCTCTCTCCCTCATCATTCCCCCTCTCTCTCTCTCATTCCCCCTCTCTCTTTCTCCATCATTCCCCCTCTCTCTCTCTCCCCCACAATTCCCCCTCTCTCTCTCTCCCCCATCATTCCCATCACTCTCCCTCCCCCATCATTCCCCCCATCATTCTCTCTCCCCCATCACTCTCTCTCCCCCATCATTCCCATCACTCTCCCTCCCCCATCATTGCCCCCATCATTCTCTCTCCCACATCACTCTCTCTCCATCATTCTCTCTGTCCCATCACACTCTCTCCGCCCCATCACTCTCTCCGCCCCATCACTCTCTCCGCCCCATCACTCTCTCCGCCCCATCACTCTCTCCGCCCCATCACTCTCTCCGCCCCATCACTCTCTCCGCCCCATCACTCACTCTCTCCCATCACTCACTCTCTCCCATCACTCACTCTCTCCCATCACTCACTCTCTCCCATCACTCACTCTCTCCCATCACTCACTCTCTCCCATCACTCACTCTCTCCCATCACTCACTCTCCCCCATCACTCTCTCTCCCCCATCACTCTCTCTCCCCCCCTCAATCTCTCTCCCCCCCTCACTCTCTCTCCCCCCCTCACTCTCTCTCCCCACCTCACTCTCTCTCCCCCCCTCACTCTCTCTCCCCCCTCACTCTCTCTCCCCCAGCATTCCCATCATTCCATCACTCTCTCTCCCCCATCATTCCCCCCATCACTCTCTCTCCCCTATCATTCACCCCATCACTGTCCCCCATCATTTCCCCCACCACTCTCTCCCCCATCATTCCCCCCACCACTCTCTCGCCCCCATCATTCCCCCCACCACTCGCTCTCCCCATAATTCCCCCTCTCTCACTCCCTCCCCATCATTCCGCGCCCTCTCTATCTCCCATCATTCTCTCTCCCCCATCATTCCACCCATCACTTTCTCTCCCCAACATTCCCCCCTCTCTAACTCTCTCCATCATTCCCCCCTCTCTTTTCCCATCATTCCCCTCCCCTCTCTCTCTCCATCATTTCCCCAACACTCTCTCTCCATCATTTCCCCAACTCTCTCTCTCCATCATTTCCCCAACTCTCTCTCTCCATCATTTCCCCAACTCTCTCTCTCCATCATTTCCCCAACTCTCTCTCTCCATCATTTCCCCAACTCTCTCTCTCCATCATTTCCCCAACTCTCTCTCTCCATCATTTCCCCAACTCTCTCTCTCCATCATTTCCCCAACTCTCTCTCTCCATCATTTCCCCAACTCTCTCTCTCCATCATTTCCCCAACTCTCTCTCTCCATCATTTCCCCAACTCTCTCTCTCCATCATTTCCCCAACTCTCTCTCTCCATCATTTCCCCAACTCTCTCTCTCTCCATCATTTCCCCCTTCCCTTTTTCCAACATTCCCGCCTCTCTCTCTCCCCCATCATTCCCTCTCTCTCTCTCTCTCCCCCATCATTCCCCCTCTCTCTCTCCATCATTCCCTCTCTCTCTCCCCCATCATTCACTCCCTGTCCCCCATCATTCCCCCTCACTCTCTCTCTCTCCCCCATCATTCCCCCTCTCTCTCTCTTTCCCCCATCATTCCCCACCACTCTCTCTCTCCTCCATCATTCCCCCTCTCTCTCCCCCATCATTCCCCCTCTCTCTCCTCCATCATTCCCCCTCTCTCTCCTCCATCATTCCCCCTCTCTCTCCTCCATCATTCCCCCTCTCTCTCTCTCTTTCCCCCATCATTCCCCACCACTCTCTCTCTCCCCCATCATTCCCCCCTCTCTTTCTCTCTACCCCATCATTCCCCCTCTATCTCTCTCTCCCCCATCATTCCCCCTCTCTCTCTCCCCAATCATTCCCCCCCCCCTCTCTCTCCCCCATGAATCCTCCTCTCTCTCTCCCCGATCATTCCCCCTCTTTCTCTCTCTCCCCCATCATTCCCCCTCTTTCTCTCTCTCCCCAATCATTCCCCCTCTCTCTCTCTCCACCATCATTCCCCCTTTCTCGCTCTCCCCCATCATTCCCCCTCACTCTCTCTCCCCCATCATCCCCCCTCACTCTCTCTCCCCCATCATTCCCCCTCACTCTCTCTCCCCCATCATTCCCCCTCACTCTCTCTCCCCCATCATTCCCCCTCACTCTCTCTCCCCCATCATTCCCCCTCTCTCCCTCCCCCATCATTCCCCCTCTCTCTCACCCCAATCATTCCCCCTCTCTCTCTCCCCCATCATTCCCCCTCTCTCTCTCCCCCATCATTCCCCCTCTCTCTCTCCCCCATCATTCCCCCTCTCTCTCTCCCCCATCATTCCCCCTCTCTCTCTCCCCCATCATTCCCCATCTCTCTCTCCCCCATCATTCCCCCTCTCTCTCTCATTCCCCCTCTCTCTCTCCCCATCATTCCCCTTCTAACTCTCTCCCCCATCATTCTCCCTCTATCTCCCCCAACATTCCCCCCATCACTCTCTCTCCCCCATCATTCCCCCCATCACTCCCCCTCCCCCATCATTCCCATCACTTTCTCTCCCCCATCATTCCCCCCATCATTCTCTCTCCCCCATCACTCTCTCTCCATCGTTCTCTCTCTCCCATCGTTCTCTCCCCATCACTCTCTCTCCCATCATTCTCTCTCCCATCATTCTCTCTCCCATCATTCTCTCTCCCATCATTCTCTCTCCCATCATTCTCTCTCCCATCATTCTCTCTGCCCCATCACTCTCCCTCTCTCGCTCTCCCCCATCATTCCCCCTCACTCTCTCTCCCCCATCATTCCCCCTCTCTCTCTCCCCCATCATTCCCCCTCTCTCTCTCCCCCATCATTCCCCCTCTCTCTCTCCCCCATCATTCCCCCTCTCTCTCTCCCCCATCATTCCCCCTCTCTCTCTCCCCCATCATTCCCCCTCTCTCTCTCCCCCATCATTCCCCCTCTCTCTCTCCCCATCATTCACCTTCTAACTCTCTCCCCCATCATTCTCCCTCTATCTCCCCCAACATTCCCCCCATCACTCTCTCTCTCCCCAATCATTCCCCCCATCACTCTCCCTCCCCCATCATTCCCATCACTCTCTCTCCCCCATCATTCCCCCTCTCTCTCCTCCATCATTCCCCCTCTCTCTCCTCCATCATTTCCCCTCTCTCTCCTCCATCATTCCCCCTCTCTCCTCCATCATTCCCCCTCTCTCTCTCTCTCCCCATCATTCCCCACCTCTCTCACTCCCCCATCATTCCCCCTCTATCTCTCTCTCCCCCATCATTCCCCTCCTCTCTCTCCCCAATCATTCCCCCCCCTCTCTCTCCCCCATGAATCCTCCTCTCCCTCTCTCCCCCATCATTCCCCCTCTATCTCTCCCACCCCCATCATTCCCCCCCTCTCTCTCTCCCCATCATTCCCCACTCTCTCTCTCTCTCCCCATCATTCCCCCTCTATCTCTTTCTCGCCCATCATTCCCCCTCTCTCTCTCCTCAATCATTCACCCTCTCTCTCTCTCCCCCATCATTCCCCCTCTCTCTCTCTCCCCCATCATTCCCCCTCTCTCTCGCTCCCCCATCATTCCCCCTCTCTCTCTCCCTCATCATTCCCCCCCCTCTCTCTCTCATTCCCCCTCTCTCTCTCTCTCCATCATTCCCCCTCTAAGTCTCTCCTCCATCATTCCCCCCATCATTCTCTCTCCCACATCACTCTCTCTCCATCATTTTCTCTCTCTCATCACTCTCTCCCCGCCATCATTCTCTCTGCCCCATCACTCTCTCTCCGCCATCATTCTCTCTGCCCCATAACTCTCTCCCCCATCACTCTCTCTCCCCCAGCATTCCCCCCATCACTGTCTCTCCCCCATCATTCCCCCCATCACTGTCTCTCCCCCATCATTCCCCCCATCACTGTCTCTCCCCCATCATTCCCCCCATCATTGTCTCTCCCCCATCATTCCCCCCATTCTCTCTCCCCCATCATTCCCCCCATCACTCTCTCTCCCCCATCATTCCCCCATCACTCTCTCTCCATCATTCCCCGCATCACTCTCTCTCCCCCATCATTCCCATCACTCTCTCTCCCTCATCGTTCCCCCTCTCTCTCTCTCCCCCATTGTTCCCCCTCTCTCTCTCCCCCATCATTCCCCCCTTCTCTCTCTCCCCCATCATTCCCCCCTTCTCTCTCTCCCCCATCATTCCCCACATCACTCTCTCTCCCATCATTCTCTCTCCCCCATCATTCCCCCTCTTTCTCTCTCCGTCATCATTCCCCCCTCTCTCCCCCTTCATTCCCCCTCTCTCTCTCCATCATTCCCCCTCTCTCTCTCTCCCCCATAATTCCCTCTCTGTCCCCCATCATTCCCCCTCACTCTCTCTCTCCCCAATCATTCCCCCTCTCTCTACCCCATCATTCCCCCTCTCTCTCTCGCCCATCATTCCCCCTCTCTCTCTCCCTCCCCCATCATTCCCCCCCTCTCTCTCCCCCCCATCATTCCCCCCTCTCTCTCTCTCCCCCCCATCATTCCCCCTCTCTCTCTCCCCAATCATTCCCCCTCTCTCTCGCTCTCCCCCATCATTCCCCCTCACTCTCTCTCCCCCATCATTCCCCCTCTCTCTCTCCCCGATCATTCCCCCCCTCTCTCTCCCTCATCATTCCCCCCCTCTCTCTCCCTCATCATTCCCCCTCTCTCTCTCTCATTCCCCCTCTCTCTCTCCCTCATCATTCCCCCTCTCTCTCTCTCATTCCCCCTCTCTCTCTCTCCATCATTCCCCCTCTCTCTCTCTCCCCCATCATTCCCCCTCTCTCTCTCTCCCCCATCATTCCCATCACTCTCCCTCCCCCATCATTCCCCCCATCATTCTCTCTCCCCCATCACTCTCTCTCCCCCATCATTCCCATCACTCTCCCTCCCCCATCATTCCCCCCATCATTCTCTCTCCCACATCACTCTCTCTCCATCATTCTCTCTGTCCCATCACACTCTCTCTGTCCCATCACACTCTCTCCGCCCCATCACTCTCTCCGCCCCATCACTCTCTCCCCCCCCCATCACTCTCTCCCCCCCATCACTCTCTCCCCCCCATCACTCTCTCCCCCCCATCACTCTCTCCCCCCCCATCACTCTCTCTCCCCCATCACTCTCTCTGCCCCATCACTCTCTCCCCCCCCATCACTCTCTCTCCCCCATCACTCTCTCTCCCCCATCACTCTCTCTGCCCCATCACTCTCTCTGCCCCATCACTCTCTCTGCCCCATCACTCTCTCTCCCCCATCACTCTCTCTCCCCCCCTCACTCTCTCTCCCCCCCTCACTCTCTCCCCCCCCCTCACTCTCTCTCCCCCCCTCACTCTCTCCCCCCCCCTCACTCTCTCTCCCCCCCTCACTCTCTCTCCCCCCCTCACTCTCTCTCCGCCCCACTCACTCTCTCTCCCCCCCTCACTCTCTCTCCCCCATCACTCTCTCTCCCCCAGCATTCCCCCCATCATTCCATCACTCTCTCTCCCCCATCATTCCCCCCATCACTCTCTCTCCCCTATCATTCACCCCATCACTGTCCCCCATCATTTCCCCCAGCACTCTCTCCCCCATCATTCCCCCCACCACTCTCTCGCCCCCATCATTCCCCCCACCACTCGCTCTCCCCATAATTCCCCCTCTCTCACTCCCTCCCCATCATTCCGCGCCCTCTCTATCTCCCATCATTCTCTCTCCCCCATCATTCCACCCATCACTTTCTCTCCCCAACATTCCCCCCTCTCTAACTCTCTCCATCATTCCCCCCTCTCTTTTCCCATCATTCCCCTCCCCTCTCTCTCTCCATCATTTCCCCAACTCTCTCTCTCCATCATTTCCCCAACTCTCTCTCTCCATCATTTCCCCAACTCTCTCTCTCCACCATTTCCCCAACTCTCTCTCTCCACCATTTCCCCAACTCTCTCTCTCCATCATTTCCCCAACTCTCTCTCTCCATCATTTCCCCAACTCTCTCTCTCCATCATTTCCCCAACTCTCTCTCTCCATCATTTCCCCAACTCTCTCTCTCCATCATTTCCCCAACTCTCTCTCTCAATCATTTCCCCAACTCTCTCTCTCTCCATCATTTCCCCCTTCCCTTTTTCCAACATTCCCGCCTCTCTCTCTCCCCCATCATTCCCTCTCTCTCTCTCTCTCCCCCATCATTCCCCCTCTGTCTCTCCATCATTCCCTCTCTCTCTCCCCCATCATTCACTCTCTGTCCCCCATCATTCCCCCTCACTCTCTCTCTCCCCCATCATTCCCCCTCTCTCTCCCCCATCATTCCCCCTCTCTCTCCTCCATCATTCCCCCTCTCTCTCCTCCATCATTCCCCGTCTCTCTCCTCCATCATTCCCCCTCTCTCTCCCCCATCATTCCCCCTCTCTCTCTCTTTCCCCCATCATTCAACACCACTCTCTCTCTCCTCCATCATTCCCCCCTCTCTTTCTCTCTACCCCATCATTCCCCCTCTATCTCTCTCTCCCCCATCATTCCCCCTCTCTCTCTCCCCAATCATTCCCCCCCCTCTCTCTCCCCCATGAATCCTCCTCTCTCTCTCCCCCATCATTCCCCCTCTTTCTCTCTCTCCCCCATCATTCCCCCTCTTTCTCTCTCTCCCCAATCATTCCCCCTCTCTCTCTCTCCACCATCATTCCCCCTTTCTCGCTCTCCCCCATCATTCCCCCTCACTCTCTCTCCCTCATCATTCCCCCTCACTCTCTCTCCCCCATCATTCCCCCTCACTCTCTCTCCCCCATCATTCCCCCTCACTCTCTCTCCCCCATCATTCCCCCTCACTCTCTCTCACCCATCATTCCCCCTCACTCTCTCTCCCCATCACTCTCTCTCCCCATCACTCTCTCTCCCCATCACTCTCTCTCCCCATCACTCTCTCTCCCCATCACTCTCTCTCCCCATCACTCTCTCTCCCCATCACTCTCTCTCCCCATCACTCTCTCTCCCCATCACTCTCTCTCCCCATCACTCTCTCTCCCCATCACTCTCTCTCCCCATCACTCTCTCTCCCCATCACTCTCTCTCCCCATCACTCTCTCTCCCCATCACTCTCTCTCCCCATCACTCTCTCTCCCCATCACTCTCTCTCCCATCATTCTCTCTGCCCCATCACTCTCTCTCCCCCATCATTCCCCCCATCACTCTCCCTCCCCCATCATTCCCATCACTCTCTCTCCCCCATCATTCCCCCTCTCTCTCCTCCATCATTCCCCCTCTCTCTCCTCCATCATTCCCCCTCTCTCTCCTCCATCATTCCCCCTCTCTCTCTCTCTCCCCATCATTCCACACCTCTCTCACTCCCCCATCATTCCCCCTCTATCTCTCTCTCCCCCATCATTCCCCTCCTCTCTCTCCCCAATCATTCCCCCCCCTCTCTCTCCCCCATGAATCCTCCTCTCCCGCTCTCCCCCATCATTCCCCCTCTCTCTCCCCCATCATTCCCCCTCTCTCTCCTCCATCATTCCCCCTCTCTCTCCTCCATCATTCCCCCTCTCTCTCCTCCATCATTCCCCCCCTCTCTCTCTTTCCCCCATCATTCCCCACCACTCTCTCTCTCCCCCATCATTCCCCCCTCTCTTTCTCTCTACCCCATCATTCCCCCGCTATCTCTCTCTCCCCCATCATTCCGCCTCTCTCTCTCCCCAATCATTCCCCCCCCCTCTCTCTCCCCCATGAATCCTCCTCTCTCTCTCCCCCATCATTCCCCCTCTTTCTCTCTCTCCCCCATCATTCCCCCTCTTTCTCTTTCTCCCCAATCATTCCCCCTCTCTCTCTCTCCACCATCATTCCCCCTCTCTCTCTCTCCACCATCATTCCACCTCTCTCTCTCTCTCCACCATCATTCCCCCTGTCTCGCTCTCCCCCATCATTCCCCCTCACTCTCTCTCCCCCATCAATCCCCCTCTCTCTCTCCCCCATCATTCCTCCTCTCTCTCACCCCCATCATTCCCCCTCTCTCTCTCCCCCATCATTCCCCCTCTCTCTCTCACCCATCATTCCCCCGCTCTCTCTCCGCCATCATTCCGCCTCTCTCTCTCCCCCATCATTCCGCCTCTCTCTCTCCCCCATCATTCCGCCTCTCTCTCTCCCCCATCATTCCGCCTCTCTCTCTCATTCCCCCTCTCTCTCTCCCCATCATTCCCCTTCTAACTCTCTCCCCCATCATTCTCCCTCTAACTACCTCCCCCAACATTCCCCCCATCAATCTCTCTCCCCCATCATTCCCCCCATCACTCTCCCTCCCCCATCATTCCCATCACTTTCTCTCCCCCATCATTCCCCCCATCATTCTCTCTCCCCCATCACTCTCTCTCTATCGTTCTCTCTCTCCCATCGTTCTCTCTCCCCATCACTCTCTCTCCCATCATTCTCTCTGCCCCATCACTCTCTCTCCCCCTCTCTCGCTCTCCCCCATCATTCCCCCTCTCTCGCTCTCCCCCATCATTCCCCCTCTCTCGCTCTCCCCCATCATTCCCCCTCTCTCGCTCTCCCCCATCATTCCCCCTCTCTCGCTCTCCCCCATCATTCCCCCTCACTCTCTCTACCCCATCATTCCCCCTCACTCTCTCTACCCCATCATTCCCCTCTCTCTCTCCCCCATCATTCCCCCTCTCTCTCTCCCCCATCATTCCCCCTCTCTCTCTCCCCCATCATTCCGCCTCTCTCTCTCATTCCCCCTCTCTCTCTCCCCATCATTCTCCCTCTAACTATCTCCCCCAACATTCCCCCCATCACTCTCTCTCTCCCCCATCATTCCCCCCATCACTCTCCCTCCCCCATCATTCCCATCACTCTCTCTCCTCCATCATTCCCCCTCTCTCTCCTCCATCATTCCCCCTCTCTCTCCTCCATCATTCCCCCTCTCTCTCCTCCATCATTCCCCCTCTCTCTCTCTGTCCCCCATCATTCCCCACCTCTCTCACTCCCCCATCATTCCCCCTCTATCTCTCTCTCCCCCATCATTCCCCTCCTCTCTCTCCCCCATCATTCCCCTCCCTCTCTCTCCCCCATGAATCCTCCTCTCCCTCTCTCCCCCATCATTCCCCCTCTTTCTCTCTCTCCCCCATTATTCCCCCTCTTTCTCTCTCTCCCCCATCATTCCCCCTCTCTCTCTCTCTCCCCAATCATTCCCCCCTCTCTCTCACCCCCCCATCATTCCCCCTCTCTCTCTCCCCCATCATTCCCCCTCACTCTCTCTCCCCCATCATTCCCCCTCTCTCTCTCCCCCATCATTCCTCCTCTCTCTCACCCCCATCATTCCCCCTCTCTCTCTCCCCCATCATTCCCCCTCTCTCTCTCCCCCATCATTCCCCCGCTCTCTCTCCGCCATCATTCCGCCTCTCTCTCTCCCCCATCATTCCGCCTCTCTCTCTCCCCCATCATTCCGCCTCTCTCTCTCCCCCATCATTCCGCCTCTCTCTCTCATTCCCCCTCTCTCTCTCCCCATCATTCCCCTTCTAACTCTCTCCCCCATCATTCTCCCTCTAACTACCTCCCCCAACATTCCCCCCATCAATCTCTCTCCCCCATCATTCCCCCCATCACTCTCCCTCCCCCATCATTCCCATCACTTTCTCTCCCCCATCATTCCCCCCATCATTCTCTCTCCCCCATCACTCTCTCTCTATCGTTCTCTCTCTCCCATCGTTCTCTCTCCCCATCACTCTCTCTCCCATCATTCTCTCTGCCCCATCACTCTCTCTCCCCCTCTCTCGCTCTCCCCCATCATTCCCCCTCTCTCGCTCTCCCCCATCATTCCCCCTCTCTCGCTCTCCCCCATCATTCCCCCTCTCTCGCTCTCCCCCATCATTCCCCCTCTCTCGCTCTCCCCCATCATTCCCCCTCACTCTCTCTACCCCATCATTCCCCCTCACTCTCTCTACCCCATCATTCCCCTCTCTCTCTCCCCCATCATTCCCCCTCTCTCTCTCCCCCATCATTCCCCCTCTCTCTCTCCCCCATCATTCCGCCTCTCTCTCTCATTCCCCCTCTCTCTCTCCCCATCATTCTCCCTCTAACTATCTCCCCCAACATTCCCCCCATCACTCTCTCTCTCCCCCATCATTCCCCCCATCACTCTCCCTCCCCCATCATTCCCATCACTCTCTCTCCTCCATCATTCCCCCTCTCTCTCCTCCATCATTCCCCCTCTCTCTCCTCCATCATTCCCCCTCTCTCTCTCTGTCCCCCATCATTCCCCACCTCTCTCACTCCCCCATCATTCCCCCTCTATCTCTCTCTCCCCCATCATTCCCCTCCTCTCTCTCCCCCATCATTCCCCTCCCTCTCTCTCCCCCATGAATCCTCCTCTCCCTCTCTCCCCCATCATTCCCCCTCTTTCTCTCTCTCCCCCATTATTCCCCCTCTTTCTCTCTCTCCCCCATCATTCCCCCTCTCTCTCTCTCTCCCCCATCATTCCCCCCTCTCTCTCACCCCCCCATCATTCCCCCTCTCTCGCTCTCCACCATCATTCCCCCTCTCTCGCTCTCCCCCATCATTCCCCCTCTCTCGCTCTCCCCCATCATTCACCCTCTCTCGCTCTCCCCCATCATTCCCCCTCACTCTCTCTCCCCCATCATTCCCCCCCTCTCTCTCCCCCATCATTCCCCCTCTCTCTCTCCCCCATCATTCCCCCTCTCTCTCTCCCCCATCATTCCCCCTCTCTCTCTCCCCCATCATTCCCCCTCTCTCTCTCCCCCATCATTCTGCCTCTCTCTCTCATTCCCCCTCTCTCTCTCCCCATCATTCCCCTTCTAACTCTCTCCCCCATCATTCTCCCTCTAACTATCTCCCCCAACATTCACCCCATCACTCTCTCTCTCCCACATCATTCCCCCCATCGCTCTCTCTCCCCCATCGCTCTCTCTCCCCCATCACTCTCTCTCCCCCATCACTCTCTCTCCCCCATCACTCACCCTCTTTCTCTCTCCCCAATTATTCCCCCCTCTCTCTCTCTCCCACCATTCCCCCTCTCTCTCTCCCCCATCATTCCCCCTCTCTCTCTCCCCCATCATTCCCCCTCTCTCTCTCCCCCATCATTCCCCCTCTCTCTCCCCCAACATTCCCCCCATCACTCTCTCTCTCCCATCATTCTCTCTCCCAGATCATTCCCCTTCTTTCTCTCTCCGCCATCATTCCCCCCTTCTCTCTCTCCCCCATCATTCCCCGCATCACTCTCTCTATCCCATCATTCTCTCTCCCCCATCACTCACCCTCTTTCTCTCTCCCCAATCATTCCCCCCTCTCTCTCTCTCTCCCACCATTCCCCCTCTCTCTCACCCCCATCATTCCCCCTCTCTCTCTCTCCCCCATCATTCCCCCTCTTTCTCTCTCTGCCCCATCATTCCCCCTCTTTCTCTTTCTCCCCAATCATTCCCCCTCTCTCTCTCTCCACCATCATTCCCCCTCTCTCTCTCTCCACCATCATTCCCCCTGTCTCGCTCTCCCCCATCATTCCCCCTCACTCTCTCTCCCCCATCATTCCCCCTCTCTCTCTCCCCCATCATTCCTCCTCTCTCTCACCCCCATCATTCCCCCTCTCTCTCTCCCCCATCATTCCCCCTCTCTCTCTCCCCCATCATTCCCCCGCTCTCTCTCCGCCATCATTCCGCCTCTCTCTCTCCCCCATCATTCCGCCTCTCTCTCTCCCCCATCATTCCGCCTCTCTCTCTCATTCCCCCTCTCTCCCCATCATTCCCCTTCTAACTCTCTCCCCCATCATTCTCCCTCTAACTACCTCCCCCAACATTCCCCCCATCAATCTCTCTCCCCCATCATTCCCCCCATCACTCTCCCTCCCCCATAATTCCCATCACTTTCTCTCCCCCATCATTCCCCCCATCATTCTCTCTCCCCCATCACTCTCTCTCCATCGTTCTCTCTCCCCATCACTCTCTTTCCCATCATTCTCTCTGCCCCATCACTCTCTCTCCCGCTCTCTCGCTCTCCCCCATCATTCCCCCTCTCTCGCTCTCCCCCATCATTCCCCCTCTCTCGCTCTCCCCCATCATTCCCCCTCACTCTCTCTACCCCATCATTCCCCCTCACTCTCTCTACCCCATCATTCCCCCTCTCTCTCTCCCCCATCATTCCGCCTCTCTCTCTCATTCCCCCTCTCTCTCTCCCCATCATTCCCCTTCTAACTCTCTCCCCCATCATTCTCCCTCTAACTATCTCCCCCAACATTCCCCCCATCACTCTCTCTCTCCCCCATCATTCCCCCCATCACTCTCCCTCCCCCATCATTCCCATCACTCTCTCTCCCCCATCATTCCCCCTCTCTCTCCTCCATCATTCCCCCTCTCTCTCCTCCATCATTCCCCCTCTCTCTCCTACATCATTCCCCCTCTCTCTCCTCCATCATTCCCCCTCTCTCTCTCTGTCCCCCATCATTCCCCACCTCTCTCACTCCCCCATCATTCCCCCTCTATCTCTCTCTCCCCCATCATTCCCCTCCTCTCTCTCCCCAATCATTCCCCTCCCTCTCTCTCCCCCATGAATCCTCCTCTCCCTCTCTCCCCCATCATTCCCCCTCTTTCTCTCTCTCCCCCATTATTCCCCCTCTTTCTCTCTCTCCCCCATCATTCCCCCTCTCTCTCTCTCCCCCATCATTCCCCCCTCTCTCTCACCCCCCCATCATTCCCCCTCTCTCGCTCTCCACCATCATTCCCCCTCTCTCGCTCTCCCCCATCATTCCCCCTCTCTCGCTCTCCCCCATCATTCCCCCTCTCTCGCTCTCCCCCATCATTCCCCCTCACTCTCTCTCCCCCATCATTCCCCCTCACTCTCTCTCCCCCATCATTCCCCCCCCTCTCTCTCCCCCATCATTCCCCCTCTCTCTCTCCCCCATCATTCCCCCTCTCTCTCTCCCCCATCATTCCCCCTCTCTCTCTCCCCCATCATTCCCCCTCTCTCTCTCCCCCATCATTCCCCCTCTCTCTCTCCCCCATCATTCCGCCTCTCTCTCTCATTCCCCCTCTCTCTCCCCATCATTCCCCTTCTAACTCTCTCCCCCATCATTCTCCCTCTATCTCCCCCAACATTCACCCCATCACTCTCTCTCTCCCCCATCATTCCCCCCATCGCTCTCTCTCTCCCATCGCTCTCTCTCCCCCATCGCTCTCTCTCCCCCATCGCTCTCTCTCCCCCATCGCTCTCTCTCCCCCATCACTCACCCTCTTTCTCTCTCCCCAATTATTCCCCCCTCTCTCTCTCTCCCACCATTCCCCCTCTCTCTCTCCCCCATCATTCCCCCTCTCTCTCCCCATCATTCCCCCTCTCTCTCCCCCATCATTCCCCCCATCACTCTCTCTCTCCCATCATTCTCTCTCCCAGATCATTCCCCTTCTTTCTCTCTCCGCCATCATTCCCCCCTTCTCTCTCTCCCCCGTCATTCCCCGCATCACTCTCTCTATCCCATCATTCTCTCTCCCCCATCACTCACCCTCTTTCTCTCTCCCCAATCATTCCCCCCTCTCTCTCTCTCCCACCATTCCCCCTCTCTCTCTCCCCCATCATTCCCCCTCTCTCTCTCTCCCCCATCATTCCCCCTCTCTCTCTCTCCCCCATCATTCCCCCTCTCTCTCTCTCCCCCATCATTCCCCCTCTCTCCCCCATCATTCCCCCTCACTCGCTCTCCCCCATCATTCCCCCTCACTCTCTCTCCCCCATCATTCCCCCTCACTCTCTCTCACCCATCATTCCCCCTCACTCTCTCTCCCCCATCATTCCCCCTCTCTCCCTCCCCCATCATTCCCCCTCTCTCTCACCCCCATCATTCCCCCTCTCTCTCTCCCCCATCATTCCCCCTCTCTCTCTCCCCCATCATTCCCCCTCTCTCTCTCCCCCATCATTCCCCTTCTCTCTCTCCCCCATCATTCCGCCTCTCTCTCTCATTCCCCCTCTCTCTCTCCCCATCATTCCCCTTCTAACTCTCTCCCCCATCATTCTCCCTCTAACTATCTCCCCCAACATTCCCCCCATCACTCTCTCTCCCCCATCATTCCCCCCATCACTCTCCCTCCCCCATCATTCCCATCACTTTCTCTCCCCCATCATTCCCCCCATCATTCTCTCTCCCCATCACTCTCTCTCAATCGTTCTCTCTCTCCCATCGTTCTCTCTCCCCATCACTCTCTCTCCCATCATTCTCTCTGCCCCAACACTCTCTCTCCCCCTCTCTCGCTCTCCCCCATCATTCCCCCTCTCTCGCTCTCCTCCATCATTTCCCCTCACTCTCTTTCCCCATCATTCCCCCTCTCTCTCTCCCCCATCATTCCCCCTCTCTCTCTCCCCCATCATTCCCCCTCTCTCTCTCCCCCATCATTCCTCCTCTCTCTCACCCCCATCATTCCCCCTCTCTCTCTCCCCCATCATTCCCCCTCTCTCTCTCCCCCATCATTCCCCCGCTCTCTCTCCGCCATCATTCCGCCTCTCTCTCTCCCCCATCATTCCGCCTCTCTCCCTCCCCCATCATTCCGCCTCTCTCTCTCATTCCCCCTCTCTCCCCATCATTCCCCTTCTAACTCTCTCCCCCATCATTCTCCCTCTAACTACCTCCCCCAACATTCCCCCCATCAATCTCTCTCCCCCATCATTCCCCCCATCACTCTCCCTCCCCCATCATTCCCATCACTTTCTCTCCCCCATCATTCCCCCCATCATTCTCTCTCCCCCATCACTCTCTCTCCATCGTTCTCTCTCCCCATCACTCTCTTTCCCATCATTCTCTCTGCCCCATCACTCTCTCTCCCGCTCTCTCGCTCTCCCCCATCATTCCCCCTCTCTCGCTCTCCCCCATCATTCCCCCTCTCTCGCTCTCCCCCATCATTCCCCCTCACTCTCTCTACCCCATCATTCCCCCTCACTCTCTCTACCCCATCATTCCCCCTCTCTCTCTCCCCCATCATTCCGCCTCTCTCTCTCATTCCCCCTCTCTCTCTCCCCATCATTCCCCTTCTAACTCTCTCCCCCATCATTCTCCCTCTAACTATCTCCCCCAACATTCCCCCCATCACTCTCTCTCTCCCCCATCATTCCCCCCATCACTCTCCCTCCCCCATCATTCCCATCACTCTCTCTCCCCCATCATTCCCCCTCTCTCTCCTCCATCATTCCCCCTCTCTCTCCTCCATCATTCCCCCTCTCTCTCCTCCATCATTCCCCCTCTCTCTCCTCCATCATTCCCCCTCTCTCTCTCTGTCCCCCATCATTCCCCACCTCTCTCACTCCCCCATCATTCCCCCTCTATCTCTCTCTCCCCCATCATTCCCCTCCTCTCTCTCCCCAATCATTCCCCTCCCTCTCTCTCCCCCATGAATCCTCCTCTCCCTCTCTCCCCCATCATTCCCCCTCTTTCTCTCTCTCCCCCATTATTCCCCCTCTTTCTCTCTCTCCCCCATCATTCCCCCTCTCTCTCTCTCCCCCATCATTCCCCCCTCTCTCTCACCCCCCCATCATTCCCCCTCTCTCGCTCTCCACCATCATTCCCCCTCTCTCGCTCTCCCCCATCATTCCCCCTCTCTCGCTCTCCCCCATCATTCCCCCTCTCTCGCTCTCCCCCATCATTCCCCCTCACTCTCTCTCCCCCATCATTCCCCCTCACTCTCTCTCCCCCATCATTCCCCCCCTCTCTCTCCCCCATCATTCCCCCTCTCTCTCTCCCCCATCATTCCCCCTCTCTCTCTCCCCCATCATTCCCCCTCTCTCTCTCCCCCATCATTCCCCCTCTCTCTCTCCCCCATCATTCCCCCTCTCTCTCTCCCCCATCATTCCGCCTCTCTCTCTCATTCCCCCTCTCTCTCCCCATCATTCCCCTTCTAACTCTCTCCCCCATCATTCTCCCTCTATCTCCCCCAACATTCACCCCATCACTCTCTCTCTCCCCCATCATTCCCCCCATCGCTCTCTCTCTCCCATCGCTCTCTCTCCCCCATCGCTCTCTCTCCCCCATCGCTCTCTCTCCCCCATCACTCACCCTCTTTCTCTCTCCCCAATTATTCCCCCCTCTCTCTCTCTCCCACCATTCCCCCTCTCTCTCTCCCCCATCATTCCCCCTCTCTCTCCCCATCATTCCCCCTCTCTCTCCCCCATCATTCCCCCCATCACTCTCTCTCTCCCATCATTCTCTCTCCCAGATCATTCCCCTTCTTTCTCTCTCCGCCATCATTCCCCCCTTCTCTCTCTCCCCCGTCATTCCCCGCATCACTCTCTCTATCCCATCATTCTCTCTCCCCCATCACTCACCCTCTTTCTCTCTCCCCAATCATTCCCCCCTCTCTCTCTCTCCCACCATTCCCCCTCTCTCTCTCCCCCATCATTCCCCTCTCTCTCTCTCCCCCATCATTCCCCCTCTCTCTCTCTCCCCCATCATTCCCCCTCTCTCTCTCTCCCCCATCATTCCCCCTCTCTCCCCCATCATTCCCCCTCACTCGCTCTCCCCCATCATTCCCCCTCACTCTCTCTCCCCCATCATTCCCCCTCACTCTCTCTCACCCATCATTCCCCCTCACTCTCTCTCCCCCATCATTCCCCCTCTCTCCCTCCCCCATCATTCCCCCTCTCTCTCACCCCCATCATTCCCCCTCTCTCTCTCCCCCATCATTCCCCCTCTCTCTCTCCCCCATCATTCCCCCTCTCTCTCTCCCCCATCATTCCCCTTCTCTCTCTCCCCCATCATTCCGCCTCTCTCTCTCATTCCCCCTCTCTCTCTCCCCATCATTCCCCTTCTAACTCTCTCCCCCATCATTCTCCCTCTAACTATCTCCCCCAACATTCCCCCCATCACTCTCTCTCCCCCATCATTCCCCCCATCACTCTCCCTCCCCCATCATTCCCATCACTTTCTCTCCCCCATCATTCCCCCCATCATTCTCTCTCCCCATCACTCTCTCTCAATCGTTCTCTCTCTCCCATCGTTCTCTCTCCCCATCACTCTCTCTCCCATCATTCTCTCTGCCCCAACACTCTCTCTCCCCCTCTCTCGCTCTCCCCCATCATTCCCCCTCTCTCGCTCTCCTCCATCATTTCCCCTCACTCTCTTTCCCCATCATTCCCCCTCTCTCTCTCCCCCATCATTCCCCCTCTCTCTCTCCCCCATCATTCCCCCTCTCTCTCTCCCCCATCATTCCCCCTCTCTCTCTCCCCCATCATTCCGCCTCTCTCTCTCATTCCCCCTCTCTCTCTCCCCATCATTCCCCTTCTAACTCTCTCCCCCATCATTCTCCCTCTAACTATCTCCCCCAACATTCCCCCCATCACTCTCTCTCTCCCCCATCATTCCCCCCATCACTCTCCCCCCCCATCATTCCCATCACTCTCTCTCCCCCATCATTCCCCCTCGCTCTCCTCCATCATTCCCCCTCTCTCTCCTCCATCATTCCCCCTCTCTCTCTCTCTCCCCATCATTCCCCACCTCTCTCACTCCCCCATCATTCCCCCTCTATCTCTCTCTCCCCCATCATTCCCCTCCTCTCTCTCCCCAATCATTCCCTCCCCTCTCTCTCCCCCATGAATCCTCCTCTCCCTCTCTCCCCCATCATTCCCCCTCTCTCTCCTCCATCATTCCCCCTCTCTCTCGTCCATCATTCCCCCTCTCTCTCCTCCATCATTCCCCCTCTCTCTCCTCCATCATTCCCCCTCTCTCTCTCTTTCTCCCATCATTCCCCACCACTCTCTCTCTCCTCCATCATTCCCCCCTCTCTTTCTCTCTACCCCATCATTCCCCCTCTATCTCTCTCTCCCCCATCATTCCGCCTCTCTCTCTCCCCAATCATTCCCCCCCCTCTCTCCCCCATGAATCCTCCTCTCTCTCTCCCCCATCATTCCCCCTCTTTCTCTCTCTCCCCCATCATTCCCTCTTTCTCTTTCTCCCCAATCATTCCCCCTCTCTCTCTCTCCACCATCATTCCCCCTCTCTCTCTCTCCCCCATCATTCCCCCTCTTTCTCTCTCTCCCCCATCATTCCCTCTTTCTCTTTCTCCCCAATCATTCCCCCTCTCTCTCTCTCCACCATCATTCCCCCTTTCTCGCTCTCCCCCATCATTCCCCCTCACTCTCTCTCCCCCATCATTCCCCCTCTCTCTCTCCCCCATCATTCCTCCTCTCTCTCACCCCCATCATTCCCCCTCTCTCTCTCCCGCATCATTCCGCCTCTCTCTCTCATTCCCCCTCTCTCTCTTTCCCATCATTCCCCTTCTAACTCTCTCCCCCATCATTCTCCCTCTAACTATCTCCCCCAACATTCACCCCATCACTCTCTCTCTCCCCCATCATTCCCCCCATCGCTCTCTCTCCCTCATCGCTCTCTCTCCCCCATCGCTCTCTCTCCCCCATCGCTCTCTCTCCCCCATCGCTCTCTCTCCCCCATCGCTCTCTCTCCCCCATCACTCTCTCTCCCCCATCACTCTCTCCCCCATCACTCACCATCTTTCTCTCTCCCCAATCATTCCCCCCTCCCTCTCTCTCCCCCATCATTCCCCCTCTCTATCTCCCATCATTCCCCCTCTCTATCTCCCATCATTCCCCCTCTCTCTCCCCCATCATTCCCCCCCTCTCTCCCCCATCATTCCCCCTCTCTCTCCCCCATCATTCCCCCTCTCTCACCCCCATCATTCCACCCCCTCTCTCTCCCCCATCATTCCCCCCATCACTCTCTCTCTCCCATCATTCTCTCTCCCAGATCATTCCCCCTCTTTCTCTCTCCGCCATCATTCCCCCCTTCTCTCTCTCCCCCATCATTCGCCGCATCACTCTCTCTATCCCATCATTCTCTCTCCCCCATCACTCACCCTCTTTCTCTCTCCCCAATCATTCCCCCCTCTCTCTCTCCCCCATCATTCCCCCTCTCTCTCTCTCCCCCATCATTCCCCCTCTCTCTCCACCATCATTCCCCCTCTCTCTCCACCATCATTCCCCCTCTCTCTCCACCATCATTCCCCCTCTCTCTCCACCATCATTCCCCCTCTCTCTCCACCATCATTCCCCCTCTCTCTCCACCATCATTCCCCCTCTCTCTCTCCCGCATCATTCTCCCTCTCTCTCTCTCTCCCCCATCATTCCCCCTCCCTCTCTCTCCCCCATCATTCCCCCTCTCTCTCTCTCTCCCCCATCATTCCCCCTCTCTCTCTCTCTCCCCCATCATTCCCCCTCTCTCTCTCCCCCATCATTCCCCCTCTCTCTCTCTCTCCCCCATCATTCCCCCTCTCTCTCTCTCTCTCCCCCATCATTCCCCCTCTCTCTCTCTCTCCCCCATCAATCCCCCTCTCTCTCTCTCTCTCCCCCATCATTCCCCCTCTCTCTCTCTCCGCCATCATTCTCTCTCCCCCATCATTGCCCCTCTTTCTCTCTCCGCCATCATTCCCCCTCTCTCTCTCCCGCATCATTCTCCCTCTCTCTCTCTCTCCCCCATCATTCCCCCTCTCTCTCTCTCCCCCATCATTCCCCCTCTCTCTCTCTCCCCCATCATTCCCACTCTCTCTCTCTCCCCCATCATTCCCCCTCTCTCTCTCTTCCCCATCATTCCCCCTCTCTCTCTCTTCCCCATCATTCCCCCTCTCTCTCTCTCTCTTCCCCATCATTCCCCCTCTCTCTCTCTCTCCCCCCCATCATTCCCCCTCTCTCTCTCTCTCCCCCATCATTCCCCCTCTCTCTCTCCCCCATCATTCCCCCCCACTCTCTCTCTCCCCCATCATTCCCCCTCACTCTCTCTCTCCCCCATCATTCCCCCTCACTCTCTCTCCCCCATCATTCCCCCTCACTCTCTCTCCCCCATCATTCTCCCTCTCTCTCTCCCCCATCATTCCCCCTCTCTCTCTCCCCCATCATTCTCCCTCTCTCTCTCCCCCATCATTCTCCCTCTCTCTCTCCCCCATCATTCCCCCTCTCTCTCTCCCCCATCATTCCGCCTCTCTCTCTCCCCCATCATTCCCCCTCTCTCTCACCCCCATCATTCCCCCTCTCTCTCTCCCCCATCATTCCCCCTCTCTCTCTCCCCCATCATTCCCCCTCTCTCTCTCCCCCATCATTCCGCCTCTCTCTCTCATTCCCCCGTCTCTCTCCCCATCATTCCCCTTCTAACTCTCTCCCCCATTATTCTCCCTCTATCTCCCCCAACATTCCCACCATCACTCTCTCTCTCCATCATTCCCCCCATCATTCTCTCTCCCCAATCGTTCTCTCTCCCCCATCGCTCTCTCTCCCCCATCGCTCTCTCTCCCCCATCGCTCTCTCTCCCCCATCGCTCTCTCTCCCCCATCGCTCTCTCTCCCCCATCGCTCTCTCTCCCCCATCGCTCTCTCTCCCCATCGCTCTCTCTCCCCCATCGCTCTCTCTCCCCCATCGCTCTCTCTCCCCATCACTCACCCTCTTTCGCTCTCCCCAATCATTCCCCCCTCTCTCTCTCTCCCACCATTCCCCCTCTCTCTCTCCCCCATCATTCCCCCTCTCTCTCCCCCATCATTCCCCCTCTCTCTCCACCATCATTCCCCCTCTCTCTCCCCCATCATTCCCCCTCTCTCTCTCACCCCCATCATTCCCCCCCCTCTCTCTCCCCCATCATTCCCCCCATCACTCTCTCTCTCCCATCATTCTCTCTCCCAGATCATTCCCCCTCTTTCTCTCTCCGCCATCATTCCCCCCTTCTCTCCACCATCATTCCCCCTCTCTTTCCCCCATCATTCCCCCCTCTCTCCCGCATCATTCTCCCTCTCTCTCTCTCTCCCCCATCATTCCCCCTCCCTCTCTCTCCCCCATCATTCCCCCTCTCTCTCTCTCCCCCATCATTCCCCCTCTCTCTCTCTCCCCCATCATTCCCCCTCTTTCTCTCTCCGCCATCATTCCCCCCTCTCTCCCCCATCATTCCCCCTCTCTCTCTCCCGCATCATTATCCCTCTCTCTCTCTCTCCCCCATCATTACCCCTCTCTCTCTCTCCCCCAGCATTCCCCCTCTCTCTCTCTTCCCCATCATTCCCCCTCTCTCTCTCTCTCCCCCCCATCATTCCCCCTCTCTCTCTCTCCCCCCCATCATTCCCCCTCTCTCTCTCTCTCTCCCCCCATCATTCCCCCTCTCTCTCTCTCCCCCATCATTCCCCCTCTCTCTCTCTCTCCCCCATCATTCCCCCTCTCTCTCTCTCTCCCCCATCATTCCCCCTCTCTCTCTCTCTCCCCCATCATTCCCCCTCTCTCTCTCTCTCCCCCATCATTACCCCTCTCTCTCTCTCTCCCCCATCATTACCCCTCTCTCTCTCCCCCATCATTCCCCCTCTCTCTCTCTCCCCATCATTCCCCCTCTCTCTCTCTCCCCATCATTCCCTCTCCCTCTCTCTCCCCCATCATTCCCCCTCTCTCTCTCTCCCCCATCATTCCCCCCCTCTCTCTCTCCCCCATCATTCCCCCCATCAGTCTCTCTCTCCCATCATTCTCTCTCCCCCATCATTCCCCCTCTTTCTCTCTCCGCCATGATTCCCCCCTCTCCCCCCCATCATTCCCCCTCTCTCTCTCCCGCATCATTCCCCCTCTCTCTCTCCCCCATCATTCCCCCTCTCTCTCTCTCCCCCCCATCATTCCCCCTCTCTCTCTCTCCCTCCATCTTTCCCGCCCTCTCTCTCTATCCCCATCTTTCCACCTCTCTATCTCTCCCTCATCATTCGCCCACTCTCTCTCCCACATCATTCGCCCTCTCTCTCTCTCTCTCTCTCCCCCATCATTTCACGTCTCTCTCTCTCCGTCATCATTCCCGCTCTCTCTCTCTGCCATCATTCCCCGACTCTCTCTCTCCGCCATCATTCTCGCTCTCTCACTCTCGCCCATCATTCCCCCTCTCTCTCTCTCTCCCCCATCATTTCACGTCTCTCTCTCTCTCCGCCATCATTCCCGCTCTCTCTCCCCCATCATTCCCCCTCTCTCTCTCCGCCATCATTCCCACTCTCTCTCTCTCCCCCATCATTCCCCCTCTCTCTCCCCCATCATTCCCCCTCTCTCTCCCCCATCATTCCCCCTCTCTCTCCCCCATCATTCCCCCTCTCTCTCTCCCCCATCATTCCCCCTCTCTCTCTCCCCCATCATTTCCCCTCTCTCTCTCTCTCCCCCATCATTTCCCCCCCTCTCTCTCTCCCCCATTATTCCCCCCATTACTCTTTCTCTCCCATCATTCTCTCTCCCCCATCATTCCCCCTCTTTCTCGCTCCGCCATCATTGCCCCCTCTCCCCCATCATTCCCCCTCTCTCTCTCTCCCGCATCATTCTCCCTCTCTCTCTCTCTCTCCCCCATCATTCCCCCTCTCTCTCTCTCTCCCCCATCATTCCCCCTCTCTCTCTCTCTCCCCCATCATTCCCTCTCTCTCTCCCCCATCATTCCCTCTCTCTCTCTCTCTCCCCCATCATTCCCTCTCTCTCTCTCTCTCTCCCCCATCATTCCCTCTCTCTCTCTCTCTCTCTCTCTCTCTCCACCATCATTCCCCCTCTCTCTCTCTCTCCATCATTCCCCCTCTCTCTCTCTCTCTCCCCCCATCATTCCCCCTCTCTCTCTCTCTCTCCCCCATCATTCCCCCTCTCTCTCTCTGTCCCCCATCATTCCCCCTCTCTCTCTCTCTCCCCCATCATTCCCCCTCTCTCTCCCCCCATCATTACCCCTCTCTCTCTCTCCCCCATCATTCCCCCCTCTCTCTCTCCCCATCATTCCCCCTCTCTCTCTCTCCCCATCATTCCCTCTCCCTCTCTCTCCCCCATCATTCCCCCTCTCTCTCTCTCCCCCATCATTCCCCCCCTCTCTCTCTCCCCCATCATTCCCCCCATCACTCTCTCTCCCATCATACTCTCTCCCCCATCATTCCCCCTCTTTCTCTCTCCGCCATGATTCCCCCCTCTCCCCCCCATCATCCCCCCTCTCTCTCTCCCGCATCATTCCCCCTCTCTCTCTCTCCCCCATCATTCCCCCTCTCTCTCTCTCCCCCCCATCATTCCCCCTCTCTCTCTCTCCCTCCATCTTTCCCCCCCTCTCTCTCTATCCCCATCTTTCCCCCTCTCTATCTCTCCCCCATCATTCGCCCTCTCTCTCTCCCACATCATTCGCCCGCTCTCTCTCTCTCTCTCTCTCCCCCATCATTTCACGTCTCTCTCTCTCCGTCATCATTCCCGCTCTCTCTCTCTGCCATCATTCCCCGACTCTCTCTCTCCGCCATCATTCTCGCTCTCTCACTCTCGCCCATCATTCCCCCCCTCTCTCTCTCTCCCACATCATTCCCCCTCTCTCTCTCTCTCTCCCCCATCATTTCACGTCTCTCTCTCTCTCCGCCATCATTCCCGCTCTCTCTCCCCCATCATTCCCCCTCTCTCTCTCCGCCATCATTCCCACTCTCTCTCTCTCCCCCATCATTCCCCCTCTCTCTCCCCCATCATTCCCCCTCTCTCTCCCCCATCATTCCCCCTCTCTCTCCCCCATCATTCCCCCTCTCTCTCTCCCCCATCATTCCCCTCTCTCTCTCCCCCATCATTTCCCCTCTCTCTCTCTCTCCCCCATCATTTCCCCCCTCTCTCTCTCCCCCATTATTCCCCCCATTACTCTTTCTCTCCCATCATTCTCTCTCCCCCATCATTCCCCCTCTTTCTCGCTCCGCCATCATTCCCCCCTCTCCCCCATCATTCCCCCTCTCTCTCTCCCGCATCGTTCTCCCTCTCTCTCTCTCTCCCCCATCATTCCCCCTCTCTCTCTCTCTCCCCCATCATTCCCCCCCTCTCTCTCTCTCCCCTATCATTCCCTCTCTCTCTCTCTCTCCCCTATCATTCCCTCTCTCTCTCTCTCTCCCCCATCATTCCCTCTCTCTCTCTCTCTCCCCCATCATTCCCTCTCTCTCTCTCTCCCCCATCATTCCCTCTCTCTCTCTCTCTCTCTCTCTCCACCATCATTCCCCCTCTCTCTCTCTCTCTCTCTACATCATTCCCCCTCTCACTCTCTCTCCATCATTCCCCCTCTCTCTCCACCATCATTCTCTCTCCACCATCATTCCCCCTCTCCCTCATCATTCCCCCTCTCCCTCATCATTCCCCCTCTCTCTCTCCCGCATCATTCCCCCTCTCTCGCTCTCCCCCATCATTCCCCCTCACTCTCTCTCCCCCATCATTCCCCCTCACTCTCTCTCCCCCATCATTCCCCCCCTCTCTCTCCCCCATCATTCCCCCTCTCTCTCTCCCACATCATTCCCCCTCTCTCTCTCCCCCATCATTCCCCCTCTCAGTCTCTCTCCATCATTCCCCCTCTCTCTCCACCATCATTCTCTCTCCACCATCATTCCCCCTCTTTCTCTCTCCGCCATCATTCACCCCTCTCCCTCATCATTCCCTCTCTCTCTCTCCCCCATCATTCCCCCTCTCTCGCTCTCCCCCATCATTCCCCCTCACTCTCTCTCCCCCATCATTCCCCCTCACTCTCTCTCCCCCATCATTCCCCCCCTCTCTCTCCCCCATCATTCCCCCTCTCTCTCTCCCCCATCATTCCCCCTCTCTCTCTCCCCCATCATTCCCCCTCTCTCTCTCCCCCATCATTCCGCCTCTCTCTCTCATTACCCCTCTCTCTCTCCCCATCATTCCCCTTCTAACTCTCTCCCCCATCATTCTCCCTCTAACTATCTCCCCCAACATTCACCCCATCACTCTCTCTCTCCCCCATCATTCCCCCCATCGCTCTCTCTCCCCCATCGCTCTCTCTCCCCCATCGCTCTCTCTCCCCCATCGCTCTCTCTCCCCCATCGCTCTCCCTCTTTCTCTCTCCCCAATTATTCCCACCTCTCTCTCTCCCCCATCATTCCCCCTCTCTCTCCCCCATCATTCCCCCTCTCTCTCCCCCATCATTCCCCCTCTCTCTCCCCCATCATTCCCCCTCTCTCTCCCCCATCATTCCCCCTCTCTCTCCCCCATCATTCCCCCTCTCTCCCCCATCATTCCCCCTCTCTCTCCCCCATCATTCCCCCTCTCTCTCCCCCATCATTCCCCCTCTCTCTCCCCCATCATTCCCCCTCTCTCTCCCCCATCATTCCCCCTCTCTCTCCCCCATCATTCCCCCTCTCTCTCCCCCATCATTCCCCCTCTCTCTCCCCAATCATTCCCCCTCTCTCTCCTCCATCATTCCCCCTCTCTCTCCTCCATCATTCCCCCTCTCTCTCCTCCATCATTCCCCCTCTCTCTCCTCCATCATTCCCCCTCTCTCTCCTCCATCATTCCCCCTCTCCCTCCCCCATCATTCCCATCACTCTCTTTCCCCCATCATTCCCCACCACTCTCTCTCTCCCCCATCATTCCCCCCTCTCTTTCTCTCTCCCCCATCATTCCCCCCATCACTCTCTCCCCCATCATTTTCTCTCCCCCATCATTCCGCCCATCACTCTCTCTCCCCCATCATTCCCCCCATCACTCTCTCTCCCCCATCATTCCCCCCATCACTCTCTCTCCCCCATCATTCCCCCAATCACTCTCTCTCCCCCATCATTAGCCCAATCACTCTCTCTCCATCATTCCCCGCATCACTCTCTCTCCCCCATCATTCCCATCACTCTCTCTCCCTCATCGTTCCCCCTCTCTCTCTCTCCATCGTTCCCCCTCTCTCTCTCTCTCCCCCATCATTCCCCCCTTCTCTCTCTCCCCCATCATTCCCCCCTTCTCTCTCTCCCCCATCATTCCCCCCATCACTCTCTCTCTCCCATCATTCTCTCTCCCCCATCATTCCCCCTCTTTCTCTCTCCGTCATCATTCCCCCCTCTCTCCCCCTTCATTCCCCCCCTCTCTCTCCATCATTCCCCCTCTCTCTCTCTCCCCCATCATTCCCGGTCTGTCCCCCATCATTCCCCCTCACTCTCTCTCTCCCCCATCATTCCCCCTCTCTCTACCCCATCATTCCCCCTCTCTCTCTCTCTCTCGCCCATCATTCCCCCTCTCTCTCCCTCCCCCATCATTCCCCCCCCTCTCTCTCTCCCCCATCATTCCCCCTCTCTCTCTCTCTCCCCCCATCATTCCCCCTCTGTCTCTCTCTCCCCCATCATTCCCCCTCTCTCTCTCCCCAATCATTCCCCCTCTCTCTCGCTCTCCCCCCATCATTCCCCCTCTCTCTCTCTCCCCCATCATTCCCCCTCTCTCTCTCTCCCCCATCATTCCCCCTCTCTCTCTCTCCCCCATCATTCCCCCTCTCTCTCTCTCCCCCATCATTCCCCCTCTCTCTCTCTCCATCATTCTCTCTGCCCCATTACACTCTCTCTGCCCCATTACACTCTCTCCGCCCCATCACTCTCTCCCCCCATCACTCTCTC